>NC_138772.1:515169511-515828398 GCF_965119305.1 Pelophylax lessonae | reverse complement strand
ATACACTGTACTCCTCTCCTCCCCTCCTCTCCTCTATCACCTCTCATCTCTGTCCATACACTGTACTCCTCTCCTCCCCACCCTCCTCTCCTCTATCACCTCTCATCTGTCCATACACTGGTACTCCTCTCCTCCCACCCTCCTCTCCTCTATCACCTCTCATCTCTGTCCATACCACAGTACTCCCCTCCTCCCCCACCCTCACTCCTCTATCACCTCTCATCTCTGTCATACACTGTACTCCTCTCCTCCCCACCCTCCTCTCTTATCACCTCTCATCTCTGTCCATACACTGTACTCCTCTCCTCCCACCCTCTATCACCTCTCTCTGTCCATACACTGTACTCCTCTCCTCCCCACCCTCCTCTCCTCTATCACCTCTCATCTCTGTCCATACACTGTACTCCTCTCCTCCCCACCCCTCCTCCTCTATCACCTCTCATCTCTGTCCATACACTGTACTCCTCTCCTCCCCCACCCTCCTCTCCTCTATCACCTCTCATCTCTGTCCATACACTGTACTCCTCTCCTCTCCACCCTCCTATCACCTCTCATCTCTGTCCATACACTGTACTCCTCTCCTCCCCACCCTCCTCTATCACCTCTCATCTCTGTCCATACACTGTACTCCTCTCCTCCCCACCCACCTCTATCACCTCTCATCTCTGTCCATACACTGTACTCCTCTCCTCCCCACCCTCTTCTATCACCTCTCATCTCTGTCCATACACTGTACTCCTCTCCTCCCCCACCCTCCTCTATCACCTCTCATCTCTGTCCATACACTGTACTCCTCTCCTCCCCACCCTCCTCTATCACCTCTCATCTCTGTCCATACACTGTACTCCTCTCCTCCCCACCCTCCTCTATCACCTCTCATCTCTGTCCATACACTGTGCTCCTCTCCCTCCCCCACCCTCCTCTATCACCTCTCATCTCTGTCCATACACTGCACTCCTCTCCTCCCCCCCCCCCCTCCCTCCTCTCCTCTATCACCTCTCATCTCTGTCCATACACTGTACTCCTCTCCTCCCCACCCTCCTCTCCTCTATCACCTCTCATCTCTGTCCATACACTGTACTCCTCTCCTCCCCACCCTCCTCTATCACCTCTCATTTCTGTCCATACACTGTACTCCTCTCCTCTCCACCCTCCTCTATCACCTCTCATCTCTGTCCATACACTGTACTCCTCTCCTCCCCCACCCTCCTCTCACCTCTCATCTCTATCCATACACTGTACTCCCTCTCCTCCCCACCCTCCTATCACCTCTCATCTCTGTCCATACACTGTGCTCCTCTCCTCCCCTCCTCTCCTCTATCACCTCTCATCTCTGTCCATACACTGTACTCCTCTCCTCCCCACCCTCCTCTCCTCTATCACCTCTCATCTCTGTCCATACACTGTACTCCTCTCCTCTCCACCCTCCTCTCCTCTATCACCTCTCATCTCTGTCCATACACTGTACTCCTCTCCTCTCCACCCTCCTCTATCACCTCTCATCTCTGTCCATACACTGTGCTCCTCTCCTCCCCTCCTCTCCTCTATCACCTCTCATCTCTGTCCATACACTGTACTCCTCTCCTCCCCTCCTCTCCTCTATCACCTCTCATTTCTGTCCATACACTGTACTCCTCTCCTCCCCACCCTCCTCTATCACCTCTCATCTCTGTCCATACACTGTGCTCCTCTCCTCCCCTCCTCTCCTCTATCACCTCTCATCTCTGTCCATACACTGTACTCCTCTCCTCCCCTCCTCTCCTCTCCTCTATCACCTCTCATCTCTGTCCATACACTGTACTCCTCTCCTCCCCACCCTCCTCTATCGCCTCTCATCTCTGTCCATACACTGTACTCCTCTCCTCCCCCACTCTCCTCTATCACCTCTCATCTCTGTCCATACACTGTACTCCTCTCCTCCCCACCCTCCTCTCCTCTATCACCTCTCATCTCTGTCCATACACTGTACTCCTCTCCTCCCCCACCCTCCTATCACCTCTCATCTCTGTCCATACACTGTACTCCTCTCCTCCCCCACCCTCCTCTCCTCTATCACCTCTCATCTCTGTCCATACACTGTACTCCTCTCCTCTCCTCCCTCCTCTATCACCTCTCATCTCTGTCCATACACTGTACTCCTCTCCTCTCCACCCTCCTCTCCTCTATCACCTCTCATCTCTGTCCATACACTGTACTCCTCTCCTCCCCACCCTCCTCTATCACCTCTCATCTCTGTCCATACACTGTGCTCCTCTCCTCCCTCCTCTATCACCTCTCATCTCTGTCCATACACTGTACTCCTCTCCTCCCCACCCTCCTCTATCACCTCTCATCTCTGTCCATACACTGTGCTCCCCTCTACACCTTCCCACATCTCCTCTCCTCAACCTGCATCTCCTCTCCTCCCTCTATCACCTCTCATCTCTGTCCATACACTGTACTCCTCTCCTCCCCACCCTCCTCTCCTCTATCACCTCTCATCTCTGTCCATACACTGTACTCCTCTCCTCTCCACCCTCCTCTCCTCTATCACCTCTCATCTCTGTCCATACACTGTACTCCTCTCCTCTCCTCCCTCCTCTATCACCTCTCATCTCTGTCCATACACTGTACTCCTCTCCTCCCCACCCTCCTCTCCTCTATCACCTCTCATCTCTGTCCATACACTGTACTCCTCTCTACACCTCCCACATCTCCTCTCCTCCCTCCTCTATCACCTCTCATCTCTGTCCATACACTGTACTCCTCTCCTCCCCCACCCTCCTCTATCACCTCTCATCTCTGTCCATACACTGTACTCCTCTCTACACCTCCCCACCCCCACATCTCCTCTCCACAACCCTCTCACCTCTCCTCAAACATCTCACCTCCATCTCATCAAACCTCTCTTTCCCCACCACCTGCATCTCATCTCCTCTCTGCAACCCTCTCATCTCTCCTCCCCCAACCTGCATCTCATCTCCTCTCTGCAACCCTCTCATCTCTCCTCCCCCAACCTGCATCTCATCTCTTCTCCTCTATCCACCCCCCAACCTGCATCTCATCTCCTCAAACCTCTCACCTCTCCTCCCCCCCAACCTGCATCTCATCTCCTCTCTGCAAACTTCTCCCCTCTATATATCACCTCTCCTCCTCTCTCCACAGCCTGCATCCCCTCTCCTCTCTGAAAACCTCCCCACCCCCACAACCTGCATCTCCTCTCACCTGCATCTCATCTCCTCTCCTCCCCCACTGCTCATCACCACAACCTGCATCTCATCTCCTCTCTGCAAACCTCTCACCTCTACACATCACCTCTCCTCCCCCCACTGCTCATCACAACAACCTGCATCTTCTCTCCTCCCCCCACTGCTCATCACCACAACCTGCATCTCATCTCCTCTCTGCAAACCTCTCATCTCTACACACATCACCTCCCCCCCCCCTCTCCTCTCTGCAAACCTCTCTCCTCTACACATCACCTCTCCACAACCTGCATCTCATCCCCTCTCTGCAAACCTCTCCCCCCCCCCCCCCAACCTGCATCTCATCACCTCTCCTCCTCCTACTGCTCATCACCACAACCTGCATCACCTCTTATCTCTGCAAAGCTCTCACCTCAACCAGCATCTCATCTCCTCACACCTCTACACTGCTCATCTCTGCAACCTGCATCTCCTCTCTACGCAAACCTCTCACTTCTACACATCACCTCTCCTCCCTCCACTGCTCATCTCTGCATCTCCTCTCCACAAACCTGGACACTGCATCTTCTCTCTGCAAATCTCTACACTGCTCATCTATTCCTAGGAGCCTGGAACTCCTCTCCTCTGCAAACCTCTTACCTCTATACTACTCCTCTCCTACACACTGCTCATCTCTGCAACCTGCATCTCCTCTCCACGACCATCTACACTGCTCATCTATTCCGAATTACAGCCTGGAGCTTCTCTCTGCAAACCTCTCACCTCTACACTGCTGATTATTACCTAATTCCAGCCTGGAGCTCTTCTCTTGGCAAACCTTTCACCTCTACACTACTCATCACCAGTTCCTAATTCTAGCCTGGGAGCTCCTCTCCTCTCCACAAACCTCTCACCCCTACACTGTTTGTCTCTGCAGCCTGCATCTCCTCTCCTCTCCTCTCTGCAAACCTCTCCCTCTGCTCATCAATTTCTAATTACAGCCTGGATCTCCTCTCCTGCACACTGTGCAACCTGCATCTCCTCTCCTAGTATACATCCAGCCGGGAGATACTTCTTTTTTTTTTTCTCCCCACTACTCATCTGTGCAACCTTTATTTCCTCTCATCTGTTCAAACCTGTGTCCTCCCCTCCCCCCCCCTATACACTGTTTATCTATATCCTGTCTATATACAATGCTCATCTGTGGTCAATGGTGTCTCCTCTCCTTCCTACTGCTGATCACTGTGACCTATCACCTCTGATCTGTCTCTCTGATTTGTTCTCCCTACCTTCACCAAGCCTGGAGCTCCTTCTTGTACACCCCAACACCGGGCTCTCCTCTCCTTCCCACCACCCATCTATATCACCTCTGACTTGCCCTTGTGTCCCCTTCTACTTACAGTGCCTTGCAAAAGTATTCGGCCCCCTTGAACTTTGCGACCTTTTGCCACATTTCAGGATTCAAACATAAAGATATAAAACTGTAATTTTTTGTGAAGAATCAACAACAAGTGGGAAACAATCATGAAGTGGAACGAAATTTATTGGATATTTCAAACTTTTTTAACAAATTAAAAAACTGAAAAATTGGGCGTGCAAAATTATTCAGCCCCCTTAAGTTAATACTTTGTAGCGCCACCTTTTGCTGTGATTACAGCTGTAAGTCGCTTGGGGTATGTCTCTATCAGTTTTGCACATCGAGAGACTGAAATTTTTGCCCATTCCTCCTTGCAAAACAGCTCGAGCTCAGTGAAGTTGGATGGAGAGCGTTTGTGAATAGCAGTTTTCAGTTCTTTCCACAGATTCTCGATTGGATTCAGGTCTGGACTTTGACTTGGCCATTCTAACACCTGGATATGTTTATTTGTGAACCATTCCATTGTAGATTTTGCTTTATGTTTTGGATCATTGTCTTGTTGGAAGACAAATCTCCGTCCCAGTCTCAGGTCTTTTGCAGACTCCATCAGGTTTTCTTCCAGAATGGTCCTGTATTTGGCTCCATCCATCTTCCCATCAATTTTAACCATCTTCCCTGTCCCTGCTGAAGAAAAGCAGGCCCAAACCATGATGCTGCCACCACCATGTTTGACAGTGGGGATGGTGTGTTCAGGCTGATGAGCTGTGTTGCTTTTACGCCAAACATAACGTTTTGCATTGTTGCCAAAAAGTTTGATTTTGGTTTCATCTGACCAGAGCACCTTCTTCCACATGTTTGGTGTCTCCCAGGTGGCTTGTGGAAAACTTTAAACGACACTTTTTATGGATATCTTTAAGAAATGGCTTTCTTATTGCCACTCTTCCATAAAGGCCAGATTTGTGCAGTATACGACTGATTGTTGCCCTATGGACAGAGTCTCCCACCTCAGCTGTAGATCTCTGCAGTTCATCCAGAGTGATCATGGGCCTCTTCACTGCATCTATGATCAGTCTTCTCCTTGTATGAGCTGAAAGTTTAGAGGGACGGCCAGGTCTTCGTAGATTTGCAGTGGTCTGATACTCCTTCCATTTCAATATTATCGCTTGCACAGTGCTCCTCGGGATGTTTAAAGCTTGGGAAATCTTTTTGTATCCAAATCCGGCTTTAAACTTCTCCACAACAGTATCTCGGACCTGCCTGGTGTGTTCCTTGTTCTTCATGATGCTCTCTGCGCTTTAAACGGACCTCTGAGACTATCACAGTGCAGGTGCATTTATACAGAGACTTGATTACACACAGGTGGATTCTATTTATCATCATTAGTCATTTAGGTCAACATTGGATCATTCAGAGATCCTCACTGAACTTCTGGAGAGAGTGTGCTGCACTGAAAGTAAAGGGGCTGAATAATTTTGCACGCCCAATTTTTCAGTTTTTTATTTGTTAACAAAGTTTGAAATATCCAACAAATTTCATTCCACTTCATGATTGTGTCCCACTTGTTGTTGATTCTTCACAAAAAATTACAGTTTTATATCTTTATGTTTGAAGCCTGAAATGTGGCAAAAGGTCGCAAAGTTCAAGGGGGCCGAATACTTTCGCAAGGCACTGTACACACTTCCCACCTGTCTGTATGTACACTCAGCCTGGAGCTCCTTTCTGTACACCCCAACACTGTTCCTTCTCTACCTTCCCATTGCTCTTGTCTGTCGCCTCCTATCCAGCGCCCCCTCTACCTACACATTGTTCCTCTGTTACTGTACATTGTACACCCATCCCTCAGCTCCTTCCTGCCCACTATGTGTATATTCAGTCTGGAGCTCCTTCCTGTATACCCCATCAGTGTGCCACCTCTCCCTTCCCACTACTTATCTCTGTTCCCTCTGCCTATACACTGCTTCTCTGTTAGTATACACCCACTCCTTAGCTCCTTCCTATCTCCCTTCCCTTCCCACTACTCATCTGTGCAACTTTTATTTCCTCTGATCTTTTCAAACCTGTGTCCTCTCCCCCTATACACTGTTCATCTATATCCTGTCTAGAGCTCCTTTCTGTATACGCTGCTCAGCTGTGGCCAACACTGTCTCCTCTCCTTCCTACTGCTGATCAGTGTGACCTATCACCTCTTACTTTGTGTCCTCTCCGCCTATATATATATATATATATATATATATATTGCTTGTCCGTCTGTATCTATATCCAGCCTGGAGCTCCTTCCTGTACACATCAACAGTGTGCTCCCCTCTCCTTCCCACCTCCCATCTATATCACCTCCCATCTCTTCATCCTTATGTCTCCTCTACTTACACACTGTCAGTATACACCCATCCCAGAACTCCTTTCCTGTCTTCCTTTCCTGCTACTCTTCTGTACAACCGTTATCACCTCTGATCTGCCCAAACTGGTGTCCTCTCTTCTTATGCACCATTCATCTATAGTCTGCCTGCAGCTCCTCCCTGTATACCAGGCATCACTAAATGGCGGACCGGGGTCCGGATCCGGACCCAGTTAATGTCTCATCCGGACCCCTGCGGTCCCACCCTTTAGAGTTGTTCTGCCCACAGCCATCTCCACTGCCAGTCTCACAGAGCCAACAGCTGGAGGCAGGACAGCTATAGACAGAGGACGGGGGCTATCCAAGTTAACAAACAAGTGATTGGTTGCGAGGATACAGGGTGGCCATCACACAAACATGTGATTCGGACCTCTGCTGGAAGAATATTTTATTGACTGGACCTTTGTAAATTTTAATTCAATACCCCTGCTGTATACTCTTCTCATCTGTGGCCAGCTGTGTCTCCTCTCTTTCCTACTGCTGATCAGTGCTACCTGTCCCCCCCCCCCCCCCCCTGACCTGTCCCCTCTGATCTTTTGTCCTCCTATGCCTGCACACTATTCACCTTTTATCCTGCCCGGAGCTCCTCCTTACTACTGCTGATCAGTGTGTCCTATATCACCTCTTATTGTGTGTCCTCTTTGCCTATATACTGCCTTCACCTATACCCAGCCTGGTGCTTATTCCTGTCCACACCAACAGTGTACCGCCTCTACCTTCCCACTACTCATCTGTGAAACCTTTATTTCCTATGATTGTTCTAAACTTGTGTCCACTTCCTATACACCCCTTCCCTCCTGCATTCACTGCTCATCTGTTATCAACATTGTCTCCTCTTCTTACTGCTGATCAGTTTGATTGTTTATTACCTCTGATCTGTCCAAACTTTTGTCCCCTGTTGTTGCAGTCTGGAGCTCCTGTCCTATTCCCTTCCCACTACTCATCTGTGCAACCTTTATTTCCTCTCATCTGTTCAGTTCATACACTGTTCATTTATATTCAGCCTAGAGCATCTTTCTGTATACGCTGCTCATCTCTGGCCAACACTGTCTCCTCTCCTTCCTGCTGCTGATCATTGCAGCCTACTGTATATCACCTCTTACCTTGTGGTGTCTGACCACACACTGCTCATCTGTCTGTATCTATCTATACTCAGCCTAGAGATCCTTCCTGTACACACCAACACTGTGCTCTCCTCTCCCTTCCCAATACTCATCTGTGCAAACTTTAATTCCTCTCATCTGTTCAAAGTTGTCTCCCCTCTCTTCCTGTACAGTGCTCATCTTTCTATCTTCTACCTGGAGCTCCTTTCTATATACTGTGCTCCTCTTTCTATCTAATGCCTGGAGCTCCTTTCTATATACAGTGCTCATCTTTCTATCTTCTGCCTGGAGCTCCTTTCTGTATACTGTGCTCATCTGTGACCAACAATGACATCCTCCTTTCTGCTGCTAATCACTGTAAACAATATCACCTCTGATCTGTCCCACCTCATGTCCCCCTTCCATATTTACTGCTCATCTGTCTGTATCCTGACACCCTGTATGGCTATATCCGACCTGGAGCTTCTCTCCCTTCCCTGTGCTCACCTGAGGCCAACAGTGTGACTCCTCTCAATTCCTGCTGCTAATCAGTGCAGCTCACACTAATCTATTGGTGTGTATGCAGTCTATATATTTCTTTCCAGATCTGGAGTTTTCCAATCTGTCCATTGCAGCGTATACACATCGCTGATCTGTCAAAACTGAATCTCTGCTATAAACACACACCTACCTATCTGTCACATTTCTCTTCTCACTATTCTGTTCAAGCTGCATCTCATTTTTCTAACTTATCAAACTGTATCTCTGTAATGACCTCATTGAGCTTCCAGTATACAACCAATGTTTATTTTCTGAACACACTGCTGATATCCGTGTCTGTTCAATCTCTCTTCCCTCCCACCACTGATGTATCCAACCCGTATCTCCTCTCTCTACCCACTGCTAACCCGTACAACCTGCATCTCCTCCTCTCCCAATGCTGCTCTGTCCAGCCTTCTGTCCCCTCTCCCTACACCCTACATATCTGTTTGTAGCTTGCCAGGCTGTGTTGCTGTATCCAGTATGGGAACACCTCTGAGCTTCCTTTCATCCCACTGCTGACCTGTATCACCTCCCTGTACACAGTGCTGACCAGAACTGTCCACACTACATCTCTTCTCCTTCCCTACTGCTGGCCTGTCCATCATTCTTCTCCTCTCTATTCCTCACTGCTCCATCCTTCATCTCCTCTCCTTTCCCCACTACTGACCTGTTCTCCTTTCCCTTCCCCACCGCTGTCCTGTCCATCATTCTTCTCCTCTCTATTCCTCACTGCTCCATCCTTCATCTTCTCTCCCTTACCCAGTACTGACCTGTTCATCCTTCATCTCTTCTCCCTTCCTCATTGCAGATTTTTTTCCATCCTTCATCTCCCCTCCCTTCCCCGCTACTGACCTGTTCATCCCTCATCTCTTCCCCCTTCCCCACTGCTGTCCTGTCCATCCTTCTCTTTTCTATTCCTCACTGCCCGATCCCTCATCTCCTCTCCCTTCCCCACTGCAGATTTATTGGTCATTCATCTTCTCTCCCTTCTCCACTGTTGACCTGTCCATCCCTTATCTCCTTTCACTTCTCCATTGTTGACCTGTCCATCCATCTCCTCTCCCTTCTCCACCATTGCTGACCTGTCCATCCTTATCTCTATTCCTCACTGCTCCATCCTCCATCTCCTCCTCTCTTTCACTTACGGTCAGTACAGCCTGCATGTTCCTTTCCTTCCCATTGTGCAACCTACAGTGCATCCGGAAAATATTCACAGCGCTTCACTTTTTCCCCATTTTGTTATGTTACATCCTTATTCCAAAATGGATTCAATTCATTATTTTCCTCAAAATTCTACAAACAATACCCCATGAAAGAAGTTTGTTTGAAATCTTTGCAAATTTATTAAAAATAAAAAAAATCCCATGTACATAAGTATGCACTGTACATCTGTCCAACCTTGTTCCCCCTGTCCCTATACACCTGTATGGCTCTATTACTGTACATCTGTCCAACCTTGTTCCCCCTGTCCCTATACACCTGTATGGCTCTATTACTGTACATCTGTCCAACCTTGTTCCCCCTGTCCCTAATACACCTATCTGTCCAACCGTGTGCCCCCCGTCCCTATACACCTGTATGGCTCTATTACTGTACATCTGTCCAACCGTGTGCCCCCCTGTCCCTATACACCTGTATGGCTCTATTACTGTACATCTGTCCAACCGTGTGCCCCCCGTCCCTATACACCTGTATGGCTCTATTACTGTACATCTGTCCAACCGTGTGCCCCCTGTCCCTATACACCTGTATGGCTCTATTACTGTACATCTGTCCAACCGTGTGCCCCCCTGTCCCTATACACCTGTATGGCTCTATTACTGTACATCTGTCCAACCGTGTGCCCCCTGTCCCTATACACCTGTATGGCTCTATTACTGTACATCTGTCCAACCGTGTGCCCCCCTGTCCCTATACACCTGTATGGCTCTATTACTGTACATCTGTCCAACCGTGTGCCCCCCTGTCCCTATACACCTGTATGGCTCTATTACTGTACATCTGTCCAACCGTGTGCCCCCCTGTCCCTATACACCTGTATGGCTCTATTACTGTACATCTGTCCAACCGTGTGCCCCCCTGTCCCTATACACCTGTATGGCTCTATTCAGCCTAGAGCTCCTCTACTTGCAAAGTGCTCGTCTATTTCCAACATTGTGTCTCCTCTCCCTTCCTACTGCTTATATTTGCAACTGCATCTCCTCTCCCTTTACATTGTTAATTTGCACAGCCTGCATCTCTGTCTCTCTGCTGGTCTGGCCTATCTGTGTTTGTATTTACACCAGTGAGATCTCCCAATCTCTATCCTTTCTCTGTACATACTGCTGATCGCTCTGTATATCTATGCCTGCCATCACTTTCTATGGCAGATCTGTCCAGCCAACATTTTCTGGCAGCCCACGCTGCTGATTTATCCAACATTTGTTTCTTCTCAACTGGGCTGAAGCTTTTGTTTTTTTTTCAACAGTAGATGGGCCGCTGGCTGCTTAGTTTTTATATTTATATCTCATATAAAGGCCAGTTGATAAATGTGGGTTTTATTCAGAATGAAGAGGTTTACCATGACTTTTTCTTGTTCCTTGCAATATTTAAATGTACAGTAGGTGTATGATATTCATCTGTTAGAATTTACAGAACCTAGAATATAAATTGTGCTTTCCATGGTCATTGTTTCACTTTATTTGTGACCATAAAAATAATGGCTGCAACTTCTGCTTTGTTTGTAGATGTCCTGAGTTTCCCACCCCATAGACTGTTCTTGGCTTGTTCTCTGTGTCTGCGCTCTTTTTAAAGTTAAAAAAAAAGTGCTATTTTTATTTTTTTTAATTTCAAGGGGTCAGTTCACCTTAAGTGCTTAAGTTCACACATATGTGATGTCAGACATTGCATGTGATTCGGAGCGCACTGCTCTGCAATGTCTGTGTATTGCGAATTCAGCCATACAGATTGTATGGCTGAATTCGCATCGCATTCAGACCAAAGTCTCACAGGACCCTTTTTTTGGTCTGCACCAGAATCGGATCACATGGGTGTTCACACCTATGCGATCGAATTACTGTCTGCACTGACAGTTTTTCTGTGATATGCAAACTGATCTTGGGGTGTCATTAACTTTGTATTGACACCCCCAGCGATTCGCATATGGCAGTGTGAACTGCCTGCGAGTTGAGTGCGATGCGGGAACCCACAGTGAATTTGCAGGGTTCCCGCATCGAATATGTGTGAACCGGCACTTAAAGCTGCCCAGTTTGTTTTCATCTACAGGAGTCCTTTATAAGAATTGGCAGTTTTTGGTAAAGGTGAACCAACCCTCTGAAGTAAAAAAAAAAATGGATAATGCCCTTCCTAAAGTACATGGGTGCTCAACCTTTTGATGGGTGAGGGCTACTTTATTAATTTGGTAACCAGTTGCGGGCCACAATAAACGACAGGGTTTTACCGCTCCCCAAACAACAAATGGAAACTAGCCCTTACTATCCTGAGCCCCCTATAGGGCTGCTTTCACAAGGATACACTGCGGATTACCCATGCCATGGGAGCATCACAGTGCACCTGCGGTTTTCCTAAAGGTTAGTTGAGCTGAGCCATAGACTTCTATTACATCGTGTGGGTGTAGTGCACTTTCTAGAAGCAAATCAAAACCATTGCATTCAGAAGAAGTCTATGGCTCAGTGCAGCTAACCTGCAGGAAAGCCACAGGTGCACTGCGCTGCTCCCTTGGATCAGTGTGAAAGCAGCCTAATGACCCTTTTTAGTAAATGCTAAAATGCCCATTGCAAGGATCGCATAGGAATGTAATATCCGCAGTGTATCCGTGTGAAAGCAGCCCTAAAGGGGGCTCAGGACAGTAAGGAGTAGTTTCCATTTGTGGTTTGGGGGGCGGTAAATCCGCATTTATTGGGGCCTGTGACTGGGTATCAAATTACTAAAGGTGGCCCTCACTCTTCAAAAGGATGAGCACACATGTACTTTAGGAAGGGCATTATCCATTTTTTTTTTTTTTTTGACAGTATATCTTGAATATAAGGTGGCACTGCTGCGCCGGATCATGTACCTAGTATGTGATCCGATTTGAGGGCGTGCATGCATGCCGTCGCCGGCCCACTCCCGCTGTGTTTATATACAGTGGGAGCTGATGTGCGGGCACCGCGGACTCGATGTTCACCAGCACCCGCCGTTCTGTTAGTACAGAAGGCATGGATCCTGTGTCTCTGCAAAGCAGGGACATGGATCTATGCCTTCCCCTAGTAAAAGCTCCTCCCACACTGTTAAAAAAAAAAAAAACCCAAGTTAGGCACACAGTTAACCCTTTGATCACCCCTGATGTTAACCCCTTCCCAGCCAGTGTCATTAAATACAGTGACAGTGCATATTTTTAGCACTGATCAATGTTTTAGTGTCACTGGTCCCCAAAAAGTGTCAGTTAATGTCTCACTGTCTGCCGCAATATCGCAGTCAAATTATAAGTCGCTGATCGCCGCCATTACTAGTAGAAAAATAAATAAATGTATGCCATAGTTTATAACTTTGTGCAAACCAATTAAGATATGCTTATTTGGATTTTCTTAACCAAAATATTTAGCGGAATACATTTTTGATTAGCGGAATACATTTTTGATTTTTTTTTTTTTTACATATTTTTTTTACATTTTATTTATTTGGATATGTTTTATAGCAGAAAGTAAAAAATGATTTTTTTTTTTGTTTTTTTTTTTCAAAATTGTCGCTCTTTTTTTTGTCTATAGCGCAAAAAATAAAAACCGCAGAGGTGATCAAATACCACCAAAAGAAAGCTCTGTTTTGTGAGGGGGAAAAAAGCCATCAATTTTATTTGGGTACAGCATTGCACGACTGCGCAATTATCAGTTAATGTAACGCAGTGCCGTATCGCAAAAAATGGCCTGGTCATTAAGGGGGGGGGGGATAAATCTTCCGGAGGTCAAGTGGTTAATTCACTGACCTTTTCCTCTTGCAGCTTCTGCTGGCATCTTTTTCCAGGCTGCTAGAAAAGTCCCACTGAAGTGCACTTGGTATCACTCCGCCAGTGATAAGAGCCGCTGCTATAGAGGAAGCATTCATTTTTGCGCCTCTTGCTGCCTCCACAGCCGCCTACCCTCTCTGCTGGTGGTGCCAGCTCCATAGACTCCAATGCTCTGGGATAGCGGGTCGGCAACCTGTTGATCGCAATCTGGGCTTGCTGACCTGCCATCCCATATCAATGGGCATGCTCAGTCCTTTGAAACGCGTCTGCATGAGGGGTCTCATCCAGGACCCTTCACTCCCAGGTTCGGTGATTTGAGAAACCGATGAGAGATAGCCACACATCTGACGTCTGTTTTTTTAACTTATGTTTGTGAGTAGACATCTTTATGATTTTATTCATATTTTGTAATAAATCTGTTGGATAGTGCACCAGGCCAGTGCACCCTTGTTTAGTTTTCTATTCTCATGGGAATGCGCTTCCCTGGTATAAGGTGCGGGCCACGGGTTGAGCACCCCTGTTGTAGGCCATCTTTGAACCTCCTGAAGCCCTGGTGAAAAGCTCCCAGAGAAGGCATCCTCCTTGTCCGGCCTTCCTTTGAAAATGATGTTAGGACGCTCCCAGCTGTTACTGCTCGTCCCCACCATCTTAGAAGTGAGCTCCCTCACATGCTCTCTCTCTCCCCCATCACAGGCAGTGTGAGCTCAGCAGTAATGCCATGGAGGAGATGGTGGACCATGCATGTGTGGGGGGTTTGCGGGGTCACTTTTGGATGTTGTGGGTGGGCGGTAGCAGCTGGGAGTGTCTTAGCAGCAAGCAGGACAAGGGGACACATCTGTTGGATTTTTTTTTTTTCTGGTCAGGCTTCAGGAGGTTCAAATATGGCCAACACCTAAAGCAGGGGCATTATCCAACTTTTACTCATGGTGCACAGTTTGCTTTTATCTACAGCGGTGTTTCTCAACCTTTTTTCCATCAAGGCACCCTTCAAAATTATGAACAGTCTTGAGGTGCCCTATTCTAAAATGTAAATACTATTCTAACAGTTTTACTTATTGCAGCAACATCCACATGTAGGGCACCCAACGTTAGCGGTGATTTATTCTTCCAAAACAAATACACTTTTGCAAACTGGTACTGACTAGTATTCCAATGTTTCTCTTTTGCCTCAGTTTTTCTCCATCACTTAGCTAACGAGACACCAACACTGATGGAGAGAGGGTCAAATAATGATGATATGCAGGCAACTGACATCCTCTTTATCAACTGAAGATGTCATTGGTCGTTAGGAGGTTGGAAACTAGAAGGTTGTAATGGTGTACAATGAAAACCTGTGGCTTTGTGTAACTAAAGGCAGCCTTCATCCACTCACCGGCGGCTTGTATACAATTTTAGATACATTTTTAGGCATTTTGCCAAGACACCCCTGAAGAAATCTCAAGGCACCCTGGTTGAAGAAGGCTGATCTACAGGTCCCCCTTACCCACGTAGGCAGTTTTTGGTGAAGTTGGGTTAACCTTTTATTGCATTCACAGCAGCCTGAAGAATTTCTCTTCTTAAGGAAATTCTTTTCTCCCCTTTTCCAGAAATCTACTTCAGAAGCCTAATAATATGTGCAAAAGAGCCTGTAATACACCTAAATAAATTAGTTCAGAGCACCAAGAATACGCTGTGCTCAGGTGTGAATGCCGGCTGAGGTGTGTGAATGTCGACTGAGGTGTGTGAATGTCGACTGAGGTGTGTGAATGTCGACTGAGGCGTGTGAATGCCGGCTGAGGCGTGTGAATGCCGGCTGAGGCGTGTGAATGCCGGCTGAGGCGTGTGAATGCCGGCTGAGGCGTGTGAATGCAGGCTGAGGCGTGTGAATGCAGGCTGAGGCGTGTGAATGCAGGCTGAGGCGTGTGAATGCTGGCTGAGGCGTGTGAATGCTGGCTGAGGCGTGTGAATGCTGGCTGAGGCGTGTGAATGCTGGCTGAGGCGTGTGAATGCTGGCTGAGGCGTGTGAATGCTGGCTGAGGCGTGTGAATGCTGGCTGAGGCGTGTGAATGCTGGCTGAGGCGTGTGAATGCCGGCTGAGGCGTGTGAATGCCGGCTGAGGCGTGTGAATGCCGGCTGAGGCGTGTGAATGCCGGCTGAGGCGTGTGAATGTCGGCTGAGGCGTGTGAATGTCGGCTGAGGCGTGTGAATGTCGGCTGAGGCGTGTGAATGTCGGCTGAGGCGTGTGAATGTCGGCTGAGGCGTGTGAATGCTGGCTGAGGCGTGTGAATGCAGGCTGTGGCGTGTGAATGTGTTGCATGCTCAATGGCTGCAGAAACGGGAACTCTGATAGTTTTTTGGCTTCCTGCAGAAGGCAGCATTCTGCATGTGACTCATTTCCATGGAAACCATGTTGGTTCTTCTCATTAAGATTGGTCCCTTTGCTGCAAACGCAGAAATGTTTGCATGTGTCTGTTAGCAATATGGAAATGATTACTCATAATTAGGAATGAATTACTGGCTCTATTCATCTGCTCCATTTCACTGTGCAGTAGCTACAAAATTTGACTTTATATAATTAAGGTGTGTGTGTGTATGTATGTATGTGTGTGTGTGTGTGTATATATATATATATATATATATATATATATATATATATATATATATATATATATATATATATATAATATACACGCACTCACACACATTGATCGGCCATAACATTATGACCACTGACAGGTAAAGTGAGTACATAGATAACTAATCACAATGGTATCTGAAAGTAGGTAGGATATATTGGGCAGCATGTGAACATGTTGATGTGTTGAAAGCAGAAAAATGGGCATGTTTCAGGATTGGAGGGACTTTGGCAAGGGTCAGATTGCAATGGCTAAACCAGCCTTTTTTTTTAACCAGGGTGCCCTGAGGTTTCTTCAGGGATGCCTTGGCAAAATGCTTAAAATTGAACATAAATTGTATCTAAGCCGGCACGTGGATGAAGCTGCCTTTGAAGTTTCACAAAGCCACAGGTTTTCATTGTGCACCATTACAACCTTCTAGCTACCGGCGTCCTAATGACCAATGGGATCATCAATTGATGGGGAGAATGTCAGTTGCCATATCACATCCTTGTTTGACCCTCCCCCTGCCCCTCTTCATCAGCATTGGGGTCACAAGAGTGATGGAGAAAACCTGAGGGAGAAGAGAAACATTGGAATACTAGTCAGTTCCAGTTTGCAAAAGTGTATTTGCTTTGAAAGAATAAATCGCCTCAAATTTTGGGTGTCCTACTTGGACTTGTGGATGTTGCTGATTTTTGGTAAAACTATTAGGCCTTTTTCACACGGCCGCTCCGGTGTTTTGCTCCGCTGCAGGACTTTTTTTTTTTCACGAAGCGGATGACACTTGTGTCATCCGCTCCGTAAGTCCGCATATCATCCAATCCATTTGCGGATGATATGCGGACATAATGTAAGTCTATGGCATTGTGGATGTCAGTGGATGACACCGCTGACATCCGATTTTCCTTCCTTTCCGTTTTTTGAACAGAGGAAAAAATAGGGTTCTGTTCCGTTCCAAAAAACGGAACAGAACTGAAAGGAAGAAAATCGGATGTCAGCAGATGGTATTCCGCTGACATCCGCAGTGCCATTCACTTACATTATGTCCGTAAATCATCCGCAAAAAAATAGGATGATTTGTGGACATACGGAGCGCCCGTGTGAAAGAGCCCTAACAATAGCTTTGACATTTTAGAATTGGGTGCCTCAAGGACTGTCTTTTTTGTTTTAAAGGGTGCCTTGGTTGAGAAATGCTGGGTTAGATGACTGGGTCAGAGCAACTCCAAAACTGCAGCTCTTGTGGGATGTTCTCAGTCTGCAGTGGTCAGGACCTACTAAAAGAATTCCAAGGAAGGAAAACCGGAGACACGGCCATGCATGACCAAGGCTCATTGGTGCACATGGGGACTGAAGGCTGACCTGTTCAGTCCAATCCAATAGAAGAGCTTCTGTAGCTAAAAAAGTGAGGGCTGCTTCTGATAGGTGTCAGAACACACAATGCATTGCAGTTTGTTGTGTATGGGACTGTGTAGCCGCTGACCAGTCAGGGTGCCCATGCTGACCCGTGTCCACAGCCAAAAGCATCTTCATTGGGCATGTGCACATCAGAGCTGGACCGCAAGGCAATGAAAGAAGGTGGCCTGGTCTGAAGAATCACATTTTTCTTTAACTGCTTGCCGACTGCCCGCCGCATGTATACCGTGGCAGGCTGGCTTGGCTGCGTGAATCGCCTTACCTGTAACCAGCGGGGAAGCTGATTTACAGTGCCAGCGGCCTCAATTGCCGATGGGCGCCCGCGATCACTCCCCGTGGAGAGAGAACAGCGGTCTGCTGTTGTAATCACAGCAGACCGCTGTTCTCTCAGGATCAGCACAAGGCTCCTGTGATCTCCTATTTAGGATCACAGGTCTCTGTGTTGATTCCACAAGCCCACCCCCCTCACAGTTAGAAAACACCCCCCTAAGCATACCCTTAACCCTTTGATCGCCCCTGAGTTAACCCCTTCCCTGCCAGTGTCATTAGTACAGTAACAGTGCATATTTTTAGCACTGATTACTGTAGTAATGTCACTGGTCCCCCCAAAAGTGTCAAAAATTTCAGTTAGGGGTCCGATCTGTTCACTGCAATGTCGCAGTCGTGCAAAAAATCGCCCCCATTACTAGTATAAAAAAAGACCTAAATCTTTCCCCTAGTTTGTAGACGCAATAATTTATGCGCAAACCAATCAATATACACTGGGATTATTTTTTACCAAAAATATGTAACCGAATACATATTGGCCTAAAATGATGAAGAAATTAGATTTTTAAATGTATTTATTGGGAATGTTATATAGCAGAAAGAATTGTCGCTTTTTTTGTTTGTAGCGCAAAAAATAAAAATCGCAGAGGTGATCAAATACCACCAAAATAAAGCTCTATTTGTGGGGAAAAAAAGGACATCAATGTTTTGTTTTGGGTAAAGTGTAGCACGACCGCCCAATTTTCAGTTAAAGTAACGCAGTGCTGTATCACAAAAAAATGGCCTGGTCATTAAGGGGGAAAATCATTCCGGTCCAGAAGTGGTTAATGATGGATCTACACCTGGGGACAATGTTTTCTGTTTCCAGAATTCCATATTCCGATAAGCCCCCCCCCCCCCACCCGCAGACCCCCACAACTACTGGCCAGGGTTTTAGGGAAGAGGTTCTTGAACAAGATGCTTCCCGAAAGCACTCCCCCCCACTTTGAGAGCATGTGGTCTGGTTCACTTCAGGAAGGGGGGTGTCCCCTCCCTTTCCTGACCTGCCGGGCTGCATGCTCTGATAAGGGTCTGGAATGGATTTTGGCGTGGGGTTCCCCTCAAAATCCATACCAGACCTGAAGGGCCTGATATGGATTGGAAGATGGGAATCCACGCCAGTTTTTTCCCCCAATTTTATTTTATTTTTTACTTGGCAATTCTTATTTTCACATGCAGCTATCCGCAGGGAACTGACAACTGCTGACAGCTGATGGCTCATCGGTCGTTAAGGACGGGGTGGCCAACTTCCCAGCCTGCTTCATGCTTGTTATGAGGGGGGGGGGGGGGGACACAAAACGCATGTAAAAATGCAACACTTGGGGTTTTGGGGCGGGTCAGTTGAAGCCTATTACATGCAAAATGCAATCTGCTGCTGAGGAAAAAAGTCCCTGACCCTTTCCAAAGATGCAGTGGCTGAAAAACGCATAGATGTGAATGTGTACCGTAGGAAATGATATTAAATGGAGTGTAGTGTGTTTCTGAAAACTGCAAAACGCACTAAAAAAAATGCATAGGTGTGAACATAATGTTGGAGGAACCAAAGTATTTAGGAAGTTTGTGTTTAGGGTAATCAGGAACACTGAGCGCATATGACCACAGACTTTGTAAGAAATTACCATTCTTGTAACACAGTACACTGCTCACAGGAGCCAGACGCCTTCATTTGTGGTATCATGTGATTAAGTCCTCGGAGGGTCACTGTGACCTTGTAGTTATTTGTTGTGTTATAGTTTGTAGTTTGTTACAAAGCCTACAGTCATTGGTTAATGGAAACTATTATTACACTAATAAAATATACTACCAACTGAATAGCCAGGCTATTCAAATATTTACATATTTTTAAAATCACAGTAAATATACTTTACATTAAAGGAGAAGTACAGCCAAAGCTTATTTGGCTTTACTTCTCCTGTGGATCACAGGAATACAGCTCGTTCTGCACTCCTTTGACCCATTTTCAGCAGACGGCGGGCTTAAGCCTGCTGTCCGCTGATGTCACACAGCTGGTTCAGGCTCTGGCCAGATCGTGACCAAATGGTTGGGATTTGCCCACATGTCTGGACTGGCACCCGGCTTAGCCTCCTTAATGACCAGGCCATTTTTTTTTGCGATTCGGCACTGCATTGCTTTAACTGACAATTGCGCGGTTGTGCGACGCTTTACCCAATTGCAATTGATGTCTTTTTTTCCCCACAAACCAAGCTTTCTTTTGGTGGTATTTGATCACCTCTGTGATTTTTAGATTTTGTGCTATAAACAAAAAAATAGCAACAATTTTGAAAAAAAGACACCAATATTTTTTACTTTCTGCTATAAAACATTCTCAATAAAAAAATTTAGAAAATCTAATATATTTTTATCCGTTTAGGAAAAATATGTATTCTGCTACATATTTTTGTTAAAAAAAAAATCCTATTTTATTTGGTTTGCACAAAAGTTATAGCGTTTACAAACTACGGGGTAGATTTTTTTTTTTATTAGTAATGGCGGCGATCAGCGATTTTTTTTTTTTTTTTTTTTTTTTTTTTTTTTTTTTTTTTTTTTTTTTTTTTTTTTTTTAGCGGGACAGCGACATTGCGGTGGACAAATCTGACACTAAAGCCCCGTACACACGTATTGATCGTCGGCCGAACGATCGGCCGTCTTTTGTCCAGGGCTGTCGTGTCTGTTGAAAACTGCAAAAGACTGCACACGAATTTTGTCGGCCAACAACAGCCGACTGCAGAAGTGATGTCATGTGATGGTTAACTTTCCGTGTGTTTTTTCTTCTCTGAGCATGCCCAGTCTTGCTCATCTGCTGTCTGTCGGCCGAAATCTGTACTGACTGAGGAACAATCGGCCGTTCTGGTGACGGCCAACAAAAATTTTAATGCCTGCACGACAGATTCTGTTCGGCCGAAAATGCGCTGTCGGCTGTTGGAAGCATCATACTAACAAGCCTACAATCGGCCGATCGGTCGTCGGCCGAATATTTACGGCCGACAATCGGTACGTGTGTACGGGGCTTTAGTGACACTTTTTGGGGACCAGTGACATTAATACAGTGATCAGTGCTAAATGATATGCACTGTTACTGTATAAATGAAACCGTCAGGGAAGGGGTTGGGGTGATCAAGGGGTCAAGTGTAAGCCTAATCGTGCTTGCTAACTGTGGGGGGGGGGGGGGGCAGGGCTCTGTGACAGGCACACAGAGATTGACGTTTCAGCCTAGCTGAGACACACGATCTCTCTGTGCCTGTCTGACAGGAGAGCCGCCTGCTTTGTTTACATAGGGAGATGGCTTTCCTGTCAGTTTCCCCGAAGATTGCGGGCACACAATCACATACATGTACGTGATTATGCGCAGCCGAGCCACCCTGCCTCAGTAAATCTGCGTGGGGCGGTCGGCAATTGGTTCATAGGAAAGCAGAGGGACTGGCAGGAACACCAGGGTTTTCTCATAAAGGAAGCAATATAAAGAGAAGAGGATACTTTTTCATACAAGTTCATGGTACAGCAGGCACAGATCAGGAATATAAAATTTTGGGTTTACATATTCAGTAAGCTGAACTACCGACATTAAAACACTTGTTTCTGTAAAATGACTTCACAGTGCTTGCAGCCGCAGGCACAGTGAGGATTTGTAAAGCTTATTTGCAATGGTTTTGCACAGTGAAATAATAGATAATAAAATGTGACGCTCGCTTCAATACTCATGTCACATAAATAAATCAATAAATACATTTAAATTGAATGCCTTACTAGTGCTCAATAAATAAAGACTATATCGGTAATTCTTATGTATAAAGTGCAAGTGCTCTATATAAAGTGTGCAATAACTCCACACTTTATATAGAGCACTTTTGTTTCCGCTTGTACTTTATACACATGAATTACCGATATAGACTTTATTTATTGAGCACTAGTAAGGCATTCAATACTAATTTATTTATTTTATTTATGTGATGTGATTATTGAAGCAAGCACCACATTTTACTATCTATTAAATAATCAATAAAGAGATTATTCTCCCGCTCTACAAGACTCTGGGCACCGGTCCTCAGGAAGGATGTGCTGGAACTGAAGAAAGTCCAGAGAAGGGCAACAAAAATAATTAGGGGAATGGAGGGCATCAGCTATGAGGAAAGACTACAAGCACTGAACCTATTCTCTCTGGAGAAGAGACGATTGAGGGGGGATATGATATCAATGTACAAATACTGTACTGGTGACCCTAGAATAAGGAACAAACTATTCAGAGAAAGGGAATACAATAAGACACATGGCCACTCACTAAAACCTAGAGGAAAGGCGGTTTAACCTTCAAATACGCAGGGGGTTCTTCACTGTCAGAGCAGTAAGGATGTGGAATTCTCTTCCACAAGCAGTCGTATCAGCAGGGAGCATTGATGGTTTCAAAAAATTATTAGATGGGCACCTTAAAGGCCACAACATACAGGGGTACACAATGTACGGTTAACAGCAAACACACACACACACATCATAGGTTGAACTGAATGGACTGATGTCTTTTTTCAACCTCACTAACTATGTAACTATGTAACATTGTTATGTATATATGTGGGGACACACAAGGGTTGATTTACTAAAGGCAAATAGACCGCGCATATTGCAAAGTGCAGCTGCTCCAGAGCTTAGTAAATGAGGTAAGGCTTCACTTTGCAAAGACCACCCAAACACGTGCAAGGAAAATAAAATATTTTTTGCTTGCACATGATTGGATGACGGAAGTCAGCAGAGCGTCTGTTCATTTCTCATTTCTGGAGCAACTGTTCTTGCAGAGTGCACAGTCTATTTACCTTTAGTAAATAAACCCCTTAGAATCTAGGGATGCACCGAAATGAAAATTCTGGGCTGAAACAGAAACCAAAAATTCAGGATGCCCTTGGCCGAAAACCGAAAATTACTTCCCCCCCCCCCCCCCAAATGATTTTAAAATAGTTTTGTATATATATTTTTTGTTATATGCATAGGTGTGCGCTGCCTAAGGCATTAGGGTGTGCACACCAAAGCTAAAACACACACTACCGATCCCTCACAATGTTCATTCAGAAAGGGAGGGGGCCGGCAAATTATATATTTATCGGCCCCTTTCCCCACTCATCCTGAAACATCCCCACAGCAACAGCCGGCTGGAGAGGAGAGGAGGGAAGCCGGCAGAGCTGTTGGGGTAAGGGGGAGGGGAGCCAGGGCAGTAGGGGGGAATCTGTGCTGCACAGGGTGATTAGGGTGTGCCTGGGCACACCTGGCACACCCTGTGCACACACCTATGGTTATATGGTATATATACACACAGCTCTGTACCATTATATCAATGGGTTACATTACAAGGTGGGAATTTTACATATACTTTAACTCTCGGGAAACCTACACTTTGCTAAGTCTTAGTTGCTGTAAATGTATTCCTGCTAAGAGTGGAAAAGGAGATTACCGTATATACTCGAGTATAAGCCGAGTTTTTCAGCACATTTTTTTGTACTGAAAACGTCCCCCTCGGCTTATACTCGAGTCAAGGAAAAAAAAAAAAATTCCTTTCCGCTCCGACTGGTTTAAGGTTTAAAAATGGTGCCACCCGTCGCATACATGTCACCGCGCACGCGGCGCCGCCGCTCGTGTAATTTCGGCTGTTCCCGGCGCCGCTCGGGAGAGGCCGGGAATAGCCGAAAGTATACGAGCAGCGGCGGCGCGTGCGCAATGACGTGTCGGCGCCGGGCGGCGCCATTTTTAAAATGAAGGCGCCTCTGGAACAGGTAAGTGAAACAGCTTCACTACCTGCCATTATGCAGGGCTCCGGGCACACTACAAGGGATGCAGTGCTGCGGGCATGGTCCACATGTACCATGCCCACAGCACTGCATCTCCTGTAGTATGCCCACAACCCCGGATCCTCTTGTACCATGCCAGTACCCTGCATTCTCCTGCACCATGCCAGTACCCTGCATTCTCCTGTACCATGCCCGCAGCCCTGCATTCTGACCCTAGGCTTATACTCGAGTCAATGATTTTTCCAATCTTTTTATGGTAAAAGTAGGGGTCTCGGCTTATACTCGGGTCGGCTTATACTCGAGTATATACGGTAGTTTTATATTGTTTCATTTTGGCCTCAAAGATTACAGCTAGGACAAGGTTGTTTGCTCAGGACAACATCACAGCTTTTCCTACACTACTAAATAGGACCTATCGAGATACAACAAGCCTTGAAGTGATGTAACATGCACAGACAAAATTGTATTTTTTCCTAAAAGAACATATTAATTGACAACAGTATAATGTTTTAAGAGATGTTGCCAAGTGTTGAAGGAAATAATAAAACAGGTTCTAGTTATTTTAAAAAGAAAACTCCAGTCATATTTTTTTTTTTCCCCCAATAATAGTATTTTAATTATTGAGAGAGAGAGGGAGAGAGAGAGAGAGAGAGAGAGAGAGAGAGAGAGAGAGAAAAATAAATAAAAATATCAAACAGCAGTCAGACAGGTTACCTTTCGCAGCACAGAGCACATGAAGGGAGGAGGTGGGTGGAGCCATTCTGGAATAGGCACAGAGGAGGAGAAGGAAGATCCTCCTCCACTCTGCATGCTGGGTCCTCTCCTCGGGACGTCACTGGTTGCTAGATGCCAGTCGGCTGGCCATCTTAGCAACCAGTGTAGCTCACACTAAAGCGGCCGGCACCCGGCGGAGGAACAAAGCGGAGATACTCGCCTGACAGGGAAGTAAAGGGCTCACTTGGTTACAGCTATTAGCGGCCGCGCGCCCGCCTGCCCGCCCGCCGGCCATTCATTTTCGCCATCTTTGACCCGTTTTCGGCCGACATGGGTTGACGAAATTTCGGTGCACCACTATTAGAATCAATGTGAGCTGCTGCTTCATTCCTTTGATTATTTTACATCTCATTTATTTTTATTCTTATAATACAGGATTTATATATATTTATAATTTAAAGTGGTAGCACATAGGATCCTACCTATATAGTTTGCAGAAAGAAGCCCCGATTCTCCTCTTTTCGGGTCCCCAGTCAGCACTCCTGGCCCTTCCCCCCTGCCGAGTTCCCTCCTGAGTCAGCTCTGTGTGTAAGACATAAGACACACAGGACTCGACCTGGCCCACTGGCTGATTGACAGCAGCAGGAGCCAGTGGGAGAGGGAGAGCCTCTGCTCTTGTGCACATCACTGGATCGAGATCCGGCTCATGTAAGCATTGGGAGGGAAGCTGCATGCAGAAGGTTTTTTTTTACCCTAATGCAGAGAATACATTAAAGTAATAGTAAAGTCTCCTTTTTTTTTTACTTAAAAATAACAAACATGTTATACTTACCTGCCCTATGCAGTTGGTTTTGCAAAGAGCAGCCCGGATCCTCCTCTTCTCGGGTCCCTCTTCGTTGCTTCTGGCCCCTCCCTCCTGTTGAGTGCCCCCACAGCAAGCAACTTGCTATGGGGGCACCTGAGCCACGCCACAGCTCCGTGTGTAATTCAGACACAGCCGCGACCCTGCTCTGCCCCCTTTTTGTCCTCATTGGCTGACTGACTTTGGCAACAGCGGGAGCCAAAGGCGCTGCGCTGCTGACTCAGCCAATGAGGAGGGGAGTTCCAGGCAGCCCAGAGACTGCTGAAACTCGCTGGATCTAGATAGACACAAATATTAGGGGGGCTGATGAGGGCTGCTGCACACAGAAGCTTTTTTTATCCTAATGCACAGAATTAAACCTTCTGTCTTTACAACCACTTTAACCAGTTCCCGACCACCCGCCGCCTTTTTACTGCGGCAGGGTGGCTCGTACAGGCAGAACGATGTAGACCTACGGGGGGGGGGGGGCGCTCCTGCCCCCGATTGTCAGCAGGGAAGCCGATGCGTGTGTCAGACGGCTCCGATTGCCGCTTGACATTCTCGATCGTTCCCCACTGAGAGAAAAGAACAGTCAGCTGTTGTAAACACAGCCGACCGTCCTTCTCCCTGGGATGATCGCAGAGCTCATGTAATCCTGCTATATAGGATCACATGTCTCTGTGGTCATCTCAGAAGCCACGCCCCCCACAGTTAGAATCACTCCCCTAGGGTCACATTTAACCCACTCCCCTAGGGTCACATTTAACCCCTTGATCACCCACAGGGTTAACCCCTTCCCTGCCAGTGTCATTATTACAGTAACAGTGCAGATTTTTAGCACTGATTACTGTAGTAATGTCACTGGTACCCCCAAAAGTTTCAAAAATGTAAGTCAAGGGTCCAATCTGTCCGCCGCAATGTTGCAGTCCGCAAAAAATCGCAGTTCCTTGCCATTACTAGTAAATAAAAAAAAAAAACAATAAAAAATCTTTCCCGTAGATAATAGACGTGATAACTTTTGCGCAAACCAATCAAAATACGCTTATTGATATTTTTTTTTCTTTTAACCAAAAATATGTAGCAGAAAAAAAATTGGCCTAAAATGTTAAAACAATTTTGATTTTTTTATCATTTTTTGGGGGGAATATTATATAGCAGAAAGTGAAAAATATTGTTTTTTTTTTTTCAAAATTGTCGCTCTTTTTTCTGTTTATAACGCAAAAAATAAAAATCGCACAGGTGATCAAATACCACCAAAAAAAAGCTGTATTTGTGGGAAATAAGGATGTAAATTTAGTTTGGGTACAGCATCGCATGACCGCACAATTGCCCATTAAAGTAACGCAGTGCCGAATTGCAAAATAGGGCCTGGTCATTAAGGGGGCAAATCCTTCCGATCCAGAACTGCTTAATCCCCTAAAAGGCTCTAAAGGGCATTGGTAGTGAAAATCTAAGGCCTGCACCCCTCACTGCTATTATAAGGGTATCGCAATCTACTTTCTGTGTTTAATATATTTTACATTATTGAGAGTGGGAAAAAAAAGGGAGGACAGCCAGAGATTGGTGGGGAGCAGAAGCAAGGACTTTAGTGAGGGGGCCCTGCTGCTGCTTGAGCCTTGGGAGGTATAAGAAGACCCATGGGTGACTCAGCTAACCAGACACTACTTGTAACTGAAATGCCACATTTGGCTGGACTGTCCCTTTCGTAACTTTCCAACCTATTTGATTGAATGTTCAGATGGTTTTCTCTACATTCAATAATTGTATTTTGTTTTATCATGTTTTGCAGGTGTCCTTTATGAACATGACTTAATAACAACATGCTACAGCATTGAATAAATGCTTCAGAGAAACAAGATTTGAGAAACGTTGGGACTTCGAAGAGGTGGTTATAGGCCGCTGTACCACCACCACTACACAGACTTTGTAATTGTTTTTCTACAGCACGATGGCGAGTAAACGAAAATCAACAACTCCTTGCATGGTGCTTGCAAGCGAGCACGATCCAGATGTAGAAATGAATTCGGACGCAGAGGAAGGTCCACCGTTGGTAACAAGCGTAGAGAATCCTGCTCCAGAAAGCGCTGTGCCTGAGGGGGTGACAAAGGATGGAGAAGCACTTGAACCTAATGATTCAGACAATCAGCCAAGTAAAATAGTTGAAGGTGGTTATGAATGTAAATATTGTTCATTTCGAACTCCGGACTTAAATATGTTTACCTTTCATGTAGATTCTGAGCATCCCAACGTTGTACTAAATTCTTCCTATTTTTGTGTGGAGTGTAATTTTCTCA
The DNA here is from genome assembly GCF_965119305.1 of Pelophylax lessonae. Taxonomy (NCBI): domain Eukaryota; kingdom Metazoa; phylum Chordata; class Amphibia; order Anura; family Ranidae; genus Pelophylax; species Pelophylax lessonae. Next base: position 515,800,943 of record NC_138772.1, on the reverse strand, counting down.
CTAAACGGTATGATTCGCTTTCAGAGCACAACACGAAGCACCATCCTGGGGAGGAGAACTTTAAGTTAACCATGGTTAAGCGCAACAACCAGACCATTTTCGAACAGACTGTTAACGATCTGACCTTTGATGGCAGTTTTGTCCAAGAGGAGAACCAGGAACAGCCAGAGTCTAACTCTTCTGCGATTTCAATCAGTAAAACTCCAATAATGAAAATAATGAAGGAAAAATCTGAGAAGAAAAGAATTACTGTACCACAGAATGCAGGAGAAGATCGAGTAGAGGAGAAAGAAAATATAGAAAGTGAGCCAAAGGTGAAACCAACCGAAGATCCCAAGACTGCTCCAGTTGTAACAGAACCTGTAAAAAGAAATGCTACAATTATTACCAGCACCCAGGAATTACCAAATCCGGTTGTAGCGCCCGCTACTGTACTTCAGCCTGGGCTAGCACAGGTTATCACAACTGTCCAGGCGCAGCAAAATATCCTGTCAAAAGTCTTAATACCTGTCAACAGCATTCCAACATACAATGCAGCATTAGACAACAATTCTCTTTTGCTTGGTAACTACAACAAGTTTCCATACCCAACTGTTTCAGAGATATCCCTTCTTGCTGCTCAAACTAAATGCACAGAAGAGCAAATTAAAATCTGGTTTTCAGCCCAGCGACTGAAACATGGTGTTAGTTGGACACCTGAAGAAGTAGAAGATGCACGAAGGAAGCAGTTTAATGGCACGGTGCATACCGTCCCTCAGACAATAACCGTGATTCCTGCACAGATTTCATCAGCCACTAATGGCCTGCCTTCCATTCTACAGACGTGCCAAATAGTTGGACAGCCTAGCCTTGTTCTGACCCAAGTTGCAGGAGCAAACGCACTACCGGTGAATACTCCAATAGCACTTACCGTCGCTGGTGTCCCGAACAATGCGCAGTTCCAAGCAAGCCATATTCCGCAGGCCCATCCGGTGACTGAAACAAAAAGAATTGCCGCTATCCCAAGTCCACATCTCCCAAAGCAGGAGCCCACCTTGATAGCCGATGTTTTCGGTTTACGTGCAAAAAAGTCAAAAGAACAGTTAAACGCTCTAAAATTGAGCTATCTGAGGAACCAGTATCCTCACAATAGTGAAATTGAACGACTTATTAGATTAACAGGCTTAACTAAAGGAGAGATTAAAAAGTGGTTTAGTGACACACGGTATAACCAAAGAAATGCCAAAGGCAGTCATGGTATGCATTTCACCAGTGACCCTAGTGGTACCATCATTATTGATTCTAGTGATGAAATAAATGAATCCCCAACCTCTGGAGTAATAACTTCTCAACGTAGGCAAAGTTGGAACCCATTTCCAGATTTTACTCCCCAGAAATTCAAAGAAAAGTCCGCAGAACAACTGCAGGCTCTTGAGGAAAGCTTCCTTAGCAGCTCAGTGCCGTCGGACGAGGAGCTGGGTAAATTAAGAGTTGTTACTAAACTTACAAAGCGAGAAATTGATGCCTGGTTTGCAGAAAGAAGAAAATCAATGGGAATAAAAGAGGAGCCCGGGGCTTTAAATGAGAGTCTAGACCAAGAAATAAAAGAAGAAATGGATGAGGCTTTGGTCGCAGCAAAAATGGCAAAAAAGACCCCAGATCAGTTGGCAATACTTAAAAATACCTTTATTCGAACACAATGGCCAACTCCAGCAGAATATGACCAGCTAGTACAGGAAACTGGACTGGCTAGAAGTGACATTATTGGGTGGTTTGGAGATACCAGGTATGCTGCTAAAAATAATCATCTGAAGTGGTTCTATGAGTATCAAATTTCCAAAACAACCAGTTCAACAGTAATGAATGGGCAGAGTAATACACGTAGAAGGGGGAGAGGCAGACCCAGGGGTAGAGGACGAGGCAGGCCTCGAGGTCGGCCAAAAGGACGGAGGACAAACAGCTGGGAGAGGCCCCCTGCACCAGTGAAGCATAAGACTGGAAGAGCACTGCTAAAAGACTACTATTTAATGCATAAATTTCTCATTGAGGAGGACTTGGATGAATTGGTTTCGAAATCTCAGTTGGGTTACGAGCAGGTGAGGGAGTGGTTTGCCGTGCGGATGCAAAGAGAAGATGCAGGTTTGGATCCCTTTGAAGATGATGAGGAAGATGATGACAACCTGTTGGATGAGTTGGACGATGAAGAAGAAATTGAATCTGATGACAGCGACACTTGGGAGCCCCCAAAACATGTCAAGCGCAGGCTTTCAAAATTGGAGGAGAATTGCAGAGTAAGTAAATGCCTATGAAATTCTTACTTGTGCCCTCACCTCAGATCTTCCCATATATGGCTTTTTTCTATGAATTTTCCCAATATACTTAAATCCAAAATTGTAGATTTTCAATTTTCTTTTCTGTAGACACAGTCAGAGATCCTCTCTTAAATCATGGTCACCATTACAAGTGTCACCGTTAGAAATTGACTGCTGTATTTCTGTTCTGGTGATGGCTCAAAATTTCTGACCTAGTGACAGTGGGGACCAGGACAAAGAGAGCAGCGAATCTCCCTTAGGCCTCATTCACACCTCAGAGAAAGAAAATCAGTTATTCCCTATATAGATGGTTCACATCTCCAATCCAAGTTGCCTGAAGCTCAAAAAAGTTCTGGCACTATTTTTTGTAACTCAAATCGGGCAGATTGGTATTTTTTGAAGCGTTTCTTTTTTCCATAGAATTGCATGAAAATGCTTGATTTGTGTATTATTTAGCATTTTAGCGAGGTTTGTCATGTGTTTTTGAGCATTTTTCTGCTAAAATGTTGTAATTGAAAAAAAGTTAATAATAATAATAAATAACAAATAAAATATTAACAAAATAAATTAACCCTTAAAGTCGGTTCACACTAAGGCGACACGACTCTGTACTACTTCGGGGGAGACTTGTGCATTGCCATGCACCACGACTTTGGAGCGACTTGCATGGACTTCACATAATGGAAGTCTATGCAAGTCGCTCCAAGGTCGCCCCAAAGTAGTACAGGACCCTTTTTCTAAGTTGGAGCGATTTGTGTTGCTCCTATTAGAACGGGTCCTGTAGCAGTCAATGGACCGCGAGGGAGCACGACTTGTCAGGCTGACAAGTCGCCTGACAAGTCGCGCTAGTGTGGACCGAGTCTAATACTAATACTAACTCCTAACCTTAGTTTTAACCCCGAATCCTAACCTAACTACGGTAAATATTAATAAAGTAAATTAATAATCTTAAAATAAATGAACTCCCCCCCCCCCCCCCAACAAAAAAAAGTAAAACTATTAATAAAAGTGAAAGAAAAAGCATAAAAAATAGTAACAAATGATGAAACGGATGCTATTTTTCTCTATTGGCTAAAAAAACAAAACAAAACCCACTAAAAAAACAAATAAAAAAAACCCACCAAAGCTCAAAATTTATGTACAGAGACGGTCATTCAAACACGTGATAAAACACCCCAAAAACATGTTTAAAAAATGTGGCCCTCAGGTGTGAATGCATCCGAATGGGGAAACACACAACATTAAACTTGACAGAGTTTTGATTTTTTTTGAAAACCCATTATGACCTCATTTAAAACAAAGAAAAAAATGGCTTTAGCTGCACATACATCATACCATACCAATTGGCAAAATTTAGCCTCTTCAAACATTCCTTTTCATTACTTCTTATGCATGTCATGTGTAAATTTGAGACTGTCTAAAAATTCTATTTCAGTTTTTGGTAGATGTTGGGGTAAGTTGAAAAAAAAGCTTTAGGCTCAATTTTTTTTTTTTTTACGTGTTCTGTTTTCAATAACAGGTTAGTGAATTGGCAATATTTACAAAGTGATTGTGACATTCACAGATGGTTGGTCGTTACCTAGTATTTAAAATTCATACATCAGTAGGAGGATTCACCTACAGTAAGTATTTGGTGAATGTCAGAGTTCTCTGATTCCTAAATTTGCTTCTAAAAGCCTTTTAACTCTTGGAGACTGAAAAGCCAAATTCTAGTATGCCAGCGTGCCCAGTTTACCTATGCTTCCTCATTCACCATTCTTCTCTATACCAATGCATCCAGAGGCAGAGTCTAATGCATATTGTGCACTGTAAAGGTCATAGCAGATGTTCAGCCTTGGGAACTAAAAGTAAAACTTCAGCACCTTATTTTTTAATTGTGACCCGAGGTTAAGGCTATGGAGTCCAATAAAAAGGATGCCACTACTTTGTGCAGGCTGGGGATAGGCTCGCCCAGACCACAGATATACAGTCAAAATGAAAGGTAGTTTCTCAGCTGCTGCACCTCTCACCTGGCTATTTTGTAGACAAAAAAGATGCAGCCTCATCTCAATCCATCAGAGCCACACCCCAAACGCCCCACTCCCCGAGGCTTAAAGAGGAGCTCCAGTCATATTTATGTTTAATAAAAGTCAGCAGCTACAAAAACTGTAGCTGCTGACTTTTTATAAACAGCCACTTACCTGTCCCTGGATCCAGCAATGTCCTTTCCTGAGCCATTTTTACCATCCGTGGTCTGTCCTCAGTGCCAGCATCTGAACTATGGGCACCCAGCTGTGAACGCTTGCAGCTACACAGTCAGGTGCCCTCTGTGCACTGGAGAACTGCTGCTCCGATTGCCTAGACAATCTGAGTGGGTGCGGGTACCCGTAAAAAGCAGGTACCCCCCCCCAAAAAAAAGTGCAATTTCGTAAAGCGAGGGGGGGGGGCTTAAAAGCTAAACCCCCTCCCCTGTGGAGCTCTGATTTATTCATGTTCCTTTAGCATAAACTCTTTAAAAGCTCTGTAAAAACTTCCTGTGTGGGACCTACAGCTGCTGCATACAGCCTCTTATTGGCAACAGTTACAAAATGCGTCTGTATGCAGGAATGCACCAGTGCTTGCATAAAGCGAATGTTTACTCCAAACGCAGACTGTCTGCATTTGCGTGCAGCTGTATCTCACTGGGTGGCTGCATAAGGGGCTGTGGGTCTCGGGAAAGTTTTTTACTGGATTTTCTGGACTGTTCATATGCTTTATGTCCAACTTCTGGCCAAGTGCATGAGCCCTAAGGTCAGAATCTTTCCATCTCTGGTTCACCTGTTTTCCATTAAGGGAAGATTTCAGAGTTCATTGCAGAATATTTCATTTATGTTATCCCAGTTGCAGTAAAAGGGAGACTGGGGTGAGTAGGAAATGATGAATACCTAAGAATTCATTCACTTGGGTGTTAAAAGTGCATACAGTGTCTAGTTTTGTATGCAGCTTTAAATACATTTTATAATCCCATTCAGACAGCCGTACCTGGCTGAGTAACATTGCGCTATGTTCAGCAGTGTAAAAAAAAAAAGCACACAACTGCATCCGTATGTATGTCTTCAGCCTCATTTATTATTATTATTATTATACAGGATTTATATAGCGCCAACAGTTTGCGCAGCGCTTTACAATGTGGGGGAAGACAATACAGTTACAGTACAATTCAATACAGGAGGAATCAGAGGGCCCTGCTCGTTAAAGCTTACAATCTAGAAGGGATATTTATGCTGTATACATGTACATGTTTGTGCTCATTTTTACATGACGTCAGTAACCAGGGGTCATGCATGTGACTGCACAAAAACCAAATATACAATTCATCATCAAAAAATGATATCAAACAAAAAAACATAAATAAAAACTCATACAAATTTCATCAATATTAAAGTCCTGTGCAAAGTTCATTAATAATAATGTCCTGTGCAAAGTTCGTCAATAATAGAATCCTATGTAATTCCATAAAGTAACAAGTGCTGAAAAAAACCTAAGAATATTGTTAACCAACCCTAAAATGAATGCATAAAAATAACAACAATAGGGCTAGAAAAATACATTAGTGTGTAAAATAATTAATACGACTGATAAATATCAATGCTTGGAAAAGTTCTCTCAAATTAATATAAAAAAAAAAAAAAACAAACGCCTTCAAAAAGTGCCTTTGAATTCTCTTTGAATCGTTCTATAGCGCATTTTGTTGTGAGTGACAGCAACCGTATATTAGGGTATTGAGGTTAGCGCAGACTTTGCATATAATATCCACAACGTCATTGCAGCATATTGACCTGCCGCCACAGCTCAGAGCCAACATGTCAGTATGAACAATGTGTAGCCAGTGCCGCTACCTACTCACTATTGATGATGACAAGTTGGCCGTAAAGGAGCCATTCATGTGACGCATACGCAGTTTGATCTCAGCTGATTCTGAAGGACCAGGTCATTCTGTGCATGTGGCTTTGCTGCATGGATGACTTTTTCAGAGCTGTCGCGTAAACAACAATAGTGTGCAATAGGATAACATGCTAGGGAGTTTACTGGCTGTCGGAAAAAAAAAAAAAAAAAAAAAAAACGCCTGTTGCCAAAAACAGCAGCTGTAAAAACACCCAGTGTGCATAAGTCTTAGTAATAGACTGTGAAAGGGTCAACTTCTAAATTGGGATTTGTTGCTTTGCCCTCACTGAGATGAAGTTACTTGTTGTGTCACCAAAACAGGAAGCATTGGGAAATCCCCAAACTCATGAAGAAAAAAAAATGCACAACACAAACACAACACTTATTTAGTTTTACACACATACAGTATATATATATATCTCCATCTAAAACAAGTATTAGTGCCGGTTCACACTATTGCGATTCGGGAACACTGCGAATATACAGCGTGTTCCCACATTGCATCCGCAGCACAGCCAGTTCGCACTGCCATATGCGATATGCTGGGGGTGTCAATTCAAAGTTACTGACACTCCCAGATCAGATCGCATATCTCAGTGCTATCTGACAGTCCGCACAGGAATCCGATCGCACTGGTGTGAACCACCATGCAATCCAATTCTGCTGCGGACCAAAAAAAGGGTCCTGTGCGAGTTCACTGCGATTGCGGTGCAAATTCAGCCATACAAAGTGTATGGCTGAACTCGCACCGCACAGACATCGCATGTAATTTTAGAAGCAGTGCGCTCTGAATCATATGCGATGTCTGTGATCGCAGTAGTGTGAACCGGCACTAAAGGCACTGACAGGTCTTGCTGCAGAAATAAATGAAAGCAACAGCATTAAAAAACGCTGTTGCTTTGATTTATGTTCGCTGTAAGACCATGAGTGCCTCGCTACTGGTCTTCGGATTTGTATGGATTTCTTTGTGGGTGAGCATCCAGGCAATTGCCTCACACAGAGTGCAGTGGCTACCCTTGGTAATATATATATATATATATATATATATATATATATATATATATATATATATATATATATATATATATATATATATATATATATATATATAATTTCATATACATGTTCATCTCAAAAAATTAGAATATCATCAAAAAATGTATTTATTTCAGTAATTTAATTCAAAAAGTGAAACGCATATATTTTATAAAGATGCGTTACACACAGAGTGAGATATTTCAAGTATTTATTTCTTTCAATTTTGATGATTATGGCTTACAGCTAGTGACAACCCAAAATTCTGTATCTCAAAAAATTAGAATATTACATAAATCCCACCACCCAGAACTACTGCGTTCCAAGAGGAGTTTTTCAGCTGTAAAAAAACGCTCTACCGCAGCGTGTGGCTATCCAGCGTTTGAACATTTTTGAGCCTGAAACCTTTGTGGGGGTATAGTTTTGTTAAAAAATGCAAATACTGCAAAACTCTAATGCAAAAATGCTGCAAAATCCGACAAAACTCAAGTTTTTACCGTGGCATTTTACGGCTAACACTACTGCCGTTTTTATGACATCTGGTGGGCATGAGGTCTTATAGTTTATTAATACTGCAAGGAGAGATTCCCCTGACTTCTGCCCCAGGGATTTTACAGGAAGCATTGTAATAAAAATAACAGAGGCTTCAATCCTTTCCTAATTTATATACATATATTTATTTTGACAGAAGGCTGGGCTAAACTTTTTAGAAATAGTGTGCATCAAGTTCAACTTTGCCAACCTTGACATCGTGGGGGGTTGATCTACTTAAGGCAGTAGACTGTGCAGTTGCTCCACAGCTTAGTAATGAGGTGAAGCTCTGCTGATTTCCATCATCCAATCATGTGCAAGCAAATGCTGTTTTTTTTTTTTTTTTTTTTTCCCTTTGCATGTGATTAGATATTTTTTGCAAAGTGAAGCTTCACCTTGTTTACTAAGCTCTGGAGCAACTGTATTTGAAGAGTACACAGTCTATTTGCCTTTAGCTAATCAAACCCATTTTATTCTAGCTTTGCAAATTGAAGGGAAAGGGTCACCTGATTCGACTTACAGTAGAACTAAAGACAAAAAGGTTTTTTATATATATATATAATAAATGTTCCTGTGAGCTACTATGTTTAAAAACTTTAAACTATGCTGCTTGCACTGGTCACTCCCCTCCCTGCAAATAAATATTGGATAATGTAGAAGTGCTTTTGTAATTCACATTGTATATTTTATTTTTGCGCAGCACATATACATTATCCAATAATATATGTTTTATATATTTTGGGTAGAGTAAGGGAGGGTAAAAACCCTTGTAAGTTTTTTATTTTTTTTTTTATACTTTCAGTGATAACAGTAAACAGGACAAATAAGGACGGTAAGTGTCCGTTCACACTACCGCGGCACGACTTCGGGGGCGACCTGTGAAGTCGCGTGCACCACGACTTTGGCGCGACTTGCACGGACTTCACATAATTGAAGTCAATGCAAGTCGCTCCGATGTCGCCCCAAAGTAGTACAGGAACTGTTTTCTAAGTCGGAGCGACTTGAGTCGATCCTATTAGAATGGTTCCCTTGGCACAGAATGGACCGCGACTTGTCAGGCTGACAAGTCGCGGTAGTGTGAACCGGGATTGAATCTCCCTAGCGGGGACACAGACAGCAGTAAAAACCTGACCAGTGTTCTAATCCCTCTCCGCTCTTTGAATAAAAGTTCGGTTTTCTCTAGTGTGACTGGTCATGTGATTTTGGACACACAAAGTCGCATGGCAAGTCACAGCCCATTGATTTCTATGGCACCCATTCCCATCTATGCCACTTTGAAAATGTACCTGCACTACTTTGATGCAACTTTTGATGATACTTTGATCCAGAGAGTGTAAAGTTGCATCAAAGTGACACTCTAAATTGCAATGTTGAAATTAAGGACTAAAGCTCTGTTTCTACTAGTGTGACTTGTCATACAACTTTGGACATACAAAGTCGCATGACAAATCACAGCCCATTGATTTCAATGGCACCCGTTCCCATCTATGTGACTTCAAAAAGGTACCTGCAATACTTGATGCGACTTTGATCCAAAGATTGTAAAGTTGGATCAAAGTCGCACTCTAAATCGCAATAGTGGAAACGTGAACTAAAGCTCAGTTTCCACTAGTGTGACTGGTCATGTGATGTCCAAAACTAAATAAAAAATGTTGCCTTCAGTTGTACTGTAACTGCTTGCCTCCCGCCCACAGTAATTTTATTGCGGGTGGGCAGCACAGGCAGGCCGGACAACATACATGTACTTTGCCAGTTTGCTTCTGGGTTTGATGAGCGCACACGTGTGACCCCTTGTCGACCCATGCTGTGATTTTACACAGCACGAGTTTGGCAGCTGATTACAGCCAATGACTTTCTCTGAAGTCAGCGGATGTGCTGTGTCCAATCACACATGGAGTTCTGTGTTTACTTTCACCCAGAACTCTGTGTAAAGCCCCGTACACACGTACCGATGGTCGGCTTACAAATGTTCCTCTTTTCTCCCCGGGATGTCGGTGTCTGCTGAAAAGTGCAAAGACAGCACAAGGACAGCACAAGAATTTTGTCCGCCGACTGCAGAAGTGATGTCATGTAATGGTTAACTTTCCCTGTGTTTTCTATTTTCTGAGCATGCCCAGTCTTGCAAATCTGCGGTCTGTCGGCCGAATTGTGTACTGACAGGCGAACAATCGTCCGTTCTGGTGTCGGCATACAAATATTTTCATGTTTGCACGAAAGACTTTTGTCCGCGGATTGTGCGCAGACATCTGTCGGAGGCACCATACTAACACGCGTACAATCGGCAGATCCTTCGTCCACCGACGTTTGTATGCCGACGATCGGTACGTGTGTACGGGCCTTCAGGTGAACAGTGATCTGTCTGTTTCTTCTCCCAGAAAAGCAGGAAGAAAAAAAACAGCCAGATCAGAAAGTAAAAGCAGCACCCATTACACATTTTTCGGCACACAGGTAACCCCTTCATTGCCCCTAGATGTTAACCCCTTCCCAGCCAGTGTCAGTGTACTGTATTATCACTATATTGTTGTCACTAGTGCCGGCAGTGACCTTCCTCCTAGATAGTGTCTTTTAGCGCCAGATTTCCCATCACCCTTTCACCGTCCCATTATAAGTTGCTGATCACTGCCATTACCAGTATACTGTAGCATCTATAGCTGCATAAATTCCATATTGTTTTATTCATTTTTCACCGTTTTCTTGTTTTTTCTTTTATATAATATAAAATAAAAAACCCAGTTATGATCAAATATCACCAAAAGGAAGCTTGATTTGTGTGGGGGAAAAAATAATATAAATTTAGTTTGGGTACAGCGATGCATGACCGCACAATTGGCATTTAAAGTAGCGCAGTTCTGAATAGCCGAAAATGCTTTGGCCATGCAGGAGGTAAAACTTTCCTGAGGCCAAGTGGCTAAATTACACCTTGCTTCCAACCCAACAAGTTCACTGTACTGTGGAGTTACACATAGGGTCCTCTCACACAGAGCGGACCGTTTTTTGATCCGCTCCGGCACCTTTTTTTTTTTTTTTTTTTTTCATGGACATGGATGACACTTGTGTCATCCGGTCCGTATGTCCATTTATAATCCCATCCGTTTGATAAACGTAGATAATGCATGTCAATGGGATTGCAGATGACACCGCTGACATCCGTTTTTGCGTCCGTTCCGTTTTTTTAAACGGAAGAAAAATAGGGTTCTGTTCCGTTCGAAAAAATGGAACTGATCGCAAAGGACGCAAATCGGATGTCGGCGGATGGTCATCCGCTGACATCCGCAATCCCGTTGACATGCATTATGTCCGTATATCATCCGCAAAAAAATGGGATGAAATACGGACCACCCACGTGAAAAGATCCTTAGTGAGCACTTCTCTGCTGCTCTGTTCAAGTGCAGGGAAAGAATTAAAGTCTCGTGTAAGTTATAGTTTATGTTGATTTTTCCATGTGACATCTCTGATTGTCCACGTCACATGCTTCTCTATGCTTTGAAGTATCCAGCATTTTCCCCAGCTCTCTGCGTTGAACGGGGATGCAGGGGAGCTAAGGAAAGGTTGAGTATATTCTGCTGGGAATGGGGGGGATTGAAGGAAACCTGTTGCTTCCCCCCCTGAACGGGCTGTGTTTTAAATTGAGTAATTAGCAAATCGAATTGTGATCCATATTCTTACTTTTTTCTTTATTTTTATTTTTCTAAATAGGCTGTAGAATAGAAAAGAAGAAAAGGCATGGACATCCAGTTTTGCTGTGAAAGTCCTGGGAATCCTCTCTTCTGAAGACTCTGGAGTACAGTGACAGAAGACGCACGATGGTCTCTGCAGGGAAGGAGCAGCAAATTTGCATGCTGTGCCAAAGTAGCCACACTGCAGACAGGACTATGCTGTAAATACAACTTGAGAGATGTGGGCAGCACACAACTTGTACAATTCAGATTTTAATACATTTTTACTGACGTAATTATTCATATTTTTTTTTCTTTTTCCTTTTTTTGTGTATTCTTAGACCTTTTTTTGTGCAAGGCAGGGAGGTCTATAAAAAAAACGACAACGGTGACCACTAGTTCTATTTTTCCTTTTTTTTTTTTGTTTGTTTATCTTTTGTTTCATATGCCTATCATAATTTTAGTAATATAAATCTAGATTCTGCTGCCCGTGTCCTTGGACATGTATAAAGCTTTTTACCTTGGAGCGACCAAACGTTTTTTGCCTGTTAAGAAATGAGCTATGCCACATGGAACATCATCCATTGACTCGCTCAGTAATAAGTATGTGCAGCTTTACATAAACATGTTGCATTTTTTATTTTAAATGTTATACTGTACATCCTAAATGCCCCCACCACTACTACCACCCCCCACCCATGGGCTCGTTCACAGTAAAGCTACACCAGATGAACTGTAAAGTGCAGAAAAAGGCAACTCTAAATTGTGTTTTGATCCCCATTTAAAATGATTCTTAATCAAGGAAAAAGTAAAAAATGTCAGGTGACATTAACTTAACATGGCAGACATTAGCATGTCTGCTCAACCTATGGCCCTCCAGCTGTTGCGAAAACTACAAGTCCCATCATGCCTCAGCTTTTAGAAGTCATGCTTGTAACTGTCAGCCTTGCAATGCCTCATGGGACTTGTAGTTCTGCAACAACTAGAGGGCCACAGGTTGAGTTCCCATGCATTATAGAAAGAACAAAAATGTTTATTTTTCTCTATATATTTGCATTTTTAAAGCAATGCTGTCTGTCTCCTAAAAAGGTTTTTAAATTTATAAATGGCAGTTCCATGCAATAGAAAAGCTCTTCTCCTGGTGGCCTGTGTCCTCTGCCTTCTCCTCGTCCCAGCACTGCATCCTCAGACTAACCCTCTAATATTCAACACTTTTCGGACTGTGTGATGTCTGTGTCTTTATCCAACCTCTGCATCATTACAGATAATGGCAATGATGTATAGGTCCAAGGATGGAACAGCAGCACACGGCGGGGCACTGATATCCATGTTTTTTTAGAGGTAGCTCTTCCATTGTTGGAAACTGCACTAACCCCCTCCCCAGCTGCTTCTCAATCGCATGCACACTGACTCTCCATAGACCTGAATAGGCTGTGTAATCAAATCCTCTGTATACGGCTCTTTTAAAGTCCACATTCACATACAAAGTTGGTAACACTCATCTGTTAAGCACCTCTAAGGCTAAAGCTTGCCATAAATGATTTCGGTTTTTTTTTGATCGTCTGTCAGCGACTCCGCTGTCAGAATACACTAATTAGCACTGCAGCTGCTGATGGAATGAAAAGTTTCAAACATTCCTGTGCCAGTCTATCAGATCAACTTTTGTCGAGTGGGAAAGGCCATTGATGGATGCAAATCTGGCCAGTTCAAAAGGTACTGCCTGAATTTCGGTTCATCTATGGCCAACTTAAGATATTAAGGATGCAGCTGTCCTGTCCTGACTTGCATGAGGTAAGATGTTAGGCTGCCTCAGCCAGCACTACTCCACAAACCGCGCCTGCTGACGTGTTTCACCCTGGCCTCCAGTTCTTTCCTCTTGGAGGGGCGCTTCAACTTCCTTCTATGGCCAGCTTAACTTAACACCTTGCGACATAGCCTTGCCCAAGAAATTCTTGCAAAGAACTCTATAACCTGTTGTTATACCTAAGTGTTTTTGCACAGCGATCACTGCATTTAGAAAGTAATCTAATGTGAACGAGCCCTAAAGTTCAGATTTACAGTTTATTTTGTTTTTGAGAAAACTCACATTTTGTATATTTTTTTGCCTGCTGGGTTGCCAAGTGTAATTGTTTGCAGAAAAGCAAAATTTCTGTTGTGATTTTTCTTATACGGCTCTGCAAATTGGCATCACTGAATGGAAGTTTGCAGCGGCCAGTGACCGGCGTTTTACTTGTACCTTTGTTCAATTTTGTGCTCTTAGTTTTGGAATTGTAATGTTAAGTATCCAGAGTTTCTTGCACAACTTCTAAACTCCGTACTAAATATCTTTTTGTTTCCCTCATTCATCATAGTTACAAAATAGCTGTATGTGAACCTGTAACATAGATGTTTGTCTTATTTACTACACTACTAGTTCAGTTTACTCAACCCTTCAGAAATACAATTTCTACAAGGATGATGCTGTGAAAGATTTTGGAACACCTAAGTCTAAATTACTTAAAGGGACCCTGGCATGTTTCTAAAGATATTAAAAAATGTTAGTAGCTTACATTAGGAGACACCGTATACTCGCCAGCGGCCCGTGTCTCCAACCTCCCCTCCTTACTCGCACTGCTGCCTCTATATTTTCCTTCAGAATTCTATACTTCCAGAAGTGTCCGCTGCATGTGGTTCCTTCCTCCGATACAACTGTCAATACAATATCTAGTAATGACTAGAGGGATGGAGGATGGAACCATGGCACAAAGGGGAGGACACAGGCACCCAACACTCTTAGAAATGTTGAATGCCTGTATGTCACTAAAGTTCTTAGTAGTGACTGAAGGGATGGAGCATGGAACCATGGCACGAAGGCGATGACATGGGCACCCAACACTCTTGGAAATGTTGAATGCCTTTGGTTTTTTCCTCTGACACCCATGACACTAAAGTTCTTAGAATTGACTGAAGGGATGGAGGATGGAACCATAAAAGGGAGGACGCAGGCACCCAACACTCTTAGAAATGTTGAATGCCTGTGGTTCCTTCCTCTGACACCCATGTCACTAAAGTTCTTAGTAGTGACTGAAGGGATGGAGCATGGAACCATGGCACGAAGGGGATGACATGGGCACCCAACACTCTTGGAAATGTTGAATGCCTGTGGTTCCTTCCTCTGACACCCATGTCACTACAGTTCTTAGTAGTAACTGAAGGGATGGAGGATGGAACCATGAAGGGAAGGGCACAGGCACCCAACACTCTTGGAAATGTCGAATGCCCCAGAGACCTTCATAGAGGCTGCTGTGTTAAGGCAAGGTAGGATTCACGTGCTGCTGGAGTATACTTTATAGATGAGTTCTCTTATTTTGCAGGGTATTGGTGTTTTTATATCTTACCATACAGAGTCTCTTTAAAGAGTTGCTGATAAGGCTCTTGCAGTTAATTGTAATAAATACTATCCAGAGAACATTACTACCATGCTGAAGTCAGTCCATCAATCTTACCTTGATGTGCATTCTATATTATCTTGTCAAGCGTCTGGGTAGGACTGCAGCCTCTTGTGCCATGACTATTCACTATGCAAACTGTATGTGGTGAAAGTTGCAGTAGGATCACGGAAGGTAGGGTTTGAAGCAGTGAGAACACACTGACCTGTATTTTAATAGCTAGCATGCATTTGAGCGGCCAGAATCTGAATAGTGTAAGCAAATCGTAGCAGCTTCTTTAATGACTTTGTTGGTATATCTGCCAGGTGCAATGGATGCTAAGTGAGTAGAATTTAAATGCCATTAACCCTCCTCTATGAGAGCCTATATATATATATACTCAATATGAAGAAACCGCTATTAATGATAGCTGCCTTTTTATAATTCCTCCATGGTGCCTATCTCCACCTTTAACACCCCTTTAAATAGTTTGTTTGAGCCAAGCTGGCCCAAATGAACTATTTACTGCACAAATACTTGTGCTTGCTGGGCACACTGTATTAATTGTAAGTAACCTTAGCCACATACAGTATACAGCGCTGTGTTTTGGCAGTGAGATGGGAACTTCTCGTCTTGTTCCCAGTGCGCACCTGTTAATGCAGTAAATAGTTTGGATCAGCTTGGTCTAAATAAACTACTTAAAGTGACGTTACACATGGAGTTAGGCTTTAGGGTGAATTTAGACCAGATGCGGTGGGACTGTGTTGTGCGGCTGTTCAAGCGCAATCCCACCGCATGAACAAGTCAAATTGCCTTGTCTGCTATGTGCCTGGTTTACACCACTGTGTTATGGTGGTGTGCAGGCACAGTGCGTTGAAAAAGTAATGCATGCAGTACTTTTTTTCTTTTTTGCAGTCTGGCGCCATGTGAGACAATTCACTGCCTCACACCAAGTAAACAGCAGTTGAACTTTGAGATGTCTGTGTGACATCCAAATAAAGTTCATTATTAAGTTCATTATTAAAAAAGAAGGAAACCATGCAATCCACCAACTCATCATCACTGCACTGATTTCAGGCGTGTAGCACTGCACACCAGCTGCTGGTGTGAACCAGCCCTTAAAGATATGTGGGGGTATAGAGTAGAAGATAGCCTTCCTGTCTTGCCATTTACAATGTGAGAAGCATTTGGACAGGAAAAAAAGAAAAATCACATGGGCACTTGATTCCTTTTAATAATACAACACAACAGATGTCTTCAGCCTTCTCCTCTCTCCTCATCTAATTGGTAGTGCAATCATTAGCGTATGGACCATCAGCATGTAGGGAAGTGCCAGTGAGATTGTGTCCCCATATCTGACTGTTCTGATGTCCATGTTTGCTATCAGAGTGTATACAGTGCCTAAACTTTGCCGAAACTTATTTTAGAATGGCTTCCAGTGGCTAGGGAAGGATTCATTTGGCCAAAGAAATGAAGGAGATGGTGCAGAATTATGCAAGCTGCAGGCCTGGAATCTAGATGGGTTAGATCAGTGGTCCTCAACTCCGGTCCTCGGGGCCCACTAACAGGCCAGGTTTGCAAGATAACTAAATTACATCACAGGTGATCTCATTTGCTGCTCAGTGATTGCAGTATTCTAGTCTGCATCTCCCCAAGGTAATACTTAAAATCTGGCCTGTTAGTGGGCCCCGAGGACTAGAGTTGAGGACCACTGGGTTAGATGACATGGAACTCAAATTAACATCAATGAAATGATCTTTGTAAGTTGTACAGAAAAAAAAAGGGTCTGTTGGGACTTTAAAGCGGTGTTCCAGCCTCACCCCTTCCCCCTCCAAAAATTAAAAGTCAGCAGCTACACATACTGCTGACTTTTAATATTAGGACACTTACCTGTCCTGGAGTCCAGCGATGTCGGCACCGCAGCCGATGTTTCCATCGGCTGTCTGGTGCTGCCGCCGCCATTGCCAGTGAGGGAACCCGGCAGTGAAGGTTTGCGGCTTCACGGGTGGGTCCCTAATGCGCAAAGCGCACTGCGCATTTGGATTGGTTTGGCGGCAGGGGAAGGAGGAGTGGGCCAAACTTCTGAGGGACAGCACTGTCTCCCGGAAGTGGGGAACGGTACCTGTCAAAAACAGGTACCCATTCCCCCCTCCCCCCTGAAAGGTGCCAAATGTGGCACCGGAGGGGGGGAGGAAGCAAATGAGCGGAAGTTCCACTTTTGGGTGGAACTCTGCTTTAAATGAGGCACATAGAATAACCCATGTGTCTCCATCCCTGGCTATATGAAAAAAGGTTGGGACTTTAAATGAGGTGCACAATTAGCATCAAGCAAGATATGACGTATAGTCATAACAATGAGTAGACAACAAAGAAAGGAATGTTGTAAAAACCAGATATTTATTATAGCCACCACAGCAGATTTAAAACCTTAGAGTACGTAGTAGTAATAGCATATACATGATGAAAACAATACATCACAAATGATGAAGTCATAACACATAAACATGAAACTGGATTGCTTAGAGCTGGTTACATATAAGATCTAATAAATGTAGATGGTTGGTGGATAATGGACAATAATTCCTGTACAAGCCAACATGTATGAGTATATTGAGCATAGAAGTTGCACCCTAGATCGCTCGTCACGTTTCGTGGAACACTTTCCACTTCTTCAGGAGCAGGTACAAGAGTAAAATGTCTATAAAAAGTATATAAACACAATATGATTGAATAGTTGGCAGAGAGTGTATGTAACTCAATACTTATGCAGAAAATGGGGTGGCTATAATAAATATCTGTTTTTTTACAACATTCCTTTTTTTGTTTACGTATTGTTATGACTATACGTCATATCTTGCTAATTGCGCACCTCATTTAAAGTCCCAACCTTTTTCTTTTTTTGATCTTTCGAAGTTTGGCATAGTGCTGTGTTTCCTGGACAGCACTGGCACCCGGTCCAGCTTGGGGTTTGTTCTTCATTACTGTTACACACATGAATGAATTTAGTCTACTGGCTCCTTTGTTTAGATCTTTTACCACTGATGTAGATTCATGGCACACGATGGAAGATTGTTGCTATGGACAATACTTGCATAACATGATTTTAGAGTTCAACGCTGACTGCCTATCAGTATATCGGGGATTGTTAAGTGGCTGGGGAATAAAGAATATTTAATTGGGGAACCATAGAGGTTCTGATGATAGTCAGGGGACAGTTTTTAGGTAGGAGTGAAGTCAAGGGGGGCCGTTTTTTTGATAAGGGTGAAGTTGAAGGGGAAAGTTTTTACACGTATAGAATTTTGGCTGAAACTGGTTGTTTTTGGAAAGATCGTTTCGACATTCGTGCTGTTAGTGGACTCAACTCTACTGCCGATTTCGACAGTATGCCAGGCTGATGTCAGTGGATCTTTTACTGTTTCAACCGAAGAGTGTATGTTATATTCGAACATGAAAAAAATCCTCTGTTTTGTATTGTGCATGTCCTTGCACTATAGGTAAACTGGAATCATATATGTTATTGTCACTGACCGTTCACTTTCGATCATTGAAACAATTTTATTCTATCAGTGGACAGGTCACTATTGAGCGATGAATAGACGCTTTCACTGCAAATGGGTGAAATTCTATAGGTGTATGGCCAGCTTTAGGTTGCTGTCAGGGAAATATGTTTTCTCCATTCAAACTTTGCATAGCAATTTATAATGAACGTTTTTTATGGTGTTTACAGATACACCTGGTGTTGTCACTGTACTGAGATACTAACAGGTTTTGTACAGTTTGCTGCTATGCTAACCTGACCGCATGGCAGGCCTTGTATTTTATGGCTTGTTCACCCTAGTGTTTCTGTCTGGTAAAACCCCACGGTTGAGCCACGTTTTTACCATGCTCCCCCTTTAGTTGCAGAGGCAACAGACGGGGGTGGTGTATGCATGAAGCAGTAGAAATTCTACCCCCTGTTGCTGCAATTAGCCTACAACTGCATGCAATTGTGGCACGCTAGTAAAGGGTTCAAGGGGGGTAAAGCCGGTGGTGAGGAAGCAATATACCTCCTTTTGGTCACCTGTCAAATGCGATTTGAATGTGCATTGCTCTTTAGAGACCAAAACAAGCATGAATTAGCCCTTTTTTTGTGTGTCAGTGAAGACGCTAAATAAAAAGGACCCACCAGACTTTACCCTAAATCTGTATTTTAACAACTATTGATCAGTAAAGTGGAGCAAAGGGCGACTGTGATATGTAGACTTTAGTGACCCATAGTAAATCCAAATTCCTCTTTCACATATGACTACAGTATCCTGAAATCGGACGGTTCGCTTTTTTAACTACTTGCCAGAAGTTACTGAACTTTGCATATTGCTCTTTATGGAAATTTAGATATTTCCAATTTGATTTTCTGTCTCACCAGTGAGCTGACCTCTCTAACACTGCACTGGTGAATCTCCATCAAGCAGCCCACCTTGAGGGGTTGTGGAAATGGCACTGAAGGATTCTCCAGGTCCACCAACACGGCCATGGTACACACATATAGAAGGAGATTAGCACATTCAGATTTACCTGATCACTGTAAAGCCTCGTACACACGCACCGATTGTTGGCCGACCGATCGGCCGTCTTTTGTCCAGTGTTGTTGTGTTGGTTGAAATGTGCTCTAGACTGCACACAAATTTTGTCGGCCAACAACAACCAACTGCAGAAGTGATGTCATGTTCTGGTCTACTTTTCGTGTGTTTTTTCTTCTCTGAGCATGCCCAGTCTTGCTCATCTGACTTTTGTCGGCCGAAATCTGTACTGACTGATGAACAATCGGCCATTCTGGTGACGGCCAACAAAAATTTTATAGCATGCACACCAGATTTTGTTCGGCCGAAAAGTCGGTTGTCGGAAGCATCATACTAACAAGCCGACAATCGGCCGATTGGACGTTGGCCGAAAATTTACGGCCAACAATCGGTGCGTGTGTACGGGGCTTTAAGCTGACCATACATTATATCATTTTCTTACTCAATTTCCTTCAACTATGTAGTACAAGGGCCTGCATAGTAATGGAAAGGGTTTAGGTTTAGTCTCATATTACAGGCGGTCCTCGGGTTACAAACAAGATAGGGTCTGTAGGTTTGTTCTTAAGTTGTATTAGTTTCTAAGTCGGAACAGGTACATTTTTTAAGTGTACCTCCAGCCAAAATAATATTTTTTAAGTTTTTTGGATAGCATAGGGAAGGGTGAACACCCCTGTACCATTTGTTTTGCTGTCTGTGCCCCTGTTCAGAAGATTTCACCTCACTTTCAGTCCCTATGACAATTGGATTTTGAAAATTTTTGGTTGTTGTGGAAACAAGGATTGGTGATAAAGCTTCAGTGGACACACCTTTTCCCCATGATATTAAAAAGGAGGGTGGGGGGGAGAAGTTTGGGACTTTAAATGAGAAAATGACAGGGTCATATTCCTCCATCCCTATGCATACAGAAAACAAAAGGAAATTGCGATTGCAGCCACATGTTTCATTCAAAGTCCCAATTTTCTTTTTGTTTTCTTTTTCACATGATAACTCTTAAGCCCCGTACACACGTGTCGAAAATTGGCAGGGAATTTTCGGCCAGCGTCCGATCTGCCGATTTTTCGGCTTGTTAGTATGATGCTTCCGACAACAGACTCCGACTTTTCAGCCGAAAAAAAATCTGGTGTGCAGACTGTAAAAATTTTTGTTGGCCGTCAACACAACGGCCGATTTTCCGTCAGTCAGTACAGATTTTTACAGGAGTGAATTTAACTTCCTAGGGGGAGATTTCTCCTCACTTCCTGTTGTCTCCCTCAGTTTGTAAGTAGGAGTCGTTTGTAAGTCGGATGTTTGTAACCCGGGGACCGCCTGTATATGGCTTTGGCAACTCTAAAGGAAAATTGTACAAGAGAATTGAATAATGTATGGCCAGCCTTAGATTAGTTGGTCAACCAGCGGTTCATAAATATTTTTCCTATCCTTGCCTTATGCGATGAATCCAAATGTGTTCTTTTGGAAGCTTCATAAATTGCAGCATGCTATGAATATTGTACAATGGATGTTTATATAGGAAGTGCCTGTGCAGTCTACAGGAGCCTCTGATGGCAGCTATCACTTTTATTTTTCTGCAGGTCCTAAAGTGACAACTGACATCAGCTGGCTGTCCAAAACTGGCCAACATTTTTTTTTTTGCACTTTTATTTTGTTATTTCTAACATGCAACGTCCATCCAAAACTCTTTTTTGTTTTTTAGTTTTTCTTTGTTTTGAATAGAGCTGTGAAGGATAAGAACCCCCATCAGATTCTTACTGCGGTCACAGCTTTCTGAGTGATTTCCCCTCACTTTCATCCATTTCACCAGATGGGGAAAAAGGCAAAAATCTGCAGCAGGGAGAGGAAAAATTAAAAAGTTTACAGGGCTTCTTGCCTCCGCCCCCCTACTCTACCTTAGGCCCCTTTCACACTTGTGCAACTTGTCATGCAACTTTGGACATCAGAGTTGCACGACATGTAGTTCGCCATGTTTTCCAATGATACCCATACATATATGCGCAACTTAAAGTTGCAGCAACTTCAAAGTAGGCCCTGCATTACTTTGGCCCAATTTTAATGCGTTTTGAGGTCGAAAGACATAGGCATTGCTTCAAGCCCAGTCAAAATCGTGTGACTTTCAAGTCACGCAAGTGTGAAAGGGGCCTTAAATAAAGCAGTTTTTATTTATCTCTGTGTTGCTGTTAGTTTCCCTCCCTTTGTCTGGTGGAAATCATCATAGTGACAGTAAACCAGAGGATATTACACTGTGAAAACCCCACATGGGTCCCAATTCTTCCCCACTCTATTCAAAACAAAATTGTCTAGACTTCCTAAATCAAACGGATTTATATGGGCAGATTGTAAAAACTTAATCGGAGGTGTACTAATCTGCCCATAGCAGTGAAATTAGATAGTTAGCCTTCTCTCCCAGGAGAGCAAAATAAGACTGCTGCAGCTTGGGTGACCAAATTGCTTCTTATGTTTTTAGTTTTTAATAATTAGTTCATTGCTTTTATTTTTTTAAGTAGAACTAAGCCCAGTTGTTTGTGGAGCAAGGCAGGAAGACGGGATTTAATTCCCTGTCTGGAAGATGTTCCAGGTATACATATTTCTGCATAGTTACATTAGTCCAACTTGGATTAATCTAAAGTGTTACTAAAGTTAATTTTTTTTTTAATTTAACATAATAAACATGTTCTATTCACCTGCTCTGTGTAAAAGTTTTGCATAGAGCAGCCCCAATCCTCCTCTTCTGGGGCCCCTTCTCTTATCCGTGTGCCCCCACGCTGCTTGCTATGGGGGCACACAGTGCATGCTTGCTCCTGAGCTGTGTGTGTCTATGGAGCTGCAGTCCATAGACACACACACAGCGGGGCTTACCCCCCCCTTGTCTCCCCCTTTACTGCATTTAATTGTTTTCAGCAATGGCTCCTGCTGCTGTCTGAAGAGGAAGAGAGGGGGGAAGAGATGCAGCTGTGCACAGTGCTCAATCTCTTTTTCCCCTCTCTTACCCTTCACGTAGGGAAGCGAAAGGACAAAAAACGTCTACAACATTTTTTTACTTTAATGCAGGAAATGCATTAAGGTATAAAACATTTTGGCTTTGAAATCACTTTAAATATGCATGTGTCATCACCATAACTTCACCACCCCACCTCTCACTTTTATTAGACAACGCTTTGAATTCTCTGAGAAAATGTAAAGTGTTCTCTAAATGGTACAGAGCGAGTGACCTCCTGTGTCCACTAATCAGCAGCACAGCCCCCGGACTCAGACACTAGAAGAATTTACTGTAGTAGGGATTCCAGCTTCCACGGGGTATCAACCAGGTATGACACATGCACACTTACATTGGTCTAAGGTGGACCATGCAAAAATATCCATACCTGGATCCATCCATGGCTTTAATGCCGTCTTAGTATTGTCAGGCCCATTTCTACATAGAGACCTCTAGGGTGCTGGTGGAAATGTGGTGCATGAACTCCAGTGGGGTACAGGAGGCTGGGGTCATTGAAGAGCCTTGCCAGAGCTACTAACAGAAACAGTAAGGCCCCTTTCACACAGTGGAGTCTGTCAGGTGGACTCCGTTTTTCTTGGAATTCTCTGGTTTTTTTCGGATCGATCCCCCGCTGAGCAGGCGGATGGCAGCTCTGTCTCCGCGCTGTGTGCAGAGACAGAGCTGTCAGGTCCCTATTTTTCTCTATGGTGGAATTGGATGAGAACGGACTGTCTGTCCGTTCTCATCCGATCTGATCCGCCAGGCGGATGGAAAATAGGGTTTCCATCCGTCCGGATTTGACGGATCGGATGTCAGTGGACATGTCTCCGCTGGCATCCGATGCCCCATAGAGATGCATGGGGTATCCATTCAGATCCGCCTGAAAAATGGACAGGCGGATCTGAACGGTCCGCATGTGTGAAAGGGGCCTAAGGGTCCATACAGGTGTGCAGTCCAAGCCTTGCCTTATTCTAACCTGAAGTTGACATTTAAAAGAAAAAAAAAAAGAAGTAAACTCATTTAATATAACTTTAATTTGTAATGTTACAAATGCTACAGCTACGGTACATGTCCTACATTTCTATTCTAATGTTCAGTGCATTATCAAGGTGACAGGTTGGGGGTTCCACAGGAAAGAAAAAAGGGGGGGGGGGAATACATTTTTGGTATTCGGTAAAATAAAAAAGAAATGCAATTATGCAAAATGTGTTTGTTTGGAAAATTTATATAGTGATGTTTTGTTTTGCTTTCTTCATAATTGCAAAGCCATTTCACTGTTTTTGTCACACTTTTCTTCAGAGAAGAAGTAAATAAATATACTTTGTTTAACCTCTTCTGTACTGGTGCCATTTATTTCTCCCATTTTCTTTTATTCTCTAGAGATTTGTCAGTGAAGGAACAGCTGTGAACTAATGGAAACGAATGATATTGAGCGGTCAGCTGTGACACGCCATCATATGACGATGAGCCGTAGGATGCAATCCGTTGATCCTGTATTGGGGTTGATTTACTAAAACCGGAGAATGCAAAATCTGGTGCAGCTCCACATAGAGACCAATCAGCTTCATTGAACAAGCTGCAGTTGGAAGCTGATTGGTTTCTATGCACAGCTGCACCAGATTTTGCACACCCCAGTTTTGGTAAATCATCCCCTTCGTATTAACCACTTGCCTACTGGGCACTTTCACCCCCTTCCTGCCCAGGCCAATTTTCAGCTTTCAGTGCTCTCACACTTTTGAAAGACAATTACTCAGTCATGCAACACGGTACCCATATGAAATTTGTGTCTTTTTTTTTTACACAAATAGAGCTTTCTTTTGGTGGTATTTAGTCACTACTAGGTTTTTTATTTTTTTTGTGCTATAAATAAAAAAAGACAAAATTTTTATAAAAAGCATTTTTCTTTGTTTGTTATAAAATTTTTCAAATTAGTAGTTTTTCTTCATAAATTTTGGCCAAGATTTATACCGCTACATATCTTTGGTAAAAATAACCCAAATCAGTGTATATTATTTGGTCTTTGTGAAAGTTATAGAGTCTACAAGCTATGTTGCCAATCATTGAATATTGATCACACCTGATGTACTGACTCATTTCTTGAGGCATTAAGGCTGGCCATACATGTTCAATTTTCTGTTAGATTTACCACAAACCACATAATATGAGGTCAAAGCTAAGCAACACTTTCAATTGTATCCAATTAGCCAGGCTTTTGTACTACATAGTTGAAGGTAAATTTCAAGAAAATTGTACAGAAAATTGTATAATGTATGGCCAGCCTAACAAGCCAGTAAAGTACAAATAGACCCCAAATGAGTCATTTTTTGGAAAATAGACATTCCATAGTATTTAGTAAGAGGCATGGCGAGTTTCCTATGAAGTTGTTATTTGTCCCCACAATTCTCTGCAAAAGGAAGATATTTTTTTTTACAAAATTTTCATATTCACAGGTTATTTCTCTCACATGGTATATGCATACTTGCAATTACACCCCAAAACACATTCTGCTACTCCTTAGTATGGCGATACCACATGTGTGGGAATTTTTCAGAGCCTGGCCACATACAGAGGCCCAACATCCAAGTAGCACCGTCAGGTGTTCTAGGGACATAAATTACACATCTAATGTCATGACGACCTATCACATTTTTGAAGGACCTGGAGCGCCAGGACAATGGAAACGCCCACAAAATGACCCCATTTTGGAAAACAAACACCTCAATGTATATTCTACAAGGCATAATGAGTATTTTGAACATGTCATTTTTTTCCACAAAGTTTTACATATATACAATATTTCTAACACATAACAAAAATTGCACCCCAAAATACATTCTGCTACTCCGGAGTATGGTGACACCACATGTGTGAGACTTTTACACAGCCTGGCCACATACAGAGGCCCAACATCCAAGTAGCACCTTCAGGCATTCTAGGAGCTTAAAAACACTTCTAATTTCATACAACCTATCCAACTTTTGAAGGCCCTGGAGCACTAGGACAATAGGAATGCCCACAAAATAACCCCATTTTGGAAAGAAAACAACCTAAAGTATAATCTACGAGGCATAATGAGTCTTTTGAGCATGTAATTTTTTTCCACAAGTTTTTGGAATATGTGGAAGAAAATAAAAAACACTTTTTTTTTTTCACACAAAGTTGTCCATTTATCAGATTTTTCAGATGGTAGGCAGAGGCACAGTTGTTAAACAGGCCAGGATCAGTTCAGGTGGGAGGCAGTGGCATGTTTTTTTTGAGGAAGCAGGCAATGGTCAGCACAGATGTTGAAAATGGTTAAAAATATGGTTTAATATTTTAGGGATGTGTGAAAAGGTAGGAAGCATTCTCCAATGCATAGGCCGAAATGGGAGGGACATTGGGGACAATGGTAGCTGATATCTCTTCTAAGTCCTCCACTGCTGCATACGAGACATCTTTTTTGGCACCTTCGGCATGCTTCAGATGGTGGAATGCTGTCCAGGAAGTGTCGCTCATGATGTCGGCTAACAGCATCAGAGCGAAGGTGGGGTTGGCTCATTCTTTGGATTTGGTGTAGGTTTATATAGGCATTGTAAATGGCCAAATGAATAAGATAAATCGCAACTTTCTTATACCAGAAACATGACCTCCCTGTTGCCAAATAGGGCTGAAGCATTTGATCATTAAAAATCCCCCAGCCCTTATGTAAGAATATAATCTTGGACGCATGTAGGTTTTTGAATGGGACCGTGTCTTCCAGGAATCTCCACTTAGGTGTCATTATGGATGGCGGATAACATCCCCCTTATCCTTCCATTTCAAAGCCAGCACTTTGCCATTTCTCAGACTTGCTGATTCCGTCTTTGTCGTTTTTTGTTTTTTAACCACTTGGGCATAAATTATGTCCTCTTAGAATTGCGTGCCCCCTGGGGTGCGCACACAGAAGTGCCCGTGCTCACCACATCACGGATAGGGTAAAGGGCCAATGACCGCAGCCCTTTACCATGTAACCGCTCCATCCAATGACGGAGCGTTCATAATGTAAACAAACGGGTCATTCAGGGGTTCAAGCTCTCTCCTCTCCTCACACCGATACAGCGTGTGTGGGAAGGAGAGGGATCGTGCACAAAATCGTAAGTCCAGCAATTCTTACAGTGCCCAACAGTGCTACACCAGCACCACTACAGTGCTCACCTGTGCCACATCAGTGCCACCTGTGCCTCTACAGTGCTCATATGTGCCATCAGTGCTACATTAGTGCCACTACAGAGCTCATCGGTGCCACCATTGCCACATTAGTGCACCTACAGTGCTCATCTGTGCCACTACAGTGTCCAATAGTTCACATTAGTGCCCATAAGCGAGTGCCATCAGTGCTAATCTGCGCCTCTACAGGGCCACATCAGTGCCACTACAGTGCTCATCCGTACCACATTAAACAAGCCAAAGATGTCAAAAGAAATGCCAGGTGTGCTCCAGAGGAGGAGTTAGAAGAGACACTGCGTATTATTGCCCCAGTGTCCTTCCCAACCAGGCCTCTGTATAGGTGACTGTTTTCGCTGTTACCATACTTGTCTACATTATTAGTGAATTATGGTAAACGTAATTCTCAAATCCTGTCATTTACCACTTATGCCACTGCACTAAATTGTACATACCTCTGCCTTCTCCGGAACTGACCCTGGCTTGTTATTTGACCACGCTTCTGCCTAACGCTAAATTGTACATACCTCTGCTCACTCTGGAACTGACCCTGGCCCGTTTTTGACCACGCTTCTGCCTAACGCTGAACTGTACATACCTCTGCCTGCTCTGGAACTGACCCTGGACTGTTTATTGACCATGCCATTTGCCTGCCTCTTAGACTGATCTTTTACCCAGCTACTAGAGTAGTGGGATTCATAACACAGGGGTCTCACTTACAGTATCTTACAAAAGTGAGTACACCCCTACATTTTTGTAAATATTTTATTATATCTTTTCATGTGACAACACTGAATAAATGACACTTTGCTACAATGTAAAGTAGTGAGTGTACAGCTTGTATAACAGTGTAAATTTGCTGTCCCCTTAAAATAACTCAACACACAGCCATTAATGTCTAAACCGCTGGTAACAAAAGTGAGTACACCCCTAACTGAAAATGTCCAAAGTGGGCCCAATTAGCCATTTTCCCTCCCCAGTGTCATGTGACTCGTTGGCGTTACAAAGTCTCAGGTGTGAATGGGGGGGCAGGTGTGTTAAATTTGGTGTTATCCCTCTCAATCTCTCATACTGGTCACTGGAAGTTCAACATGGCGCCTCATGGCAAAGAACTCTCTGAGGATCTGAAAAAAAGAATTGTTGCTCTACATAAAGATGGCCTAGGCCAGTGACGGCAAACCTTGGCACCTCTGCAGTGTAGTTGAGCATCATGGGAAATGTAGTTCCAAAACATCTGGGGTGCCAAGGTTCGCCATCACTGGCCTAGGCTATAAGAAGATTGCCAAGACCCATGAAAATGAGCTGCAGCACGGTGCCCAAGACCATACAGTGGTTTAACAGGACAGATTCCACTCAGAACAGGCCTCGCCATGGTCGACCAAAGAAGATGAGCGCATGTGCTCAGCATCATATCCAGGGGTTGTCTTTGGGAAATAGACATATGAGTGCTGCCAGCATTGCTGCATAGTTACATAGTGAGGTTGAAAAAATACATTAGTCCATCCAGTTCAACCTATGATGTGTGTGTGTGTGTGTGTGTGTTTGCTGTTAACTGTACATTGTATACCCCTGTACGTTGTGGTCTTTAAGGTGCCCTTCTAATAGTTTTTTGAAACTATCGATGCTCCCTGCTGATACGACTGTTTGCGGAAAAGAATTCCACATCCTTACTGCTCTTACAGTGAAGAACCCCCTGCGTATTTTAAGGTTAAACCGCCTTTTCTCTAGTTTTAGTGAGTGGCCACGTGTCTTATTGTATTTCAGAGGTTGAAGGGGTGGGGGGTCAGCCTGTCAGTGCTCAGACCATACGCCGCACACTGCATCAAAATGGTCTGCATGGTTGTCGTCCCAGAAGGAAGCCTCTTCTAAAGATGATGCACAAGAAAACCTGCAAACAGTTTGCTGAAGACAAGCAGACTAAAGAAATGGAAGGGTGATAGGCAGCCATGTTGGGATGGCAAGAGCATCTGGGAGGTATTTTTGGGCCCTGACTATTGGGGGATGTGACACTTCAGTTCTGGTCCTAGGCCTGGACATTTCATCCTGGGGAGCTATCGCTGGCGGCTGCCTTGTTTTCAGAGCGCTGTATCCTTTTAGCAGGGACCTTTTCTTCCTTATGCCTCGTACACACGCATCGATAGTTGGCTGTGAATTTTCGGCCAACGTCCGATCGGCCGATTTTCGGCTTGTTAGTATGATGCTTCCGACAACCGACTCCGACTTTTCGGCCGAACAAAATCTGGTGTGCATGCTATAAAATGTTTGTTGGCCGTCAACAGAACGGCCAATTTTTCGTCAGTCAGTACAGATTTCGGCAGACAAAAATCAGATGAGCAAGACTGGGCATGCTCAGAGATGAAAAAACACACGGAAAGTAAACCAGAACATGACATCACTTCTGAAGTTGGTTTGTGTTGGCCGATAAAATTCGTGTGCAGTCTAGAGCACATTTCAACCAACACGCTGGACAAAAGACGGCCGATCGGTCGGCCGATAATCGTTGCGTGTGTACGAGGCTTAAGTCACCGATCCACTGCTTTTGATCGGTTCAAATGCTGAATAAAAATTGACTGTAAGAACTCCCCGCTGCTCTCATCAGTCATGCATAGGATCTAAAATGTCTCCTCATTGGTGTAAACTTTTATGGACATGGCTGGGACTGGTAGACTGCTGAAGGTGGCTGTGTGATGGGTACTCTGGTAATGGTGGCTGTGTGGTGGGTACTCTGGTAATGGTGGCTGTGTGATGGGTACTCTGGTAATGGTGGCTGTGTGATGGGTACTCTGATAATGGTGGCTGTGTGATGGGTACTCTGGTAATGGTGGCTGTGTGATGGGTACTCTGGTAATGGTGGCTGTGTGATGGGTACTCTGGTAATCTGGTAATGGTGGCTGTGTGATGGGCGGCTACGTAACAGGTATTCTGGTGATGGTACTGATAGGTGATGTGCGACAGGTGCACTGCTGATGGTCAACAACAAGAAAAGGGCGCACCGACCTTGTGCATTACCACTAAAAAGTTTATTAAAATCGAAATGGGTAGCGTACATTATACTCACAAACATAGGATGTGTACATGCATGTAGGAAATGTCTCCAGAACACTTCTCTACTGCTGGATAGCGTGATGGCGTCCACAAAGACCTGGTTTGGCTTACACATTTCGAGGGAGAACCCTCTTCCTAAGAGCCAAATTGGCGATTTTGTCACATGTCACCGCTGACATCCACTGCCCCATAAGGATGCATGGAGCATCCAGTCAGGTCCGCCTGAAAAACTGATAGGCGGATCGGATCGCTCGTGTGAAAGGGGCCTTAGAATATACACTCAACGGCCACTTTATTAGGTACATCTGTTCAACTGCTTGGTAACACAAATTGCTAATCAGTCAATCACATGGCAGCAACTCAATGCATTTAGGCATCTGGATGTGGTGAAGACGACTTGCTAAAGTTCAAACCGAGCATCAGAATGGGGAAGAAAGGGGATTTAAGTGACTTTGAACATGGCATGGTTGTTGGTGCCAGACAGGCTGGTCTGAGTATTTCAGAAACTGCTGATCTACTTGGATTTTCACACACAACCATCTCTCGGGTTTACAGAGAATGGTCCGAAAAAGAGAAAATATCCAGCGAGCGGCGGTTGTGTGGAGGAAAATGCCTTGTTGATGTCAGATGTGAGAGGAGAATGGGCAGACCTGTTCAAAATGATAGAAAGGCAAGAGTAACTCAAAAAAACACTCGTTACAACCAAGGTATGCAGAATACCATCTCTGAACGCATCCAACCTTGAAGCAAATGGGCTACAGCAGCAGACCACACCGGGTGTCACTTCTGTCGGCTAAGAACAGGAAACTGAGGCTACAATTCACACAGACTTACCAAATTTGGACAATAGAAGATCGGAAAAACATTGCCTGGCCTGATGAATCTTCATTTCAGCTGCGACATTCAGAGGGTGGGGGTCAGAATTTGGTGTAAACAGCATTATAGTATGGATCCATCCTGCCTTGTATCCACGGGTCAGGCTGGTGGTGGTGGTGGTGGTGGTGGTGTTATGGTGTGGGGCAGGGCAGCCATCAGAAATTTTGGGGCCCCTTACACAGTTTTATGCTTGGGCCCCTCTGGGCCTGACCGTCAACATTCCAAAGGGCCCGCCCTCTGGCCACCCCACTGAATCGCCTACTGGCCATCCCACCAAGTCCTTCAGTGCACCCACTTCTATTTTAACACTCTTATAACTTAATACATTCAAATGAATCCAATCCATCAAAGAGACATCCCCATATATTTAGCAAAGAGACATCCCAATCAAGTAAAGAGACAACCTCATATATTTAGCAAAGAGACATGCCAATCCAGCAAAGAGACGGCCTCATAAATTCAGCCAAGAGATATCCCAATCCAGCAAAGAGACGGCCTCATATTTTCAGCAAATAAAGATCCCAAAACTGTAAAGAGACAACCTCATATATTCAGCTAAGAGATATCCCAATCCAGCAAAGAGACAGCCTCCTATTTTCAGCATAGAGACAGCGCAATCCACCAAAGAGACATCCCTTCAGCTGCATCGGCTTACTCTGTAGCCGCTATGTTTCAGCAATTGCTAGTTACTACAGCTGCAACTACTCGGTCTCCTTGGTTGGGGCCTGGGCAGCTGGGCCCCTTGGAATGCCTGGGCCCCTTACATGTGTATGGGCTGTCCCCCCCTGATGGCTGCCCTGGTGTGGGGGAGGGTAATGGTTCGGTATCCCAGTACCCAGGGCCCGGTGATCATGTGATTGCTGTGCGATCACATGATCACAATGTCAACAAAGCTGTCATGAATAAATTAGTTCATAACAGCTGTGTTGCCTATGTTGTGATTGGTCCACAGCTATCACATGGTACCTGCTACAATTCTTTAGGTGGGATAATGCAATTAAAACAATGTTCCATGCATTTTACAAAAGCTCCACTTGGTGGCGCTGTGGCTCAAGTATTTTCCTAGTGTGAAAGATAGCAATGATAAAAAAAATTTCTCGCTAGACTCACAACTTTGCGATTTTCATTGCAATCAACCTTCATGTCAGCTTGTGCCATGATGCACAGCTACACATGTTCCCATGCACACCAGTGTACAATGTAAAGTTGTGGGGTTAAAAACACACCAAAATGCAAAGATGTAAAAAGGTATTAAAGTAAAAATGTCTTTAGGCCCTGTTCACACCTGAGCGTTTTTCAGTTTGTAAACCGCTCATCTCTGAAGTCTCAAAATGCCCAACAAGCAAAATCCCATTCATTTCAAAGGCCCCTGTTCACATATGAGCGTTTTGTTGCCTGAAGCTCAAAAAAGTACATGAGCTTCCTTTTTTGCAGAATACAAGCGTTTTTGTTAGATGTCAATGCCTGCCTTCAAACACCTGCAAAAAACGCCTGAAAAACGATACGCTCAGGTGTGAATGGAGCCTAAAGTATAACTAAAGGCACAACTTTTTTTTTTTTTTTTCTTAGTTTTGGGTTAGATCCCCTGTTGGTTTTTATTGCTGTCTGTGTCCCCATTAAGGAGATTCATCCTCTCTATTTGTCCTGTTTATTATGATCACTGAAAGTGAAAATAAAAGAAAATCCCAAGTTTAGGGTTGTCCCCAGAAAAATATTAGAGGGGAAACTTCCAATGGGGACACTAGTTCTGTTGACCTGGGGGGGTCCCCAAGGAATTCCCTAAATTTTCAGAGATTTCCTTTCACTTCCTGTTTGGTTATGTGACAGGAAGTGAAGGGAAATCTCCCCAACGAGACACAGATGGGAAAAAAAAATCTGATAAGGGCTATAACCCTCCCTTAGAGCCGGTACACACTGGGGTGACTCAAAGTCGCCCCGACTTTGAAGCCGCCCTGTGCAGCGCGACTTCATCCCGGCTTGCAAATGACTTCTCTAATAGAAGTCAATGCAAGCGGCTCCGAAGTCGCCCCCAAGTAGTGCAGAAACCTTTTTCTAAGTCGGAGCGACTTGAGTCACTCTGATTAGAACGGTTCCATTGCACAGAATGGAGCGCTACTTGTCAGGTGACCAAGTCGTGGCAGTGTGAGCCGGGACTTACTCTACCAAAAAAAAAAAGTTTTGCCTATAGTTCTACTTTAGGTAACACTAAGCTCTAGCTAAAAACAATTCTTTTGAGAAAAAAAAAAAAATTCTATTCTCGTATGTTTTTTTTTTTTTTTTTGCTGCTGTGATCCAACTTCCTGCTAGAGGGTGACTACATTTGTTGGAACATATCCACCCCGTCTTGCTCCCTCGCAAGGTGGACTTGTAGTGTGCATAGAGCAGTTCACATAACAACTAACATGCATTGCTCGTTGCAAGCAAATGGAAGGGAGGGGGGAAAAGTGAGGGGTTCGGGAGCTCATGGAGGATGTTACAGGGAGGCAGAAAAACACTGCAATAAATGATTTGATAAAAAATAGATTCAGGGCCATGAATTATGAATGTGTATGGATTTTTTTTTTTTTTCCGGAACATAAGGATATCATTTAGAGTCACTTCAAGAAAACATTTACACCCAGGGCTTTTTTTCTCAGAGAATAGGTGAAGGAATTCCCCCCTTCTGTATCCCCCCTTGTCTCTTCCCCCCCCCCCTTGAGCACCGCCACTTGGTTCCACCCCTAACCACCTCCCAGTACTTCCCCAAGTATCATTTTTTGGTGCTAAATAATTTGTATGGGATCTGTTCTTGTCTAAGAACACGTAAAGCTGTAAAATAGATCCTCGGCAGCCAGCAACAATAGATCTCCCCAGCATAAATAGACCCCACCCCAGCAACAATAGATCCCCCACACAACAATAGACTTCCTTAGCAACAATGGACCTCACCCCAGCAACAATGGACCTCACCCCAGCAACAATGGACCTCACCCCAGCAACAATGAACCTCACCCCAGCAACAATGAACCTCACCCCAGCAACAATGAACCTCACCCCAGCAACAATGGACCTCACCCCAGCAACAATGAACCTCACCCCAGCAACAATGAACCTCACCCCAGCAACAATGAACCTCACCCCAGCAACAATGGACCTCACCCCAGCAACAATGAACCTCACCCCAGCAACAATGGACCTCACCCCAGCAACAATGGACCTCACCCCAGCAACAATGAACCTCACCCCAGCAACAATGGACCTCATTCCAGCAACAATGGACCTCATTCCAGCAACAATGGATCTCATTCCAGCAACAATGGACCTCACCCCAGCAACAATGAACCTCACCCCAGCAACAATGAACCTCACCCCAGCAACAATGGACCTCACCCCAGCAACAATGGACCTCATTCCAGCAACAATGGACCTCACCCCAGCAACAATGAACCTCACCCCAGCAACAATGGACCTCACCCCAGCAACAATGGACCTCACCCCAGCAACAATGGACCTCATTCCAGCAACAATGGACCTCACCCCAGCAACAATGAACCTCACCCCAGCAACAATGGACCTCACCCCAGCAACAATGGACCTCATTCCAGCAACAATGGACCTCACCCCAGCAACAATGAACCTGACCCCAGCAACAATGGACCTCACCCCAGCAACAATGGACCTCACCCCAGCAACAATGGACCTCACCCCAGCAACAATGGACCTCATTCCAGCAACAATGGACCTCACCCCAGCAACAATGAACCTCACCCCAGCAACAATGGACCTCACCCCAGCAACAATGGACCTCACCCCAGCAACAATGGACCTCACCCCAGCAACAATGGATCTCATTCCAGCAACAATGGACCTCACCCCAGCAACAATGAACCTCACCCCAGCAACAATGGACCTCATTCCAGCAACAATGGACCTCACCCCAGCAACAATGGACCTCATTCCAGCAACAATGGATCTCATTCCAGCAACAATGGACCTCACCCCAGCAACAATGGACCTCATTCCAGCAACAATGGATCTCATTCCAGCAACAATGAACCTCACCCCAGCAACAATGGACCTCATTCCAGCAACAATGGACCTCATTCCAACAAAAATAGACCCCCACCCAAGACAATAGTTCCCCCCCCACACAGAAACAATGGACCACCCACAACAAAATACCACACTCTGCAACATTAGACCCCCCCAGCAGCAACAACAGATCTCCCAGCAGCCAGCATAAAATAGACCCTCCAGAAGCCAGCAATATTAGACCTTTCCCTCAACAGTAGATCCCCACCAGCAACATAAGACTCCCCAGCAACAATATACCCCCCACTTGCAACAATAGACCTTCACACAAAAACAGATTCTCATCAGTAACAATAGATCCCCCAGCAGCCAGCATCAATAGCAGCTTCAGCACACCCCTTGCTATTACATTCAGTGCTAGAGGTGCCGGAACGGCGTTCCCCTGCATTCATGCTGGAAAAAAGCCCTGTTTACACCCATGTATTCCAAATTTCTGCACACTGCAGCTTAAAAAAAGCTCAGCACAGATTTTTATTTTTCTGAGCTAAAATACAGCCGGTTCATTGTAATGTGCCCGTGCACACAGGTGCGTAAATGAGCGCCGTGCATTCTTTAGTAAGAACAAAATAAAAAAATCTGCATTTTTGGACAGTAATTTACGCCTAATGCGTGCAAATACGCGCAATTGTGAACAAATGAACGCATACAAACATACTGTTGATCTGAAAAATACTAATTTGCATATTTTACAAGAACGCGAGAATACATTTGCGCGAAAAGACTTGAATTTGCGCAAAAAGACGCAAATTTGCACAAACACATATGTGCGAAAATGCATGCGAATGCGCAAATTTCAATAAGACAAATAAGCTCCAGTCCCAGAAGCCGACTTGTTAGTGGAAACGCGTCGGGGGGAGCTAGCCGTGCTGCTATCGGTCCCGGACTTACTGCAGAGGTCCTCGATCCACATTGACATATGCTGTTTATTTCTCCTGAAATTGTAAGTGTTACTCTACTTTTATTGGTTCAATAAATTGAGGTAATGCACTATAGTCCCCTTCTCTTCCTTGGGCATGTTCTTTGTGGCGATATCCCCCTGAGTGGAAGTCTCTAGATCCCCACATTTTGGAAGCAGGTGGTCGCTTTATTCCTTCTGAGAATTTCCTTCAACAAGCTGACCCTAACGGACTCCAGGAAAATACGCCATATGTTTGCATCTCTTTATTATCTGGTAAGAGTCCTTTCCTAACACTGGGTGCATCACGTGTACATTAGAGCACAGTTTGGATCACCGTTTAGGAAGAGGCTACACCCACCTCCCATCACTCCTCAACCTCACTATATTTTCTGGATTTTTAAGACCTTATTCACCGTCTCACTATCTGGAATATAGACTTTATTCTTTAGCTGAATTTCAGCAGACACCACTTTTTGTGAACATTTGTGTTCCTTATTTTTTAGCGCACTTTTGAAATTGATGTTTTTCATTTGTTACAACTTTCTCCTAGTTATATTATTTCAGTGCTGCTTTTCCCCACTTTTTTCTCACTCAAGGTTCGCGCACCTATTTTCTATTTACCAATAAGACAAATGCGCCTGAAATTTACGGCTGAAAAAGGAGATGCTCAAACAGGAATATTGTGTGTAAGAGGCCTTATAGGAAAAATAATACATATATTTTGCAGGAAAAAAAATGTGCATTCATTATATTTTCCCATAGAAGCCTGCAAACCATTGCACCTGTGTTCAGTGGATGGCCGGTGCAATGTCAGGCTCCTGCACACTCTCCCCCCAACTTTTTACACGTACCTCCATATGGGGCTTCAATTAGAGATCTGGAGGAAGCGTCAATGGACTGCAAGTCCAACAATAATAAATGTGACAGCAGCTGCAGGGGAATGATACCTGTAAATACTGTTTGCAGACATCATCTACACAGGAACCATTGCAGCTGTGAAACACAAAGTGGACCGCCACCAGGATAATAGGATACATTGGGCTGCTGAGCACTGGACGCAATACCAAATCACTGGTGTACCTTGCTCATCAACAGCTGTGCTGAATATCATGAGCGGCTACTGAAGCCTGCAATTCTATAGCTTGACACAAACTAAAGCAGTATTAACCACTTCCCGCCTGCCATATAGCAAAATGACGGCCGGGAAGTGGTTGCTCTATCCTGACTGGCCGTCATATGATGTCCAGCAGGATAGACCGGGGGCGCACAGAGTGACGATCGGTGGTGCGGCATGTCACTCTGACTCACCGCATCTACGATTCCGGTAAAGAGCCTATGACGTAGGCTCTTTACCATGTGACCAGCTGTGTCCAATCACAGCTGGTCACATAGCAAATAGGAAGAGCCGTTGATCAGCTTTCCTCAGTTCACTCCTGACAGGCACGAGTGGAGGAGAGCCGATCGGCGGCTCTCCTGACAGGGGGGGGTCTGTGCTGGTAGTCAGAGCATTGATTACCAGTGCAGACCCTTGGGGGGTGCCACTAGAGCCACCA
Organism: Pelophylax lessonae; assembly: GCF_965119305.1. NCBI lineage: Eukaryota > Metazoa > Chordata > Amphibia > Anura > Ranidae > Pelophylax > Pelophylax lessonae. The sequence continues at coordinate 515,763,968 of NC_138772.1, read as the reverse complement.
GGGATTGCCCACCCATGGCCACCAGGGAAGCCAATCAGGGCTCAGGGACCCTTTCAGTGCCCTCCTCATCAGAGCTGCCCATGATTGCCATCTATCAGTGCTGCCCACCAGTGCCCATCATTGCCATCTATCAGTGCTACCCACCAGTGCCCATTATTGCCCATCAGTGCCGCCTGTCAGTGCCCATCAGTGCCACCTATCAGTGCCCACCAATGCTACATATCAGTGCCCATCAGTGCCCCATCATCAGTGCCACCCCATCAGTGCCTCCTAATCAGTGCCTCCTCATCAGTGCCTGTCAGTGCGGCCTCATCAGTGCAGGAAAAAAACGTATCTATTTACAATATTTTATAACACTTTTCAGTCTTTTTTTATTTGTTTAGCAAAAAAGAAAAAAGCTTGGGGTGATCAAATACCACCAACAGAAAGCTCTATCTGTGGGAAAAAAAATGACATACATTTGGTTTAGGTACAGTGTTGCATGACCGCGCAATTGTCATTCAAAATGCAACAGTGTTAAAAGCTCTAGAACTGATCAGTGGAATAGGAACCAAAGGAGCAGGCAGAAGTCAGTGGTCAAGCCGAGGTGGATGCAAGTGGAGCTCGGAGGAAGGTCAAGACAAGCCGGGTCAGCAACTGGAAGCAGAATGCAGGTTCACAGGATTACAGATACACAGAAGGCTGAAGACAAAGCAGCACTGATCTTGAGCACTGGCTGAGTTTAAATAGCCTGTTTGGCGCCAGCATCTGCCACAGGTGTGCGCAAACGCGCATAAAAAATACGCAATGACATGCGTGCACGCGCGAGTTCGAGCATGCGCATATTTATTAGCCAGTGCCCAATTCCTACGTGCACGAGAGGGAATATGTTTTAGCTTATACCCAAAAGTTCATCCAGAGGAGTTATCTAGTTTGCTGACATGTGCATCCTGACAGAACATGAGTGAAAATTTAACAACATAACACATGGATGCCAATGAGATGCTAATCCCCGGTGTCCGACCCCAGACATATGTGACATAAGTATGCCTCTTACTACAATGCATATTACTAGATTGTGACACACCTGCTGTTGGTCCTGAGGAACCCTATTGCGAAACGCGTCGACCAGCAACAAGGATTGCATACCTTAATCAATGGATTGAACATATATAGGTGTTAACATAAAAAAAAAACCTCATAAGGATATTGTTATCATATAAATTTGTGTTTCTTTGAAATGTAGTCGTCTTGGGCGCCTACTATGTTTTAATGAAGTACAATAAAATATGATTTTTTTAAAAAATACAACAAATCTGTCTCATGTTAGTGCCATTAAAACCCACCACAAGCAGGACTGTGTCTTGCAAACTTTTTGCACATACAGTACACTGCCTGGCCGAAAAAAAAATTTGCCACCCAGAAAAAGGTCACACACTCTATTATTCCATTGGCTTTGATTACGGCACGCATTCGCTGTGGCATTGTTTTCGATAAGCTTCTGCAATGTCACAAGATTTATTTCCGTCCAGTGTTGCATTCATTTTTCACCAAGATCTTGTATTGATGATGGGAGAGTCGGAGCCCTGCGCAAAGCCTTCTCCAGCACATCCCAAAGACTCTCAATGGGGTTCAGTTCTGGACTCTGTGGTGGCCAATCCATGTGTGACAATGATGTCTCGTGCTCCAGGAACCACTCTTTCACAATTTGAGTCCGATGAATCCTGGCATTGTCATCTTGGAATATGGCCGTCCCATTAGGGAAGAAAAAATCCATTGATGGGATAACCTGGTCATTCAGTATATTCAGGTGGTCAGCTGACCTCATTCTTTGGGCACATGCAGGAACTATCCAATAGGATATCCAATAGGAGAGTTACTGCATGCTTAGTTTAGTTAGTTGCTTAGTTAATTCCAGGTGGCAACTTTTTTTTTTTGGCCAGGCAGTATATATCGATATATAAGGATGGGGTAAAAGTCCTTTTCCTTTTTTTTTTTTCTATAGTACAGTTTTCGTTTTGTGTTTAGTACTGCTCTAAATATACTGCAATTCATCTTTTCCTGACAACAAAAATGTCAAAACAATGGCTCCCGCTGCTGTCAATCAAAGTCAGTGAGCCAATGAGGAGAGAAAGGGGGCATGGTGGCCTGTGGCTCCATATCTGAATGGACACAGGGAGCTGTGACTCAGCTCGGGTGCCCCCATAGCAAGCTGCTTGCTGTTGGAGGCACTCGACAGGAGGGAGGAGCCAGGAGTGCCGAAGAGGGACCTGAGAAGAGGAGGATCTGGACTGCTCTGTCCAAATCCAACTGCACAGAGGAGGTAAGTATAACATGTTTGGTATTTTTAACAAAAAAAATATCACATTAATGCATATGAGTAGATCTGTGTTTTAACCACTTCTTGTCCGCCCTATAGGGAATTGACGGTGGGAAGGTGGTTGTATTATCCTGAAACGCCGCCATATGACGGCGGCAGGATAATGCACAGAGCGGCGATCGGTGCTGCAGTGTGTCACTCTGACACACCGCATCTCCGATCTCGGTAAAGAGCCTACTGATGTAAGCTTTTTACCATGTGACCATCCGTGTCCAATCACAGCTGGTCACATAGTAAATAGAAAGTGCTGTTGATCGACTTTCCTCAGTTTGTGCCTGACATGGGGGGGGTCTGCACTGGTAATCAGAGCATTGATTATCAGTGCAGACCCTTGGGGGGGGGGGTGCCACTAGAACCACCAGGGATGCCCACCCATGACCCCAGGGATGCCCACCATGGCCACTAGGGATGGCAATCAGGCTCAGGGAGCCCATCAGTGCCCTCCCCATCAGTGCTGCCTGCCAGTGCCCTCCCCATAAGTGCTGCCCACCAGTGCACATCATTGTTATCTATCAGTGCCGCCCACCAGTGCCCATTATTGCCCACCAGTGCTGTCTATCAGTGCCCATCAGTGCCGCCTATCAGTGCTGATCAGTGCCACCTATCAGTGCCCATCAGTGCCGCCTATCAGTGCCGCCTATCAGTGCCACCTATCAGTACCGATCAGTGCCGCCTTTCATTGCCACCTATCAGTGCCCATCAAAGCCGCCTATCAGTGCCCACTAATGCTGCATATCAGTTCTACCTATCAGTGCCACATATCAGTGCCCATCAGTGCTGCATATCAGTGCCGCATATTAGTGCCATCCTATCAGTGCTTCCTCATCAGTGCCTGTCAGTGCAGCCTCATCAGTGCTCATCAGTGAAGGAAAAACATATCTATTTACAAAATGTTATAACATAAACAAAAAAATTTTTTTTTTCAAAGTTTTTGGTCTTTTTTTATTTGTTTAGCAAAAAAGACAAAACCTTGCGGTAATCAAATACCACCAAAAGAAAGCTCTATTTGTGGGGAAAAAAATGACATAAATTTGCATGACCGCGCATGAGTGTTGCATGACCGCGCAATTGTCATTTAAAATGCAACAGCGCTAAAAGCTATAAATTGGCCTGGGAGGAAAGGGGTAAAACTGCCCGGTATTGAAGTGGTTAAATAAAAGCTTTGCTTTTAAAAGCATTTTTACTCTATGGAAGCCTTCCTTCCTCCATCTTGATTCCATGGGTGGCTGGGACTTGCTTGAGCGGGCTTAAATGTGAGGAACTATATTGGCAACCAGGATGGTGGAAATGAACAAGTCTATTGTGGAGCGCAGTAGTTGGTTTATAACGTGACCAGCCATTATTTATGGTGAGTCAGTATAGTGCGGACGATGAAGGATTCGCAGGATTCGAGTGCCACCTATAGAAATCTGAATAATATTTATAAGAAGATTATCGGTGGTTTTCTGGGACTCTTCCTTCTGGATCACTAATGAACTCTGTTTTTTGATTGGACATTTATTTTTGCACTTTGCACATTTTTGTATTCACAGCACAAGAATTAGCTTTTTTTTTTTGCAGCATTTGCACTTTTTTGATAAGCATTGTTTATATTGTTATTAGAAGGTTACCGTTTACAGCATTGACATACTTAAGGCTCCGTTCACATGTCAGCGTATGATCGCGGGCAGAACCGCCGCGGTTCCGCCCGCGATCCGGAGATTTATTGCAAATCGCGGGACGCCTAGCGTTGCCCGTTGATTTGCAATAGCCCCCCAAACGCCGAGCGATGTTGCCGCGATTTACGCCCGCCGAATCGCGGCAACATCGCGCAAACAAAATCGCGGGACGCAATACGCTCCAAAGAAGCTCTTGTACTTTTTTGGAGCGTATTGCGTCCCACGATTTTGTTTGTGCGATGTTGCCGCGATTCGGCGGGCGTAAATCGCGGCAACATCGCTCGGCGTTTGGGGGGCTATTGCAAATCAACAGGCAACGCTAGGCGTCCCGCGAGTTGCAATAAATCTCCGGATCGCGGGCGGAACCGCGGCGGTTCTGCCCGCGATCATACGCTGACATGTGAACGGAGCCTAAGACAACTCAAGTAATCATGTGATATATATTTTTATATTATTTATTTTTATTTTTATATTTTTATATTTTTCTGTTTATTGTTACACATGTCAAATGTTTGATTAGGATTATTTTCATATATTTATTTTCACTACTGGTATTGGCCAGATTAAGGCCCCTTTCACACTTGCGGACCATTCAGATCCGCCTGTCAGTTTTTCAGGCGGATCTGAACGGACACCCCATGCATCTCTATGGAGCATTGGATGTCAGCGTAGACATGTCCTCAGACATCCGATCCGATCTGGTCCGTCAAATCTGGACGGATGGAAACCCTATTTTCCTTCCATCCGTCCGGCGGATCGGATCAGATGGGATCGGATGAGAATGGACAGGCGGTCCATTCCCATCCGATTCCCCCATAGAGAAGAGCGGGACCTGACAGCTCTGTCTCTGCACACAGCGTGGAGACAGAGCTGCCACCCGCCTGCTCAGAGGGGGATCGGCGGATCGATCCCCCGCTGAGAAAAATGGAGTCCGCCGACGGACTCCAAGTGTGGAAGGGGCCTTAAAGGATAGATTATAGACCAGTGCCGCAATTCTTTCCTCAATAGAAATTTAAATTAGTTGTAAACCCACTTTATCATTTTCTGGTAATCCTCTGTGTTAAATAATGCAATGCCTCCAGTGTCTGTGCTTTATTAAAAAAAATGCCCCTGTATACCTTACAGTGGGGGTCGAAAGTTTGGGCACCCCAGGTAAAATGTGTATTAATGTACATAAAGAAGCCAAGGAAAGATGGAAAAAATCTCCAAAAGGCATCAAATTACAGATTAGACATTCTTATATGTCAACAAAAGTTAGATTTTATTTCCATCATTTACACTTTCAAAATAACAGAAAACAGAAAAATGGCGTCTGCAAATGTTTGGGCACCCTGCAGAGTTAATATCTTGTACTGCCCCCTTTGGCAAGTATCACAGCTTGTAAACACTTTTTGTAGCCAGCCAAGAGTCTTTCAATTCTTGTTTGAGGTATCTTTGCCCATTCTTCCTTACAAAAGTCTTCCAGTTCTTTGAGATTTCTGGGCTGTCTGTCACGCACTGCTCTTTTAAGGTCTATCCATAGATTTTCAATTATGTTGAGGTCAGGAGATTGTGAAGGCCATGGCAAAACCTTCAGTTTACGCCTCTTGATGTAATCCCCCGTGGATTTCGAGGTGTGTTTAGGATCATTATCCATTTGTAGAAGCCATCCTCTCTTTAACTTCCGATTTTCACAAATGGCATCAAGTTACCATCCAAAATTTGCTGAAATTTTATTGAATCCATTTTTCTTTCTACTCGTGAGATGTTCCCTGTGCCACTGGCTGCAATACAACCCCAAAGCATGATTGATCCACCCCCATGCTTAACAGTTGGACAGAGGTTCTTTTCATCAAATTCTGTGCCCCTTCTTCTCCAAACGTACCTTTGCTCATTCCGGCCAAAAAGTTCAATTTTAACCTCATCGGTCCACAGAACTTGTTTCCAGAATGCATCAGGCTTGTCTATATGTTCATTTGCAAAGTTCAAACGCTGATTTTTGTGGTGAGGACGTAGAAGAGGTTTTCTTCTGATGACTCTTCCATGAAGACCATATTTGTACAAGTATCTCTTTATAGTGGAATAGTGTACCACAACTCCAGTGTCTGCCAGATCTTTCTGGAGGGATCGTGCAGTCAAACGTGGGTTTTGAATTGTTTTTCTCACAATCCTGCGAGCTGTTCTGTCTGATATTTTTCTTGGTCTTCCAGATCTTGCTTTAACTTCCACTGTTCCTGATGACTGCCATTTCTTAATTACATTCCAAACAGAGGATATTGACATCTGAAAACGCTTTGCTATCTTCTTATAGCCTTCTCCAGCTTTGTGTGCGTCAACTATTTTCAGTTTCAGTTTTCTAGACAACTGCTTAGAAGATCCCATGGTGCTGATTGTTGGGGCAAGGTCAGATGATTCTGGGCATTTAAAACCTTTGAAATTGACATCACCTGGTCTTCCCAGACGATGATTGAGAACAATCCATGACACTGGCAGGTCTCAGCCTTGAAAAGGGGGCAGTGCATGCTATAAATTCCCAAACTTTCGATCCCCACTGTATTTCTGAGCCCAGCTTGGCGCTCACATGACTGGTCGCCATTCCCTCTCCCGATCTGACAGGTACAGGAATGGGTGTTCACACTTATGCGAACCGATTCATGTCCGAACTGACAGTTTGCACTGCGATATGCGAACTAATCTGGGGGTGTCCTTAACTTTGTGTTGACACCCCCAGCGATTCGCATATGGCAGTGTGAACTGCCTGCCCGCAGTGGATTCGCAGAGTTCCCGTATCGCATATGTGTGAACCGGCACTCAGACTGCAAACTGAGCGCCATGCTTGCACCATAGAATATCTGTTTATTTCCTAAACAAGTATTTATACTATAATCTGTTTATAAATGTGTAAGTCCCTGTTCACACTAAGGCGACCTGTGAGGCGACCTGGTCGCCTCACAGGTCGCCGTAGGTCGCCTCCCATAGGGAAGCTGCGGACCCGTTCTAATAGGAGCGACACAAGTCGCTCCGACTTAGAAAAAGGGTCTGGAGCTTCTTTGGGGCGACCAGGAGGCGACCGCCATAGACTTCAATGTTATGAAGTCCGTGGCGGCCGCTCCGAGGTCGCGGCGCGCTGCTCGAACCGCGACCTCGGAGGTCGCGGTGCGAAGTAGCGTCGCCCCTATGTGAACGGGGCCTAAAACTTCTAAGAACAACATAGTCGCAGGACCTCTATCAGTTTACAGTACTGCCGATGTATAATGCAGAGGTATTTGAAATTGCCTAAATAGCTTTTATTAAATAATTAGCTGAATTTTCTCATCGCTTTGTATTTGTCTCGGGTTCTTACAGCCAAATATGTACTTGGCAGCTGCCCAGTTTCCAAAAAACTGTTTGATGTTTTACTATATATTCATTCCTATGAATTACATATGAATTCTTGCCTGACTTTTATAGTTTAACCCCCTCCTGGACATGGGTGCTGATGAGCCTCTCCTGTCTGCGCTTGTTCATTGATTGTGTGGTATGCATACTCTTAATCTCGAATGGCCTATGGCGCTCTCACGTTTATAATTTATTTATTGATTTTTGCACACATCTAGCCTGCATTAAAGTGTTGTTCCTCCCAAAAGCAGAAGTTCCTCTTAAGGACTCCTCACCCCCTTACATGCCAGTGATACCACATTTGGCATGTTATTTTTTTTTTGTGAAATTTTCAGTCAAACGGACTTTACAACAGGAGACTTCAGAATTGTTTTCTCTAGTCACAGCCCATGCAGTAAGCCAAATCTATTTCACTGTCTTAACCACTTTAAGACCGGAAGGATTTGCCCCCTTAATGACCAGGCCCTATTTTGCGATTCGGCATTGAGTTACTTTAACGGACAATTGCGACGCTGTACCCAAATAAAATTGATATCCTTTTTTTCCCACAAATAGAGATTTCTTTTGGTGGTATTTGCTTACCTGTGCAATTTTTTTTTTTTGCGCTATAAAATAAAAAAACATCGACAATTTTGGAAAAAAAAAAAACAAAACAATATTTTTCACATTCTGCTATATGACATTCGCAAAAAAAAATTTAAAAATCAAATTTTTTTAACATTTTAGGCATAATTTGTTTTCTGCTACATATTTTTGGTTAAAGAAAATCGCAATAAGCATATTTTGATTGGTTTGCACAAAAGTTATCGCATCTACAAATTACTATGTCATTTTTATTGTTTTTTTTTTTTTCACTAGTAATAACGGCGATCTGTGATGTTTTGCGGGACTGCGACATTGCAGCGGACAGATCGGACCCCTAACTGACACTTTTTACACTTTTGAGGGTACCAGTGACACTACTACAGTAATCAGTGCTAAAAATATGCACTGTTACTGTAATAATGACACTGGCAGGGAAGGGGTTAACCCTATGGGTGATCAATGGGTTAAATGTGAGCCTAGGGGAGTGATTCCAACTGTGAGGTGGCGTGGCTTGTGAAATGACCATAGAGACATGTGATCCTATATAGAAGGATCACGGCCGCTCTGTGATCATTCCAGGGAGAAGAACGGTCAGCTGTGTTTACAACAGCTGACCGTCCTTCTCTCTCAGGGGGGAGCGATTGCGGGTGTCATCGGCAATCGTAGCCGCCTGACCCATGCATCTGCTACCCAGCTGTCGAGTGGGGGTGGGAGCACGCCATTGGCGGCGCACGCTTGCCCTTTTGCTTCCCGTGCGTGACCGACGTAGGTCTACGACGGTTTTCGCAGGAGAGCCACCCTGCCGCAGTAAAACCGTGGCGGGTGGTCGGAAAGTGGTTAATAGTGTAGATTTCTTACACTCAGCTCTACTAGTCATCCTGGCCAGCACTGAAACTAAGCCTGTATGTGTAATAGAATCTTCCCCAGGGTGTTTCCTCAGCTAAAAACTGATTGTAGTTCTCCAAAAAATCCACAGTTTAACCACTTTGCCACTGAGTACCGTAGTACTACTGCGGCAGAGTGGCTCTTTATCGTCTGACGACGTAGACCTACGTCGTCAGACACTCCCCCTTGTGGGCGGCGCCGCCGGAGGCTCGCTCCCGCTGTATTCAGTCACAGCGGGAGTCGGGCCAGGGGAGGAGCAGCGGCGATCGCCGCTGCTCTGCCCCGATCGTCTGGGATCTAGTGTGGAGATCCGCCCGCTTGTGTAAACACAAGCGGGTGGATCTCCCAAGTGACAGGGAGTGACAGATCGGAGTGTTCAGCATAGCTGAACACTCCGATCTGTCCCTGGCTCACACAGTTACCTCCCCCCCCCCCACACGTCAGTAAGCACCAGGCATACATTAACCCCTCCCTCTCCAATAAAATTAACCCCTTCCCTGCCAGTGTCATTTTTACAGTAACAGTGCATGTATATAGCACTGATTACTGCAGTAATGTCACTGGTACCCCCAAAAGTGTCAAAAATGTCAGTCAAGGGTCCAATCTGTCCGCCGCAATGTCGCAGTCCCGCAAAAAAAATCGCAGATCGCCGCCATTACGCGTTAAAAAAAAAACACCAAAAATGACAGAAATCTTTCCCTTCGTTAGTAAATGCAATAACTTTTGCGCAAACCAATCAAAATACGCTTATTGTGAATTTTTTTACCAAACATAGGTAGCAGAAAACAAATTGGCCAAAAATTTAAAAAAAATTTAGATTTTTACATTTTTTTGGGGGGAATTTCATATAAAAAAATGTGAAAAATATTGTTGTTTTTTCAAAATTTACGCTCTTTTTTTGTTTATAGCGCAAAAAGTAAAAATCGCACAGGTGGTCAAATACCACCAAAAGAAAGCTCTATTTGTGGGAAAAAAAGGACGTAAATTTCGTTTGGGTATGGCGTCGCACGACCGCGCAATTGTCAGTTAAAGTCGCACAGCGCCGAATCGCAAAAAGTGACGTAAGACAGCAAAATGCTCTAGTGGTAAAGTGGTTAAAGTGGAAGCTCCACTTTTGGGCCTCCTGACCCCCTGACCCCCTGACATGCCACATTTGGCATGTAATTTTTTTTTTTTTGGGGGGGGGGGGGGGCGGGTATCTAGATTTGACAGGTACCTGCTCCTACATTCACTCGAGCCGCCTATGCAACCTGAGCGGAAGTTCTCCTCTCCCCCTCCCTCCCTGCAATCTTCTGGGACACGACACAGAAGATTGCCGGGCCATTGAGAAGATGCAGCGCAACTCGCGCATGTGCAGTGCGCGCCCGGCTGTGAAGGAGAGAGGAGAGGGAGAGGAGTGAGGCTTCAGGCAACTGCATCGCTGGATCGTGGGACAGGTGACTGTGTTGTTTATTAAAAGTCAGCAGCCACAGTTTTTGTAGCTACTGACTTTTAATAAACACAAAAATTACTGGAACTCCGCTTTAAAGTGGAACTGCACTGCATCTTAACACCACAAACCAAAAATACTATTTAATTCATTTGTATTATTCAAAGCAACCTCCCCCCATGCATCCATGTCTCCATGCTTTATTTTGCTGAGAAATAACTTTGAAAAACACACCCTAGCATTTCTGGTTGTGGCCATCTTGAGTAAGGGCAGATGGTTCATGTATCATTTACTTCCTGGAATCCATCTGCTCTTAGCTCAGGCACAGGCCTCCCTCCTATGCTGAAGACTCTTGGGATGTATGGCATCATTTGCCTAAGCATGAAAACCAGGAAATAACTGAAGAGATGTTAAAAAAAAAAGTTTTAAACAAGTAAATATGATATACTTTCCTATCTATTTACTAATGCTAGCAGCATAAGGATTAAAAATAGTCGATGTTGATTGAGAGAGTGAAGTTCCACTTTAAGTTGGTCCCTAGCATACAGTGTATATACAGGAATATAATTAAATGTCAGAACTGCAGTTGGGTACGATGATTTTTTACACACAGTTGTCCATTTATACAATATTTCTAACACATAGCATGTACATAGCAAAAATTGCACCCGAAAACACATTCTGCTACTCCTTCTGAGTATGGCGATACCCAATCCTGTTTAATTTATTCATAAATGATCTAGAGGAGGGGATATCGAGTACAATATCAGTATTTGTGGATGATACTAAACTAAGCATGCCAATATCTTCTATGCAGGATGTGGAAACCTTACAAGCGGACCTGAACAAAATAATGGGGTGGGCAACTACATGGCAGATGAGTTTAATGTTGAAAAATGTAAAGTAATGCACTTGGGGGCCAGAAACCAGAAAGCAAGCTACTCACTAGGGGGGGAACCTCTGGGTGAGTCTAGGATGGAAAAGGACCTGGGGGTACTGGTAGACAACAGACTTGGCAGTGGCATGCAATGCCAAGCCGCTGCAAGCAAAGCCAACAGAATACTGGGATGTATAAAAAAGGGGATTCACTCCAGAAATAAAGAGATTATTCTCCCACTCTACAAGACTCTGGTCCGGCCACATCTGGAGTATGCTGTCCAGTTCTGGGCACCGGTCCTCAGGAAGGATGTGCTGGAACTGGAAAGAGTCCAGAGAAGGGCAACAAAAATAATTAGGGGAATGGAGGACATCAGCTATGAGGAAAGACTACAAGCACTGAACCTATTCTCTCTGGAGAAGAGACGATTGAGGGGGGATATGATATCAATGTACAAATACTGTACTGGCGACCCTAGCATAAGGAACAAACTATTCAGAGAAAGGAGATACAATAAGACACGTGGCCACTCACTAAAACTAGAGGAAAAGCGGTTTAACCTTAAAGTGCGTAAGGGGTTCTTCACTGTAAGAGCGGTAAGGATGTGGAATTTTCTTCCACAAGCAGTGGTATCAGCAGAGAGCATTGATAGTTTCAAAAAACTATTAGATGGCACCTTAGAGACCACAACATAAAGGGGTATACAATGTACGGTTAAAAGCAAACATACACACACATCATAGGTTGAACTGGATGGACTGATGTCTTTTTTCAACCTCACTAACTATGTAACTATGTAACATGTGTGAGACTTTTACACAGCCTGGCAACATACGGAGCCCCAAAATCCAAGTAGCACCTTCAGGCGTTCTGGGAGCATAAAATACTAGATTTACTAGTGTATATATATATATATATATATACTCTAATTTCCTGACAACGTATCATTTTCAAAGGCCCTTCCTGTTTCTAACACATAGCATGTACATACCAAGAATTACACTCCAAAATAAATTCTATTGAGGAAAGGGTAAAAAAATAAAAGTATTACCTGTGGTTTTAGTGGTGCAGCTGTCCACAGAGGAGAGCAATGGTCCAGGCAGCAGACAGGGACATGCTTAGCAACAACAATAGTAATTATCCAGGCAGCAGGCAGGAATATTGTCTATAAGCAGTACTGGGATATTGTCAGCACAGCCAAAGCATTTGTCCAATGGAATTGTCCAGGCAGAGACATGGTCAGCACAACCATAATATTGGTCACACTGGCATTAACAGCAGGCATTTGAGAGGTGTTAAAAACTCCCCTCAAACGTCTATGCAAATGATACAATGGATAGCTCACAGTGCTGTTCACACTATCAACACGTGAAGCGTTAGCATCGCACCGCTTCAAAATTGAAGCCTCATGTCGAGTCAGGAAGCCTTTCAACTCCTCCCATTCAAGTCTCTGGTAACGCTTTGCAAACGCTCTGGCAGGCAGTTGTGGGGCGTTAAGATTTGTTTATTTCCTGTAAGGGAATGGGCTTTTTTGGGGTGATTTTAACGCACCGTTAATGCTCATCAAATGCTTCAAAACTACCCAAAGTGCGTTTGGGGAGCATTTTTAACTCGTCATTAGTGCTCGAAAAATGCCATTCTAAGGCCCCCTTTCATACGGTGCAAATCCGTTTTGATGGACCCTTCTTGCTCAGTGGGGAACGCTCCGCTGAGCAGGCGGATGACAGGTCCGTCTCCGCTCACTGTGCAGAGACGGACCTGTCAGATCCCCACTCTCCTCTATGGGCATATCAGATGAAAATGGACAGCCTGTCAGTTTTCATCTGATCCCATCCGAACCGACCTGCTCTTTTCAGTGGATCGTGTCGAAACGGATGCCAGGCTGGTGTCAACAGACACATGTCCACTGACATCCACCTCCCCATAGAGGAGAATGGGTGGCCCAATTGGGTCTGCCTGAAAAACGGACAGGCGGACCCGATAGTTCCCATCGCGTGAAAGCGGCCTTACGCCCATACTGACGCTATAGGAGCATTTGTTAAGCGTTAGAAATTAGTCAAGTGTGAACAAGCCCAAATACTGGCTTCCAGTCTTTGACCATTGACAGTCATCAACTTCTATTACATTCTGCTTTGCTTTAAAATTCTCCTTACTGCTAATATTGGCTTTCCATGAAGTTCAGAGTACAGGTTGCAGGATTAAGTTATTGTATTCCTAACTTCATTGTAATGTGCTGCAAAAGGGGAAAAAATATGGCCATATAGAGAGTGCACATGGTGCAGTTCTGTGCTGCCCTCCCATCCATGCTGTGCTGGAAGTTGGACCTGTTAGGGACTGACGTTGAACCCTCAGTGCGCATGCTTTTGCAGCTCATAGTAAACAGAAGACGAGGTTTATGTAATCTGACATTCTGTATTCAGTGATAAGTATGAGGCTTCGGAATAAAATGAAACACACCCATACTGCTAATCCTTGTCCTGAATCTGGGTAATAACTGCCCAGAAGTTTATGAATATTCTATTACCATCTGCAGAATAATAAAATGAAATTCCAGTCATATTTAAAGAGGTCACATTTGACATTGTTATTTATTTATTGCTATATATATTTTATAAAATGTAATTAAATATATAACACTTATAATGCATGAAATATCTCTTTATGCAACCTTCCTTTCTACTGCAGGGATCTCCAAACTTTTTTAGAAAAGGGCCAGGTTACTGTCCTTCAGACTTTAGGGGAGCTGGACTGCGGCCAATGGAAGTAAACTATGCCCTATCAATGGTGTCAATGGGAGTAAACTATGCCCTGTCATTGGTGTCAGTGGGAGTAAACTATGCCCTATCAATGGTGTCAATGGGAGTAAACTATGCCCTGTCATTGGTGTCAGTGGGAGTAAACTAAGCCTTATCATTGGTGTCAGTGGGAGTAAACTCTGCCCTATCATTGGTGTCAGTGGGAGTAAACTATGCCCTACCATTATTGTCAGTGAGAGTAAATTATGCCCTGTCATTGGTGTCAATGAGAGTAAACTATGCCCTATCATTGGTGTCAATGAGAGTAAACTATGCCCTATCATTGTTGTCAGTGAGAGTAAACTATGCCCTACCATTGTTGTCAGTGAGAGTAAACTATGCCCTACCATTGTTGTCAGTGAGAGTAAACTATGCCCTACCATTGTTGTCAGTGAGAGTAAACTATGCCCTACCATTGTTTTCAGTGAGAGTAAACTATGCCCTATCATTGGTGTCAGTGGTAGAAATAGTGCCCCGCTTGTTGGTTTCAGTGGGAGGAATAGTACCCCATTGATGGGGTCAGTGGAAGTATTATGCCCCATCGCTGGTGTCAATGGGAGAAATAGTGCCCTATTGTTGGTGTTGGTGGCAGGAATTATGCACCATTGTTGGTGTCAGTGGCAAGAATATTGACTTAATCCAAGCAAAGGGCCACATCCGACCCCCAGGCTGCAGTTTGGAGATCACTGATCCCATGCAAAGGTCTCCAAACTTTCCAAATAAAGATCCAGTTTATTCTCTTTAAGGCCTAAGGAGGGCCAGATTGTGGCCAGTGGAATTAGAAAATGCCAAAGTGTCAGGTCAGTGGGACTAATCAATGCCTCATCACTGTTTTAAGTGGGAGGAGTAGTGCCCCATCATTGGTGTCAGTGAGAGCAATAGTGCCCCATTGTTTGAATCAGTAAGAGGAATAGTGCCCCATTGTTGCTATTAGTGGTTCCCATTAGTGGAAGGAATAGCGCCCCAATGTTGGTGTCAGTGGGAGGAAAAGTGCCCCATTAATGGTGTCAGTGGAAGGAATAATGCCCCAATTGTTTGTATAAGTGGGAAGAATAGTGCCCAATTGTTCATATCAGTGGGAGGAACAGTGCCCCATCAATCATTGGTGCCAGTGGAAGGAATAGTGCCCCATTGTTGGTATCAGTGGGAGGAATAGTGCTCCCATTGTTGGTATCAGTGGGAGGAACAGTGCCCCATCAATCATTGGTGCCAGTGGAGGGAATAGTGCCCCATTGTTGGTATCAGTGGGAGGAATAGTGCCTTATTGTTGGTGTCAGTAGGAGGAATAGTGCCTCATTGTTGGTGTCAGTGGGAGGAATAGTGCCTCATTGTTGGTGTCAGTGGGAGGAATAGTGCCTCATTGTTGGAGTCAGTGGGAGGAATAGTGCCTCATTGTTGGTGTCAGTGGGAGGAATAGTACCCCATTGTTGGTGTCAGTGGGAGGAATAGTGCCCCATCATTGCTGTCAGTGGGAGGAGTAGTTTTCCACATTCAGCTTCGGGTGTGGCTGCAGGAAGGTTCTCTGGCTGTGTGTCTGGAGCTGCTCCAGGTGATTTCTGTGAGAGGGGAGTTCGGTAAAATCTCTCCCAGCCCTGCTGGCCCCTATCTGGGGAGGCCATGCAGGCCAGCAGGGCCTCTCCTGCTGGAAGCTCTGAACCATCCCCTGGGCTGATGGATGACATACCTGCTCCTGGACAAGCCATGGCTGGGGATCTCTCTGCCCCTGGTGAGGATGAGGATGCCGAGTCCATTCGGGAGCGAGTGGTGGCCGGGATCAAGGTCCTGAATAGGGAGAGAGACCAGCTCTACAAACTGAGAGCAGAGTTGAAACGCCTGCGAAAGCAACGTGAAGGTTTGCACAGCCGCAACCGTGGATCTATGGATCCGGAAATCCAGTTGGCAAAGGTCCGGGTTCAACACCAGGAAACCATTGTGGCCATGATGGAAGGTAAAGAGGGGCCCTTTAAAGAAAAGTTCTGCAATGACCGCAGATTTGCAAGGATGGCAAAGATGGAGGTGGAGGAGGGGACCCCAAGTTCTGACCCCCTGCCCCCCCAAGGTGAGGTGAGCAGCCCGTTGCCTTCTCAGGGCTCAGGAGGCATGCTTAAAGTGATCCAGGCAGTGGAGTCTCCAGTACGGGGAGATCAGCTGGTGTTTGGTGAGGAGAACTTTCCTGATAATGTGCCTGATAAGGTAAAGCCAAGCAAGTCAAAAGTGACTGATAAAACTATTTTTGTGCCATTTAACACCTTGGTTAATGCGGATGTTTTGCCCAATGACACCCAGGCTGGTAATATTATATCCAGCAATATTTCAGCTGCTAATGTTTCCTTGCAGGAAAAACTGTGTTTAAAAAATGACATTGCAGCAAAGGAACTACAAGAGCCTGAACAACCCATTAACCCCCCTTTTGCTGAGCCCAAGGCTGTTTGTCCAGTCACAGCTGTTGTTCAGGACTCTATACTGCAGCATCAGGCCACCTGTGGTACTACAGCAGAAACTGTGATAGTGAATACTGATTGTTGTGACATTTCTTCCAACACAGCTGTTCTGAATAATCATACTAATGTTTGTGTAATGGGAAATCCTGCTGGCTCAGTACAAGCAATTAATAATAAGGATAATAATAATAATGTACCAGCTAAAGTTACATCGGTGTGGGGTCTTGGCCCTGATAAGCCTTCTTTTGCTCAGGTGGTACGCTCTGCGCCTGGTAATGTTATTAAGCCAGGGCTGCAGCCAATGAGGAACCCTGCTTCCAGGCAGAGATTTACACCACAAACTGCCACTTTGAGCACCCCTGGTTCCGGTCTTGGGTCTCTGGCTTCTGCTGGGGGTCCAAGACGTAATGTTGTTATACTTAAATGGGAAGGTGGTGCAGTCTCTCCAGCACGGCGTGTGGTGGTGGATATGATTTTGGAGATGGGCTTTGGGGCGAATGACCTTTATGCCCTAATACACGTAGCTGGGAGTCGGGAGTACACAATCAGCTTCACCAGGCCAGAGGGTCTTGACCTGTTCTGGGAACGATATGAGGCTCGGTGCAGGTCAAGACCCGAATGGGAAGATCTGGCACCAGTTGCTGTTTCGCAGAGATCAACGGTTAAAAAAATAACCATCATCCTCAATAATGAGAGTGTTCCTGCTCGGGACCTAGAGGTCTGGTTAAGAAACTATGGTGAGGTTTTGACAAGGCTAGAAAAAATCCTTGATGAACGTGACATCTGGACTGGGGGTTGGTCAGTAACGGTCAGGTTGGCCAGGGATGGGAATGTTGTCCGTCACCTGCCCTCCTCGGCTTTCATAGGGAGGGATAGGATGACTATTTTTTATCCTGGTCAGCCAAAGCTATGTCACCGCTGTGGAGAAAAGGGGCATTTTAGCTCCTCCTGTTCAGCCGTAATATGTTCAGTATGTCGGGGACAGGGTCATGTGGCCAGGGACTGTACCCAGGCGATAAGGTGCAACCTGTGCCTGCGCCTTGGCCACCCCTACAGCCGATGTCCGGAGGCCTGGCACAATATGGAGAAGGAGGTAGTAGATGAACTGTTGAGGCTGGACAGGATGGAGGATGAGGCCCCTGGTGTATCATCCTCCTCTGTGGTGACGGACCCCCCTGGTCCTGTTCAGGATACCTCCCCAGTTTCTGTGGCCAACCCTCCTGTGTCTGTAGGTATTCCTTCTGTGGCTGTCTCTGTGTCCCCCCAGCCTACTGTACCCGCTCCTCTTGTGTCAGAACCTTCTAAGTCCGTGCCCCCCGAGTCAGTCTTGCCCCATGAGTCTTCCCCTCCTAGGTCTGACTTAAGGGAAGGTCCCCCCCCACCAAGAGTGGTAGAAGGTACCAAAAAGGGTGCTGCGGCTTCCTCTGTAAAGAAGTCTTCTGTGAAGACTTCAAAAAAGAAGAAAACAAGAGATAACATCTCTGAATCTGACCTGCAGTACCTGGAGGAGAGAAGGAAGGTTGTGAGGCGGAAGAGACAGGCAGTGAGGACGGAACAGGGACAGGAAGCCCCAGTGTCTGTCCCCGACCGTTCTAGGGCTTCTGCATGGGATATATCCTCATCTGGAGCTTCTTCTGAGCAAAATTCTGATTCAGAAATGGAATTGGAGGAGGCCTCAAGAAAGAGAGAGGCTTCTGGTGATGAGCAGCAGAGGGGAGCTAAGAAGCAATCCACCCAATAACCCAAATGGCGGTTCCCCCTCCGTTAAAAGTGGTGACAATAAATGTCGCCAGCATTAAGTCGGTAAGAGCTCGTTCTATGGCCTTCTTTTTGTTCAGCCAATTAGATGCTGAAATTTTATTTTTGCAGGAGACTAGGCTCACCTCCTTGGCAGATATTCATATGGCCAAGAGAGAGTGGAGGTATGGTCCATCTTACTGGTCTCTTGCGGCCGAGCCTTACGGCGGGGTGGCGGTGTTGTTTAAAACCGGCATGGTAACTGTCCGGCGGGTTATTGAGGTGGAGATTGGGAGATGTATGGTCTTAGACGTTCTTGTGGGAGGGCAGGACCTGCGCCTAATTAATGTTTATGGGCCGCACACAAAGTGGGACAGGAAATGCCTTTTTACAAGGATCAAGCCATTTCTTTTTACATCCCGGCAAGTGGTTTTTGGAGGTGACTTTAATACTGTGACTAGGCCCAAGGACAGGAAGGACTTCAATGACAGGCTGGGATATGATAGCGTTTTTTTAAATAGTATGGTTAGGGATGCTGGTCTTGTGGATGTGCACATTAAGCACCTTCCGGATGACACAGGGTTCACCTTTCATCGAGGTAATAGTCAGAGTAGGATAGATAGGTTTTTTTTGAAGGAGGCCTCTGCTTTCTCACCCCCAGTGGTGCAGGCAGTGGAGTTCTCTGATCACTGTATGCTATCTGTGGTCTTGAATGCTTCAGACTTCCCTCAGAGGGGCAAAGGCATCTGGAGATTAAATGCGACTCTCCTTGAGGAAGAACACGTTAGACAATCCTTTGAGGAATTCTTTCAGGCACAGGTGACCATCCTGGACTTTTGTAGCAGCAAGGCTGAGTGGTGGGAGCTGACCAAAAAGAGGATTGCTGGATTCTTCAGGGGCCTAGCCAATAAAAAACAGTTTAATAGATACATGACCTACCAACGTTTGCGGAGGAAGCTGGATATTCTTGTCTCGAGAGGAGGAGATCCTGGGGCAATCTCTGAAGTGAAAATCCTCCTCAGGAAGTGTCAATATGACCGGCATACCTCTTTGGTTCTGGAGCGGGACTATGGGAAATACCACTCGCCTGACCCTTACCAGAACTGCAAACAGGGTGTAGCTGTTAAGATGGTCATTGGCCTTAAGGATAGTACAGGTTCCTTGACAAAGTCCAGGTCAGGGATCCTGGAGGTCGTGAGGTCTTTTTATGCTGAACTTCTTGGGAGGAAAGAGCTTGACCGAGACAAGATGGAAAGCTTTTTGGACTCTACTCCAGGTCTAAATGGTGGAGATGTCCCTTTGATGAATTTGACAGAAGAGATCACAGTTGAAGAGGTGACGAGGGCAATTGAACAGCTTGCCATCAAAAAGTCACCTGGACCGGATGGTCTGACGGCTGAGTTTTACAAAGCCTTTAAGTCTATTCTGGCCCCACATTTGGTAGAGGTTTTTAACAGTTGTCTTGCTGAGGGGGTGCTTCCCCCTTCCATGAGACTCTCAGCTGTGATTCTTCTTTCAAAAGGTAAAGATCCTTCGATGATTGAGAATTGGCGCCCCATCAGCCTTCTCAATGTCGATAGAAAGGTGCTGGCGAAGATACTTTTCTGGCGCCTATCGGCAGTAGCAGAGTCTTTGCTTTCTCGCCATCAGCACTGTTCGATCCAGGGTAGGAGCACCTTCACAGCGGTTTTAGCTGTCCGGGAGGCCTTGGAGCAGTGCAGGGCTGCAGGCTGGGGAAAGTATTTACTGGCATTGGATCAGGCAAAGGCTTTCGATCGTGTCAACCATGAGTACCTGTGGTTGCTCTTTAGTAAGTACGGTCTGCCGGGTGGTTTTGTCGATTGGTTAAAAGTCTTGTATAAGGGGGCAGAAAGCTTCCCTCTTGTTAATGGTTGGGTTGGACAGTCCTTTGAGGTTGGTTCTGGGGTGCGCCAGGGTTGCCCCCTGAGTCCCCTGCTCTATGTGTTTGCAATCGACCCCTTCATCAGGAGGCTAGAGAGCAGCATGTTGTTTGGGGTACCAGTGGGAATCCCGGGTGAGCCGCCTTTGAGGGTTGTTGCCTATGCGGATGATGTGTCAGTGATTGTCACTGGGACAGATGAAGCGGAGGAGGTGGTCTCTCTGACATCACGATACTCTGAAGCATCAGGCTCCAAGATCAATCAGGACAAGAGTGAAGTTTTTTGGATGGGAAAGGAAGGTGAGGGGTTTGATCTCCCGGACACCTTTCCAGTGCCCCAGGAAAAATTAAGATATTAGGCATTGAATTTGGACCTGGCGATTATGGCCTCAAAAACTGGGAAGGCAGGCTGGAAGTTGCCAATACTAAGGTGGTCAGCTGGAAGAGATGGAAGTTATCTCTGAGGGAAAGGGTTGATCTGATTAAGACTTACCTGATACCGATCTTCTTGTATGTCAGCCCTGTCTGCATCTTGCCAGTGTCTCTCTATGCTAGGATCTATAGTGTGTTCTTCCAGATGCTGTGGGGGAACAGACTGAACCCCATCAAGAGGAATGTCACCTATCTATCCAGGAGGGAGGGTGGCTTAGGTATGGTCAACCCCGTTCTTTTCTTTTCACTGCTATTTATCAAGTTTAACATTGGTAGTATGCTTGCAGTGGAACCTCCTGGATGGGCAGGCATGTTTAGATCTTGGTTTAGGCCTTTTCTGCAACTTTGGGAAGAAGGTGGCCAAGTGAAGAATCTCAGGGGTCATCGTGGTCAGCTCCCAGCCTATGTCGCTCCGTGTCTGAAGTTACTGCGGCAGTGGCGACTGTCGGCTGAAGATCTCAGATCCGCTCCGAGGAAAGTCCTTATGAGCCGAGTCTTGAGCGAAGTCTTTCATGACCCACTGGCCTTAAGGGATTGCCCAGGCCCAATTTTGAGGGAAGGGTTAAGACTGATTAATTTGGCTAGAGTCCCCCTTAAATTCAGGGATCTGGCCTGGTTGTGCTTCCACGGGAGGCTCTATGTTCGGGGCAATTTGAAATTCCGCAGTGGGATGGATCGTGGTTGTCCTCGGGAGGAATGTACAGGTGAGGAGGAGACTATGGACCATTTTCTGCTTCGTTGCCCTTTTAACATAGAGGTATACAAACAGGTGGGGCGGGCCCTCGGTGTTCCTTTCCTCTCCAGGCTGGGTTATGCTGAGTGGGTGTACGGAGCATTCAATACTGGTGGGGGCTTTTGTTTGGATACACTTTTTTTAGTTAGTTTAGTAGTCCGTTATTACACATGGAACGCACGGTGTCAGGTCACCCTTCGGCGTAAAATCCTTCCTGTTCAGGTGGTGGTGTGTGACATTCTGCATGAGGTGGGGAAGATTCGGGCGCTTGAGAGAGACAAGTGGGGTCAGAGGGCTTGGCTGAAGGCGTGGAGGGGTTTCAAGCCTCCCTGACTGCCAGGAGTCTCTTTCCCGGGTGTGGCTTTCTGTCTCTTATCACCCTAGATTTTTTCTTAATGCTCAGTTTTTGATAAATGGCTGCATACATAGGTGATGGGTTGTGCCTCTTAGGCCCTCTCTGCTGCTTTATGTAAATAGTTTTCTAAAAATGTTGGAAGTGGATTATGTATATATTGTATATATTCTGCACATGGATGTGTATTCCTTTGTTTTCTTTTGGAATATTGTACTATAGTTATGTTTTTTACTTTTGTATAAAATATGTTGCTTGATTCTTTTCAATAAAAGATCAATAGTGCCCCATTGTTGGTGTCAGTGGGAGGAATAGTACCCCAAAGGACAGACATAGGCAAATTTAGGGTGGCATCCAGCCCCCAGTTTTCGAGAACTCTTCGCCAAGGATTTTAGGACTTCCCCTCTCATTATCTCCATAACACAGGAGAGGTGTTCCGTAGTTTACAGAGGTAACCTGAGAATGGCTGATGACACTCCTTTGGAGTTCAAAGCTACAGAGGCATGAAAGGAAGATTTTCCCCTTGTGGTGGGACTTTTAAGGCACTCACATGAAATTACAGAAGTAGTAATAAAAAGAATACATTTTTTTAAATAAATATCAACATTTGTGAAAATATTAAAATATCCAAACAGTACATTACATGATATACATAGTACATGTGGTTGTCAGCCTAAACGGTGAGAGATACCCAATGCATTTTGAAGTCAAGAAACGTCTTCCTCAGGGGTAGATCTGACATCTGTAGCTAGACTTCTGTGATCAAACCAAATAAATTGCGATTAGTACATATGTTTAATCAATATTATACAACGCATATTAACCACTTAAGCCCCGGAAGATTTTACCCCCTTCCTGACCAGGGCCTATTTTGCGATTCGGCACTGCGTGACTTTAACAGACAATTGCGCGGTCGTACGACGCTGTACCTAAACGAATTTGACGTCCTTTTTTTCCCACAAACAGAGCTTTCTTTTGGTGGTATTTGATCACCTGTGCGATTTTTTGATCATGCGCTATAAACAAAAATAGAGCGTAAATTTTGCAAAAATAACAATATTTTTCAATTTTTTTTATATGAAATTCCCCCCCAAAAAAATGTAAAAATCAAAATCTTTTAAAATTTTCGGCCAATTTGTTTTATGCTACATATGTTTTGTAAAAAAAAAATCACAAAAAGCGTATTTTTATTGGTTTGCGCAAAAGTTATCGCGTTTGCTAATAAAGGGAAAGATTTTTGTCATTTTTGTTGTTTTTTTTTTAACGCGTAATGGCGGCGATCTGCGATTTTTTTTGCGGGACTGCGACATTGCGGCGGACAGATTGGACCCTTGACTGACATTTTTGACACTTTTGGGGTTACCAGTGACATTTCTACAGTAATCAGTGCTATACATATGCACTGTTACTGTAAAATTACACTGGCAGTGAAGGGGTTAACTTTTTTTGAGAGGGAGGGGTTATGTGTGTCCCTAGGGGCGTGATTCTAACTGTGATTGGCTGTGGCTTGAGGTGTATGAACAGTGATCAACGGTCCTACATAGTAGAACCGTATGATCACCATTCATACACAGGGGAGAATGACAGGCGGCTTGTTTACATTAGCCGTCTGCCTTTCTCCCTCTGCACCGACGATCGCAGAGTGACCGGCGGACATCGGGTCCGCCGGTCACACGTGCGGGGAGTCCGTAACCGCGCGGGAGCAGGAGCGTGCCTCCGGGGGCGCTCGCTCGCTCCCTAGACCCTCACAGGCTAGCGACGTAGTACTAAGAGAAAGATCCCATGCTAGGATTTCCTTTTTTTGGACTCGGGTCGTCTGGGGTGCTGACATCGCGGGCTCCCTGGACAGGTAAGTGCTTGTATATTAAAAGCAGCAGCTACAGTATTTGTAGCTGCTGACTTTTATTTTTTTTTCTTCAGGCAGAACTCCTCTTTAAGTAGAACTTTTTGTTTTTAAACCCGAGTTTAGTTTTACTTTACAGGCAAAAGTTACCTCTATGCAATGATATCCCTCCATCCCTGACAGCTTTCATCCACAGTACTGGTGCCAAGTACTATACTGGCTAAGCTAACAGCGCTTCTGCTGCCCGTCCCCGATAGACATATATGTCAAGTGCAATCACAGTAGGGAGGTTGCCTTTAGGTCCCATCAAAACTTTGTGGTGGGGCCCCGTGATCTATAGTTACACCCCTGATTACAAACAATAGAAAATAATGACTTCTGAAAAGAGGAGACCTCGCAATTAACAAAGAACAGCTTGTCCCTGTGATTCAGTTAGTATAATGAAGATTAAAGGTTAGATTCCAGGAAAAAGGAGAACATGTGTAATCTCTTGACATCTTCATGTCAAGTCCCTCTGTTCCTTTCCATGACAGGTCTATAAGCTCCAGGCAACGCAATGAGCAAAATTCTAACAACATGAAGCATTAAAGAGAAATGTGCTATACATCTAATTAGAAAAAAAAACTGGTTTATCAACTTCACACTGTTCACTGCTTAAAAATTTAAACTGATCAGTAAAAAACCCTGCATAACTCAACATTAGCACAAGGTATTTAAACAGTGTGTCAAGGCAAAATTCACCATATTCAGTACACATCTGAAACAAATGATAATTCTCCTTTTTCCTTTACAAAAGCTGCAATTTCAAAAGAATACTTATTAATCTGCCTGCAGTTCAATAGGCTCCAACCTTCCTGTGCAGGGTGACAACACGGTGCAGTTACTGCTCCTAAATCCTAAGCAGTGTTGTCAGCCCTGTCTGTAGGCAGGGGCTAATTTAATACCCCTTAAAGGGTCCTTTCTGCCGATCCCCGCTGAGCAGGCGGATGACAGCTCTGTCTCCCCTCTGTGTGCAGAGATGGAGCTGTCAGATCCCCGCTCTCCTCTATGGGAGATTGGATGAGAATGGACCGCCTGTCAGTTTTCATCTGATCCCCTAGACCAGGGATTCCCAAACTACGGCCCTCCAGTTGTTCAGGAACAACAATTCCCATCATGCCTAGTCATGTCTGTGAATGTCAGAGTTTTACAATGCCTCATGGGATGTGTAGTTCTGCAACAGCTGCAGGGCCATAGTTTGGGAATCCCTGCCCTAGACGGATGGAAAATAAGGTTTCCATCCGTCCGGAATCCAAGGACCGGATCTGATAGCAGCGGGTGTCAGCGGAGATGTCACCGCTGACATCCGCTGATCCATAGAGGTACATGGAGCATCCGATCAGGTCCGACTGAAAAACTGACAGGCGGACCGGATCGGAAAGCCCGTGTGAAAGGGGCCAAACCGCTTCTGCCCTGGAAGGTTTTGCCCTCTTAATGACCAGGCCATTTTTTGCGATTCTGCCCTGCTTTAACTGACAATTGATTGGTCGTGCAACGCTGTACCTAAATAAAACTATTTTTTTCCCCACAAATAGCGTTTTCTTTTGGTGGTATTTGATCACCTGTGCAATTTTTATTTATTGCTCTATGAGCAAAAAAAGAGCGATTACATTCTGCTATATGACATTCCCAAAATAAAAAAATTAAAAATCAAAATTTTTTAACATTTTAGGCCAATCTGTTTTCTGCTACATATTTTTGGTAAATAAAATAGCAATACGCGTATTTTGATTGGTTTTCACAAAAGTTATCGTGTCTACTATCTACGGGAAAGATTTATGTCATTTTTATTGTTTTTTTTTTTTTTACTAGTAATGGCGGCGATTTTCAGCGGGACTGCAACATTGCGGCGGACAGATCGGACCCCTGACTGACATTTTTGACACCTTTGGGGGGACCAGTGACATTACTACAGTAATCAATGCTATACATATGCACTGTTACTGTAAAAATGACACTGGCAGGGAAGAGGTTAACACAGTGGGTGACCAAGGGGTTAAATGTGAGCCTAGGGGAGTGTTTCTAACTGTTTTGGGGATGGGCTTTTGAAATGATCACAGAGACCTGTGATCCTATATAGAAGGATCACAGGCACTCTGTGATCATTCCAGAGAGAAGAACGGTCAGCTGTGTTTACAACAGCTGACTGTCCTTCTTTCTCACTGGGGAGCGATTGCGGGTGTCCGGTAGCAATCGGAGCTGCCGGCCCGTGCATCGGAGTCCCCGCTGCCGAGTGGGGGCGGGAGCGCGCTGCCGGCGGCGTGTGCTCGCCCCCTAGCTGCAGGCGCGCGACTGACGTATATCTACGCAGGGCTGCTTGCTGCAGTAAAACTGCGGCGGGCGGTCGTTAACAGGTTAATAAGTGAACCTCTTGTTGCCTGCAACGGTGTATCAAGTGATTTACATCAAAACATTTTTTTTATGTGAATGCGTAGCCATGATCTGTTCACAAAAAATGGCAAATAATAAATGGTGCAAAAAGTTCATAAATAGTCCAGTGCTCCACAATTCAATGAGTTTAGTGAAGAGATGATGCTCCAACTTTCCACATGCAAATACAGCAATCCACAATGGAAAGTTTGTCACCGCTGTGCTCTATATGTGAAAATTGGCCGCTTACCAAATCAAATGATCCCACCAAGAGCCCATATGAGTGTGAGTGGAAGCGCCTCTGAACAGTGGTCAGCCAGCTCCTGGGAATGTATCCAGGCTTATGGTGCTTCCTAATCTCATTAACTACTTGCCGACCGCCCGCTGCAGATACGTATACTGCGGCAGGCTGGCTCGGCTGCAGTTTGCGGGAGCGCTCCTGGGGGCACGTGCATTTGCCGCTTGGCCCCCACGATTGCTCCCCGTGGAGAGAGAATGGCGGTCTATAAGAAGATTGCCAAGACCCTAAAACTGAAACTGAGCTGCAGCACGGTGGCCAAGACCATACAGCGGTTTAACAGGACAGGTTCACTCAGAACAGGCCTCACCATGGTCGACCAAAGAAGTTGAGTGCATGTGCTCAGCGTCATATCCAGAGGTTGTCTTTGGGAAATAGAGGAAATAGATATATGAGTGCTGCCAGCATTGCTGCAGAGGTTGAAGGGGTGGGGGGGGGGGTCAGCCTGTCAGTGCTCAGACCATACGCCGCACACTGCATCCAATTGGTCTGCATGGCTGTCGTCCCAGAAGGAAGCTTCTTTTAAAGATAATGCACAAGAAAGCCCGAAAACAGTTTGCTGAAGACAAGCAGACTAAGGACATGGATTACTGGAACCATGTCCTGTGGTTTGATAAACTTATTTGGTTCAGATGGTGTCAAGTGTGTGTGGCGGCAACCAGTTGAGGAATAGAAAGACAAATTTGTCTTGCCTACAGTCAAACATGGTGGTGGGAGTGTCATGGTCTGGGGCTGCATGAGTGCTACCGGCACTGGGGAGCTACAGTTCATTGAGGGACCATTAATGCCAACATGTACTGTGACATACTGAAGCAGAGCATGTTCCCCTCCCTTTGGAGAATGTGCCGCAGGGCAGTATTCCAACATGATAACGACCCCAAACACAACTCCAAGACGACCACTGCCTTTATAAAGAAGCTGAGGGTAAAGGTAATGGACTGGCCAAGCATGTCTCCAGACCTAAACCCTATTGAGCATCTGTGGGGCATCCTCAATTGGAAGGTGGAGGAGCGCAAGGTCTCTAACATCCACCAGCTCTGTGATGTCATCATGGAGGAGTAGAAGAGGACTCCAGTGGCAACCTGTGAAGCTCTGGTGAACTCCATGCCCAAGAGGGTGAAGGCAGTGCTGGAAAATAATGGTGGCCACACAAAATTTTGACACTTTGGGCCCAATTTGGACTTAGGGGTGTACTCACTTTTGTTGCTAGCGGTTTAGACATGAATGGCTGTCTGTTGAGTTATTTTGAGGGGACAGCAAATTTACACTGTTATACAATCTTTACACTCACTACTTTACATTGTAGCAAAGTGTCATTTCTTCAGAGCCCATTCACATTAGCGCGACTTGTCAGGCGACTTGTCAGCCTGACAAGTCGCGCTCAGTCGCAGTCCATTGATTAGCACAGGAGCCGTTCTAATAGGAGCGACACAAGTCGCTCCGACTTAGAAAAAGGGTCCTGTACTACTTTGGGGCGACCTGGAGGCGACTTGCATAGACTTCCATTATGTGAAGTCTCTGCAAGTCGCGCCGAAGTCGCGGTGCACAGCGGTGCATGCGACTTCAAAGGTCGCCCCCCAAAGTCATGTCGCGCTAGTCTGAATGGGCTCTTAGTGTTGTCACATGAAAAGGTATAATAAAATATTTAGAAAAATGTGAGGGGTATATTCAAAATAATAGGGGTAAAAAGCCTGGAAGAGAAAAGAAATGCACCCACCAGATCTAAGGCTGGCCATACATTATACAATTTTCCTATTCAATTTCCTTTAGATTTACCCTCAGCTATGTAGAGCAAGGGCCTACCTGATTGCATACAAATTGAAAGTGTTTAGGTTTGACTTCATATTACATGGTTTTGGTAAATCTAAAGTAACTTTGCACAAGGAAATTGTATAGTGTATGGCCAGGCTAAGGACTAGTAAACTGCAATATATTCAATTTTTGTTCATGTGTTTAGATACACTTTAAGATGACTGTTTATTATGTAATATATCTGTATCCTCCTGAAGTGCTGTGACTTGTATGTGACCTCAGCCTTCACATCCTGCTCCGCAGAGAGAACACGGCACAGTGTGTCATACAACGTGTTGTCAGTTTCCATCTGCAACTTCTAAGAACACCATACTGCATATAAACCTGCCATTTTTTCGTCATGCTTTCTACATTAAACAGAGTGAATGAAAGATTGTGCGATAAGCATATTGTAATTTACATGTACTGTATGTAATTCAAAGAAAACCGGTTTTGCCAGAAAAAGACGAGCTGATGTTATTCTTCCGATGACAGTTGGCTGAGTGTCATGCTGTTTCTTTGGTTTAGTTATTTGTTTTCCACTAAACTTTGTTATTATCACAAAGGGGACCAATAGTTGCCTATGTAATAGCACATTTTAAAGACAGGTTCTCTTTATTGAGATTTTAGGAGTCTATTAGACCTCTAATGACTCCCCTGCCCTCCT
Organism: Pelophylax lessonae; assembly: GCF_965119305.1. Classification (NCBI taxonomy): domain Eukaryota; kingdom Metazoa; phylum Chordata; class Amphibia; order Anura; family Ranidae; genus Pelophylax; species Pelophylax lessonae. The sequence goes on along the minus strand of NC_138772.1, from coordinate 515,735,420 downwards.
AATGGGACACATAGGTAAGCAGGCCGGGTCCGTGGAAGCAAATAGGTGCAAAATAATTGATCGTTGCACAATAATGGTAAAATAAAGAGCCATAAATAGATCTTACAGCACAAAGCAGTGCCACAATAAATTCATCAATAAATTCAAACAATCCATAATATGTGAGAAAAATAGACCAAGGTATATTCCACCCGCCCAGGAGTATTCTAATATGAATATGTTTTATCTATTATATGTTGTGAAATGAGCAGCTGCTGTAGAGAAAATGAGTATATAAAGGATAATGGTCTTTTTTGGAGGCCAACTACAGCGCTTGCTGATAGACCCTATATAAATGCCAGTAAAATTACTAAGACAGGTGATATGTGATAAACATAAAAACTGTCAATAAGTTATATATATAACTTATTGACAGTTTTTATGTTAATCACATATCACCTGTCTTCAGGGGCAGACTGGCAACTTTCAGCCCAGGGGGCAAGTACAAACCAGAGGCACACGGAGCAGCGACTCAGCCCCCCTTCCACACTCTCTCTCTTCCCGGCCTCCTTCTGACCCCCATTCCAGGCTGAAGCTCCACTCCAGGTACTCTCTACTCACCGGCCGAATCCAGATTCCCGACCTGACCAGCAGGGGCAGTTGGGGGGAGCGGGGACATTTGGTCAGGGCTGGCTGGAGGAGGAGAGTCTCCAGTGGGGCATGGAACCGGCCTCTGCTCGGACATAGCTTACACCAGGGGTCTTCAAACTATGGCCCTCCAGTTGTTCAGGAACTACAATTCCCATCATGCCTAGTCATGTCTGTGAATGTCAGAGTTTTGCAATGCCTCCTGGGATGTGTAGTTCCACAACAGCTGGAGGACCGTAGTTTGAGGATTCCTGGCTTACACCATCCAGGTCAGCGGTGGGGACTTTTTACTTCTCATCACCAGGAATCCTTTAGGCATGTCTGTGGCAGAAGCAGTGCAGCCTTTTTATGGGGCATCAGAGTGGCCCGGGTGGCAATTGCCCCCCTGCCCCCTGGCCCAGTCCTCCCCTGCCTGTCTTAGTCATTTTACTGGCATTTATATAGGGTCTATCAGCATTCAGCAAGCGCTGTAGTTGGCCTCCAAAAAGACCATTATCCTTTATAAACAATCCATAGTGTCCATAAATGCACTTCTCTACTTTAATACCAAAGTGCAAGAGTGCTTACTCCACAAAAGTGCTGCGATACACAGAACCAACGCTGTTCAGGATTACTTTTTGCCTTGAGTTCCACTATTAAAGTGCATCTAAACTGAAAACCTAAAATGTGATATATTGTACATTACTTGTCTTTGGTGTGATGGTTGCATTTATTTTATTTTTTTCAAGTTACTTTTGCTTTATTTTCACCTGAAAATCCTGAAATTAACAGACTTCTTGTCCCAGGGTGGCAATGTCACTCCTCCGCAGTATCTATGGAGGAAGCCATAGTTGTCACCCTAGGCTGCTCTCTTGATACGGACTCCAAACACGTTCCTATCTCTTCATATCCATTACATGGTGGGCAGGGCAATTGGTAGATTACAGAAGATAGCGAGGAAGGAAGATATTCTTTGGTACAGCTCAGAGAAAGTGACAAAGGAACGGCATTTCTGGGAAGATCAACACATATTTTCTGCATTTTCTGAAAATGTTCTTAGCTGAAAAAAAGGAAACGAATGCAGCCACCACATTTAAGGTAGGCGGTCCATGCGGAAGTGGGAGCAGGTATCTAACTCCCCCCCCCCAAAAAAGTGCCATTTAGAGAGGAGGAGGAGGAGGGAGAAGGCCATAAAGCAGAACTTCTTCATTTCCTGTGTATCACCCTCTTTTTTTCTTTCTAAAGCCCGTAGCGTGTGCAACACACTCAAAAGACTCCACCCGGTGCATAAAAAAGTGCACACACACAAAGTGAGAACACAAAAAAGCACAGGGTGTGCGAAATCGTATGGTCTTCCCTCCGAAGAGGTAGGACCCGAAACCTCGATCCCCCGGGGCGCAAGACTCCTGACAGGGATATAAGGTACTCATGGTCTGTCTGGCCGAAACCAGAACGACCCCGTTCTTCAGGGGGACTGCCGAAACAGCCCCCACCGAGTACTAAGTAGGGCTCCCCCGAAGGGAGACCCCATGGGAGAGGGCGAACTAAGCCAAAAGGCCATATCCACCCCCTCCCAAGACTCAAGGCTGGGCCCGAGGACCCACACACTCCAGTCGTGCAAATAAAGAAAAAAGGTGACAGTGCAGTGACAAACTCCAAAGAAAAGGACAAACAAACAAAGAAGTGAGGGAAGGGAAGTGGGGAAAGTGCGATGGTGCCATGTGAGGGGACCAAGGCAGGCCTTCCAGCCGGAATAAAAAATTCCTCTGGTGCAAGCCAAAAGGCCTGTCCCAAGAGGCAGGTGTGAAAAAGGTGTGCAGTGACCAAAGTGCCGAAAAAACTCACAGCGAGCTGCCCCTCACCAGTGAGAAATTAAGGCACCCCTGGGCTGCCACCCCAGGGGCACTTACATTACGGGCTTTTTCAATCTCAGCCCCCGGCCAGACCGAGTGTAGCCTATCCCCACCAGCAGACGTCAGAACCTGGACAGCTTAGAGAGAGCTTTCCTACCACTGGGGACAGGCCTTTTGCAAGGCCAGATCAAAACCCAGGAGAGAAAGCCCTCCCCTCGCCATCCTGTTCCTCAGCCCATTACATCCAGGAACAGTTCCACCGGCCCCCTGAACCGGCTTTCCTGCCCCCTTCAAACTGGTTAGGACAGTTCAACCCATTCGAATCAAAAGGCGGGCCCCACATGCTTTCCCAGATGACCTACTCCCCATACCTCAATACTCTGAGCGCTCCGGGTTTCGGTCATACTGGTACTAGCTAAGGCCCATACCAACTGATAAGAACAGATACTACACTTGATCTTAGCCAAAAGGCCGAGAAGCGATATCACCCTCTAGCTATTGTGCTAGTGTACATAGTTGTTGACTGAGTAAATTTGGCTTGGCTGGCAGCCAAGCCTGGGTTGAATCTGGGTCAGGGCTAGTGAATCAAGCAGAACCTCTGGCAAACCCCCCTGCTCTGTGGAACATTGGAGAGGTTTCCAAAAGTAGAGGGTAGAGTTTAGGAGGAGCGACTTGGAGTATTGATGAGGGCCCCAGCCAATCCCTAGCAAAGTAGGCTGTTAGGGGATGGGCACCTCTTATATTCTTGAGTCATGCCAGCAAGGGGAGTCGGGTTGAAGATGGAGAAGGAGTGCTGAGGAGGCTGTTGGTGGCCCTTGAGGGTACCCCCTAGTCTGGTGGGTGGGTGACTTCCGGCCTGGGGCTGGAGTGCTGGAGACGACACACAGAGGATGTCCTTTCCTGGAGGCACGGGAGCAAGTGTGAGGACAGCAGGAGCAGGTCCGCACGTCCAGGAGTTCTCCAGCTGAAGTCAGCCGGGTGGGCTGGTGAGTGTGGAGTCTGGGAGGACTGTGAAGAAGTTGCCAGGAGGGCTAGTGAGAGAGGCAGTTACAGCCAGGCGGACTGGCACTGCCTGAAGAGGTGGTGCTGGGATCAGTAGCCACAAGAATGTAAGCTGGACACTGGACTTTGGTACACAACCAAAGGGGCCCGGGGTCCCTGTCTGTAAAGGGCATGCAAGAATTGAAAAATAACAAACAACGTTGTTTTAAGTTTATTACTTATTGATATAGATGTTTGCATTTACAGTACGTATATATATTTTTAAAAAAATCAGAGAATGAATTCCTTGTAATCGTGTTATGCAATTTCCTGACATTTCCGAAGTTTGAGATGACCGGTTTTTCTGCTGACTGTGTGAACAGCTGAATTCTGTGAAAGACTGAAAATCTCATCAGGTTACTGTATCTGGAACTAATGTTTATGACCTTTCTATGAGAATTGTCTTATGAAATTCTGTACATTTCACCATGATTGTTCAATCAATATCTTCCTCTGATATCTAAGAAGAAAGCGTACCTCCTGCATAACCAGGACCACACCTAAAAGTCACTATAAACACATCAAAAATCTATTAGAAGGGCATCTTAGAGAGCAATGTATACAGGGATATGGAAAGTGGTAGAGACATAAATGCATACACACACCCTCACAGGTTAAACTGGATGGACTGATGACTTTATACAACCTTGCTAACTATGTAACTAACCTATTTGCCATAACTGGTAGAAGGGAACTTAAGGCTTCAGTAGTTAGCATGGGATTCTCGGACTCCAGCTTCTGTCTCCAGTTATAGGGGTTCCTACTTTTGTTCTCCACGTTCCCACTGTATGTAGGAACGTAGCCACCCTCTCTTGTTTGCTCCCAGGATGGGCTATGGACTATGGGATCTGTAGTATATGTAAAGCTACCACAACTAACATACACTGCTCCATTCAAACAAACAGAAGTCGGGGAGATCAGGAGAGGTTCCAGAGCTCACAGAGAATGTTTCTTGTAAACAGAAACACAACAAAAGACAGTAAAAAATTATTTAATAAAAAGATTACAGTGCCATTAAAAGAGATGCTCATTTGGCTGTACTTCAGCTGTGGAAAACAGGAGTGCAGTTCGTTTAGCACCCCTGTGACCCATTTTCAGTAAAAAGTGAGCAAGCACGTAGCAGTCGTGTGAAACGCGTCTACTGTCCTACCCTGCTGTACCTTGTACCACTTATGTGAATAAAGAACTTTTCTTCATTGGATTCCGTGGTGGTGTGCGACCATTTTCTTCTTTCACCCATTTTCAGTAGACAGCGAGCTGACTGTACCTGGCTGAAGCCTGCTGTCAGCTGATGTCACAGAGTCGGTTCAGGCCAGGGGAGGACTGGGCCAGGGGGGCAATTGCCCCCTGGGCCGCTCTGATGCCTCATAAAAAGGCTGCAACCCCTTCTGCCACAGACATGCCTAAAGGATTCCTGGTGAAGAGAAGTAAAAAGCTCCTGCCGCTGACCTACTGAGTGGGGGTTGAAGACAAGGACAAAGCGCAGGCCTCCCCCTGCCCCCCAGCATGGATGGTGTAAACTATGTCTGAGCAGAGGCCAGTTCCATGCCCTCTTCTGCCCTTGCCAGCCCCAATCGAGCTGTCCCAGCTCCCCCCAACCGCCCCCTGCTGGCCAGTTCGGAAACCCGGATTCAGCCGGTATGTAGAGAGTATCTGGAGAAGGGCTTCTGCTTGGAATGGGGGTCAGGAGGAGGAGTGGAAGAGGAGGGGGGGGTTAGGGAGAGTGGGAGGGGGCTGAGTCGCTGCACCATGGGCCTCTAGATTGTACTTGCCTCCTGGGCCGAAAGTTGCCAGTCTTCCCCAATGGTTCAGGCATAGGAACAATTGAGACAATATGGTCGATATTCGCCCACAACCCTGGACCAGCCCCTGGCTCAGCTCCTGGGAGCCTAAGCCAGCCTCTCTCACCCCCTCCACAGCCCGGTGCTCCACTGAGCGTGGGGGAGGGGGGGGGCAGACCAGACAGCGGTTCTAATGGCACTTTTCCACTGCAAGTACTGGCTCGGCTCTACTCAGCCCTGCTTGGCCCGGTTTGCTTTTCCACTGCTGGTACGGCATGGTACGGTGTTGGAACGGTTCTGTACGGTACGATATGGTTTGCTTTTCCACTAAAGTAGTACTAAAGTTAAGTGGGTGGGATAACAACGGGGTGGGTGGGATTCTCTGACCAATCAGTGGCTAGTAGTGACTGCATGCAAAGGATTGTGGTATATGGTACCGGTTATGGTACCTGTTGGAACCACATTCGAGTAGGTACTGTTTTTGAGAGCCGTACCGTTCGGTTCCATGCAGTGGAAAAGCGCCACCGTTCCTACACTATACCATGCGGTACCAGCAGTGGAAAAGCACAAAAGCGAGCCGAACCGTTCGGTTCCATGCAGTGGAAAAGCGCCATAAGTCTTAGAGCCAGCGGGGGACAAATGCTGCACTGCATCCAACTAGGTAAAAAAATATACTGAACTTCTCTTTTAAGTAGTGGATGGGTAGGGATTATATTTTGGAGAATAAGGATATAATTTCGTGTAACTTCTTAACCATTAGGACATTTGTGAATGCACCTTGGTGGACAAGGGGTTAGTGGTAAATGAACATTTGTCGTTTTTTCAATCTACTGTATGTAATAATTTCAACAATAATGTATAGAAACCAGATTTCATCAATTATTTTACAACTCTCAATACAATGAAGGATGCCTTCTGATTGGTCTGTGTTGGTTCCTGAACTTTGTACATCACTCTTTGCCTTGTTAAATAATAAGCCCACATACAATAATTATTGAAAATGTCTTAATTGGTACAACAAAGTAAGCCAAAGCTATTTTTAAATTGCCTCTGCCATTAGCCAGCTAGTTCATCTACTCTTACTGGTACAATTATACGCTGCTCTGACATGTCAGATTACCGTGTGAAGTGTGAGGGACATGACACTCAATGACAGGTCCATGGGGGAGTTGCTGAACCACAGGTATGGCTTACAGGTAAGGCGTGTCTATTCTTAGATAAGCTCAGTTATACAGCTTTCACTTCCCTTCTGATTCCAGTCTTGCTGCATTTTCATGAGGCATTTTTACGCTGCTTTTCAGGTTAACTGAACAATCTAGTGGGCATGTAGCTGCAAAGCACTACCTTTTCATCTGATATCCTGATAGGAAAACTGACTGCCTGACACAAAGGAGAAGAAAAAACATTCACAAGTTGATGACCACCAAACAGGTTCATCATCCATCTAACTGTTTGAAAAGCCAAGAGGATCGTTGTATTTCAACATGAACAGGTCTAAAACATTTGGGAAGATCAAGAAAAGGATTGAGGAGGCCAAAAATAGATGGGCCAGATTGGGCAAGGCAGACTTTAGCTATAATGAGAGCGCACGCTTGGCCACAGACGCTCTTCTGGATGGAGGAAAGGATTCCTATCAAAAAGTTCTGGCGGATGAAGGTGAGGTGGACTTTTTCTCTACGACAGAGGTCCAATTCATCGTGGACAATGTTAAAGAACCTTACTATGCTAATGAAAGTCATAACGAGGTGGAAAATGGATCGGAGCAGAATGGGAACCATGAGCACAAATCTGAAAGCTTCTACCCCATTCATTCTGATATCAGTGAGCCCACAACGCCACTGCACAACTGGAGTTCGGAGGACAAGCCATATCTTAAGGACAAGTCCAGTGCCACTGTCTACTTCCAATCTGACAAGGCCAACATCAGGGAGACCATTCGAAGGAGCATACATCGAACAAGCCAGGTATAACCATATATATATATATATATTGATAGTTGTGGTAAAAGTTTATCAGTTATTGGGGTAAAAGACAATCCGTTTCGACCAGAGTGAGCAAAAAAATAAATAAAAGGACAGTATGCCATTTTGGTAGAGTCTATTCATCCCATGATGGCTAGCAGTGTGTGCTGGGACTTGCAGTCCAACAGCTGGAGAACTCCAAATTGTCCTTGATACATAGCGCTATTATAACTAAAGTCTATAACCCTATGGCAATATATTTGCATTATTAATTAAAGTACAGGTAAACAGTATAGGTAAACCCTAACGAATCACTTTAGCCCCGTACACACGCACCGATTGTTGGCCCACCGTTCGGCCGTCTTTTGTCCGGTGCTGTCGTGTAGGTTGAAAAGTGCTAAAGACTACACACGAATTTTGTCGGCCAACAAAAACCAACTTCAGAAGTGATGTCATGTTCTGGTTGACTTTCTGTGTGTTTTTTCTTCTCTGAGCATGCCCAGTCTTGCTCATCTGCTTTTTGTCGGCCGAAATCTGTACTGACTGAGGAACAATCGGCCATTCTTTGTTGGCCTACAAAAATTTTATAGCCTGCACACCAGATTTTGTTCGGCCGAAAAGTCGCAGTCGGTTGTCGGAAGCATCATACTAACAAGCCGACAATCGGCCGATCGGACGTTGGCCGAATATTTACGGCCGACAATCAGTACTTGTGTACGGGCCTTTAGCTAAAGTACTGTGCATCATAAACAATTTCATTTTTTAAAATAAAATATTATTAAATAAAACTATTAAAATAAAATTAATAAACACTTTTTTTAATCTTTTGTTGCATCTCTGCGCTGCGGATTATCTGTAACCTCCTGGCAGTCACTTTTTGCCTACAGGCTTTCCACTGATGGCTGCACGTAATTTCTCAGGAGGTTTTCCAACAATTGTGACAACTGCGGACAATGTCTATGTAATGTGTATTTAAACAGCCACTTCTATTGGAAGCCAGCGTGACAGAATGACAACACAGGAGCACAATTGGGGGATAGGGACAAAGTGTTGTCACCCTGTAACAGGAAATTCCTGAACAAGGACCTTCATGGAAGGTTTCATATTAATAAAAGCTTCAGATTTATGAAAACAAAAATGGTAATACCTTAAAAAATAATACTGATATGGTAAAGTGTATATGAGATGTTAATAGCTGGATTTACATGTACTTTAATTAAGGTTTCAGTAGAATATCCAGCCACGGCTGCCATACTTTGGTAAACTTCTGAGGACATGCCCGACCCCAGCGTGTTGTAATTTGTACAGCGATCTACCCTGATGTTCTTCTGTGTTTTGACAGGGGGACGCCCCCCCCCCCCCCCCCCGCCAGAACACTCCAGTGAGAGCACTGATCGGGAGCCAGTGGGCTGCTGGTTTTCCAGCATGCTTGTCCAACAGAAGCCAAAGGCCGGCTTCTGTCAGACCGGCTGCCTTACGCACGGACCGAATGTCGGACAGTTTTTATTGAACCGGCCGATGTTGCCCAACATTTGGCCCATGTGTGTGTACAGGGTTGTAGGTAGATCAGCATTAACTAAACGAAAAAACTGTTGGATGGAAGGTGGAAAAGCATCTTTCCAGTGTAACCAAATCATATTACATGCAAAAAACAAAAGCATGCAAAGCAGAATACGGGGCATGAGTCCCAGGAACAAAGTCGTTCAAAATACCAGAAAGTTCAACCTCCGAGGTCCAAGGCCCTGGAAGATGAAGGGTGTTCTCTAAGGCCTCTTTCACACGGCCGCTCCGCTGTTTTTGTCCGCTGCGGGACTTTTTTTTTTCACGGAGCGGATGACACTTGTGTCATCCACTCCGTAGGTCCGCATATCATCCCATCCGTTTGCGGATGATATGCGGACATAATGTAAGTCTATGGGCATTGGGGATGTCAGCGGATGACACCGCTGACATCCGATTTTCCTTCCTTTCCGTTTTTTGAACGGAGGAAAAATAGGGTTCTGTTCCATTCCAAAAAACGGAACAGAACTGAAAGGAAGAAAATCGGATATCAGCGGATGGTATTCCGCTGACATCCGCAATGCCTTCGACTTACATTATGTCCACAAATCATCCGCAAAAAAATAGGATGATTTGCGGACATACGGAGCGCCCGTGTGAAAGGGCCCAAAGAAGAGAAACAAATCCCACCGAAAATCAGACAATACGAGTCAAACTATGTGGAAAAGGTCTGCCCCCTCCGGGACCACATCGGGAACAAATGGCAGCAGACCCAAACCACATGCGAGCCAATCTGGTCAGAGTTTAATGAAGATGATGGATAAACTTTAACTGAATAAGACTTAATAAGAGTTAACAATCGGTTTCGACCAGAGTAAGCAAAAAAAAAATCAAAGGACAAGGATGGAAAATTTTGTCCAATCTAATTTATTATTTATTTATTTCAGGTACTTATATAGCGCCGTCAATTTACGCAGCGCTTTACATATACATTGTACATTCACTTCCGTCCCTACCCTCGAGGAGCTTGCAATCTAAGGTCCCTAAATCACATTCATACATACACATTACTAGGTCCAATTTAGACAGGAGCCAATTAATGAAAACAAACAAATTTCTTATCATTGAATTTTCTCCCGGCCAAAAAAATTCTTATGCGCATGTACTTTTTAAGGTTAATCTAGAAATGGAACGTTCATTCTACGAAAATCGAGACATTGACATTGCAATATATATTGGGATTAGAGGAAAAAATGGGGAGGGAAAGGGATTGAGAGAAAAAGGGGAAAAAAAGGGGGAATGGGACATTGTACTGGAATGTAAAAGTGTTCACATATAGTTGTGTCCATGAAAGAACCATCAAATGGTTGGACGAGTAATTTATTTTTTTATTTTTGTGTGAACATTCCCACACAATTTTACAAGTGTAAGGCCAGCATCTGTTTTCAGGATTTATTCACACAAATCATTTGCAAGTGTTTAGTACATGTGTGAATCTCCTTTGATTCTGAATACAGGAATGGAGGTACAATGGTCAGTTGTAACCTCATTTAAAGTCCCAACCCCTTCCCCATATATAAATACATGTGTATGTGTTCATCCCATGTACACAGTTCTTAATTCATTCGTTTTGCCAAATATGAAAGAAACTCACAGGGGTGGATTTACTAAGTGTCGGTTCACACTATGGCGATCCGACTTCGGGGGCGACCTGTGAAGTCGTATGCACCGCGACTTCGGCGCGACTTGCACGGACTTCACATAATGGAAGTCAATGCAAGTCGATCCGAGGTCGCCCCGAAGTAGTACAGGAACTATTTGAACTACTTGAGTCGTTCCTATTAGAACGGTTCCCGTAGCACAGAATGGACCGCGACTTGCCAGGCTGACCAGTCGCCTGACAAGTCGCGGTAGTGTGAACCGGGACTTAAAGCAAAAAGACTGTGCACTTTGCAAGTGCTGTTACTCCAGAGCTTAGAGCTTCACTTTGCAACCAATACTCAATCACAAGGAAAATTTAAAAAAAAACAGCATTTTAGCTTACACATGATTGGATGATGGAAGTCAGCAGAGCTTTCTTTCGTTTACTAATCTCTTGAGCATTTTTGCAGCCTTTTGTAAATCCACTCCATAAAATGGATTTGTATGATGTGGAAGGGTTACAAAAATGCACAAAACTGCATGATACATATGATTTTATGTATTGACTATTAATTTCAGTGGTTCTGCTTAACGGCTATGAACACACAAATATTCTAATGTCCTATTATTTTAAAAAAATGCACCAAGGTGCCGCACATAAATGTGAACAAGCCACATAGGAATTAATAAGAATCCTACTTGAAATGTATCCTCATGCAGAAAAATGCTTGTGGTTTACTGCAGAATGGGCAGGAGTAAACAAGCCCAACTTAGGCTCGGTTCACACTGCTGCAACATGGGATCCGACTTGTGAGACCCCTTGTCGCATGACATGTCAAATTCAATGTTTCCCTACGAGAGCTATTTTACCCGATGCTACACAAGTCGCCCTGACTTTAGAAAAGATTCCTGCACTACTTTGTCCTGTCTTGGGTGTGATTTCAGCCCTTGTACGGGCTTCTAAGTAGCATCCAAGTCGGATGAAGTCAGAAGGAAGTTGCAGGGCAAAGTCACATGAAAAAGTCCTACGACTTTTTCGGTGCAGCAGTGTGAAATATTAGGCATTCATACAATATAAAATGAAAGTATATGTAAACCCAAACACTGAAATCTCATAACATGTTAGCATTTTTTAAAAATTGTTTATAATCTTTTTAATTCGGCAGCTTAAATTAGAAGGATAAATTGATTGATCCATGTTCAGTCACTTCCTGACATAAGGTGACAACGGTCTCCATAAATTTTCCTGTGTTGTCACCTTATCAAATGCCCCCCTGGTGGAGACTACAAGAGCCATGCTAACCCACACTGTACGGGTATAGCCCACCATTGTCACCAACAAGAAGCTGGTTCAGAGCAATGACAAAGCAAGGGCATGTAGAGAAAAAGTGCCTGAAAGAAGCTGGAGGGGATAGACAGCGCTGAGATGCATAAAAGAGTTCAAAAAGGGTGAAAACTAATTTATATTAAAAACCAAAAAAAAAAAGAAATCAACTGTTTATTACACATTGGGCAAACAAAGGTTTACATCTGCCTTTAACCAAATAGAACAACAGTCATATAAACATACTAAGTTCATATATATATATATATATATATATATATATATATATATATACTGTATGGTGAGAACATACAGTATGTATATATATGAAATTGCATTAATAGAGTAATTTACAATAATTTTATATTACTATTGTAATAGAAAAAAGCAATTTCTGCTTGGAGGTTACCCACAGCAACCAGATCGGAAGACACCTTTATTTTTCTAGAATTTTGAAATGTAAAATTGACTTGCCTTTGGTTACTGCTGTTGCAGTTTTTTCAGGCATTGGGCCTGATGTGGGTCTGCCATTGTTACCAGTAACACTTCCAACACATTTAAGTTGAGAACCCAAGTGTGAGATTGGAGACAATGACCATTCCAGGATCTTTGGTTTGTTTTGTTTATTTTGTAATGAGGATGGGAGAAAGGAATGAGTGGGATACTCCTCTGGCTCAACTAGGTTCAACTGGGACACTTTACAGAAAAATGCCCATTGGCGCTGTCTTGACGCCAGCTGAATGCTGACCAACGCTTCCTGGCACTTAAAGATACTGTTTTGCTTAACTGTGCTAGAACTTTGACTTTAACACTCTGGTTAACTCAGAAGATCCAGGACTGTAATACATTTGACTCCTGACACTCTGTTTAGCTCAAAGGTCCAGTGAACAGCTCCCTCCAGCCCTTCACTGACTGAGGTAGCTCCTTGTAACTGCTTGTGCTGCTGCAACTCTTAACACTGTACACTTCACACTGTATACATTAACTCTTCAGGGCGCAACTGCTGGAGTCCCCTTTACACTTGAGGATCCTCTGACTAGGCACCCCCTCTAACACTTCAGGGTCCTCTGACTAGGCACCCCCTTTACACTAGCTGGCTCCTGGATCCCTGGGACCTTCACCGGAGTGGTCCCCTCTACGCTAGACAGACCCCCAGGGGCAGTTCACAGTACTCACGAACTTGGAATGCTTTCCTGGAACTGAAAACCTCTTCCTCGTCTTCGGCACACCGGATCCTCTCTGCAGCTTAGCTCAGCTCTCTCTGTACTCTCAGGCAAGCCACCCGAGACACCCGATCCTTCTGACAGGAGGAGCGACAGCCGTACTCTCCCTTCTGGGACTCTGCTTCCCGCCAAAGACCCTGCGTCATGTGTTTCCCTCAAACTTATACCCACTCCCAGAATGCTCTGCAGCAGAATTTGGCTTCTGGGGTAGACACAGGCCTAAATGTGTCTCTGATTGGGTTTCCTCCACTGTCCAATGAGAATCCTCTCATGGAGCCAGTGGGGAGACTCCCCTCTCAGCAGACACACCTGGGAGACATGACAGCCAGCTGAAATCATGGCCCTGCTGTTAGGCAGCCAAGGCCCACTATACTTTACCTAGCACCTAACTTGTAGGGTGCTACACTGCATTGTAATTGTGTTTCCTTTTTGAATACTTTAAAAAGTAACCTATGTTTTAAAGTGTATCTAAAACCTAACACCTAAACCAAATAGGTTATCACACATGTTCCTGTAATGTCAAAAAAACTCTATTTTTGTATGTCCTGCTTTCAATTAGATAACACCATTCAAAGATGGCTCCATTCCTAAGGTGGCCACACTCACTAAGTTTTTTTAGCTGCAATTTGATAATTTATGGTCCATCATTCCCCTAGAACAGCCATTCTTAACCAGGGTTCCTCCAGCCATGTCCAGAGGTTTCTTCAGCTGCGGCTAACTGACCTACCATTTGATGGCGTTTGCCTAGTTCTAGGGCCAATGCCACTTGACAGAGTCAGTTCATGGCACCAGTAATCTTTTCTGTCACCAGTAAGAGAGACATTCAGACCACCATTGTAAGGCCTGTACTCTTCCCACTATACCCACCAATGTAAGGGGCAATTTTTACACTGATCCCCAATAAATTGGTTTTAGCAAGGATTCCCTGAGACCTGATAACTATTTCAAGGGCTCTTCTGGGGCAAAAAAGTTGGGAAAAGCTGCCCTAGAATCATATGGCATGTACTGGTATCTGCAACATCCATATTTACTAATCCTTGAACCATTTTCTATTATTATTATATATCGTACAGAATAAAAATTGCATAAACCAAAGTGGATAGTATGTATACTATTTACTATGTTAGGTGTTCAGATCTACATTTACTTTTACCTAAATGTATAATCACTCCGTACCTTTAAAAAATGGATTTTTACTGGTTGTATATGTTTAATATACTTTTATTATATGTAAACATAAAAATAAAAATTTCCCTTTTCCTGCGCATTCCTGGGTTGAGCTACAAGCAGCCATTCCAATGCACAGTGTGCTGGCTCTTTCTGCTGTAGTCTCCACAGCTAAAGTCTGCATATATTCAAAGGAAGTTCCTACAAAGAGTCTAGAGAAGTGGAGTTCTACCTGAACAACATGAAAGAGATCACAAATAACCAGGGTGCAGTGCGCTTTTTTCAGGAGACAACCTAGTAAGTTCCTATTAGAAAGTTAGGAAAATTATACAGAGTTCAGGGGTCAGTAGTAATGTACAGTGCAGGGGTCAGGAGTAAGTAACGTACAGTTCAAAGGTCAGTAGTATCTAATACAGATTACAAAGGTCAGTACTAAAACAGAGTTCAGAAGTCATTAGTAAGTAATTCAAAATTCAGGGGTCAGTAGTAAGTAACACAGATTACAGAGGTCAGTAGTATCCAACACAGATTACAAAGGTCAGTAGTATCCAACACAGATTACAAAGGTCAGTAGTATCCAACACAGGTTACAAAGGTCAGTAGTATCTAACACAGATTACAAAGGTCAGTAGTATCCAGCACAGATTACAAAGGTCAGTAGTATCTAACACAGATTACAGAGGTCAGTAGTATCCAACACAGATTAAAAAGGTCAGTAGTATCTAACACAGATTACAAAGGTCAGTAGTATCTAACACAGATTACAGAGGTCAGTAGTATCCAGCACAGATTACAGAGGTCAGTAGTATCCAGCACAGATTACAAAGGTCAGTAGTATCTAACACAGATTACAAAGGTCAGTAGTATCTAACACAGATTACAGAGGTCAGTAGTATCTAACACAGATTACAAAGGTCAGTAGAATCCAACACAGATTACAAAGGTCAGTACTAAAACAGAGTTCAGAAGTCATTAGTAAGTAATTCAAAATTCAGGGGTCAGTAGTAAGTAACACAGATTACAGAGGTCAGTAGTATCTAACACAGATTACAAAGGTCAGTAGTATCTAACACAGATTACAAAGGTCAGTAGTAACGTGAAGTTCAGAAGTCAGTAGTAAGCAATGCATAATTCTGAGGTCAGTAGTAAGTAACACAGATTACAAAGGTCAGTAGTAACACTGAGTTCAGAGGTCAATAGTAAATAACACAGATTGTAGAGGTCAGGAACAAGTATTGTAGAGTGCAGTGCTCAGTAGTTAGTAACACAGATTGAATTATTGATTCTTTGATAATTATTTTGACAAACTGTAGATATAATTTTTTTCCTCTGAAAAAGCTTGGCTGCTCTCTATCTATCTATCTATCTATCTATCTATCTATCTATCTATCTATCTATCTATCTATCTATCTATCTATCTATCTATCTATCTATCTATCTATCTATCTATCTATCTATCTATCTATCTATCTATCTATCTATCTATTACTTTTTCTCTCTTTAGCATTTGTGTCCCTTCCCCTTTTGTTTGTATATCTATTGATATTTTTTTCTTTTTATCTGTATGTATTAGCGAAAGTGCTAATACATACAGATAAAAGTTTTGAAAACGCCCAGGAGGAGGGCGAAACGCGTTGACGCAACTTCCGGCTACGGACGAGATGCATCAACACTTCCTGGTCACACCGTGGAACACACGCCGAATGCGGCTTCCACGAGTTTGTGATACATGCGATATCTATGCTATATGTTTGTGAGTATGCTTTTGACCTTTTGACTAGCAATAAAACTGTTAAAACATACTTCACCATGTACGGTCTTTTCATATTTTAATGGTGGATACGGAGGCGGATCACACCTACCTTTATCCAAGGATATATGAAAAACACCGAAAGATCCCTATAAGAAGGCTTTTGTGCAATATACATTCCAGGCGCAAACAATCTGGCATTGTGGTGAGTGGGGAACCAAGAGGGGTCACCTATCACCTTGGAGCACTTCTGAATATTTCTGCACTTGAGCATTTTATTTGGATCACTTCACAAGGACTTTTCTAATCAATTGTATTATCTATTTATTTATAATATTCATTACATTTGTTGTTTTTATGCTAGCGCTGCTTCATTTTGGTTTTATATATTAGCGAAAGTGCGCCCATTAATTTCTTAAAATAGCTAGTACAGACCACAGGGAACAGTGTGGGGTATGTGTCTTATGGCACAGCATAGAGATCATAGTGGTTTAGTGTATGTAACGTAGAGTAGAGCATATTGAGTATATGAGAAGGCATTGACAGGAGGTGTACTGTGATACCTACGAGAGGTAATAAATACTAGGAAGCGTTACACTAACACACAACACTTTGCACGCCTGTTTTTACCAATAAAGAATATACCTGATGTTGGGTCCGCTTCAAGCCTAGAATGTGGGAAATCTAATTGCTGGGCTACAATGTGCTTATAGGAAAATAAGCAGCTTGAGGTAGTAGTCCTGGAGCTGTCCAACAGGACCATCACATGCTTAGAGTCTCTGAAGCCAAGTATGGGGGCACAGATGCAGACCCCTCACTATGTAAAAGTGGGGAACCTCTGTGTACACACACATGGGGTAAAGCAGAGAGAACAGTAGCAATTAGATTAAAATAATAAGAGAAATATTATGTTGGGTTACTTATACATAGTGAACAAATAATACTTCTGTTCTCTATTCATCACCTAATGCATCTGCTATGTTTGAAGCTACAAACATGAAACATAGCAGTTGGGTCCCTTTCACACAGGCAGCATCTGTACCGATCATAATGGAGTCCATGAACAAATCCTCTACCAAATCCGAGAACGGAATGTACGACACTTTTTTCAAATCTGTGTCCTTTAAGTTTTTCCTCCAGCCTGAAACCAGAGTTTAGCAGACCCATGGTAGGTCTATGGGCAGGCGGATGTAAACTGACCAGCATATGTTGATATCTTTTTACTCTGGTTCACCACATTTAAGTATGAAATGTAAGCAAATGCGCTTCCATTTACATCTGCATGACTATAGACTAACATTGAGCTTCTGTTTAGATCCACCTGAACTGACAGGTGGATCCAATCAGATCACCCATGTGAAAGGATCCTTACGCCTTAGGGCTCTTTCACACAGGCGGACCGTTTTTTTGCAGATCTGAACGGTCCCCCCATGCATCCCTATGGGGCATCGGATGCAGGGCAGCCATCAGGGGGGAACAGCCCATACTCATGTAGGGGGCCTGTGCATTTTGAGGGGCCCGGCCACCCAGGCCCCAACCAAAAGAATGAGTTGTTGCTGCTGTAGTAACTAGCAATTGCTAAAGCAGGGTGGCTGCAGAGTAAGTCGATGCAGCCAAAGGGATGTCTCTTTGCTGGATTGCGCTGTTTCTTTGCTAAAAATAAAGGCTGTGTCTGTGCTGGATTGGGATGTCTCTTTGCTGAATATATGAGGCCGTCTCTTTGTTAGGTTAGGATGTCTCTTTGCTGAATATACAGTATGAGGTCATCTCTTTACTGGATTGGGATGTCTCTTTGCTGAATATATGGGATGTTTCTTTGATGGATTGGATTCATTTTCATATATTAAGTTGTAAGAGTATTAAAATAGAAATGGGTGCACTGAAGGACTCAGAGGGATGGCCAGAGGGCCTGCGGAATGTTGGTGGTCAGGCCCAGGGGGGCTGAGGCCTAAAGATGTGTAAGGGGCCCCAAAATATCTGACGGCTGCCCTGATCGGATGTCAGCAGAGACATGTCCTCTGACATCCGATCGGATCCGATTCGTCAAATCTGGACGGATGGAAACCCTATTTTCCATCCGTCCAGCGGATCGGATCGGATGAGAACGGACCGACGGTCCATTCCCATCCGATTTTCCCCGTAGAGATGCATGGTGAACTGACAGCTGTGTCTCCGTGCACAGCTATCATCCTCCTACTCAGCGGGGGATCGGTGGATCGATCCCCCGCTGAGATAAACGGACTCCGTCCGACAGACAGAGTGTGTGAAAGGGGCCTTATTCACACAAGTGATTACATGAAAATGCTGGGTTCCAGGGAAGATCAACTGATTCTCATGGCTAGGATGACAGGTGTATGCAAATAGTGGCAACCTGTACAAAATAACCAGTGGTTAGGGATGGAGGTCCAGGCTTGGAAGCATCTGCCTGCATAACTATGTGGGGAGGTGCGGCGGCAGTAAACACTCAGATTTGTAAAATACTGATAAGGGGGGTTGTGATGCGCTTCGGGGTGTTTACAAAATTCATTACCATAGAACCATATATTAAATAAACACTCAGATTACCCAGTGGGAACATAACCCAACCAGGTGGACTCACAGAATATTGCAGTGAAGAGAATAACAGTAGGTCTCAGGTGTACCGACAGCATCTGTATCGAGAGGCAAAATGTGGCCTGCAGTCCGTACCCAAAAAGGAAGGCTACCAGGAAGGATGGCGTGTCCTGACTCATTCCCTACTCATCTGGAACCTCTCTCTGGCACTAATTACTGTCCCTGACAGAAGGGTGACCTGTCCCTACACTACCCACATGCGAAATGCACACCAAGCCTAGAGCCAGGGTCTTAAATAGACTCTGCTCAACCCAAGGTGGCCACCAGAGTCACATGGGGTGCTAGTATCCAATCGAGTAGCTCCCCCAGTGACCCAGGAAACCATATGGGAACCATGTTCCTCTTGACTTCCTCTCCCTCTGCAATGCCACTGAGGTTGGGTGCCACCTGCAGTGGAGAAAGTAGACTGTACCTGCCTACAACTGTGTAACTGTTGCGTGTGTGGACATCTTTACAAAAAGTGCAGCGCTAAAGTAATTTGAATAATAATGTGGCAAGTGGAGAACCACAAAAAAAAACATATACAATATAAGCAAAATAGTGTCCAAAATACTGAATAAAGTCCCAAAACAGAAATGCAAATGAAAATGAATCCGCATGCAAGGTGTTGAGGAGAACAATCCTTTTCAGTGACACCCAGGGAAAAGTGAAGGATGGGGACACCTCTGTGCACAAGTATCACAAGCAGCTTACCAGAACTCCTTGGCTACTCAATTTAATGAGACAGCCTCTCCCAGCAAGATGTTATACCAATGTCACCAGCGGTTGTCAAGCTCCAATGCTTCATAATCACTCCATCATATAAGCATGAGTATATAAAAAGAATAAAAGCCCATAGCGTAATTCCGTAACATATAAAATCCAATTTATTAAAAGAATACTACTCACAGTGAGAAGGTAAAAAACAGGTACATAGAACAGTGCGGCGTCCCGCAATTGTCCAAAACAGCATCAAGCAATGTAAAGCAGCCGGCTCCGTAAGGGGGCGTGTGGACTTTGCATCTGGAGTCGCCAACGTTTCGTGTGGACATGTCCGAACAGGGACAGCTCCTCTCAATCTGTCATTACTCGGTACATACTGTTTGCATACGCCTGTCATCTCAGCTGCAAGAATCCACTGATCCTTGCTGCTGGAATCCAATAGGGTGGATTTACTAAAGGCAAATAGACTGTGCACTTTGCAAGTGCAGTTGCACTCATTTTACCTGGTAAACGTAAATGTGGTAAAGCTTAATTTTGGAAAGACTACCCAAAATATGCAAGGACACAAAAACTGCTTTTCGCTTGCACATGATTGGTTAATGGAAATCAGCAGAGCTTCACTGCATTTATAAAGCTCTGGGGAAAATTAGTGCAACAGTGCGTTTAGTAAATCCACCCCAATGTATGCATGTATAGATACAGCACTTGATCAACACCTCCCACACATATTTATTTAAAGTAATAAAGTTTTAAAATATAAAATTGTGAACACAGATGTCACAAAAGATAAAGTCATTACAAACTTACAGTTCCCAAGAACCTCCATTACTAATTATTATTAGTTTGTTTTAACCATCCCCTGTCAGCCCGCTGGCAGGGAAGGTCATTCTGCACTGAGAATTTGGAGAAAAATGACATTTACTGATTAACGCCAGGTCACTAAAATACAGAGGTCATTATTATGGCCCAAGGTGACAACAGATGAACATTCCAGATAAGTTCCATCAACGTGTCCATGGAGTTCTCCTCTCATCTTAGTATTGTTTGTTATGGAAGTAATGAACTTCTGACCCAGGTCATTTTTATGACTTGAAAACCACATTCCTCAGTGGCACCAAAAGAAGCAAGTGTACCTTTATCCAGGTAACACGTTGTATGGGAGAGGATGGGCCCCATCAGCAAATGGAAAGCTGATTGCTAGGAGGAGAAAGTTGTTAGGCGTAAAATATCCAGTTTTTCAGGTGCGTAGGGTTGCCACCTCATCCCTTTAAAACCAAACACATATGAATTACACAGGTTCCGAGGCTAATTCAATGCAGATAAGGCACTAAGTGAGTTCAATTATTTATTTATTTATTTATTTCAGGTACTTACATAGCGCTGTCAATTTACGCAGCGCTTTACATATACATTGCACATTCACATCAGTCCCTGCCCTCAAGGAGCTTACAATCTAAGGTCCCTAACTCACATACATACATACATAGTAGGGCCAATTTTATACAGGATCCAATTAACCTACCAGCATGTCTTTGGAGTGTGGGAGGAAACCGGAGTACCCGGAGGAAACCCACGCAGGCACAGGGAGAACATGCAAACTCCAGGCAGGTAGTGTCGTGGTTGGAATTCGAACCAGTGACCCTCTTGCTGCTATGTGAAAGTGCTAACCACTACACCACTGTGCCGCACAATTACCACCGCCATAGAACCTGTGTAATTCATATGTGTTTGGTTTTAACCCCTTCCTGACCACCCCCCTGCCTTTTTAGGGTGGCTTCCCTGCGCAAACCGACGTAGACCTACATCGGTCGCGCGCACGCGAGAATCTAGGGAGCTAGCGCGTCCTGCCAGCGGTGTGCTCCCGCCCCCACTCGGCAGCAGGGAAGCTGATGCACCAGTCAGGCAGATAAGGATTGCCGCCTGTCACCCGCGATCGTTCCCCGCTGAGAGAGAAGAATGGTCAGCTATTGTAAACAAAGCTGACCGTTCTTCTCCCTGAAATGATCATAGAGCGCCTGTGATCCTTCTATATAGGATCACATGTTTCTATGGTCATTTCAGAAGCCACGCCCCCCCCCCCCCACAGTTAGAATCACTCCCCTAGGCTCACATTTAACCCCTTGATCACCCACAGGGTTAAGCCCTTCCCTGCCAGTGTCATTATTACAGTAACAGTGCATATTTTTAGCACTGATTACTGTAGTAATGTCACTGGTACCCCGAAAAGTGTCAAAAATGTCAGTTAGGGGGTCTGATCTGCCTGCTGCAATGTTGCAGTCCCGCAAGAAATCGCAGATCGCCGCCATTAGGAGTAAAAAGCAATAAAAATGACATAAATCTTTCCCGTAGTAAGTAATAACTTTTGCGCAAACCAATCAAAATACGCTTATTCGATTTTTTTTAACAAAAATATGTAGCAGAAAACAAATTGGCCTAAAATGTTAAAAAAATTTTGATTTTTTAATTTTTTTTTAGAATGTCATATAGCAAAATGTGAAAAATATTGTTTTTCTTTTTCAGAATTGTCGCTCTTTTTTGTTTATAGCGCAAAAAATAAAAATCGCACAGGTGATCAAATACCACCAAAAAAAAGCTCTATTTGTGGGAAAAAAAGAACATCAATTTTATTTGGGTACAGCGTTGCACGACCGCGCAATTTTCCGTTAAAGTAACGCAATGCCGAATCGCAAAATAGGGCCTGGTCATTAAGGGGGCAAATCCTTTAGGTCTTAAAGTGGTTAAAGGGATGAGGTGGCACCCTTAGGTGCTCCCATAAAAGTCTGTTGGAGCCAAAGATGTGAGATGATGCCCCAAACAAGCTCCTGTACTTTTTATGAGCGTCGAGTGACATCACATAATTCACATGTGAACAGACATAATAGAATAGCATAGAAATATGAGTGCTGAGGCTTTTTGGAGTTGGAAATACACTTCAAATTGCTTAGATGTGAATGGAGGCTAATCAAAGAATGTTGGCTTGCTATATTGAGTAACAATGTGCACATAGATTGTTATAACTATTTCTACTGATGATGAAAAAAAAAAATATGTTTGATAACTTTACCTCTAAATATCTCTTTTACCTCTACAGTAGGTGCATGCTTACTGTGCCTAATAGATATGTGTGATTCATTCAGTTATGAACCAAAATTCAGACAAAATTCTTGTTATTTGGAGATTCACAAGTATCCGAATTGCCGAATTACAATAGTAACGAATTTCAACTAATCTGAAATAAACTATGACAAAATAATGACATTTATTTGTATTCAATAATTTCATTTGAACCTTTTGTTAATGTTTAAAGCATCGAAAAAAAAAAAAAAAAAGTAGACATAACAAATAATATAAATTAATTCTGATCCATTTCATTTTTATGTTGCATTAACATGTTTCATTATTATAAAAAATGCACTGCAATAGTAACAGATTTCAATGAATCTGAAATAAAATATAACAAAACAATGACATTTATTTGTATTCAATAATTTCATTCGGACCTTTTGTTAATTTTTGAAGCATCTAAAAAAAAAAAAAAAAAAAAAAAAGTAATGACATAACAAATAATATAAATTAATTCTGATCCATTTCATTTTTATGTTGCATTAACATGTTTCATTATTATAAAAAATGCACTGCAATAGTAACAGATTTCAATGAATCTGAAATAAAATATAACAAAACAATGACATTTATTTGTATTCAATAATTTCATTCGGACCTTTTGTTAATTTTTGAAGCATCTAAAAAAAAAAAAAAAAAAAAAAAAAGTAATGACATAACAAATAATATTAATTAATTCTGATCCATTTCATTTTTATGTTGCATTAACATGTTTCATTATTATAAAAAATGCACTGCAATAGTAACGGATTTTAACGAAACTGAAATTAACTATAACAAAACAATGAAATTTATTTGTATTAAATAATTTAATTCGGACCTTTTGTTAATGTTTGAAGCATCTAAAAAAAAAAAAAAAAAAAAAGAAAAAAAAGTAATGACATAACAAATAATATTAATTAATTCTGATCCATTTCATTTTTATGTTGTATTAACATGTTTCATTATTATAAAAAATGCACAGCATATGAAATGGAACCATATTGCAATAAATACAATAAGGTAAAAAAAAGTGAAACTATATGATGATTCCTTGGATGGAGGTGGATCCATTAGAAGCTCCAAATCATATCCTAATGAATGGAACAAAATACATTTTGGATTTTTTTGTTATGTTATGAAGATTCTGATGTATCCACCTCAGTGGGAGCCAGATAGGCTTCTCTGAAGAGATGAGTTTCCAAGGATTGTTTGAAAGCAGACAAAATAGAAGATAGATGGACAGATTGGGGTAGAGAGTTCCAGAGGATGGGAGAGGCTCGGAAGAGGTCCTGGAGGCGAGTGTGGGATGAGCTTGAAAGGACAGAGAGCAGGAGGTCATAAATGATCTAGAGGAGGGGATATCTAGTACAATCTCAGTATTTGCAGATGATACTAAACTAAGCATGCCAATATCTTCTATGCAGGATGTGGAAACCTTACAAGCGGTCCTGAACAAAATAATGGGGTGGGCAACTACATGGCAGATGAGGTTTAATGTTGAAAAATGTAAAGTAATGCACCTGGGTGCCAGAAACCAGAAAGCAAGCTACTCACTAGGGGGGGAACCTCTGGGTGAGTCTAGGATGGAAAAAGACCTGGGGGTACTGGTAGACAACAGGCTTGGCAGTGGCGTGCAATGCCAAGCCGCTGCAAGCAAAGCCAACAGAATACTGGGATGCATAAAAAAGGGGATTCACTCCAGAAATAAAGAGATTATTCTCCCGCTCTACAAGACTCTGGTCCGGCCACATCTGGAGTATGCTGTCCAGTTCTGGGCACCGGTCCTCAGGAAGGATGTCCTGGAACTGGAAAGAGTCCAGAGAAGGGCAACAAAAATAATTAGGGGAATGGAGGATCTCAGCTATGAGGAAAGACTACAAGCACTGAACCTATTCTCTCTCGAGAAGAGACGATTGAGGGGGGATATGATATCAATGTACAAATACTGTACTGGTGACCCGAGCATAAGGAACAAACTATTCTGAGAAAGGAGATACAATAAGACACATGGCCACTCACTAAAACTAGAGGAAAAACGGTTTAACCTTAAAGTGCGTAAGGGGTTCTTCACTGTAAGAGCGGTAAGGATGTGGAATTCTCTTCCACAAGCAGTCGTATCAGCAGGGAGCATCGATTTTAAAAAAACTATTAGATGGGCACCTTAAAGACCACAACATACAGGGGTATACAATGTACAACATACAGGGGTATACAATGTACGGTTAACAGCAAACACACACACATCATAGGTTGAACTGGATGGACTGATGTCTTTTTTCAACCTCACTCACTAACTAACTAACTAACTAGGTCTTAGGAGGAATGAAGAGAATGATTTGGTTGGTATTTAGAGACCAGGTTAGTGATGTAGCTGGGGGCCAGGTTGTAGATGGCTTTGTAAGTTACCATTAGTATCTTCAATTTAATTCATTGGTTGAGTGGCAGCCAATGGAGGTATTGGCAGAAAGGGGTAGCAGACACCGAGCGGTTTGTAAGATGGATGAGCCTGGCAGCAGCGTTTAATTTAACAGGCTGCAGGCAGCAGGGTTGGAAGCAGCACCTGTCCCTCCTGGAGACACATGGGCTAAGTGCTTAGTGTGCATGCGGGATTAATGTTCCCGATACAATTGCTTCTCATCTGCTGGATGTGATTGATATTTTCTATAGTTAGTGATTATTCCATGGATTTAGTATAACATTTTGCAGAATACTGTGTAATTAGCTGTCCTCGCTGTGGAAGAGACTTTATTGTACCATCTTTGACACCCGCAGATCTAAAATATTGCAAAATGTACAATGTTGTGCAACATTTTCCAGCACCTGGCGCCAATAATCTTTTCACTCATCACACATGACAGAGAAAGATCACTCTGCAGATCCAGCAGAAATATAAACATTTACTAATTGTCACCGGGTCACTAAAATATAGAGGTCATTATTATAGCCTAAGGGGACATGAAGATGAACCTTTCAGACACGTTTCAGCAAGATGTCCGTGGCGATCCTTATCTCTTCTTGCTATAGTTTGTTATGGGATGCAAAGTAATGAACTTCTGACCCTAAAACCACATTCCTCAACTATATTAAAGCTGAACTCCAGGCAAACAGGTAGATATATAAATTAAATAGAAATATGGAAATTATTTTACCTGCCATGGGATTTGTTATTTATGTTCAGATCAGAGATTAAAGCCCCGTACACACGATCAGATTATCGAACGATCTGTCATCCGTTTTTTGTTGCATGCTAGTCTGATGTGGAAAGTGAAGAGGTTATTTTCATACGAATTTTCCCGTACGACAGAATTCTTCTTCAGAAGTGATGTCATGTGTTGGATTGCTTTGTATGTCTTCTTTCATCTTTGAGCATGCCTACTCTTGCTCTTAAGATTTTTTTCCGTTGAAATCTGTACTAATGAGACAAAAATCGGACGTTGTATTACGGACAACAAAAATTTTATATCCTGCACATCAGGATTTTGTCAGCCGAAAAGTCGGAGTCGGCTGTTGAAAGCACCATACTAACAATGCGAAAATCGGCAGATCGGTCGTCGGATGAATTTTCCCTACAGATTTTCTTATCGCGTGTACGGGGCTTTACACAGCTCTGCCAAACAGCACAACAAGGTTGGTGACCACACTTTTGTCTACTGCAGTTAGCAATGCACCTGTCTAGTCACCTCCCTGTTCCAGCCTGTGATTGGACAGGGAAGGAGAAGCAGCAGACCAATGGGATCATCCCTCTTCCCTCATTACTATGTACCAATGTAGATGACTAAATATGGGTATGTGTCCATATAAAAGCACTGTAAACACCAGCATCCCACCCCTTTGTTTATATGTGTTGCTGGGCAGGGAATGACACAGCCACACATGATTGCATTAAAAAATAGTGCAAAGTGAAAGTTTGGAGAGAGATGAATTCAGAGGACATTCAAGAACAGTTCCAACTCCTTCCCACCCTATCCAAAATGATAAAAAAAAATGGTGCAAAGTAGAAGTGGAGAGAAGTAAGTTTGGAGGACACTCAAGATTGTCTCTAGTTCAAACCCCTTCGCACTGCATGCAAAATTATATACAATTGGCGCAAAGTGGAATTTTGGATAGAGATGAGTTTGATTAACAATCAAGATAATCTCTAGTTCCAACTCCTTCCCACTCCATCCAAAATTATAAACAAATGGTGCAAAGTGGAGGTCTGGATAGAAATGATTTCAAAGGACAATCAAGATCATCTCTAGTTCCATCTCCTTCCCGCTCCATCCAAAATTATAAACAAATGGCGCAAAGTGGAGGTCTGGATATGGAATGAGTTTGATGGACAAACAAGATCATCCCTAGTTCCAACTCCTTCCCACTCCATCCATAATTATAAACAAATGGCGCAATGTGGAAGTCTGGATAGGGATGAGTTTGACGGACAATCAAGATCATCCCTAGTTCCAACTCCTTCCCACTCCATCCAAAATTATAAACAAATGGCGCAAAGTGGAGGTCTGGATATGGAATGAGTTTGACGGACAATCAAGATCATCCCTAGTTCCAACTCCTTCCCACTCCATCCATAATTATAAACAAATGGCGCAATGTGGAAGTCTGGATAGGGATGAGTTTGACGGACAATCAAGATCATCCCTAGTTCCAACTCCTTCCCACTCCATCCAAAATTATAAACAAATGGCGCAAAGTGGAGGTCTGGATATGGAATGAGTTTGACGGACAATCAAGATCATCCCTAGTTCCAACTCCTTCCCACTTCATCCAAAATTATAAACAAATGGCGCAAAGTGGAGGTCTGGATAGGGATGAGTTTGACAGACAATCAAGATCATCCCTAGTTCCAACTCCTTCCCACTCAGACTTGTATAAAGTACTCGAAACCCATACTTGAGTAAAAGTACAAGTGCTCGATCAAAAAGTGACTTGAGTAGAAGTGGAAGTGCTCGATCAAAAAGTGACTTGAGTAAAAGTACAAGTGCTCGATCAAAAAGTGACTTGAGTAGAAGTGGAAGTGCTCGATCAAAAAGTGACTTGAGTAGAAGTACTAAAGTATTCAACATTTTTTGTACTTAAGTATTGCAAGTAGTTTTTTTTTAAATTTTGCTACTTAAGAACTGAAAGTAAAAGTACCAGTAGTTTTGAAAAAAAAATTGCTACTCAAGTACTGAAAGTAAAAGTACAAGTACTGTGTTATGTAGTTATTGAAGAAAGAAGTCAAAAGTTTGAACATCATATTGTTTTTTATTATTTCAAATGCAGCTTTTATTTATACATACAGTAGCACTTATTTTCGTATGCGCTGATAATACACATGTTTTGAGCTTCATGAAACCTGACATCTACTGTTCTGGCAGTGGTCATTTTTATAATTGTAACGAGTAACTATGCAGCACAAAAAAAAATATCGGAGTAGAAGTATTGGAATCATCGAAAAAATGTAGTGAAGTAAAAGTGGAAGTAGGAGAAAAAAATTCTACTCAAGGAAAGTACAGATACCGCCTTTCCGTACTTAAGTACAGTAGTGAAGTAGTTCTACTTAGTTACTATACATCTCTGTTCCCACTCCATCCATAATTATAAATAAATGGTGCAAAGTGGAGGTCTGGATAGAGATGATTTCAAAGGACAATCAAGATCATCTCTAGTTCCAACTCTTTCCCACTCCATCCAAAATTTGATGTGCTTTAAAAGAGAAGTCTACATATCTGGATGAAAATAATTAACTGCCAGCACTGCAGAACATTAACAGGGCGTTAATTTGAGAGGGGTTTGGACCTCACATTTCAGGTGCTGGCTGGGGTTAGTATAGGGGAGGGTAGAAAACTGGCAGGGATGGGGTCAGGTGGATTTTGCCCACATGAAACATGGTCAGAGTCCACAGATCCCTTCTCTCCAAACCTCCCCCAGTAATTCTTGGCAATCTTCTCACCGCAGGCTCCTGTCACTTGTCATTTGGCTTCACCCACACAGCTGCATCATCATTTCAAGATCTGTGATGGAGAGACTTAGGCCAGCCATACATGGTTTCTGGGAATCGTGTGAATTTCTTTCCTGCAACCCATGGTTGCAGGAAAGAAATTCACACCGTATATGGCCTGCCTAAAAGTCCCATCTGCCACTGTGGCAGGTCTTAATGGAGCACAAGCGTGGTGACGTCATCATGGTCCACTTCCTCTAGCCCCTTAACTGGAGGAGTCTGCAGGAGCCTGTGCATTACACCCACAATCCACATTTTTTTTTTTTTTTAAAAGCGTAACTCCACTTTTGTTGAGAAAAAAACATTCCCCTCATTGTTTGTTCCTCTGTGCTGAGTGGGTCTAATGGGAGTGGTTTCATAATTACCTGTCAGCTGTGCAGCTGCAGGGCTCTAATGAGGAAAGCTGCATCCCTGGTGGGAGTATCTCATCAAAAATGACATTTTTGTTGCAGGGGATGCCAGAAATCTGACTTGTATCTTAGTGCAGACTTCTGGGAAAATCAGTGAGCCAATCACACAAGCAGGAAATGATGTTTCTGGGGTGTGGTATATATTCTGTATACAGAACAGCTCTAGGCGGCCATATTGCATTGCATTTTCAGAAAATAACAACAGCTGCAGATTGAAAAGGAAAGGTCATTTTTAATAACATTCAATAACAATATGATTTGTTTCGCAATTGTATACGCTATATTGTTTTTTCTTTATTTTCTATTTTTTTTCACCCTTGAAAGTGGAGTTACCCTTTAAATCAATGTGGGTGCATTTATTACATTTTTTGCAAATGGCAGAATATGCTTTTAAAGCTAAAACTTCAAAAGCTCTGTGGATTCCCTTTAACCACTTTACCACCGGAGGATTTTGCTGTCTTCCGTCCAGGCCACTTTTTGCGATTCGGCGCTGTGCGACTTCAACTGACAATTGCGCGGTCGTGCGACGCCGTACCCAAACGAAATTTACGTCCTTTTTTTCCCACAAACAGAGCTTTCTTTTGGTGGTATTTGATCACCTGTGCGATTTTTACTTTTTGCGCTATAAACAAAAAAAGAGCGTTTATTTTGAAAAAATAACAATATTTTTAACATTTTTTTATATGAAATTCCCCCCAAAAAAGATGTAAAAACCAATTTTTTAAAAAATTTTTGGCCAATTTGTTTTCTGCTACCTATGTTTGGTAAAAAAAATCACAATAAGCGTATTTTGATTGGTTTGCGCAAAAGTTATTGCGTTTACTAACAAAGGGAAAGATTTCTGTCATTTTTGGTGTTTTTTTTTTAACGCGTAATGGCGGCGATCTGCGATTTTTTTTGTGGGACTGCGACATTGCGGCGGACAGATCGGACCCTTGACTGACATTTTAGACACTTTTGGGGTTACCAGTGACATTACTGCAGTAATCAGTGCTATATATATGCACTGTTACTGTAAAAATGACACTGGCAGGGAAGGGGTTAATTTTATTGGAGAGGGAGGGGTTAATGTATGCCTGGTGCTTACTGACGTGTAGGGGGGGAGGTGACTGAGTGAGTCATGGACAGATCGGATGTCCAGCTATGCTGAACAGTCCGATCTGTCAGTCCCTGTCACTATGGAGATCCGCCCGCTGTGTTTACACACAGCGGGCGGATCTCCACACTAGATCCCCGGCGATCGGGGCAGAGCAGCGGCGATAGCCGCTGCTCCTCCCCTGGCCCGACTCCCGCTGTGAATGAAAACAGCGGGAGCGCGCCTCCTATTACCCTACTATTACCGTACTCGGTCGGCAAGTGGTTAATGTTCCAGATACAGCAGCTGCTCGCCTGCTGCATCAGATTTATGTGCTTTGTAGTCAGTGACAAGGGATTATTTCATGTATCTAATCTAACACTTTTGCCGAATAGTGTGTAATTTGGTGGTCTTACTGTGGATGGGACTTTACTGTACCCTCTTGTGCAAAAGCTGACACACACAGATGTAGTCTTCTGCCTTCGATGTTGTTGTGTAACATTTTCCCGCACCTGGCGCCTATAATCTTTTTTATCATCAATCATTCAGAGCAGTACAATGTGTGTGTGTGCTGACCGCATCATGAGGATTATTGTAATTGTTCGTGTAAACCTCTCTGAATACAGTCCTGTTTGTTTAAACACAGTCCTTACATGACACCAATGAGCAGACATAATAGGATAATTAAAAACAACCTAATGCCGTATTTAGTCTTTCACCATATGGTAATTTATTTCACATATTCAATTAGCAAATTCAGGAGGGTGTAGAGCCATTCATGTCAGTTCTCGCCCCAGAAGAGTTTACTATCTAATGTCCGTTACCTATGGTTGTCAATAATTTAACCACTTTCATACCGCTGAGCACAGGGGAGGACTGGGCCAGGGGGACAATTGCCCTCTGGGCCGCTCTGATGTCCTGTAAAAAAGGCTGCACCGCTTCTGCCACAGACATGCCTTAAGGATTCCTGGTGGAGAGAAGTAAATAGTCTCTGCCACTGACCTACTGAGTGCAGGTTGAAGACAAGGACAGAGCGCAGGCCTCCCTCCCCAGCACAGAAGGTATAAACTGTGTCTGAGCAGAGGCCGGTTCCATGTTTCACTGAAAACTCTCCTCCCCTGGCCAGCCCCAACCACCCCCTGCTCACCAGGTTGGGAACCCAGATTCAGCCAGTGAGTAGAGAGTACCTTGGGCAGGGCTTCAGCCTGGAATGAGGGTCAGGAGGAGAATGGGAAGAGGGAGAGTGGGAGATGGGCCGAGTCGCTGCACCATGGGCCTCTGGTTTGTACATTCCCCCTGGGCCAAAAGTTGCCAATCTACCCCTGGCTGAACGTCATATCACCTCCTAGGCTTTCCATTGAGGCCAATCATAATTTGATATGGAGGATGACAGTTGCCTGCACAGCATCCTTGTATTCCCCTCTTCCGTCCCTCTCCATCAGCTTACATTAGTTGAATGATGGAGAAAAACCGAGGGAGAAGAGAAAAATTGGAATACTAGTCAGTACCAGTTTGCAAAAGTGCATTTGCTTTGGAAGAATATTTTCCCTTTAACGTTGGGTGTCCTACTTGTGTGGGGCGCTTCGAGATTGACCATCATTTTTAACCACTTGCCTACTGCCGCACGACTATTTACTGCGGCAGTCAGCCGCTCCTGGGCAAAGCGACGTAGACCAACGTCGCTCGCCCACGAGCCTGTAGGGTGCGAGCGCGCGCCGCCGGCGCCGTGCTACCGCCCCCGCTCGTTCACTGACATCCCTGTGCGTGTGACCGGCGGCTCCGATGTCCGCCGGCCACTCGCAATCTCCCTCAGGAGAGGGAGAAAGACAGACGACTGATGTAAACACAGCCGTCTGTCATTCTCCCTTAGATCATGACAGAGGGTATGCGATCCTGCTATGTAGGATCATATGTCTCTGTGACGATCTAACAAGCCACGCCCCCCTGACAGTTAGAATCACGCCCCTAGGGACACACTTAACCCCTTGATCACTAATAAAGTTAACCCCTTCCCTGCCAGTGTCATTTTTACAGTAACAGTGAATATTTATAGCACTGATTACTGTAGTAATGTCACTGGTCCCCCCAAAAGTGTCAAAAATGTCAGTCAAGGGTCCGATCTGTCCGTCACAATGTCGCAGTCCTGCAAAAAAAATCGCAGATCGTCACCATTACTAGTTAAAAAAAAAACAATAAAAATGACATAAATCTTTCCCGTAGTTAGCAAACGCAATAACTTTTGCGCAAACCAATCAAAATAAGCTTATTGCGGTCTTTTTGATTTTTTTCTTTGAGAATTTCATATAAAAAAAATGTGAAAAATATTGTTATTTTTTCAAAATTGACTCTCTTTTTTTGTTTATAGCGCAAAAAGTAAAAATCGCAGAGGTGATCAAATACCACCAAAAGAAAGCTCTATTTGTGGGAAAAAAAGGACATCAATTTCATTTTAGTACAGCGTTGCACGACCGCGCAATTGTCCGTTACATTCACGCAGTGCTGAATCGCAAAATAGGGCCTGGTCTTTGAGCAGCCAAATCCTCTGGGGCTTAAGTGGTTAAAGGGTGCCTCGAGATTGTCCATAATTTTAAAGGATGCCTTGACTAAAAAAAGGTTGAGAAACACTGATTTAGACCCATGAGAAAGGGGCATTAACATGACCATATCGCTGCTTTAACCACTTGCCGTCTGAGTACCGTAGTGGCCGCCGGAGGCTTGCTCCCGCTGTCGGGGATCGTCAGGGATCTAGTGTGGAGATCCGCCTGCTTGTGTAAACAAAGCGGGCGGATCTCCCAAGTGACAGGCAGGGTCAGATTGCAGGGTTCAGCATAGCTGAACCCTGGATCTGTCCTTGTGTCACACAGTCACCTCCCCCCACACACGTCAGTAAGCACCAGGCATACATTAACCCCTCCCTCTCCAATAAAATTAACCCCTTCCCTGCCAGTGTCATTTTTACAGTAACAGTGCATATGTATAGCACTGATTACTGCAGTAATGTCACTGGTACCCCCAAAAGTGTCAAAAATGTCAGTCAAGGGTCCGATCTGTCCGCCGCAATGTCGCAGTCCTGCAAAAAAAAATCGCAGATCGCCGCCATTACACGTTAAAAAAAAAAACACCAAAAATGACAGAAATCTTTCCCTTAGTTAGTAAACGCAATAACTTTTGCGCAAACCAATCAAAATACGCTTATTGTGAATTTTTTTACCAAACATAGGTAGCAGAAAACAAATTGCCCAAAAATTTAAAAAAATTTTGATTTTTACATTTTTTTGGGGGGAATTTCATATAAAAAATTTGAAAAATATTGTTGTTTTTTCAAAATTTACGCTCTTTTTTTGTTTATAGCGCAAAAAGTAAAAATCGCACAGGTGATCAAATACCACAAAAAGAAAGCTCTGTTTGTGGGAAAAAAAAGGACGTAAATTTTGTTTGGGTATGGCGTCGCACGCCCGCGCAATTGTCAGTTAAAGTCGCACAGCGCCGAATCGCAAAAAGTGGCCCAGACGTAAGACAGCAAAATTCTCTAGTGGTAAAGTGGTTAAAAAACAGTGCACCCCTGTTGAAATATCATTGGGGCCTTCACTAAAGTTCTCGATCATCTTGGTACAGTTAAAAATATCTTGAATGAACATTTCCTCTACAGAGTTGTTACAATGAGTCATGGCTATCTTGTAACATTAACGTAACGCACCTAAATAGCACTATGGGTAATTATCGTAAGATCTCGGAGAGTCCACATTTTTCTGGAATGCAGAAAATTGGAGAACACGTTTGTGGCTTTTCTGCCATTTAAATAAATGAGACCAGTTTCTGCCTCTTGGCCATGTTTTGTTCTTTGAAGCTCAATGCTTTTTTATGTTCATTTTACAAAACAAATTACAGGAGGTGATGTGGAAGGAACAATCAGTCACTGTGCTGCTTGTTCTCCACGTATAATAATACATTCAAAATTACCAGTTTTTAATACAGTATCTCACAAAAGTGGGTACACCCCTCACTTATTTAAAAACATTTTATTATATATTTTCATGTGACAACACTGAAGAAATGACACTTTGCTACAATGTAAAGTAGTGACTGTACAGCTTGTATAACAGTGTAAATTTGCTGTCCCCTCAAAATAACTCAACACACAGCCATTAATGTCTAAACCGCTGGCAACAAAAGTGAGTACACCCTAAGTGAAAATGTCCAAATTGGGCCAAAAAGTGTCAATATTTTGTGTGGCCACCATTATTTTACAGTACTGTCTTAACCCTCTTGGGCATGGAGTTTACCAGAGCTTCACAGGTTGCCACTGGAGTCCTCTTCCACTCCTCCATTAAGACATCACGGATCTGGTGGATGTTAGAGACCTTGCGCTCCTCCACCTTCTGTTTGAGGATGCCCCACAGATGCTCAATAGGGTTTAGGTCTGGAGACATGCTTGGCCAGTCCATCACCTTTACCCTTAGCTTATTTAGCAAGGCAGTGGTCTTTTTGGAGGTGTGTTTGGGGTCATTATCATGTTGGAATACTGCCCTGCAGCCCAGTCTCCAAAGAGAGGGGATCATGCTCTGCTTCGGTATGTCACAGTACATGTTGGCATTCATGGTTCCCTCAATGAACTGTAGCTCCCCAGTGCCGGCAGCACTCATGCAGGCCCAGACCAGGACACTCCACCACGATGCTTGACTGTAGGCAAGACACACTTGTCTTTGTACTCCTCACCTGGTTGCCGCCACACACGCTTGACACCATCTGAACCAAATAAGTTTATATTGGTCTCATCAGACCACAGGACATGGTTCCAGTAATCCATATCCTTAGTCTGTTTGTCTTCAGCAAGCTGTTTGCGGTGCATTTTTGTGCATCATCTTTAGAAGAGGCTTCCTTCTGGGATGACAGCCATGCAGACCAATTTGATGCAGTGTGCAGCGTATGGTCTGAGCACTGACAGGCTGACCCCCCACCCCTTCAACCTCTGCAGCAATGCTGGCAGCACTCATACCTCTTTTCCCCAAAGACAACCTCTGGATATGACGCTGAGCACATGCACTCAACTTATTTGGTCGCCCATGGCGAGGCCTGTTCTTATCGGGACCTGTCTTGTTAAACCACTGTATAGTCTTGGCCACTGTGCTGCAGCTCAGTTTCAGGGTCTTGCCAATCTTCTTATAGCCTAGGACATCTTTATGTGGAGCAACAATTCTATTTTTCAGATCCTCTGAGAGTTCTTTGCTATGAGGTGCCATGTTGAACTTTCAGTGACCAGTATGAGAGAGTGAGAGCGATAACACCAAATTTAACACACCTGCTCCCCATTCACACCTGAGACCTTGTAACACTAATGAGTCACATGACACCGGGGAGGGAAAAAGCCTAATTGGGCCCAATTTGGACTTTTTCACTTAGGGGTTTACTAACTTTTGTTGCCAGCGGTCTAGATATTAATGGCTGTATGTTCAGTTTTTTTCAGGAGACAGCAAACTTACACTGTTATACAAGCCGTACACTCACTACTTTACATTGTAGCAAAGTGTCATTTTCTTCAGTGTTGTCATATGAAAAGATATAATAAAATATTTACAAAAATGTGAGGGGTGTACTCACTTTAGTGAGATACTGTATATAACTAGTTATGTAATTAACCTATAGTAGCCTGTGTGGGTTTCCTCCGGGTTCTCCGGTTTCCTCCCACACTTCAAAGACATGCTGGTAGGATCATTATCCCCTGTCTATATTGGCCCTAGTATGAATGTGAGTTAGGGACCTTAGATTGTGAGCTCCATGTACAATATGTATGTAAAGTGCTGCGTACATTTTTATAGTGGCCAGGGGGAAGAATGATGTTTACATTGGTGGTCAGTGGGAGGAATGCTCCTTACATTGGTGGTCAGTGGGCAGAATGCTCCTTAAATGAGTGGTCAGTGGGAAGAATGCTCCTTACATTGGTGGTCAGTGGGCAGAATGCTCCTTAAATGAGTGGTCAGTGGGAAGAATGCTCCTTAAATTAGTGGTCAGTGGGAAGAATGCTCCTTACATTGGTGGTCAGTGGGCAGAATGCTCCTTAAATGAGTGGTCAGTGGGAAGAATGCTCCTTACGTTGGTGGTCAGTGGGAAGAATGCTCCTTACATTGGTGGTCAGTGGGAAGAATGCTCCTTACATTGGTGGTCAGTGGGCAGAATGCTCCTTAAATGAGTGGTCAGTGGGAAGAATGCTCCTTAAATTAGTGGTCAGTGGGAAGAATGCTCCTTACGTTGGTGGTCAGTGGGAAGAATGCTCCTTACATTGGTGGTCAGTGGGCAGAATGCCCCTTACATTGCTGGTCAATGGAAAGAATGCCCCTTACATTGGCGGTCAGTGGGAAGAATGTTCCTTACATTAGTGGTCAGTGGGAAGAATGCTCCTTACATTGGTGGTCAGAATGCCACTTACATTGCTGGTCAGTGGGAAGAATGTTCCTTACATTGGCGGTCAGTGGGAAGAATGTTCCTTACATTGGTGGTCAGTGGAAAGAATGCTCCTTACATTGGTGGTCAGTAGGAAGAATGCTCCTTACATTGGTGGTCAGTGGAAAGAATGTTCCTTACATTGGTGGTCAGTGGGAAGAATGTTCCTTACATTGGCGGTCAGTGGAATAAATGGTCCTTACATTGGTGGTGAGTGGAAAGAATATTCCTTACATTGGCAGTCAGTGGGAAGAATGCTCCTTACATTGGTGGTCAGTGGGAAGAATGTCTCTTACATTGGTGGTCAGTGGGAAGAATGTCTCTTACATTGGTGGTCAGTGGGAAGAATGCTCCTTACATTGGTGGTCAGTGGAAAGAATGCTCTTTACATTAGTGGTCAATGAGAAGAATTCAGAGCAGATGGGAGGCCAATCAGCCACAGCTCAAGGAACCTTTGTTCACACACGTCCAGGGTCAGGTGTGATTTAGGTGAAAATTTTTACTTGAATTCGCACCAAAACCGGACCCAAAATCCCACAGGACCCTTTTCAGAAAGGGACCATGGCCGTCCCGGACATGTGTGAACCAGCTCCATTGAAAGCTGGTTCCGATTTACATGTTATGCAAATTGGATGAGGTTAAAAACGCATCCCATTAGCATATATGTGAACCGAGCGTAAGTACCCTCTGGAGGAACCCAGTGGTTCCATGGAATGGCTGAATCAAGGTGTGTGTGCTACCTGTGTGGATATAAATGCTAGAGTGTGTCCCTTACCACTCATAAGACCTGAAGAATTTGGAGAAGCTACGAAACGTCTTCCTCATACAGAACAAGTCCAGTTGAATGTGACTAACTACTAATAGCTATACCATGAGAGACTTCACATACATTCCTGCTATTGTTTATTCTACTTCATTATTGTTTATTCTACTTCATTTATTATTATTCATTATTATACTTCATAAATCAGCCTGAGTTTTCAAGCATAGCTTCAGCATAAATGATTACACAGAGGCAAATCAGCAAGCCGTAGGGAAAAATCAGAACTAGAGGAAGTGAGTAGTGCAGCCTCGCCTCCGCCAGAAGCTGGTTCACCCTGTGTCAGGGAGATGAGCCGGGTTATTAATTAGACATCATTGTAGATAGATGGCCTCATCTGATGAGGCCATCTATCTACAATGATGTCTAATTAATAATCCGGATTTGTGGTTTTCCTCACACAATAGGGAAAATAAAGAACATCAATAATGAAGACATTAACTGAGGATTCTTTTATTCAGTTAGTCATTTACTTACATTACTCTTGCATCTTTCAAAATGGGACATGATAGTCCCATGCCCAAACTTCCTTAACCACTTAAGCCCCGATAGATTTTACCCCCATTCCGACCAGGGCCTATTTTGCGGTTCGGCACTGCGTGACTTTAATGGACAATTGCGCGGTCGTGCGATGCTGTACCTAAACGAATTTGACGTCCTTTTTTTCCCACAAACAGAGCTTTCTTTTGGTGGTATTTGATCACCTGTGAGATTTTTTGATCATGTGCTATAAACAAAAAAAGAGCGACAATTTTGCAAAAATAACAATATTTTTCACATTTTTTTATATGAAATTTCCCCAAAAAATGTAAAAATCTAAATTTTTTAACATTTTCGGCCAATTTGTTTTATGCTACATATGTTTGGTAAAAAAAATTGCAAAAAGCGTATTTTTATTGGTTTGCGCAAAAGTTATTGCGTTTACTAACAAAGGGAAAGATTTCTGTCATTTTTGTTGTTTTTTTTTTAACGTGTAATGGCGGCTGTAGTATGGTAAGCAACGGGTTAAGTTGCTGTCTGCAAAATGTTACAATTATGTATGTCTGGGAGCTGGGTGTGGCTGGAGTTAGTTGCATGCTGATGTGCAGGAATAAAGAAGCAACCTGTACAGCCTGTCTGTGTTAATTCACTACATTTTGGCGACGAGGATGGCTAGCTTTCTGGATTTACCGGCTATCGGACCGTTTGATGTGTCTGGAGACCACACTAGTCTCTCACAGCGCTGGGACAAGTGGAAGAAGGGATTTCAGCTCTATGTTATAGCCACAGGAGTGACTGCACCTGCTCAGAAGAGAGCCATGCTGCTGCATCTAGCTGGACCTCAAGTTCAGGACATTTTTGAAACCCTGGGAGCAACAGGGGAAGATTCAGACTATGAGACAGCCATGAATAAACTGAGTGAGTACTTTGAGCCAAAGAAAAATATTCCCTATGAAAGATATAAGTTTAGACAGGCTGTGCAAGAACTGGGAGAAACCACAGACAGTTATGTGACTAGGCTGAAATATCTGGCAAAGTCTTGTGATTTTGGGACTGTAACTGAGGAGATAATCAGAGATCAGGTCATAGAGAAATGCACATCTGTGCACCTCAGGAGGAGATTATTGAGAGAACCTAGTCTCACACTTACTAGTCTGCAGGAGATTGCAAGAGCCATTGAACTGTCTGAGCTCCAGGCTCTGCATATTGAAACCAAGAACACTGCATCTGTCAATACAGTCTCCAAACCTACCTATAATAATAGGAATATCTGGAGTAGGAAAGAGAGTTTTCCAAAGAGGATTTTACACATCACCTGCAATAAATGTGGCAGGGCGGGACACACAAGTCAGGACTGCACTGTGGTACAGAATAAAATGTGCTATGCTTGTGGAAAGACAGGTCATTTTGCAGCTGTGTGTAGAAGTACAACCAGAGATAACACAACCAAAGGACAATCTGCACAAGTAAATGTTATAGCTGAGGATAAAGAGAGTGCTCTTGACTGTGAATTTATATTCTCCCTGTGTTCTCTGCAAGCCGGGACATTAACCATTAAGATTGGAAATACAGATGTGTCAGTGTTGATTGACTCTGGAGCTACATGCAATGTTATGGACTTGGCTTCTTGGCACAGTCTTAATGGCAGAGAAAATCACCTTAAATTGTGTAACACCACTAAACAGATTTATACTTATGGATCCAGTACACCACTGCAACTTAAAGGCAAATTTTATACCTCTGTTCAAACACATGAGACTGGTCCTCCATTGCAGACCGAATTCTATGTTGTAGATGGCACAGGGTCGCCTCTGCTTGGTCGTCAAACCGCAATGGCACTAGGGGTGTTACAGATTGGCCGTGATGTAGGCAGCGCAAGAGTGAATATGGTGTCTCCTGCTATTTCTGCATTGAAAGAGGAATTTAAAGATTGCTTCTCTGGGTTTGGAAAATTAAAGGATTTTCAGTTGGAGCTTCACATTGATCCACATGTAAAGCCTATTGCACAGCCAGTACGCAGACTTCCTTATAGCCTGAGATCACCTGTTGAGCACAAACTGGCAGAGCTGCTAGACCTTGACATTATTGAACCTGTGGAAGGGCCCACTCCATGGGTATCGCCGTTAGTTGTTGTACCAAAGGGCACAGATATTCGGATTTGTGTGGACATGAGATGTGCTAACCAAGCTGTGCAGAGAGAGAGACATCCAATTCCCACTATTGAAGATGTTCTACATGCAATGAATGGGGCAAGTGTCTTCAGTAAACTGGATTTGAAATGGGGATATCATCAGATTGAATTGACCCCAGCATCTAGAGTCATCACTACATTTGCAAGCCATAAAGGTCTTTTTAGATACAAGAGGTTGATGTTTGGCGTATCGTCCGCACCGGAGGCCTATCAACATGTGATTCAGCAAGTGCTACATGGTTGTGAAGGCACGCATAACATTTCTGATGATATAATTGTGTGGGGAACAAACACACAGGAGCACGATGAACGTCTCCGTGCAGTGCTAAATCGCTTGAAGGAGAAAGGGTTAACATTAAATGAGAAGAAGTGCACATTTCAAATGAATAAAATGACTTTTATGGGCCATGTGCTGCCTGACAGGGGCATTGGTCCGGAGGACTGTAAAATTAAAGCTGTGTCTGATGCCAGAAATCCTGAAAACCCTGCAGAAGTACGCAGTTTTCTTGGGCTAGTGAATTACTGTGCCAAGTTTATTCCAGATATGGCGACTGTCAGTGAACCTTTGAGAGTGTTGACTCGCAAAGCAGTCCCTTGGAAGTGGGGCTTTTTGGAACTAGGTGCATTTGATGAACTTAAGAGACGGCTGACTTGCGCCACAACTTTGGCTTATTTCAATCCTACTGCACACACCCAAGTTATTGTCGATGCTAGCCCTGTGGGGTTAGGCGCCATCTTGGTTCAGAGACAATGCACAGGCGATTACAGGCCTATTCAGTATGCAAGCAGATCCCTCACTGATGTAGAGAGACGTTATTCTCAGACCGAGAAAGAAGCTTTGGCTGTTGTTTGGGGATGTGAAAGGTTTCACACCTATCTCTACGGCCTTGATTTTGAAATCATCACAGACCACAAGCCTCTGGAAGTGATATATTCGCTACGCTCAAAACCATCCGCCAGAATTGAGAGATGGGTTCTCAGATTGTTACCATATCGCTTTACAGTGCGGTACAGACCTGGACCGACTAATGCGGCAGATGCACTTTCCAGATTGCCTCAGTCTTCTGCACCTGTTCATAACCTGGCAGAAGAGTACATTCGTTTTGTGGCTACTAACGCCATGCCTCAGGCATTGACACCGCGGGAGGTTGAAGAATTGTCATCTGTGGATCCGGAAATTGCTCGGTTGAGAAAATGTGTAAGACAAGGGGTTTGGGTGGATTGTGACTCAAGCTATCACAGAATCAAACAAGAGCTGAGTATTGCAGGACAACTAGTTCTACGTGGCCATCGTATTGTGATGCCTAAAGACTTACGGAAACGTACATTACATTTAGCTCATGAGGGCCATCAAGGCATTGTACGCACCAAACAAAGATTACGTGAGAAAGTCTGGTGGCCAGGAATTGACAAGGATGTGGAACGTTTGGTTTCTTCAAGTCGAGCATGTCAGTTGGTGGGCAGCAAACCTAAACCAGAACCAGTAACTCACACTGTTCTACCTGAGGGACCATGGGAAGATTTAGCCATTGATCTGTGCGACATTCCATCTGGACACCATCTTTTAGTTGTTGTGGACTATTATTCAAGGTGGCAAGAGGTGGTAGTTCTCACTAAAGCTACATCATCAACTGTAATTGAGGGGTTGGAGAGCATTTTTGCATCTCATGGGTTGCCTAAACGGATTGTGAGTGATAATGGTGCCCAATTTACTTCTCAGGAATTTCAGGATTATCTGAAATCAAATGCTATTGAACATCATCGTACAACTCCATACTGGCCACAGGCTAACGGGGAAGTGGAACGCCAGAATCGAACCTTGCTGAAAGCTTTGCGGATTGCTCATTTAGAGAGAAGAGACTGGAAAAAGGAACTGTGGCGTTTTCTTTTAGCTTATCGCACAACTCCGCATACTGTCACTGGCGTTAGTCCTGCGGAACTTCTTTGTGGTCGCAAATTCAGGACAAAATTGCCAGACATTGGGGGTCCTCCTACAAGTCAGAAACCTTTTCGGCATATTGATGAGGAAAGGAAGATCCGGGCTGAACAGTATGCAAACCACCGCCGCCATTGTCAACCTAGTGGCCTTCAACAGGGTGATAAGGTGTTGCTTCAAAATGATCGGTTTAACAAACTGGCTCCGTCCTTTGAACCTGAACCTTATGTTGTAAAGGAGAAAAGAGGTACTCAAGTGGTTTTAGAGGATTTAGATGGACACACAAAAGTGCGTAATTCCTCATTTGTGAAGAAATTTATTGAGTCAGAAGGTCAAGTATCGGAAGATGGCGAACAGGCAAAGAGTAGTGATGATACTGCCAGTGATCCAGACTTCAATCCACAACCATCCACATCGGAATGGCCAAGAGAAAAACGAGCAACAAATCCACCGGCCTACCTTAAGGACTATGTGTATAGTCAGGAGTTTATAGTTTAAATTTTTAGTTGTTCATCCATGCATTTTGTTAATCTTATTAATACGTTGTGCATGTTATGTTTTATTCAAAGAGAGGAGGGAATGTAGTATGGTAAGCAACGGGTTAAGTTGCTGTCTGCAAAATGTTACAATTATGTATGTCTGGGAGCTGGGTGTGGCTGAAGTTAGTTGCATGCTGATGTGCAGGAATAAAGAAGCAACCTGTATAGCCTGTCTGTGTTAATACACTACAGCGGCGATCTGCGATTTTTTTGCGGTGCTGCGACATTGCGGCGGACAGATCGGACTCTTGACTGACATTTTTGACACTTTTGGGGGTACCAGTGACATTTCTACAGTAATCAGTGCTATACATATGCACTGTTACTGTAAAAATTACATTGGCAGTGAAGGGGTTAACTTTGTTTTAGAGGGAGGGGTTATGTGTGTCCCTAGGGGCGTGATTCTAACTGTGATTGGCTGTGGCTTGAGGTGTAGGAACAGTGATCAACGGTCCTACATAGTAGAACCGTATAATCACTGTTTCTACACAGGGGAGAATGACAGGTGGCTTGTTTACATCAGCCGCCTGCCTTTCTCCCTCTCCACCGACGATCGCAGAGTGACCGGCGGACATCGGGTCTGACTGCCGACATAAATATACTGTGAGCAGTCGGCAAGTGGTTAATTCCTATTGTTTCCATGTTTAGGGAGATTATGACTATTTTTGTCAAATTCCGGCCCATTTAGATCCCTGATACCGAGACAAAATTAGGACTTGCACTTTGTTTTATTAAGAATATAATTTTCTTCTGTGTGTGTGTGTGCGGGGGGTGGCGGGTGGTATATGTATGTATATATATATATATATATATATATATATATACAGGGCTGATAACTGTACTTGAAGTTACAACTCAACAGAAGCAGAAATTACAAGATAATAAGTAAATACAAAACAAAATTAAACCCGCGCTAACCCTACAACTGAAAATTAATAAATAAATTACAATAAAAAGGTTGCAGCTGCTGTTCACCAAGTATATACTCAGATAGGATGTAGGTTATCAATTTACACAGCGCTAGCATAAAGGAATAAAGAACTAATAAAGGTGACACAAATAAATAATGATGTGACTCAAATATAAAAAATGTGCAAAAATACCAATAAAATGTCCAAAATTAGTGATAAAATAGAAAGTGTCCAAATATGTCTTTGAAAACGCCCTATTGGGAGGGCGAAACGCGTTGACGCAATTCCGGTACGACACCCGAGCCATCGTCACTTCCGGTTTACTTCCCGAACAGCCGTGGAACGCACGCTGATAGCGGCGCTCTCGGCTGATTACTGTGTATACCTCGCTCATTGTTTTACTCTTTTGTAAAACGGGCTTCACTATCCTGGTCCCCTTTTCTCTCTTGCCAACATTGTTTGGAGGAAACTTAGGACTGTCTATGGTGGGAAGGTGTATCCAGCCCCTGATCCTTGAGGAATTTGCCCGGATATCAAGAATTTTTAAAAGTGTCCACAAGCTTATTAGACCCTTGCTGGGTCCACACTCTCTGGTGAGTAGGGGGTCCTGGAGGGGTCACCACCACTTGGAGCACGAGTGTTTGATCTGCACTGGAGAACTTTATCACTGATTATCTATTTGGACTCTTTCTCTATTTTATCACTAATTTTGGACATTTTATTGGAATTTTTGCACATTTTTATATTTGAGTCACATCATTATTTATTTGTGTCACCTTTATTAGTTCTTTGTTCATTTATGCTAGTGCTGTGTAAATTGACTACCTACAAGATAATAAGGGCTTATTGGATTTCTGGCAGTTCAACAGGTATTTTTCTGCACTTGCAGTTTATTTTTAAAAGAGACAACACTTGGGAAAATTTGCAATAGAAAGATCAATCTAGTTTAATCCTTCCAGCCGGCTCCCACCCCAGACAAAGTGAAGTTAGTGACAAGTGTTAGGTGACTCAGGTTGGTCCTCCCTATGCTGAGAACCAATTACTGTCAGTGCTGGTTGCACTGATGTGTCTTATCAGGGACAGGGGAGACCTGTACCAGGAATGTGACCCCCCTTCCTGTGATGTCAGCCAGGATCACATTTTGCCCTTCTTGGATCTGGCAGATGGGGGCAGCGCTGGCTGTGGTGAGTCTGGCAGTGCGAGCAGTGTAACCCAAGCCTGGAGGTGATGGCTGCTTCCCTGGAAATATACTTTATAGGAGGCACCATGGCTATGGATCATTGGAATGCATGGGGTTATTTTTTTGGGCAAGAATGAAAATAATGTGAAGCAA
This sequence comes from Pelophylax lessonae, assembly GCF_965119305.1. Classification (NCBI taxonomy): domain Eukaryota; kingdom Metazoa; phylum Chordata; class Amphibia; order Anura; family Ranidae; genus Pelophylax; species Pelophylax lessonae. The sequence goes on along the minus strand of NC_138772.1, from coordinate 515,691,043 downwards.
CCCTTATCACTTTATGTCCAATGGCTGATTCTGATTGGCTGTAATGCCTTATTCCAGTTGGCAATTCAAATGATAATGTGCAAGATGCTGTAACCCAAGTAACCACTGAGGAGGCTGCACCATGTTCATTGTATATTCTTGACCGTTGCACCATGTACACCCAAGACACCTGTCCCCTTCACTCTGAGTGTTACCTACTCCTTACCCCTGCACTCTGTACTTTACATGTTCCTGACCCCTGCACTCTGTACACTTAATCCTCCTTACCCCAGCACTATGTACATTACACACACCTGTCACCTCCACTCTGTGTGTTACCAACTCCTGACCCCTGCACTCTGTACATTACACTCTCCTGACCCCAGCACTATGTACATTACACACCTGTCCCATGCACTCTGCATGTTACCTGCTCCTGACCCCTGCACTCTGTACTTTACATGTCCCTGACCCCAGCACTATATGCACATTACAGTGCTATGTACATGTACTGACCCCAGCACTATGTACATTACACACCTGTCCCATGCACTCTGTATGTTACCTGCTCCTGACCCCTGCACTCTGTACTTTACATGTTCCTGACACCTGCACTCTTTACACTAAATCCTCCTGACCCCAGCACTATGTACATTACACACCTGTCCCATGCACTCTGCATGTTACCTACTCCTGACCCCTGCACTCTGTAAATTACATTCTCTTGACCCCAGCACTATATGTACATTACACACACCTGTCCCATGCACTCTGTGTGTTAACTACTCCTGACCCCTGCACTCTGTAAATTACATTCTCCTGACCAGTATACTATGTACAATACATACCCCTGTCCCCTTCACTCTATGCGTTACCCACTCCTAAACCCCTGCTTTCTGTATATTACATTCTCTTGACCCCTGCACTATGTACATTACACACACCAGTCCCCTCCAGTCTGTGTGTTACCCACTCCTGACCCCTGCATTCTGTACATTACATTCTCCTGTCACCTGATGGTCCTGCCAAATATGCACTTCTTATGCTAGGGTGACAAAGCTCACTTACCATACTGTAACTTTGGAGGAGCAGCGTTGTCACCCTAAGCTGCTCTCCTGTTTGGATTTCAAACATTTCCTCCTCTCCTCATTTCTATTACACAAGCATAGGCGTGTGCACACAGGGTCTGCCTAATCACCCCATGTGGTGCATATTCTCCCTGTTTAGAGTCCTGATTTTTCACCAAAGCCCCCTTTCTGGGCTCCTAAAAAATATAAAATAAAATAAAATAGTTAAAAATGAAAAAAAATATAATAAAAATAAAAATTACTGACATGGTTCACTGCCCTACTGACACCAATCTCTGCCCCACTGACACCAATCTCTGCCCCACTGACACCAATCTCTGCTCTACTGACACTGTCAGTATATATACACATGCACGCACCCACATATGTGTTTGAGATTTGGGGTGCACACCCTAATGCAATAGGCTGTGCCCACCTATTTACATAAGGAGGAGGTAGTTGGTAGTTCAGAGAAGATAAATGGGAAACCTGATGACATTGTTGGAGATTTCAGCTCAATGCATAGGAACTTACGAGGACACTAGAAATCTGAGAGGATCAACAGGTGTTTTGCTGTACTTGCACAAAATGTTCTGGCAAAAAAAGAAAAAACAAATGCAGCAACCACTTCTAAGAACTGGTAAGATGTAATATATCCCATTTTTGTTGTTGGGTTCAAATATCCTTTATCTTTAGTGCTATAGACTCTTTTGAGCAAAACCCAGGGCCATCTTTAGTATTGATTGGACCCTGGGCAAATATTTTCTTGGGCCCTACCAAATGCACTTATCATCTATTTGTGGGCAGTGAGGGCTCAAGGGGCAGCTGCTTTGGGCCCCAAAACAATGGCTGGGCCCGGGGCAGCTTCCCCTTTTGCCCTGTGTTAAAGACGGCCCTGGCAAAACCCACTTATCTTTTGTCCTTATGTACTGTATATATTCAGATTTTATACTTTTGTGTTTAGGTTCTTGCTATAATGATGGACGAGTTTACGGATGTGGAGATTTTCTGCGACATTCTGGAAGCCGCCAATAAAAGGAATGTATTTGTCTACCTGCTCCTGGATGTCACTAAACTGCAAAGCTTCAATGAAATGTGTAAGAAATTGCAGGTTGAAGAGATACATCTCAAGGTATGGGACATAGACTTCCATCATTACTTACAGAGGGTAAAATAACAGAGAACATTCACACTTTTCTATGTTAAAGTGATTGTAAAGACAGAATTTTTTTTTTTTACCTTAAAAGAGAAGTACAGCTAAAGCTTGTTTGGCTGCACTTCTCCAGGGGATCACAGGAGTGCAGTACGTTCTGCACTCCTGTGATCCCGTTTTCAGCAGACAACGGGCTGAAGTCCACTGTCTGCTGACCTCACAGAGATGGCTTGGGAAAGATCTGGACCATATGGTCGGGATCCGCCCACATGCCTGGAGCGGCATCCGGGCTAGCCTCTCAGAGAGAGAGCCTCTGAGAGCCTGAGCTTGCCGCTCCCGCCCCCCTCTACAGCCCTGCACTCCAGTGGGAACAGGGGGAGGGGCAAGGCAGAGAGATGGTGGCTGACAGCCGCCAGCTTTCTGCTCATGGAGCTGTGAGAACCGAGCGATTGGCAGTGTTAGAGCCGGCCGGGGACATCAGACTAAAGCTGCATCTAGCTAAGTAAGTATGATTCAACAAAAAACAGATTCCTGTACTTTTACATTCCCTACATTAAAGTGTTACTAAAACTAAATGGTGTATTACAAGATGTTCATACTCACTCAGTCACTATGAGATTAGTTTTCCTTATTTTGCAAAATACCTGGTTGATCCTGCTGCTCTCTATCCTCCTCTTCTGTTCATGTCCCTAATTCAGCTAGGGATTTTGCAGAGCAGTGGTGGCAGCTCTGCACATGCTCAGTTTTCAGTGAGTTTCTATGCTGAGCATTTCCTCCCTATCACATCTGAGCAGCCCATGTGACTATAGAGTCACACATCTGGGTGTATACACAGTGGTAAATGACAGTCCACTTCCTCCCTCCTCCTCCATGCCTACTAACCAGCTACACATAATAGGGTGGGATACATAATAAAAATAATAATAATAAAATAATAAACTTTATTTTATATAGCGCCTTTAAAGGTAGCTTCTTAAAGCACTTTACGGCTACGTTTCCACTAGTGCGACTTGTTGTGCTACTTGACACATGTCAAGTCGCATGACAAGTCAAAACCTATTATTTTCAATTAGGATCGTTCTAACTGCTGCAACTTGAGTTGCAGCGACTTCATAAAAGGTTTTTGCACTACTTTTGGGCGACTTCAGTGCGACTTGTCCCTCATAGAAGGAAGTCACACTGAAGTCCCCAGAAGTAGCCGCAAACAAGTCGCACTACAAAGTCGCGCTTTAAATTGCGCGACTTTGTAGGTGCAATAGAGGAAATGTAGCCTAAAAGGAAAACGCAATGAATACACAGGATAACATAAAGAAAAAAGGGACAGTTACATGAAAGCTTTTCCAAAGAAAAATGTTTTTAGATTTGATTTGAATGAGTTTAGAGAAGATAACTCTCTGATGTTCTTTGGAAGTGAATTCCAAAACTTTGGAGCATAGCAGAGTGTAGGTGAGTAGAGGGGACACACAAAAGACCAGAATTTGACGAGCGGAGGATATGGGAGGGGGCACAAGTTGATTAAAGTTCAGAGAGATAAAGGGGTGCAAAGTCATGAAGAGCCTAAAGCCCCTTTCACACCTCTGTTTGGCGAACTCCGCTTTCTCAGGGAGGGATCACTCCTCTGAAGCCTGCTGAGCAGGCGGATGATAGGTCCATCTCCGCTCACTGTGCAGAGCTGAGACGGACACAGTCCCGCTCTCCTCTACGGTGAAATCGGGTGAAAACAGACCGCCAGTTCGTTTTCATCCAATCCACCAGACGGATGGAAAATAGGACCACCATCCATCTAGATTTTGTGGACAGGCTCAGATCGGATAACGGCAGATGTCAGCGGACATGTGTCCGCTGACATCTGCCGCTCCATAGGGGAGAGTGCATGGTCCAATCAGGTTCGCCAAAAAAACTGACAGAAGGCCTGATCGGACAGCCCGTATGAAAGGGGCCTAAGGCTCCATGTAGACTACAGCTCCTAAACTTGAATTTAGGAGCCTTTGGCATTTTTTTTCCCAAAGTTCCTAAACTCAGCTCCATAAAAGCCTATGTGTCAATGTAGACTTTTAGCAGAGTTTAGGAGCTTCTGCGGTTAAGGGGACCTTCAACCTCCTTCTGTTGAACACGGAAGAATTGCTTAACCTCCCCCCATATAGGCTGTAGCGCGGACTTGAATTTTCGGGAGGCCGTTTTTAAATGGCCTCCCAGTGACACTCCCCCCGCGCGCTCCCGCGAGCGCGCAGTGGGGAAAATCTGTGTCGGCCGTGTCCCTTGGACACGGCCGATCACAGATCGTGGTGAATGGCCAATCACAGCGGCCATTCACCACGTGATCGGGCCGTCCAATGAGCGATGATCTCATATGTAAACATATGAGATCATTTCTCATCGCCGGCGCTCCTTCCTCACACAGAGCCTGCAGTGTGAGGAAGGAGGGGGAGCCTCACAGCGCCGGGGACACAGAGACATGTAATCAGGGCACTGATCACCAGTGCCCTGATTACTAAAAGGTAAAAACATACACACAGTGCCCCCCCATCAGTGCCCACAGTGCCCGCCATCAGTGCCCCCATCAATGCCCACAATCAGTGCCCATAGTGCCAGTCAGTGCCCATCAGTGCCTGCTCATCTAGGCACTGATGAGCACTGACTGGCAGCACTATGGGCACTGAGTGTGGGCACTGATGGTGCTGCCCATCAGTGCCGCTCATCAGTGCCACCCGTCAGTGTCCAATGCCATCCGCCAGTGCCCATCAGTGCCGCCTATCAGTGCCCATCAGTGCCGCCCGTCAGTGCCGCCTCTCAGTGCCCAGCAGTGCCACCTCTCAGTGCCACATCTCAGTGCCCAGCAGTGCCACCTCTCAGTGCCCAGCAGTGCCGCCTATCAGTGCTCATCAGTGTCGCCTATCAGTGCTCATCAGTGCCGCCTATCAGTGCCGCCTATCAGTGCTGCCTATCAGTGCTCATCAGTGCGGCATATTAGTACCTCCTCATCAGTGCCCATAAGTGCCACCTCATCAGTGCCCATAAGTGCCACCTCATCAGCGCCCATCAGTGCAGCCTATCAGTGCCCATCAGTGCCGCCTCATCAGCGCACATCAGTGAAGGAGAAAAATTTATTTTCAAAATTTACTCGCAGAAAATAAGAAAAACTTTTTTTTTTTTCAAAATTTTCTGTCTTTATTCTTTTTTTTTGTAAAAAATAAAAAACCCAGAGGTGATTACAGTGTAGCATGACCGCGCAATTGTCAGTTAAAGTGTGACAGCGCTGAAAGCTGAAAATTGGCCTGGATGGGAAGGGGGTTTAAGTGCACAGTAGGCAAGTGGTTAAGGTTGAGAACGTTTTGACCTCCGGCTGCCGGAAAATGCAAACCGTGGTAGGAATAATTGCATAGGAACTTATGTTTGTTTATGTAATAGGAATTCATGTTTTGAGAGATACTCCCCAGGAGTTAAATACTGCTAAAGGGATGCAGACACTGAGGCTTTCCTCATCTGAACATTCAGGGTGTTTATAATGAACCTGATCCTCCTATTTAGAATCAGAAGGCACTCAGCCTAATGAAACAAACAGCTATGTCTTCAGAGCAACGTAGAAATCTGCTATAGAGTGTGTTAAAATTCCTTCAATTCACATTGTGTTACATTCCTTAGTTTTAGATAGAAAATGAGATAGGTAAAGCAAAACCTCAATGGCAAGGTCCACTGATCCAAGATGCCCCCAGCCTCTCCCTAAAATGCTGCATACTGTAAAAGTTTCTGTGGGGAAGAATTAGTTGGATAATATACCTTTCCCCATTTGTTTCCCATCGCACCAAGGCTAGGGTGATGGCATCCTCCTCCCGAAAAGAACCCAGGGAATGTTGAGAAACACAAATTTCACAAGATGCTGCAGCACTGTGTAGGACCATCTTCTCACAAAATTGGGGCTACTCAATATTCTCCAAGATCTGACCGGAAAGGAGATGACATCACACACCTGAGCTCATCAGAAGGAAGTCAGGGAAGATTTTCCCTCAACTCCTGTTCTGGTGATAAAGTGTTGTTTTTCCCATCCGTTTTTGTCCCAAGGACAATGTCATTGGGAAATATAGAGAGGACAAATCACCATAGTAGGAACACGTACAGTACATTAATAAAAACCTTCTAAGCTGTAAAATGATGGAGCTCCCCAAAATTCTTTATCTGTTCAGGACAATCCCACTACCTATCCATAACAAATACCTCAAAGAACTGAAAAGCGCCCTCAAGCACTTTGTCTGGTTGGGAAAGAGACCCAGATGCTCTATGGCTCACCTCATTAAGCACAGAAGTGTGGGGGGGGGGATTTGCTGGCCCGTAATGGAAGATTACTACACGGCTTCTCTCCTATCTCAAGCAGAGAAGTGGTTCCTCGAGTCTCCAGAGGCACACTGGGTGCATCTTGAAGCAGCAATGACACGATCCCCGTCTCTACATTGGTTGCTTCTGGCAGACTCGTGGAGGCCACTGACACTACACTCATTTCCACCAACCGCCCAGGCTACCCTTTTGGCCTGGAGGAAACTTTTTTCTCCCTCACAAATTCCACACACTCCCAAGGAACTCCGTATTCCAATCCAGACACTAGAAATTCTTATCCCATATCTTAAAACACGTATTCTGACGGATCATGGCATTCAGTGGGTGGACGAACTGCTGTCCGACCAGCTGACTGTTCCCTGGGCCAACCTGGCTGACAAATATGCACTTCCCCAATCGGCAAAATACATTTACTTACAGATCGGTACCTTCCTAAAGAAGTGGCCTCCTCCGACCATACAGGTAGATGACAGAATCCAAGCTTTTTTCACCTCCCCGGGGATCGGGAAGAAGGGCATTTCCCTGTTATATAATAACTTGGGCAATAAAAACTCCTTTACGAAAACTCCCCCGATGGTGCGTTGGGAACAAGACCTAGGTGTGCAGTTTTCTCAAACTCAATGGACACAGGCATTCCAAGCTGTCTCCTCCGCATCTCACTGTACGAACCACTGGGATCTTTCCCAGAAAATAGTGGCAAGGTGGTACAAGACACCAGTTATCCTAGCTAAGTTCATTCCAACTTACTCTCCCCTATGCTGGAGAAACTGTGCGCAAGTGGCAAACATTTCACATGTATTCTGGGCTTGCGTTGGCATATCGAGCTTCTGGAAGAAAATCTTCCACGTCATGGTGGAGATCACTGGCATCCTTAAAAAACCAGACCCTGCTCTTGCAATCCTGCACATAGGAAGTCACGACTACCCCATAGAGTACCGAACTATAGTGACCCACCTGTTACTGGCGGCCAAGCTCGTCATAGCAAGACACTGGAAGGATGACTTGGCCCCCAGCCACAGGGAAGTATTGACCCAAGTAAATCTCAATTACCAATATGAACGTCTACTACATGCTAGGGCAACCTCGTCCCTAACATCCTTTGATAACAAATGGGCGGCATGGGCTTCATGGTACCCCACGCAGTAGACCTAATATTTGATATATCTTCTAGCACCCATCATGGTAACGTTGTTTATGCTCTCCTTAGACATTGCAGCTCTAACCACCTAATGATTATTTTCACACACTGTAGTTTGTTATTGAGTGAGCGACTGCATATTGTATACTGTTTGTATGTTTTGTTTTGATGTATAATTCAATAAAAATTATTTGGAAAAAAAAAAAAAACCTTCTAAGCTGCTAGACCCGATGAGCAGAAGAGACTCCCATTCCATGCTAGAGAAGTCTCTTCTAGGATACCTTCTCTCAGGGTTTTTTTCAGAAGGTGCATCCAAGCATGCTTTTTTGGGGTAGCTTATTAACCACTTGCCGACCACAATATGTATATATATATATATATATATATATATATATATATATATACTGTGAAAATAGATATACTAGTGTAGCGCTACCCTTAAAAAATAAAACTATATATGAATGTCTACTAACCTGTGAATCCAATAGATAATAAATTATGAGCAAGTGATGATCGAAACTTGATGTATATAACGAATAAAGTGCAAAACAAGATGGACAAGTGATAAATGTGCTAAGACAACAAGGCATATGAATAAATCCCAATAAGTTAGGGATAGAATGCACAAACAGTAGTGATATAGAGAAAAAAAAATATTTAAATGAACACCTGTAAAAAAACATTTATCACTTGACCATCTTGTATTGCACTTGATAATAAAGGTGTATGTCCGGTCACTGTGCTGGGTAAGTAGTCTCTCAGCACAGAAAGCTCTCCTGCCCATGGATGCAAATGTGTGGCGTGTTGGCGTTAAAGCCCACCTTCTTTCCCACCATTCATATGCTTTTTGTGAGCGGCAAGGGGCTAAGACTTTGATAAAAGAATTCATGTGTTGCTGGCCACTTTTATTTATTTTTATATAAAAAACACATTTTAAAGATTATACGATCCCTTTAACTTACTGATTTGGGCATTTTTCAGAATATATCCATCAGGAGCGTAACTGGTGATGTTTACTGTGCGAAATCCGGCAAGAAATTCTTTGGTCAGATCCATGAAAAGTTCATCATATCCGACTGGAGATGTGTCCTATCAGGGACATACAGGTGGGTGCAAAACTAACATTGGTATGAGTAATATATACTGCAAAATGTATTCCATGATATAAATGATGAACAGTCTCGAGGCACCCCATTTTAAAATTAAAAAAAAATTATTCTAATAGTTTTACATAATGCAGAAACATCAATACGTAGGCAGAGTTGTATAAAGTACTCGAAACCCATACTTGAGTAAAAGTACAAGTGCTCGATCAAAAAGTGACTTGAGTAGAAGTGGAAGTGCTCAATCAAAAAGTGACTTGAGTAGAAGTACTAAAGTATTCAACATTTTTTGTACTTAAGTATTGCAAGTAGTTTTTTTAAAAATTTTGCTACTCAAGTACTGAAAGTAAAAGTACCAGTAGTTTTGAAAAATAAATTGCTACTCAAGTACTGAAAGTAAAAGTACAAGTACTGTGTTATGTAGTTATTAAAGAAAGAAGTCAAAAGTTTGAACATCATATTGTTTTTTATTATTTCAAATGCAGCTTTTATTTATACATACAGTAGCATTTATTTTCGTATGCGCTGATAATACACATGTTTTGAGCTTCATGAAACCTGCCATCTACTGTTCTGGCAGTGGTAATTTTTATAATAGTAACGAGTAACTATGCAGCACAAAAAAAAAAATATCGGAGTAGAAGTATTGAAATCATCGAAAAAATGTAGTGAAGTAAAAGTGGAAGTAGGAGAAAAAAATTCTACTCCAGGAAAGTACAGATACCGCCTTTCGGTACATAAGTACAGTAGTGAAGTAGTTCTACTTAGTTACTATACATCTCTGTACGTAGGACACCCAATGTTAGAGGTGATTTTATTCTTCCAAAGCAAATACGCTTTTGCACACTGGTACTGACTAGTATTCCAATGTTTCTCTTATCCCTCATTTTCTCTCTATCAGTCAGCTAATGTGACCCCAGTGCTGAGAGGGAGAGAGGCAGAGGAGGGTCAAACAAGGATGCCGTGGTTGTTAGGATGCCAGTGTATAGAAAGTCGTAATGGTGCATATAAAAACCCGTGGCTTTGTGTAACTAAAAGGCAGGTTTCATCCACTTGCTGGCTTGTATACAATTTTTGATCAATTTTTGGGCATTTTGCTGAAGCACCCCTGAATAAACCTCAAGGCACTCCAGGGTGCCTGGGCACCCTGGTTAAATAAGGTTGTTCTTTACTATACAATATCAAAGGTAGAGGACATGGGAATTCTAGGACTTGACTTAGTATTAGGGTCAACTTTAGACTTACCAAAACTATGCAATATGAGAATCTACCCAATCCATCCAATCCATGTGCATCCATTTACAAAGGCCCTTACTCTACATAGTGGTCTGTAGATCTAAAGACGTACAATTGGATCACAACATGTGTAGTGTGAAGCATGACTCCCAAAGGCAGAGGCGTAATGTGACTTGTTGTTCAGCAACAACTGGAAGGCCACATGTTGAGCACCCATGGCATTGGGTATGAGTCTTTTTTAATGCACATATATGCAAGTGTTTTTAAGAGTTAAGTGCCATACAGGAGCCTTTTTGGAGCAGGATCGCGTGTTTTTGGCCCCATAGACTAATATTATGGGAGTGTCTGAAAAACATGCTACATGTATTTTTGTGCATTTTGTGCGCACTCCCATCTCCCAATAAAGTAAATGGGGCGAAGAACACCCCATTCTGTTTCAAAAGTATCTCATGTACCTTTTTTGCTTCAGGCATTGAGCTACAGGCTCCTGCAAAAACTCAAATGTGAACAGGGACAACTTTAAAACCTGGGATTTGGCTTACAACAAAAATGAGAGGTGCAGCTCAAGGCTCCACCAGATCCTCTTGCATGACAAACCAATAGGAGTGCCGACAAGGAGAGAGCCCGTCCCAGCTTAAATTATCTAGTCGGGAAAGGAAGTCCTAAAAGTCGTACATCACAGCAAAACCTTTAAGGAGGTGTATGACAGCCTCAGCCCAGGCTCCAACCAGGCCGCACACCCAACGCGTTTCATCCTACCCCTGGAGCTTAATCATAGGATGTATATGTCCCATGTATAGGGAGGAATAAATACAGCATTGGCTGCCATTTGTTTAAAGAAAATGTTTGTCAGGTGAACGTTTGCCTCATACTGGGCTAACAGAGCAAAAAGAGTGGCTTAGTACAAAGAATAATGCTTAAAAAACACTACTAAAAGACCAATGGAGGCAAACGGAAAAATGAAAAATAAAAATAAGAGTAAAAATAATAATAAAAATAAAATAAAAAATGATATTTCTTTTGAGCTGCTTTTTATCTTGTTTTTTTTTTTTTCATTTTGGATTCACAATTTTATTTTTTATTTTTCTCTTTGCTACTATTTATCTTTTAGTATTGGTGTTTTTTTTTTTTTTTTAGATAAAAAGCAGCTCAAAAACCAAAACAAAGTACATTTTATTTTTATTATTATTTTTACTCTTATTTTTGCCACCATTTTTATGTTTGTCACCATTTTTAGTAGTGTTTTTTGAGCAATATCCCTTGCACTTATATCACTATTCTTGCTCTGTTTTCCCAGTACAAGGCAAATGTTCACCCAACACACATTTTCTTTAATCAAATGGCAGCCATTGATGCATTTATTTATTCCTCCCTATATATGTGATCCCCATGAATAAGTTCCAGGGGTGGAGTGGAGTTCCAGGTTGGGGGTGTGGCTTGGTTGGAGCGCAGGCTGAGGCTTTCATATACCTCCTACAGGGTTTTGTTTTGATGTGCGACTTTTAGGGCTTCCTTTCCCTACTACATGGGATTTGGCTTGTTGAGCATTTTGGAGATTTGAACTTCAAACTACAAAACACTCAGGTGTGAATGAGGGCTTATATGAATTCTTTCTGTGTATTTAGCTGTTTGCCTGGAGATCAACTTTTATGATACTGAGATTTAAGTTTAAACCCCAGGTGCAATAAATACAAAAAGCGTACAACCCCACCTAAGTAAAAAGGCCTGTCCTCTGCCAGCATGCTGTAGAAAAGGAGTCCCTCCAATCACACTGCAACCCCATACTGTCCTCCACTGCCCCCCCGTCACACTGCCCCCCTCCTGTAACACTAACCAGGTACCCTTCTTAGATGGGGTGGCTACATTAGTTTTCTTGTTTAGACTTTCTTTTTCTTTTTTTTTCTTCTGATCAGCTTTTAACTAGTTTTATATATATATATATATATATATATATATATATATATATAAAAAGTATATATATACACATATATATATATATATATATATATATATATATATATATATATATACTTTTTTTTAATGTAAAACCTTTATCCTAAAAGAAAAAAAAATCTTTTTACTGTAACTGATTGAATACTTGGAGAGTTATCCATAGTTGATAAAAAAACATAACGCTAAAAATAATATTGTTTTCATATAATTTAAATACAGATTCTTATATTTTATTATACTTAGCAGCTTTAAAAATGTAAAATTAGTTATATCTGAAAAAATATAAAACCTATAAAGGTTTTATATTTCTTCTGAATGTGATACCACATGTTTAGCCTAAATCTCATCTGTCAACTATGCTTATATGCAATATCTGTTTTTGAGTCAAAACAATTGAAAAGGGACTGTATAACCTAAACATAATCTTTAATGGATATGCAGGCAATAAAAAATTTATGGAAATTGATGTAAAAAAAACAAACAACTGAAATTCTAATACAAATACAGCTTCTCGCCAAGGGTGCTGGAGACCCTAGGTACACCTCTGAAAAGGACTCCTGATATCTGTGGGAAAGCAGTGGTCTCTCTGTCAAAGTCTGACACTCCCCCTTCTAAGTCAGACCTATACTTCTGCATCAGCAAAGCTCATGCTTCCCTATGATTGGAGAGCTCTATGATTGTCAGGGCCATCTTTAAGGCAGGACAAAAGGGGCAGCTGCCCCGGGCCCAGTCATTGTTGTGGGGCCCAAAGCAGCCTCCCCCTTGAGCATGAGCTGCCTGCAAAATAGTTGATAAGTAAATTCGGGTGGGCCCAAGAAAAATTTTACCCAGGGTCTAATCCATTTTAAAGATGGCCCTGAAGATTGCCTATGATTGGAGTGTCAAGACCTCTACAGAGAGACCTCTGTTTCCACAAAGAGACTTTGCATACCTTTTGCTTTGATGCATTTAGAATGGATTTAGCTCATTGAAACTGAAAGCTTAGCTTGGTTTTACAATGTTTCTTTGGAAAATATAATTCTCATATTTTATAGTATATTTACTTTACTGTACATACCGTGTTTCACCAAAAATAAGCCCGGGTCTTATATTAATTTTGGCACCAAAAGACACAGTAGGGCCTATTTTCGGGGTAAGCCTTATCTCCCTCCCTGCCTGTCAGGAATCCCCTAGTACAAATGCTTGTGAAATCCTAGAATCTACTTAATTACTATTTTATGTAATGTCCTGTGTGTTTCTGTAATCTAATAGTGTGAAATACTTTTGGTACAGCGGCACTCATCTAATCCCCCGCTCTGCTCTCCTCTCCTTCTCATAGCTGTCAGTAGGAGATCTTAGCCCGGGTCACAGAAGTGCCGAGCATTATGTTATAATAGTGTGAAATACCTTCGGTACAGCTGATCTCCCGCTGCTCCCGCTGCTAACAGCTGGGGGTTGCGCTGTACCAAAGGTATTTCACACAATTATAATATAATACTCGGCGGTTCTGTGACCCGCTCTGAACACTGCAGAGGGGAGGGGCTGAGATCCCCCGCTGACAGCTGGGACAAGGGAAGGAGAGCAGAGCGGGAGATCAGCTGAGCGCAGAGCGGCACTGTACCAAAGGTATTTCACACAATTATAATATAATGCTCTGTGGTTCTGTGACCCGCTCTGAAAACTGCAGAGGGGAGGGGCTGAGATCGCCCGCTGACAGCTGGGAGAAGAGAAGGAGAACAGAGCGGGAGATCAGCTGAGCACAGAGCGGCGCTGTACCGAAGGTATTTAGATTACAGAAACACACACTGGACATTATATAAAACAGTAATAGAGTGGATTCTAGGATTTTACAAACACTAAACTAGGGCTTATTTGCAGGGTAGGGCTTATATTGCAGCCCTCCCCGAAAATAACAGTAGGTCTTATTTTCAGGGTAGGTCTTATTTTCATGGAAACATGGTAGTGTTGCTTCTGGCTCTCTGTTCTATTTCATCTAACAGACTTAAAGAGGAAGTAAACCCTCCTCTGCAACTTTTACCTATAGGTAAGCCTATGATAAGGGTTACCTATAGGTACTGCAAATATCTCCTAAACATGCACCGTTTAGGAGATATTTACCTTACATGCAGCCAGTGACATCAGTGGCGCATGCGCTCTGAAGGAACGGCTGCTGGTGCCGTTCCTTCAGAGCGCATGCGGGAGTGACGTCACCGCGGCTCCGGCCAATCAGATGGCCGGATGCTGCAATCCCGGAAGACGGGCGACTGGACATGTTGCCCGTCATGCAGGTAAGCAGGCGGCACAGCGGGGGCTCGTTCTAAGGTAAGTATTTCATAGTGAGCTAGTATGCGATGCATATTAGCTCATTATGTGTTTCTCTTTCAGGTTGAAAAAAAAAAAAAAAAAACATTTTTATGGGTTTACAACCTCTTTAATATCAGTTTTAGCATAAATATGGTTTCCTTCTTTGTTCACATCTCTTGGAGGACAGGTACACTTCATGGTTATGTCATGGCAATTGTGTGATGAATCTGAAATATTATATAGGACACCAATGCTCCAGTTTGATGCATTTTATAAGTTTTATATCACCTGCAATTATTCATTTATAATGTATTTATCTCCCATCTTATCTATGGAAATGGAAGAAAAATGTTTATTAGATGAGGGAAAACAACGTGCCCATTAATGTGAATAGAGACTTCAAAGCTTGTGTGTAATCTGGAACTAATAAACACATAGAGGAGCTTTCATCTTGTTCTTTCTTTCTGAGAATCATGTATAATTAATGAGACAGGTGGAGGAGCACTCTGCCGCGGGCACAGGGTGTGGGATTTGGATGGGTTGTGCCACATGCTGCTGTTTGTGTAACCTTCCGTTCCCCCAGTGCTGGCCATAAACAGTAATCAGAGTCGGCAGAAAAATGTTATTTCAACTCCCTAAAATATGCTAAATTCCCCATCAGGTATGGATTATAGATTGATTTGGGAAGTTATGATAATAAAGTTTATGGTAAAAAATCTGATGGATGAAAAGGTGTGAGGACGAATCAACTTAAAATTAGGAAAAAAGTATTTAAAGCTGAACTCCAGGCAAAGAGTTACAGTAAATGTGAAACTGACATACATACAGTTGAGTCCCGGTTCACACTACCGCGACTTGTCAGGCGACTTGGTCGCCAGACAGGTCGTACTCCATTCTGTGCTATGGGAATTGTTTTAATAGGATCGACTCAAGTCACTCCGACTTAGAAAATAGTTCCTGCACTACTTTTGACCGAAGTCGGAGCGACTTGCATTGACTTCCATTATGTGAAGTCCGTGCAAGTCACGCCGAAGTCGCCCCCGAAGTCGTGTCGCCATAGTGTGAACCGACTCTAATGGCATTGTTTTACTAGCCGAAGTATTTGTTTCTGTCCAGCTAGTCCTTAGATTTACTCATCCTCATCACAAAGCACAGCCAACCCAGTGACTTGACCTTTCTTTACTGTAGTTAAAGAGGAAGTAAAGCCGCTAAAAAAAAAATGTGAAAAAAAAAAACCTGTAAAGACAAAGGCATAATGAGCTAGTATGCATCGCATACTAGCTCATTATGAAGCACTTACCTAAAAATGAAGCCCCCGCAGTGCCGACAGGACGGCTGACATGTCCGGCCGTCCTGCTTCCTGGATCGTGTCGGCCGGAGGCACGTTTACATCACTCCCGCGCATGCATGCGGGAGCCACCGTTTACGGCACTGGGCTCTGAAGGAATGGCACGGGAGGTCATCAACGTCATGACGTCATCGGCTGCATGCACTGTAAATATCTCCTAAGCAGTGCATGTTTAGGAGATAATTATAGCACCTATAGGTAAGCCTTAAAGCGGAGTTCCGGCCTCAAAATCGAAAAAATCTATTTTGGGCCATCCGCTTGCTGAGTGCAACCTGAAATAGAAATGGATACTGGCGATTTTTTTTTTTTGGTCACTTACCTTATAATAGAAGTATACTCACCTTCCTTCCACTTCCTCCCTCTGCAACCGCGGCCCGCACCGTCACTTCCGGTTTGCCATGATTCCTGCTAGCTGAACGTCATCGCTCCCAGGTATCAATGCGCCTGCACCGGCCCCGCTCGTCACTTCCGGTGCAGCACCTCATTCCCTGCTAAACAGCTTCTGGGCATGCCCAGAAGCTGTGCAGAGATGCTGCTCCTGCCCCGGAAGTGACGAGCAGGGCAAGTGCAGTGCATTGTGGGACTCCGACGTCAAGAAAGAGGACACAAAGAGGGACGCAGCGGCTTCAGCTGCCCACACCTGAGATGGCAGCGCTGGAGAAGAAATTTTCAAGGTAAGTATTTCTTCTTACAGATAAGTGCGACCCTGGACAGTTCCGCTGTCTGTCCTCAGTCCTCCTGACACTCCTGTGTCTGCCGCGCCAACCACCCTAGAAGATCCAGCCTGCCCTGCGTGAGATGCAGTGCGCTGATGTCATTGCGCACACCACGGTCACATGATGGACGTTCTTCGGAGGAGACGCTCCGCCTCCTCATACTCATCAGTTTGCACTATGGGTGGCAGTATGAGATGGGGAATGCGTCGCAAACTTATGACACACAAAACTGCTGGACAAAAAAAGCTTGGGAGTGAATTTGCTGTCCCTCTAAAAGTGCTGCCTGGGTCCAATGGACCCAGCGAGACCCATGGTAGGGCTGGCCCTGCAAGTGTGGTGCCATGGATTGGCACCAGGAAAGGAAAATTATGGTAAGTATTTGATTAGTAATGCACGTGTGTACCCAGCATTAATGTTTGCCCTCCCTCTCCCAGTCTGTGCATGGGGTTATAGATAGAAGGCTTGTATCAAACAAGACAGGAACTTACTCCGGTTCTGTGTAAAAATTCATTGAATTATTTTTTTTTAAATAAATACCTGGTGAGAACACATCATGAAAAAAACAGAAATACCATTACTGACTTTACTTTCTTAAAATGCTAGTTTCTTGGCTCTCATGCTGACAAACTGACTAGGAACAAGTATAGAGACCCCCATGCTCTAATTCTTTAAATCATTAATCCAATACAAGTCTGCAGATGAGGACTAGCTTTTCTTTTTACAGACTTTCCTAACTGGCATATTTTTTCTGGGTCAGCAATTTAAAGACAGTACCTAAGGGGTCAGTATACCATAAAGAAATCAGCAGGAAAAAAAAAGGGGATAAGTGGAATCTTTCCCTCTGTACAGAGCACTGTGTTGTTTGTCAACACAGGGCTCTGAGCTGTTATTGGACACAGCCAATCAGCAGGTCATTGGCTGGGCCCTGCTGACAAAATCACACTGTGTCCAGTCCAGGCATTGATGGGCAGGGACATGCACCCTGTACCCAGAAGAGACCAGCGGTGTACAGGTACAATGCAGGCTGGCGGTCCTTAAGTGGTTATACAAAGCAAGTCCTGCTAGTCAGACTCAGTATGACAAAAGCTCCCGGGGGATTAGTAGCAGCATAAGGGGAAGAAGGACAAGTGGCATACGGCTTGTATTTCTGTGATGTGTGCAGGTTCCAATGCACATTGTGAGAAGCTCACAGTGTGCATTGAAATCAGAGTAAGCAATTCTAATACAGGGGAGAAGCCTGTACAAATGTGCAAGGTAAGGCTGGAGTTTAGGTTTAAAGCCAAAAGAAAATGTTACACAATAAAGTGTTTTCATACAAGGGAAGTTTACTTTCAAGTTTGGAGCCCTTTATAGTTTATATCCTTCAGTCAAGTATTTAATATTATTCTGTAAGATACATTTTTTTTTTGAGTGGAAAAAATGATACCTTAGTATCCCATAATCACAAGCACCTCTGCCCTAAAGAGATGGATTAAAGGTATCCATAATGGATATAATGACAGGATGGTGTAACATTGGCATGTTAAGGTGTAATTTAGGAAAAGCTATAAAATTTCACCTTTAATCACGCTTAATTAGGTTATGCCGAAATAGCCTGGAGTGAGATAGTGCTGGTTTGTGAGACATTTACTAAGAATAATAATGTGTGCCAAGAGAGGACATATAGAGATTATTATTATTATAATACAGGACTTTTGTATAGGCCAACATTTTTCGCAGTGCTTCACAATATAAAGGGAGATAGTACTGTTCAATACAGAAGGATTAGTTGCAGGATCGGAGTGGAAATAGAATTCAGCCCTGGAAATAATTTCATACCGACCCCATAGCATTATTATACTAGCCCAACAGCATAACGCCATTATTTTCTTGTTCATAAAAGGGACTGCAGACATGGCACAGGAGATGCAGGGGCTGCGGGCATGATACAGGAGATGCAGAGGCTACGGGCATGGTACAGGAGATGCAGAGGCTACGGGCATGGTACAGGAGATGCAGAGGCTGCGGACAAGGTACAGGAGATGCAGGGGCTGCGGGCATGGTACAGGAGATGCAGGGGCTGCAGGCATAGTACAGGAAATGTCAGGGTCTGCGGGCATGGTACAGGAGATGCAGGGGCTGCAGTCATAGTACAGGAGATGTCAGGGGCTGCGGACATGGTACAGGAGATGCAGGGGCTGCAGGCATGGTGCAGAAGATTCAGGGGCTGCAGACATGGTACAGGAGATGCAGAAGCTGTGGACATGGTACAGGAGAAGCAGGGGCTGCAGGCATGGTATAGGAGATGTAGATGCTGAGGGCATGGTAAAGGAAATGCAGTGCTGCGGTCATGGTACAGGAGATGCAGTGCTGCGGGAATGGTACAGGAGATGCAGTGCTGCGGGTATGGTAAAGGAGATGCAGGGGCTGCGGAGGGGTCTTACCCATCGGTGAGGCTCCTTACATTTATAAATGACGCCGCCTGGCGCCATTACGTCACTGCGCATGCGCCGTCTGCACAGGCGGAGCGTGTATGGGCCTCCTCTAGTGGTGGCGGCGGCGCTTGCGCAGTGTACATATCGGGCTGAACCCAGACATTTTTTACGGGTGCCGTTGCCTTCCAGGCAGCCCCAGGGCAGGGGGACTTGCCGGCCTACCAGGAAATTTCCCGTTATCCCGGTCGGCCAGTCCGAAAAAGGGACAGAGGGACATTGCTAGAAATCAGGGACAGTCAGGGCCAGAATAACGTAGGGGCTATTGGAGCTGCAGCTCCAGGCCCCTACCTTAATATAGGCCCGGGCTGGCCAGATTCACTGTTACCGCTCCTAACTGTCACTTGTAAACACAGAAGTCTGGCTTTTGTGCTACAAGTGAAAACACGCTTCCTTAGGCAGCTCCCTCAGAACCTCCCCACACAGCACGAAGGCCAGACACAGAGGGGCAGTTGCCAATGCATGGATGTGTTTATGGGCTTCAGAGAGGGCACTCCATGTTGTATTAGGCCTGCTGGGCTGCCCCCTCCTCCTCAGGGTGCATGCCAAGGCACGGTGCTTAAGGCCCTTCAAAATCCTCTGCACCAAGCCCATGATGCTCTTAACCTTCCTAGCGGTATTCTCGAGTGTGGCTCGGGGTTAATATGCAGTGTCAAAAGAGGTAACCCAAGAGCCACACTCGGGATTACCCCAGAATGATACTCACCTTCCCCTGCGATCCCCCGCCGTCCTCTGCAGCCTTCCTCCAGCCGTCCTCCCGCTGTCCTCTCGCTGTGTGTTCATCCGATGCCGTCACCTACTTCCGGTTCCCTTCCCTGCAAGCGCCGCGTCGCAGGGGGGTGGAACCGGCAGGAGACTAAAAAAAATGACATAATACAGTGTAATCTGTTAGGATTACAATTTTATATCATGCCATTCCACCTAGATGCTTTTCCAGTGCCCTGTACTTTTTGCGGTACTTTGTGCCTGGAAAATTGATAAAGTCCATGGCGTCCAAAAAGCGTTCTTTTAGCTCACAAACGCTTTTGGACGAACTGGAAAACATCGACGGTGAATCAGAATTATTTGAAGAACTGAGCGATATCGATTTGTGGGAAAATTTGTCAGCAGATACTAAAAGTGACAACAGCAACGATGAAATTTATTATTATTATATTATAATTTTATGATTTCATGTTTCAAACTTTATCATACCCGGGATGTCTACTAGACTCCTGTTTGGACAGATTTAAGTGAGTTATTCTTAGGAATTACAGACCGAAAATATAAAACAACAGATTTCCATGCAAAACAATGTACCGCTTTTATCACAAAAATTCTGACATAATCAGACCGCCAGGGAGGTTAATCCGGCCCTGGGGACAGTCCCTCAAAATCAGGGACAGTTGGGAGCTATGCAAATAGAGAAGATGAATCTGCCTAGCAGAGACATAGACAGCAATACAAATTTAGCAGGGGTTATGGTTACTTCTTATTCAATCCAAAACTTGAATAAAATGGCTGATTTAACCAGTTCCCGTCTGTCTTCTAGACACATGACAGCTGAGCAGGACATTCGCCATTCTGGGTGGACATCATATGACGTCCTCCCAGAACGTGACACAGGCCGTGCTGTAGCATGATCCACTGTCCACTGGACACAGCAGACAACTGATCAGTAATGGCCGTTGCTGGTACCATGTGATCGCTGTGACCAATCACGTCAGATCACATGAAAATTGTACACAATGAATGGCAGAGGACAGGGTCATCATAAGTATAGAACAAGAATAGGTATAGAAATTTTGAAGATATGGATTCTTCCATAACGGAGTGTGGGGTTAAGCAGATGAGGATCCAACGGTCTCTGCCCTCTCTGCTGCCTCCCAAGCTCTAATGGTAGAGGGCATGGAATTTGTTACTAGTGGCTGTGTGTTTGAATGGATGCACACAGCTGGCTGGGAGATTCCATGGGATCCTTCCAGGTATAGGAGTCACCCCATATCCAGAAGATGGCAACAGCGCTCAGGGGACCAGGCCATTCACCAGGAAACAGAAACTTCAGGACATGAAGGAGCAGATTAAACTGTATTCATCAGCAAGAGAATGGCTAAATAAATGTTTAGCACTTTAAAGCGGAGTTCCACCCAAAAGTGGAAGTTCCGCTTTAAGTACTCCTGACCCCCTGACATGGCACATTTTTTGGGGGGGTGAGCGGGTACCTAGTTTTTCCTCCACTCCCTCCCTGCAATCTTCTGGGATACGTCACAGTTACCAGAAGATTGCCCGGTCATTCAGGACATGCAGCGTGACTCGCGCATGCTAAGTGCGCACCCGGCTGTGAAGCTACAAGAGAGGAGAGGGAGAGAAGCGAGGGTTCTGGCGGCCGCATTGCTGGATCATGGAACAGGTGAGTATGTGTTTAACCACTTGCCAACCAGCCGTCGACTATATAGTTACATAGTTACATCCGTCCATCCAGTTCAACCTATGATGTGTGTGTGTTTGCTGTTAACCGTACATTGTATACCCCTGTATGTTGTGGTCTTTAAGGTGCCCATCTAATAGTTTTTTGAAACTATCGATGCTCCCAGCTGATACGACTGCTTGTGGAAGAGAATTCCACATCCTTACCGCTCTTACAGTGAAGAACCTCTTACGCACTTTAAGGTTAAACTGCTTTTTCCTCTAGTTTTAGTGAGTGGCCACGTGTCTTATTGTATCTCCTTTCTCTGAATAGTTTGTTCCTTATGCTAGGGTCGCCAGTACAGTATATACGGCGGCAGGTTCCCGCAAATTGTTGTACCTGTACGGGGATGAACGTGCACACCCACTCGCCGGCGGGGAAGCCGGTCCACGGGGCCGGTGGCCGCGATTGCTGCCGGGCACCCACGATCGCTCCCCGTGAAGAGAGAACGGCGGTCTGCTGTTTTAAACACAGCAGACCGTTGTTCTCTCTGATATCAACCCAGAGCTCCTGTGATCCTCCTATTTAGGAAAACAGGTTTCTGTATTGATTTCACAGGCAGCCCCTCCTGCGCGAACTGACGTAGGTATACTTCGGTTCCGCGCCTGCAGCTAGGAGGCGAGCGCGCGCCACCGGTGGCGTGCTCTGCCCCCACTCGACAGCAGGGACTCAGATGCATGGGGCAGGCGGCTCCGATTGCCGCCTGACACCCACGAACGTTCCCCGCCGTGAGTGAAGGACGGTCAGCTGTTGTAAACACAGCTGACCGTTCTCCCTGCAATGATCACAGAGTGCCTGTGATCCTTCTATGTAGGATCACAGGTCTCTGTGATCATTTCACAAGCCCGACCCCCATACAGTTAGAATCACTCCGCTAGGCTTACATTTAACCCCTTGATCACCCACAGTATTAACCCCTTCCCTGCCAGTGTCATTATTACAGTAACAGTGCATATTTTTAGCACTGATTACTGTAGTAATGTCACTGGTCCCCCCAAAAGTGTCAAAAATGTCAGTTAGGGGTCCGATCTGTCGGCTGCAATGTCGCAGTCCCGCAAAAAATTGCAGATCGCCTCCATTACTAGTGAAAAAAAAATAAAATAAAGAAAAATGACATAAATCTTTCCCCTACTTTTTAGACATGATAGCTTTTGCGCAAACCAATCAAAATACGCTTATTGGGATTTTTTTTACCAAAAATATGTAGCAGAATACAAATTGGCCTAAAATGATGAAAAAAATGAGATTTTTAAATTTTTTTGGGGAATTTTATATAGCAGAGAGTGAAAAATATTGTTTTTTTTTTTTCTTCGAAATTGTCACTTTTTTTTTTTGTTTATAGAATCGCACAGGTGATCAAATGCCACCAAAGGAAAGCTCTATTTGTGGGGAAAAAAGGACATCAATTTTATTTGGGTACAGCGTCGCACGACCGCGCAATTGTCAGTTAGAGTAACGCAGTGCCGAATCGCAAAAAAATGGCCTGGTCATTAAGGGGGAAAATCCTTCCGGTCCAGAACTGGTTAAAAAAAGTCAGCCACTACACTTTTTATAGCTGCTGACTTTTAATAAACACAGAACTGGCTGGAGGAACCTTATGTGGCTATGGGAAATTAGTAAAAGTCAGTAGCTACAGGTGATATTTTGGAGAGGAACCAAGGGAGCGTCATCCTTGCCTAGGCGAGGAATGATTAAGTGGGAGCAGGAATAACTAAAAAAAGGTACTCCCCCCCCCCCAAAAAAAAAAAAAATTGAATTATGTAAATGGCTGGGGAAGACAAAGAGAATGATAGTAAGACTTATTTTTGGGTGAAGTTCTGTTATAAAGTCCTTCAAACCCGATAAAGACTATATGAGCTCCTCCAGCCGTCACAGCTTCAGAGATACATCTTTTCCTCTCGGAGAATGACGTTACGTAAACTAGGTGATCATTTCTTCATTATATCTTGCAGAGGGGTCAGCAGACTCAATGTCAAAATCTGAGAATTACACAGGAATCCTGTCAGTTGCATTCTTCTCTCTCTTTTGGATCCTGGGGCTGTAGCTTACAGTTTATAAAACTGGTTATCTGAGAACTGCTTCTTGACAAAGACAAATAGCCTCTGAAATAAACTAGGGAACATTGAGGACCTCGGGGCCATAACAGTTACATTTTCAAACCGGGATAGTGAAGGATAGGTGTAGGCGATGAAAGGGATCAGTCAGGGACCATTCATTTGTAACCACCTTACTAATGCCATTGGGTTTGATCGAGAAGGACGTTGGGTTGTGTAGACACATCTTCCTTTGTTTTATGGAACAGCAGGGCAGCCATCAGAAATTCTGGGACCCCTAACACCGTTTTAGGCCTGGAACCCCACCCCCCCCCCCAGACCTGACCACCAACGTTCCCCAGGGCCCGCCAACCATGTCGTCATCCTCCTCTAGTCCCATGTCCTACTTCTCCTCCATTCCCATGTCCTCTTTCATCCCATGTCCTCCTCCTCCTCCAGTTCCATCGCCTCCATCCCAGGAAAGTAAAGGTGAATGGTTCTAGTAAATGCTGCCCCTCCTGTCCAGGCGTGAACAGCTGGAGAACAGGGGAGGGCAGGGTCTACAGCTGTGTGTGAGGGCTACTGAGGCAGGACCCCCTTCATTGTGCCAGTCTGCAAGGGATTGGCAGAGCTTACAATTGAATGGTATTGCAAGGACAGATGGCAACCCTACCCTGTTTTGGGCCCCCTGGGACGCCCGGGCCCCCTACATGTGTATGGGCTGTACCCCCCTTATGGCGGCCCTGTGGAACAGTATACCAAGTCTAGAGATTGAAGAGTCAGACTCAGGTCATATAAACAAATGCTGACTAGTTCACAGTCTTGAGAGCACCTAATTTAACAATGGACTGAAGAGTCTGCTTGGATAAGTAATGAAATGCCTTCAACTCCAGTTGAATGTGACTAATAAGTACTACTAGCTTTCCCATGACCTGGATAAATAAGACTCTTCCCCAGGGCCGCTGATAGGGGGGACCACCAGTCCTCCTGTAGGGGGCCCGGGCAAACAGGGGGGCTCCAACAGCAATCAGTGCGGTCAGGCAGAGGGGCAATTTCAGAAGAAAGCCCTGTGCAGCTCTCTGCAGCAGCTGAAAGCCAGTGTCAGCTTCCAGCTGCTGCAGGGAGAGACACAGGGCATCATTCCTGTAATTGCTTCTCCTACACCCATATTCCCCCCCCCCTCCGTTCTGCCTGCTTCTGATCCCCTCCTCCCCATGAGCCCCCCTTTCACTGTAACGCCCCACTACCCCTCCCCTCCACAGTGCTGCAGGCTTCCTAGTCCTGTAGAAAAATAAGAAATTGAAAAAAAAAAATTATAATTAAACATTGTAATGAATCATTTTAAAAAATTGTAAACTAAAATTGTAAAAAAATTTAAAATTTAAAAAAAATTATAATTTTTTTTAAATGTAAAATTAAAAAGGGCTAATTCATACAGGTTCTGTGTTATGTTTGTGTCTGCTAATAATGATTTTAGTGTATTTTTTGTGAAAATATTGTCTTGATATATTCGGGGGTGGCCCTGCCAGGTAGGCTGTAGGGGGCCCCGTGATTTCTAACAGCAGCCCTGCTCTTCACAACCAACAATGAAGTTTCTTTTTTACGTTGACAGATTATCTTCTTGTCATACAGTAGATCTGGTTGAAATCCTAAGTATGTTAGATATACATAGGGAGCATGTGGGTTAGAAAATGAGGAAATAAAGTGAGTTACAATAGTGGCTGGTTTCCTTAACCTCCCTGGCTGTATGATTGTTTCCGATTTTAGGTGCTGAAAGCGGTACCGTTATTTTGCATGTAATTCTTAAGGACGAGCAGCCCAAACCAACTATTTACATATGATATTTTTTTTACTGTGCGTTCTTCTTTATAACATCTCGGGTATGATAAAGTTTGAAACACAAAATCAGAAATTCTAATATAATAACTTTAAAAAAGTGAAAGTATATATATATATATATATATATATATATATATATATATATATATATATATATATACTTTCACTTGCCTGACACCCACGAACGTTCCCCGCCGTACACATATATATATATATATATATATATGTGTGTACGGCGGGGAACGTTCGTGGGTGTCAGGCGGCAATTGGAGCCGCCTGCCCCGTGCATCTGAGTCCCTGCTGCCGAGTGGGGGCAGAGCACGCCGCCGGTGGCGCGCGCTAGCCTCCTAGCTGCAGGTGCGCGACCGAAGTATACCTACGTCAGTTTGCGCAGGAGGGGCTGCCTGCCACAGTATAACTGCGGCGGGCGGTTCTTAAGTGGTTAAATAATACTTAACATAACTTTAGGCTCTGTTCACATTTTGGCGTTCCGAAGCATGGGCAGAATCGCCGCGATTTTGCCCGCGATCCCAAGCCGGGACGCCCATGTGATTTCCATCACTTCCAATGGCATGCCAGATGCAGTGTGACTTTGCCATGATTGTCGCCTGACGAATTGCAGTAAAATCGTGCAAACACTCGCAGGTAGCCTGTCGCCCAAAATAATTTATTGTACTTATTTTGGGTGACAGGCATCCCGCGATTCTGTTTGCGTGATTTTACCTTATAAAAATAAGTGTGGTGAACAAAAGTTATTACAAATCGTCAATTTAGGCATGGAGGGTACAATGCAGCAGTATAGTTTGGAGTGAGTTATCTCAATATCATAAAGTAAAAGAGTAGGCTTGTAAGTCACAATCATAAAATAAAAATTTGGGATGGTCTAAGCCTTGAGTTACCAGGTGGATAGGATGAATGGGAGTGTAGGGGATGGATAGGATTGCGTATCCAAGTAGATCCTGGAAACCCAGTGAGTAGAGACAGTTAAGAGGGCGGATTGGGGACAGGACAGATGAGTCCCATGGACACACTCCATCTCAAAGGACCAAAAGGTCTTGGTCAGATCCTGCTTGGAGATATTAGGTGACCCAAGGATGCCAGATGGACAAATAGTTATAATTTTTGCCAGTCAGTTAAGGTTCTATCTTTTCATGTAGCACTGTATTGATCCTTGACTTAGTTCCAGCCAAGGTGAGGATAGGTATTTTTCAGGTTTTGGCAATTGTTTGCTTGGCTGCTGTTAGAACATGTAGTAGTAATTTGAACTTTTGAGTAAAGGCCTGGGGGGTTGAGATTTAAAAGTACATATTGGACTGGAAAAGAGAGTCCATTAGTTCATGTATCATCTGGAATATTTCTTCCAAGAAATTCTGTGCTACACGACAGGTCCACACACATTGTATTTAGAGAAAAGTTCCCATCCTTCCACACCCTCTGAAGCAAAGTGGTGAGGATTCAGGTACATAGTGAGCAATGTGGGTTAGTACAAAATACCGTGTTAGAACTTTATAATTGTTCTGGACCGACAGTGTATTGTGTGAGTAGGATTTGATTATATTCCATCTTTAGGAACCAATGTTGTGCATCCAATTCTAGACCAAATTCTGCTGACCATTTTTTAATATATATGGGGGAAAGCTGGAAGAAGAGTGCTACCAGCACAGTATAGTGTATATTAGAGTGATCATCTTCGGTGCATGGGAATCTGAATAGTATCTTTGTTCAAAGGGGGTAAGGGAACGTTTTGGTTTGCCTACATTCACTTGCAGGATTTGCAGCTAGTGGAATAGCTTTTGTAGACAGGTGTGGGGCTACTAAGTGAGGAGAGGGGACATTATTGACTACACAACAGGTTGTTTGTTTCCCCGCAATGTTTGTGAATAGATTGTTGCATCGCCTTCCTGCCTCTAGAGGGAGCCCCATTTTCTTGACCTTGAAAGCAGAGGACTTTGAGACATGTAGTCCCCCAGCTAACACTTGCTGAAAAAGTGAAGCCATTCAGAAACTACAACCTCCATGGGAGTCAGAGTAATAGCGAATTTTGGGAGAGTCTTTAATTTTGATTGGTTGGCTTGGAGCTCTTGCTTTGGGGATGCCGTAAAGTTCAGTCAGGTACTGATGCTCTCCCAGGCACTGTGGGAAGAGAGAGCAACACAGCATAGCGGCATCCAGCACTCAAGTGATGGTGTCAGGGAATTCCTGTGAGACGGCTGATTGAAATGCACAGGCGCACAGCAATCTCTGCCGAATGGCAATCAGGTGCACACATGTGGGCAGGAATATGTATGGAAATGCAATGCATGTGTGCACACAGTGCATTTTGGCACCAGACAAACTATTTAAGGATGCTCCTGCCTATGCTCAAGTGTTGACTGGTCTTTAGCTGTTCCCTGTATACTGCGTTCTTCCAGTATGTTCCCTGTGTTGCTGACCCGACTTACTCCTAAATTGATCTCCGATCCTGCTTTTGTCTTGTTGCTTGTTCCTGACCTGGCTTGTTCCTGAATTTGGCTATGCTCATGATTTGATACCTCACTACCCGCCTGTTGATGACCCTGGCTAATCCTGTGACCATGCTTCTGAATCTGATCATGGCTTCCTGATCCGTTCAAAAGTCTGCCTGTATGTCTGCTGTTGCAGTTCTGCACCCGTTCCTCTTTTTTTTTCTCTTTTTTAATCATAGAAATACTTGTTTTATAATTGCACTGTATATAGCCTAAGCTTGGCAATCCCAGGTGTGCAGCTGTGGCCGTGTCGAGCCTGTACAGATTAACAGCAGACCTTCTGTTCCAAGTCTGAGCTGCATCTCTAGAGGACCCTGTTACCGACTACGCTGTTCTACCTAGTAGTTCATTGCTATTTGTTTCAATCTATCTAATGGCTCGTTTCCACTGAGCGGTACGGTACGGTTCGGTTCGGTTCGGTACGGTAAGCAATTTTTGCCGTTTCCATTGTGAATAGTACCCTAATTTCGAACCGTACCGTACCACTTTTTTGGGACCCTTTCGTTGGGGTACCAAGCACATTAGTACCATACCAACAGGGTGGAGCTACACTCTGCAGAACTTTGATTGGTTGACAGAGAATCGTCGATCACAGCTTTCCTGCTACACCACGCCTATCATGAAGGGGTACTATTGGCAGTGGAAACGCAAGGTGTACCGTTCCGAACCGTACCGTACTGAACCAAACCGTACCGTACCACTCAGTGGAAACGAGGCATAATTGTCTAACAACAATTGACTGTGTATTGCTGAATGTTAATTGCTTCCACTGCTAACCTGAAATGCTTTTAAATGTTCAATATAATAGTGTTGACCAAATTTTATGTTTACTGCTTTGGTGTTGAAAATCACTAGTGGCATGGCTGATAGGTATTGTGGGTGAAATCCATGACTGAACCTAGAGTGTCAGAAGGGTGGAGGTGCTTACAAGGTCAAGGCAGCTAAAAAATACAGGTATCATTGAGCGACCATTACAAGGATAGAGCTACACTTGCGATCTGAGGGTTCTTTTTTCTGCTGTAGAATCGGAAATGGTTTAACCTTCTTCTTGTTCTTATAAGTTATGTGGTATTGGTATAATTGGAAGTAGGTTTCCAAATATATTTAGGCTGTACATAGAAATATATTCTGCAAATAGTGGCAAGTATTGTAGCTGATGTGTGAAGACATATACTAATTAGGTCTTCATTGTGATAAACTTCTTGACCAGTTGGGCATGTGATAAGTTTGTTCTCAGGGCAATAACGAGATGTCTGACTGCACACAATGGAAACCGCTATAGAGAATTTGTTTCAAAAGAAACTGCTTTAGTTTTTGGCTTGATTGAGGATGTACACGTTTGGTTATTTTCATTCACGTGACATCAACAGGGCCGGCCCTATCATGGGTCCCACTGGGTCCATTGGACCCAGGCAGAACTTTGAGAGGGGCAGCAAACTGATGCCCAAGATTTTTTTTCCAGCAGTTTTGTGTGTGACAACTGCCCCCCGGGCCACTCCACTGCCCTGTAAATAGGTCGCCCTGCTTCCCTCAACACACATACTCATAGTTGCCGGGCGCGAGGGTGCTCACACACCAAAGCACACATGCAGAGCTCAGGTGTGTGTATTGCCGGGGCAGGGTACCCAAAGGAGACAGAAAGCAAAGATCCCTTTTCCACCGGCTCCGCCAGCAGCCGATGTTCAGACGCAGCTTACATTTCTATTGGGTGGAACTGGAGGGGTAGATGCGGCTAGCCTTGTGCCTGGCCCGCCTTCTTCTGCTCTTCTGCTCATGCCCTTTGATGGGCGTGATTGTTTTTTGGGGAGGGGGAGGCAGCATTTTATTCTTGCATCAGCCCTGGACATCGGAGCTATCATCAGATCAGCAGGTCAGGATCCCCTCCAGTGTTAGTCACTGGTATTAACCTGTATATCAAGGGGAAGATTTCAATTCTATGACTGGGAGGATGATGGAAGGAATGGCATAGGTGAGAGGGCATGGCAATGCATGCACATACATAGGAGACACATAGGTGCATACTTTAGAGTGGACATATATTTTAGATCGGTGGAGTGCTTTTATGTTTGCTAAGTTAAACAGAAAAAAATAATATTCTGAGGGGGACTTAATAAGCTTCCTATTTTATTGTACTATTTTGTAAATATTCTGTTGGACGTTTCATCCGTTGATGGTAGGGGTGCACCGATCCAACTTTTCTAGTCCCGATACCGATACCTGGCATTGTGTATCTGCCGATACCGATACCAATACCGATTCGGAACTACACACATACACAATATGCATGCGGCTGCAGTACAGAGCAAAGCCACTGCTTCATGTGTACGGCTCCTCCTTTCACAGGCAGAGTGCATCTGATATCACTCCGCCTGTGAGCCGGACTTATACAGGAAGTAGCGGCTCCGTGCAAGTAAGGGACGGCTGAGCCGGGACTCAGCAAAACCAGATTGGTCCGTGGATCGGTTAATTTTACCGATCCCCCGATCCAGCTATTTTGGCAGTATCGGCGCCAATATCCGATCCTAATATCTGATCGGCTGCATCCCTAGTTGCTGGGATCCAATAAAAGCAACACTGTGTGGAAAAGAACCAAGGTTGCCTGGAATTTGGTTGGATAAGGTTTTGTTCTACACCTGTTTTTACCACACAACAATAATAACAATTTATTGAATATTATTTATTAATATAGACAACGCTTTTTTTGGTAATAAGGTGGCACACTTGGACAAGATCCCTGCAGATGCATTTATTGAAGACCAAAGGGGTATGAAAATCTGGGAGAAATCCAGGATTGTGAGTGATAGGCATAGGGAGTTTGTATCGTGACTGGAGGTTTGGAAAAAGATTAACTTTGTCCAGACTTGTATTGTGAGTTTATTGATGGGGTTAGTCAGAAAATGTCTATCAAAAGGTTTGAGTCAAAAGATGTTAGCTTTAGAGGGTTGTATTCTATGGACTTGAGGACTACCCAAAGGAAATTTGGAAATTTGGGCCAATTGGGCTGAATAATAGTATTTATGGAGGGATTGGAGGATGCATGTCGAACGTGGTTTTATCCAAGAAATTGGCCTAAATGACCTTGTTTTGGTGTCACGTAATGTTCAGTGTGCAATATGGTAGAGAATGGATATTAGGGAAATACAGGGCGTAACAATCTTTATATGCTATACTGCAGATTTAGTCACCTCTCTCAATTTGTTTTTCTATCTTTAGTATATGTTTAATTTGACTTCATTTACATTTGATTTATGCCTCTGTATTTTGATTTACATTATTGCTGTCATTGAATAAAAGAATATTTATTGGCTTTGGTTCTTCTTAAAAATGTGTACTTTGGAACAAAACAGAAGCGTTGGTGCCAGAGCTGTGTGCTGCTTGCACAGCTGTCATCATTATTTATTACTCTTAAACAAAACCATATTTAATGTATGCACACATTCAGCTTAGCCTTTATAGTATCCAATACTAGTCATTAGCGATGTGAATGATCAGGTACCTACGAGCAAAAGTGAGCATACCATCGGAATTAATTCAGATTTGACCAGGATACAGCAAACTTGGGTGGGGGGGGGGGGGGGGCTAAGTAATTTATTTGAAATACTGTCTTTCATATTTTTATTTTGCTATTTCTTGCACCTTTTTTCTATTGTGTAAAAAAACTGAAATAGCAACAAAGTCCACCAAAATAGGCAAAAAAAAATGTTTTTTCAGTTCTATCAAACTTTTCAAACTTGTATTTGGTTTATTATTGTAGTTTTTTTTTTTTTTCATCACGCATTAACATGGTCACTGATCATGCATAATGTGATTTAAAAAAAAATATATAAAACATAATTATATGTCCTTTCCCTTGTGTTTTTTTTTTTTTATTTGAAGATTTCTAGTCAAAAGAAAATAAAAAAGTTATATAATAAGTAGTTTAAATAATGTTGGTCTTTTGCTCCATTTTTTCTCTGGTGAGCTAATAAAGACAAGGGAAACAACATTAAATCTATTTAAATAATTTGCTATATGTTTTATTTTGTAAGTGCTTTGTGCATGCTTTGTTCAGGCACTTGCCTGCATGATTGTTGACAGACTTTGTATAACTGACAAGTCAGATGGTCATATGTCTGTTAGAAGTGTGAGTTTGGAAATGTTCCTCCTCTGAGTCATCAAGCTTTGGGTGCTATCTATGTGTGCAGGCATTTCACAATACAGCTATAGAAGAATAGGGTTCTTGCCAACTTTAAACTCCTGTATGATACAAATAAAAAAATGGGCCAAGTCTGACAGGGAAGGGGAAGTGGGAAAGGGAGTGGGGAAAAAAAAAAAAGGGGGGGGGGGACAGATCACAGCAGACAAAAAAAAATGGGGATTTTAATGTGCCCAAAATACTGAAAAAAGCAGGTCTAAAAATATATAAATGTTATTGAGACAAGAAAATCATTAAAAACCGGACACTGAAGTGCAACATATCAATGGTGTATCCACATGGCATAACACATCCTTCTGTGCGATGAATCAATGCGTTTCGCCCACAACATGAGCTTCCTCAGGATCCAGATGTGTTATAGAATTTTCAAATTATACACCTTATAATAAGCAAAAAACATACCCTAAATGTCAATACAATGTCAACACAATAAATAGTCAATACATAAATGTATGTACATGTAATCTTATTAATATATAATATAACAATGTGCAGATTACATGTTCATATACATCAGCAATGGGAGAGGCAAGATAGGAGCAAACATACAGTGGAGATACAAGTTTTTAATGGGATGTAATAATTTCAAATTTATCATTAACCACTTCTGGACCGGAAGGATTTGCCCCCTTAATGACCAGGCCATATTTTGCGATTCAGGACTGCGTTACTTTAATGGGCAATTGCGCGGTTATGCGACACTGTACCTAGATAAAATTGATGTGTTTTTTTTCCCCACAAATAGAACTTTCTTTTGGTGGTATTTGATCACCTGTGCGATTTTAATTTTTTGTGCAATAAACAAAAAAAGAGCGACAATTCTGAAAAAAACATTTTAGGCCAATTTGTCTTCTGCTACAAATTTTTGGTAAAAAAATCTCAATAATTGTATTTTGATTGGTTTGCGCAAAAGTTATTGCGTCTACTAACTACGGGAAAGATTTATGTCATTTATATTGTTTTTGTTTTTTTTTTACTAGTAATGGCGGTGATCAGCGATTTTTAGCGGGACTGCGAAATTGTGGCGAACAGATCGGACCCCTAACTGACATTTTTGACACTTTTGGGGGGACCAGTGACATTACTACAGTAATCAGTGCTAAAAATATGCACTGTTACTGTAATAATGACACTGGCAGGGAAGGAGTTAACAGTGTGGGTGATCAAGGGGTTAAATGTGTACCTAGGGGCGTGTTTCTAACTGTTGAGGGGCGTGGCTTGTGAAATGACCATAGAGACCTGTTATCATTTATAGAAGGATCACAGGAGCTCTGTGATTATTCCAGGGAGAAGAATGGTCAGCTGTGTTTACAACAGCTGACCGTCCTTCTCTCCCAGCGGGGAATGATCGCGGGTGTCAGGCGGCAATCGGATCTGCCTGCCCCCGTGCATCGGACGAGCTCACCCCCTAGCTGCCTGCGTGCAACCGATGTATGCCTACGGCGGTTTGCGCAGGAGCGGCTACAATAACTTTAAAAATCCAAAAATATTTCAAATCCTAAACATGAGAAAGTCTTTACATCGTCTGATGGAAAAGGCTCTTTTGTTGCAATCACATGCAGTGTGAGTGGGATTGGACCCGTGCCTTCCGGCTCTTTGCTCTCTGACAGCTGGAAAATCACCAACAAGACAAGAAAACTGCACCTATTGTCAGTGCATTACTCAGCTCAGTGAGAAACGACGGCAGGAGAAGATCGACATACCAAGCAACTATTGAATTAAGGGTGTTCTAATCATTCCCTTTATTTATTTTTAGCTTGACCCTGTAATTAAGCTGTCACAATATTAGGGCAGGATGATTATGCCAGCGATAGGACAAAGATAGAAAAAAGGACAGAAAGGTAGAAAAACTTGTCAGAGACCATCAGACTTCTTAAGGGAACAAACATAATTTTTTTACATTTTTTTTTCTTTGTTATGCAATATTTTCTTTATAAATTCTAAAAAAAATTAATAGATATGCAGTTAACCAGTTTTGGACCACCCCAAGCAGATATACTGCAGTAGCAGGACCGAGGACCGGTGCAAGGATTTTTGGGGGGCGGCCCACCGGCTCCGCCCCTAACTCCACCTCCTTTGACCTGCCCATGTATTCCCCTACCTTTTTAATGACTGCTACCAAGGAAGGGGAGAAGGAGGAGGGTCCCCCCGTATGTCATTTCATGCACTGGGTCTAGGGCACGTGCACACGTGACACCGGCAACCCGCTCCAGGTGTGATTGGATACTGCCAACCAGCTGGTCCAGCGGACCCGATGTTCGTCGGCAACCCGCGATCATTCGTTAGAGAGGCAGAACGGCGGTCTGCCAATGTAAACAAGGCAGAGCGCCATTCTGTGAGAGGGGAAGCTAAGCAGGAACAAGAATCTCTGTCTTCCCCAAGTCAAAGCATCCCCCACAGTTAGAAAGCACTCCCAGGGAACACATTTAACCCTTCAATTACCCCTGATGTTATTCCCTTCCCTGCCAGCGTCATTAGTACAGTGACAGTGCGGTTTTTTTGTAGCGCTGATTACTGTATTAGTGCCACTGGTCCCCAAAAAGTATCACTTAGTGTCTGATTTGTCCGCCGCAATGTCGTAGCCCCGCTAAAAATCGCTGATCGCCACCATTACTAGTAAAAGAAATTTAAAAAAAATAAATCTATCCCATAGTTTGTAGACGCAATAGCTTTTGCGCAAACCAATCAATATACGCTAATTGGGATTTTTTTTTTACCAAAAACATGTAGCAGAATACATATTGGCCTAAATTGATGAAGGTATAAGATTTTTTACATTTCTTTTAATAGATATGTTTTATACCAAAAAGTAAAAAATATTGTTTTATTTTTTTCAAAATTGTCAAATTTTTTTGTTTATAGCACACAAAATAAAATCTGCAAAGGTGATCAAATACCACCAAAAGAAAGCTCTATTTGCGGGAAAAAAAAGGACATCAATTTTATTTGGGCACAGTGTCGCACGACTGTGCAATTGTGAATTAAAGTAGCGCAGTGCAGTAGCGCAAAAATGGCCTGGTCATGAAGGGGGGTAACCCTTCCGGGGCTGAAGTGGTTAAAGTAGAACTGTAGGCATAACTTTTTTTGCATTTTAGATAAAGTAAGGGGAAAACGGAGTTGTTCTAATCCCTGTCCCACATCCACAACTAGAAAAAAAAAGTTTTGCCTTTAGTTATACTTTATTCCTTCAGTTTCAGATGGCTTGTATGTGGAATTCCATCATTCCAGTTTTATTTGATTCTGGTTTTGACCTTCTGATGTCAAAATGTGGACAGAATACTTGCCATCAATTGGTTGCAGTATATATTTTTCTACACTATTTTTAATTTGTATCTAAACCCCAAAAAGATAGTACAGTATATATTGCAACCTAACAGTCCTTAGATTTGGTGGCAGCATTTGTTCTTTTTTTTTTACCTTATATTTTCAGCTGATGTTACTGCAAATAACCCATCCTGTCCTCGGGTGACAACCCTCACCCATTCATCTAACAGATGTATGACCATCTGCCTTATTCAGCTATACAAAGGCTGTCAACAATCATGCAAAAAGTGCTAAAAAAAAAAAAAAAAAAGAAACAAAAAAAAAATACATTTTAAATAAATTTAATGTCTTTTCCCTTACAGGAGCTTTTTTTTAACACAGTAGAAAAAAAAAGGGGCAGCAAAAAAAAATATGTATATATTTTTTTTACTACTATTTACCTTCTTTCTATTGGCCACAAAAAAATGTAATATAACAATAAAAACACAAGATAAAAGACACAGAATTATTTTTTACTTATATTTACTTATATTTGTTATTTTTAAAATCACATTCACAAAATCACAACACATGTTTAGTGACAAAGATCACGCATGATGAACAAAAAGCATAACACAAATATAAATAATCAAATAAAAGCTTAAATTTGTTTTTTTAAAAAACTATATTTTTCAGACTTTTTTAACTGGTGTTTCTGCCAATAACACTCTGTCTGTCCTAGGATGCATTTTTTAACCACTTGCCGACCGCCTGCGACAGATATACTGCGGAAGGCTGGCTTGGCTGCGCGAATTGCCGTTTCCTTTATTCTGGACCCTCCATCAAGAAAAACTCCTAGGTAGTTCTTGTTTGTAAAGGGGTTGGAGAGCTGTATTTTCCATAATTAACTTTATGGGGGTTATTTACTTAGACTTGAGCGTGCAAAATCTGGTGCAGCTCTGCACAGAAGCCAATTAGCTTCCAGTTTGTTTAGCCCTCATTCACACTAAACACAGCTTTGTCGTGTGACTTCACCACAATTGCAAAACCTAATTTCAGTCCGACTTCGGGGATGGCTTGAAAGATATCTGTGCGGGTTCCTGTACAGATATTTATTGAAGTTGCCCCCTGTGACGGTGTTCACCAACACTGGGAGTGAAAGACAGATAATTAATGGTTTGAATTGCTTCAGATGGGACAGTAATATTTGTCAGCAATATCTTCATATGGAAATATGAAGATTTAATCCTTCTTTACACTGGGAGACTTAGACTGTTTTAGATCATTGCCATGAAGTCTGCCCCTTAGATAATGTGTATTCCATGTGCTTGTCTGTGAGAGAGACACACAGACTGTCATTGGCAGACTTCCCTATTGGTTGTGTATTGAAATAGAATGTGGATTGTGCCTGACCCATTGTTAAATGTTAATGACCTCACATTGTTCTGTCCAGATGGCTAGATAATTCGTTTAGGTTAATTCTGTTCCTGTATACACTTTCATCTGCATATGATACTGTAATCAGCCAGAGGGGCAGGGATTGTGTACACTGTATGGAAGTGTAAAACCCTGTTTCTATTGGATTGTGAATGTCATGTCCTCTTCCCAACAAGGTCCACCTGGGCGGTAACATTGTGTGGGAAAACTGTATAAAAGAGCAGCTGTACCATTAAAGTTTAAGTCATACTTCACCCTCATTTAAGAGTCCTGTCTCTTATTGGGGGAATCTACTAGGGATTGCTATGCTCTTCATACTCCCTTGGATAATCACTAAGCTCTTGTCAGAGCTTGTGTAACAGCTTGTTCCTGTTCCTGTTCCTGCTTCACTTTCTGGGGAAAGAGAGGTTCACCCACGGGAACTTGAAGCCTTGTCGTAGGTCCAGGGTGGGTAGGAGATGGCGAGACCCCAACCAAGCTGCAGCGGTTCCTGGGGTCTGACGTGGTTATGGTGCCTGGTGGAGTGCTTGGAGCCCTCGGGAAGCACTAGGAGCATCCGTCAATAGAGGTACCCGATCGGGGTGCCGGTTGATCCTTTAAACCCCTGAAGAAGCCAAAAGTAGTGCAGAAACTACTTTTGGAAACCAGTGCGGTGCCGTAAGGTCGTCGTCGTGCCGACTGAGACTTTCCCATTGCCGGCAATAGGCTGTGATTTGACATGCGTTTTGACCTTTCAAATTGCGATGATGTTAACAAGGTTTGTTGTCAAAACCTAATTGAACAAGCTGAAGTTAGAAGCTGATTGGCTACCATGCACAGCTGTGCCAGATTCTGAGTGCATCAGTTTTAGTAAATCTCCCTTGCTCTATACTGTGCAGGAAAATCTTCGCCATCATTTGTATTTAGATTTGAACCCTGTCTGTCCTAACAAAGGGTCAAAGGTTTAGAGCCTGGGCATTGTATGTTAACGAGGACAGACTTAGGGCAGGCTCACTTTAACATTGTTCAAAAAAACAAGCAGTCAGCATGACACCTCCTCCTGAGAAACCTCTAAAAAGTAGGAAATATTTAGAAAAAAATGTAGGCATGCCATGTGAATGATAACTAGACATGTGTGATTTGTTTCGTTATAAATCAAAATTTGGACAAAATTTTCATTATTCAGAGATTCGGATGTATCCGAATTCTCAAATCACAATAGTAACGAATTTAAAAAAATCCAAAATTAAATTATACCGAATCGAATTATCCAAATTCGAAATAGAAAATGAATTTGAATTTGAAAATGAATTTAAATATGAATTTGAATTCAAAATGGAAAGATATTGGAATAAATAAATAAGGTATACAGTGAAAGAAGATGATGATTCCTACTTAGGCTGCTTTATAGAATATGGTAGAATAAAACAGAATAGAGTAGAACAGAATACAATAGAATCAAAAATAGAATAGATCAGAATAGAATAAAATAGAATAGAATAAAGCAGAATAGAATATAAAATAATGAAATATGAAGAAATAGTTAATACAAGATTATAAAATGATAGAATAGAATAAAACAGAATAGAAAAGAATAGAAAAAAAACAGAATAGAAGACAGAAACAAACAAATAAATAAATAAATAATGCTATACTATATAAGCAATTTTGGCTCTATCTGATGAGCATTTATTTAGTTCATCCACTATTCCATGATTGAGAGGACGTCCCTGCATCATAGAGGGGTTATCCAGTTCCCGATGGGATTACAAGGTCTTTGATTTCATGATTTCTGGTGGGTGCATTTGAATGCTGGTGGAGGAGCACTGTCACCCATTGCATTAGTTACCGGAGGTGGATTCACAGTTTTTTGAACTTCTTGTTTACATTTCATATTTTGGCGTGTGTGTTTGACACCCTATATATCACCCTTCATCTTCACTGTGGATTACGGACTACTATTGAGGATTGGACTTTCACTTTTTAATTTGTTTCTGCTTTATGAGCAGATTTATACATATTATTTTGCTATTTATGATATGTCATTTGCATATTAGTGCTGCACTTGTTTTTGTTTCACTGTTTATAAGGTATATATTCACCTTTTTGTGCTAGCGGCTGCAACCTCATAGCGCTCACATTTTGCAGAATAGAACACAGAATGGACCAGAATAGAATAAAACAGAATATAAGAGAATAAAGCAGAATAGATTAGAATATTTTATTTATTTTTTTATTTATTTCAGGTACTTATATAGCGCTGTCAATTTACGCAGCGCTTTACATATACATTGCACATTCACATAAGTCCCTGCCCTCAAGGAGCTTACAATCTAAGGTCCCTAACTCACCTACATACACAGTAGGGCCAATTTTTTTTTTTTTTTTTTTTTTTATACAGGCTCCAATTAACCTACCAGAATATAAAATAATATAATATAAAGGAATAGATAAGAATATAAAAGAAAATAATGAAATAAAAAAGAACAGAATAGAATAAAACAGAATAGAAAGGAATAGAAAAAATAGAATAGAGTACAATAGAAGAGAATAGAATAGAATAAAACAGAATCAAATAGAAAGGAATAGAATAGAAACAATAGAATAAAATGTAATCTAATAAAATAGAATAGATTAGAATAAAATAGAATTAAAATAGCTGTCTTCTTAAAGTTTTGAATCAAGTTGAAAATAACGAATGTACGAAATGAATCGGAATATACGAAACAAATTCTGAAAACGAATCATTCTAATATAATGAATATGA
This sequence comes from Pelophylax lessonae, assembly GCF_965119305.1. Taxonomy (NCBI): domain Eukaryota; kingdom Metazoa; phylum Chordata; class Amphibia; order Anura; family Ranidae; genus Pelophylax; species Pelophylax lessonae. The sequence continues at coordinate 515,651,824 of NC_138772.1, read as the reverse complement.
CAAAATGAAATGATTAACCTAACGAACAAATATTAAATAAAACAAATATTTCTACCGTGCAAATCTCTAACACATAAACATAATGTGGGGTTTTCTCAAATTTGACTACAGAAGTGAAACTATGCTTTAAAGTCTATTTAAAACTACTAGGTCACCTAAAACTAACCTGTCTACGGGGTGACGGTGACTTTACTGCAGAACAAAAGTTCAAGGAAGTAGAACAGAAAAATAACAGATCTACTGGAATAATCAAAAGGTAGGGGAAAAAACAAAGTTACATTTAAGTAAAAGCTGCTGTGTTTGTTCTCTGACAGGCTGCATCATATATATTATTTTTTAGTTTGCTCGTAATTTCATTTTGAGTTGAGACCTGTTTTGAGTCCTGGCACTGAGTTGGCTGTGGTGTTTAAAATGTCAACTTTTTTTATTATTATTATTTTTTTTTTTTTATTGTGTAACTAATGTACACATTACGACATAAAGAGGTATTTCTCAACCTGGGTTCTATAAAAAAAAAAGCAAAAACCCTAAAAATCCTGCAGAGGTTGCTAGGAGTTCCTTGAGCTTCGAGCAATCTCTCACCTTCTATGATGACCACTAATGCAAGGGGGTACATCTACACTGACTTCTAATTTTAGGGAACACTACAATTTGTACTCGTTTTATCACTATTCATTTGTTTTCAAGATTAGTACTAAAACCCTTGTTGTACAGAGCAAAGGAAAACGCAAAAAGAGTGCCTCTAAGTGTAATATTTATTAGCACTGTGGAGAAGTAAACTCACAATTGTGAAGATAAAAAAGAATAGAATAGAATATAAAAGAATATATTATAAAGGAATAGATAAGAATAGAAAAAATAGCATTGAGTACAATAGAAGAGAATAGAATAGAATAAAACAGAATCGAATAGAATAGAAAAGAAAAGAAAAAATAGAATAGAATAAAATACAATATTTATTAGCACTATGGACTGAGTAGTAAACTCACAAGTGTGAAGATAAAAAAGAATAGAATATAAAAGAACATATTATAAAGGAATAGATAAGAATAGAAAAAATAGAATAGAGTACAATAGAAGAGAATAAAAATAGAATAAAACAGAATAGAATAGAAAGGAATAGAATAGAAAAGAAAAAATGGAATAGAATAAAATAAAATATTTATTAGCACTATGGACTGAGTAGTAAACTCACAAGTGTGAAGGTAAAAAAAGGCTCTAATGTAATGATCCAGATGGAGAGTTGGACGCCAAATTCATCAGCTGCTCGCTCCAGCGATGTCCGGGTAGACAGAGGCTAGCTGCTAGATGGTGCTTTCAGGTAGAAATGGAGAGCAGCGTGGAGCGCATCGGCATTGAGTGACGTTCCTCGGCTCCCTGTGTGTGACACAAAGCGTTTCCGAGCATGCGCCAAGCCCTCCCATTCCAATTCCCTTTTTAGGAGATTTCATATGGACATTTTGCATGGATATTTTATTGGACTGAATATAATTTAAATTTTTTTTAATATTTATTACCTTTCCATGCATCTTGTGGATTGTTATCCTTACTACCATCAACACTCTTATGGTAATTCTGAGCGCATCCCCCAAACATTATATTTTTTTTTTTTTTAGCAGAGACCCTAGAGAATAAAATGGAGATTGTTGCAATATTTTTTATCAAAACCGTATTTCCACAGCGGTCTTCCAAACGCAATTTTTGGGAAAAAATGTACTTTTGTTTAATTAAAAAATAAGAAAACAGTAAAGTTAGTCCAATTTTTATTTTATTTTTTATAATGTGAAAGATAATGTTACGCCGAGTGAATATAGATACCCAACATGTCATGCTCCAAAATTGCGCACGCTTGTGGAATGGGGACAAACATTGGTACACCCATAGGTGACATTTTAAAAATTTCTACAGGTTGCCAGCTTAGAGTTACAGAGGAGGTCTAAATTATTGCTCTCGCTCTAACGATCGCGGCGATACCTCACAGGTGTGGTTTGAACACCATTTACATATGTGGGCAGGACTTGCGTACGCGTTCGCTTCCGTGCGTGAGCTAACGGGGACAGGGCACTTTGATTTTTTTTTTCCTATTTATTTTTTAATTATTTTCTATTTTTTATACAGTTTTATTTTTTTTATCATTTTTATTCCTATTACAAGGAATGTAAACATCCCTTGTAATAGAAATAAGCATGACAGGAGCTCTTTATTGTGAGATCTGGGGTCAAAAAGACCTCAGACCTGACAAGTACAAAAAAAAAAAAAAAATGATGAAAAAAAATTGGCTCTTTAAATCCGTTGCTAGGAGACGACGTTGGACATCGCTCCGGTCCTCACTCGACTTCCTGGCTGTGAGGTGCGTGGACCGGATAGTTTTCCCCGCTGCCAGCAGGTCCGGTAAGCGGGGAAAACGACCGGGAAGTTATCTGAAAGAGAACCGCCGGCAGTTTAAAAAAATACCGGGGTTATGGGAGCTATCTGCTGCCATAACCCTGGTATTTAACGCCAACTTACCAACGTATAACTGCGGCAGGTGGTCCGGAAGTGGTTAAGTATTCGGACATTCGGATCAATCTGTACATCCGAATAGGTAAAAGAACGAAAATACAATAATTACAAAACTCTGAACAGGCAAAATAAAGAAAAAACGAAAACTCTAAATTCCGAACATATGAAAGAACGAAAATACGAACTTCCGAATAGATGAAAGAAAGAAAATGAAAATGTCTCTATAGTGAATGACACAACACTCCCTACCCCAACACACGCAATCTCTCTCACTGCAGACTTTGTATTTTTCACAAAAGCACCCAAAAACCACCCAAAAACCACCAAAACAATACCAGTCTCTGCTCCTCCTTCACCACACTACTGTACTCTCTCTCAGAATGGCGTCAGAGGGGCGGTGGCTAATCGCGTCCGAAAAGTAAACTAACATTTTGAAATTACAGATCATTCCGAATAATCAAAATGTGTTTGCAAAAATACAAATAAATCCGAAGCACCGAAATACATTACATTTCCTAATTTTGTATTTTGGCTATTCAGAATGATTGGGAATTTGGTATTTTATTTTCGTTTTCTGACACATTAGGCACCGCCATTTTGAGAGAGACATGTTTTTGGTTTTCTTGCTGTTTAAAAAACAAAAACAAAACACACACATTCTGATCCTGTTTAATGCAACAAAAGTACGAATCAACGAAAAAGGCATTCTCACGAAAGTAAGACTTACAAAAATTACGAAATGTGTTCCAAATTGACAAAAAAAGCAAGTATGAATTCGGAGTCAACGAAAAATTAGCCTTACAGAATTAGGAATCGTTCCGATTCAATGAAAAATGACCCTTACGAAATTACAAATTATTCCGAATAGAAAAACATACGTTTTATGAAATTACGAATCAACAGAGATGAAACGAAACAAAACGAAGCTAATTTCCCCCCTGTGCACATATATATCTACAATTGTGATCACGTTAATGTACCGCAGACTCTGTGTATACTAATTTTTTTAGCCGGGGTTCCCATAGATCTGAAAATATTTCAAAGGTTCACCCAAGGTAAAAAGGTTGAGAAAGGCTGGAATAGTGATTTCTTTTTGCATTTGTGATACATCTGATCTTTATCAGGACAGGTTTTCTGTATTTGTGTGTGATCTTACATATCTGATATATTTTCTTGAACAAGTTTTATTTTGTATGTGTTTAGTTGTCACTGCCTGGGACAAATGGGTGCTTCTTGGTTTATTGTACAGTCAATTGCTTTGCTTAGAATGTTCTCTTTTTTTTTTTTTTTTTTTTTAAGCATTTTCGCTCTTGTCCTAAAGGTTTGGGTTTATTTGTGCTTTTCATTTTTTCATTTTTTATTTGTGCTTTTCATTTTATTTGTGCTTTTCATTTTGTAATAAAATTTATGCCTGGCAAAAAAAAAAAAAAGAAATGGGTTTGGTTTTTGGGGGCAAATAATTCTTTTTACATTTTACATTATATTCTTTGTAATAATAAGGAATGAGTTTTTTTTTCCTCTTCTACAGCCATGTGTTGTAAATGTCCATTTTTTTCAAACCAGTAATAGTAAAAACTGTATTTTTTTTTCATTATCTTCTTTTTGTTTAAAAAGACCATTAAAAAAAAAAAAAAATATATATATATATATATATATATATACACACAGTATCTCACAAAAGTGAGTACACCCCTCACATTTTTGTAAATATTGTATTATATCTTTTCATGTGACAACACTGAAGAAATGACACTTTGCTACAATGTAAAGTAGTGAGTGTACAGCTTGTATAACAGTGTAAATTTGCTGTACCCTCAAAATGACTCAACACACAGCCATTAATGTCTAAACCGCTGGCAAAAAAGTGAGTACACCCCCAAGTGAAAATGTCCAAATTGGGCCCAAAGTGTCAATATTTTGTGTGGCCACCATTATTTTCCAGCACTGACTTAACTCTCTTAGGCATGGAGTTCACCAAAGCTTCACAGGTTGCCACTGGAGTCCTCTTCTACTCCTCCATGACGACATCACAGAGCTGGTGGATGTTAGAGACCTTGCGCTCCTCCACCTTCTGTTTGAGGATGCCCCACAGATGCTAAATAGGGTTTAGGTCTGGAGACATGCTTGGCCAGTCCATCACCTTTACCCTCAGCTGCTTTAGCAAGGCAGTGGTCATCTTGGAGGTGTGTTGGGGGCCGTTGTCATGTTGAAATACTGCCCTGCAGCCCAGTCAACATATTTAAACCCTTTTTATTTCTCTAAAAGGTTTGCACTTTCCCATGCTGGACCAGCAAACTTCATCTTCCAATCTTCCATTAAGATTTTTACAGTTCTTTGCATTAAGAAGATTTCCAGTTTCCAAAACTATGTCATTTTTGTACGCTTGCCATCTGGAGTCAAGCTTGATACATAAACTGGATTCCACAACGATAACAAGAATGGCTCCAGCCCCCCCCTTTAACCAACAAGTCTCAACATAGCTTTATACGCATAATTGCTTTTCACATGAAAATTGTTTTATCCAAGAAATTGCCCTAATTGTCTTGTTTTGGTGTCACGTAATGTTCAGTGTACCATACTTTAGAAAACTGATATAGAGCAAATACAGGGTGTTTTATATCGCACTGCTGATTCAGTCCCCTCCATACATAAACTTACTTACACTTTATTTCATATTCTAGTCTAAAGATATTACTAGATCTCAATTTGTTCTCCTCTTTCTATCGTCATTCGATCTTTAGTATATGTTTAATCTGACTTCATTCACATTGATTTATTTCTCTGTGTTTTGATTTACATTATTGCTGTCACAGAATAGAAGAATTTTATATTGGTTCAGGTTCCTCATGTGTATTTTGGATCAATGCAGAAGCTTTGGTGCCAGAACTGGGTGCTGCCTGCACAGCTGTCATCATTATCTATCACTCCTACATAAAACCACATCTAATGTATGCACACAGGTGCACAGAGCGTTCAACGCACAACCCAGGCAGCAAAGTTCATTCAGCTTTAGGGCCTTTTAACAGGGATGTCTTCTTAGTTTGTTCCGTAGAGGAGGCATGAGCAGATTCCCTGCTGAATCGGAACGGGACAGATGTCCTTTTGTAAAAAACCATGCCCATTGATTTTTTTTCCCTCCATTTTGCAACTTAACTTTTTGCAGAACTATGTTGGATCTATGGACGGCCAGAAGAAAACAGACTTGTGTCTGAGTACATCAGGTTACTGACGATCTATCATGTTTATTCTGGAAAAATATATAAGGACCCAGTCTTTTTCCATTTCTTTTTCCAGACCTGGATGGACTTGAATAAATGTCTGTTTACATCCGTTTGTCCATAGAGTTACTTGGAGCTTCCCATCAGGTCTACCTGAAAAACTGATAGAGGAACCCAATTGGAAAGCCCATGTGAAAGGATAAAGGAGTTGATTTACTAAAACTGGAGAGTGCAAAATCTGGTGCAGCTGTGCATGGTAGCCAATTAGCTTCTAACTTCCGCTTGTTCAATTAAGCTTTAACAAAAAACCTGGAAGCAGATTGGTTTCGATGCAGAGCTGCACCAGATTTTGCATTCTCCAGTTTTAGTAAATAAACCCTTAGGGCTCTTTAACACGGTCCACCTCCGTAGGCGGATCAGTGCTGCTCAGCAGGGATCGATCCGCCAATCCCTGCTGAGCCGGCGGATGTCAGTGCGGAGAGGGAGGTGTCACAGCCCCCGCTGCTCTCTATGGGGGATCCAATCCGATCCCCAGGACGGATGGAAAAAAGGGTTTCCATCCGTCCGGATTTCACGGACAGGATCGGATGCGGATGGCAGCGGGTGTCAGCGGACATGTCACCGCTGACATCCGCTGCTCCATAGGGCTGAATGGGCATCCGATCAGATCCGCCTAAAAAACTGATCGGAACGCCCGTGTGAAAGAGCCCTAAAGGCCCGTACACACGATAGGAAAATCGGAAGGGAAATTTCGTCCAACAAACGATTTGCCGATTTTCTGATTGTTAGTATAGTGCTTTTGCCAGCCGATTACCGATTTTCGGACGACAAAAACTGTGCACAGTGTCAGGCTATAAAATTTTTGTCGTACGTCAACACAATGTCCGGTTTTCATTTAATTAGTACAGTTTTCGTCTTAAAAAAAATCTTAAGAGCAAGACTAGGCATGCTCAGAAACGAAAGAACACATACAAAACAATCCAACACATGACATCACTTCTGAAGTAGAATTAGTTAGCATGCAACAAAAAACGGACGACAGATTGTTCGATAATCTGATCGTGTGTACGGGGCTTTAGTCTTTATATTATTCAATGCTAGTCATAAGTAGTGTGAATGATTAGATACCTACTAGTAAAAGAGTGCAAACCATCTGAGTTGGTTCAGATATGACCAGGATACAGCCAATTTGGAGGCTGAATTGAAAAATTGGACTGCATTTGTAAATTACTATTTTTGCGCTTTTTTTTTTTTTTTTTTTTTTATTGTGTCAAAAGCTTTAAATAACAAAATCTACTAATAATCAAATAAGTACAAGAAGAAGACAAGAATTTGTTTTCTTCTTTAAACTGTTTTGACTATTTTTTTGTAATTTATTTTTATTTAAAAAGCTCTTACAGCTTCATCAATTGGTTGGAAAGGCAAATATGGGATTTTTGACTTGCTGTAAAATTCTCTGATGTTCATTGATGGACATAGCTTCTTATCTTCTTCACCGTTGGGTTATGCTGCCCCCTACAGGAGTAGGACACTAGGTAGGAGAACAAACTTGACTTCGCCTATGGGGCAGTCCCTGGGGGTTATACTCCCACTTTTGGCTATAGCCACTCAGTTTTGTTACAAGTAGTGTCAGAAGAAAGCCAACTTCATTAAGGAGTGGGTGCTGTGTCCGTTTTGCCCACCTTAGAATTCCGGCTACTTCCCAAGCCACCAGGGCACTTCTTGTGCCCCGTTGGTGATTGACATAGGCCATGGCCGTGGCATTATCCGATTGAATACATACCGGACACCCCTGAAGATGAATTATCCAATGAGCCAGACAAAGTCTAATCGCTCCGAGTTCCAGTACATTGATCGTCAGTCTGGACTCTGGCAGAGTCCAGACTGCGCACTCCCTCCCCACCCCCATCTCCAGCTTGACACCCCAGACCGACCTAAAAAAGGTATGGCCACCCCATGGGAGAGGAGGGGGAGGGGGGTGTGGGCAGATGGGTGGGGGGTAAAAAGTCCACAGAGGACTACTGATAAATCGGAAAGGGGTGCATTGGAAGGAGGGGAGCCCGGGGGTTCCGACCATCCCAGGGAGGGGCCCACGTCCACCCCAAAACCCTCCTGGGGTAGTGGGGGGACAGCTACTTCCCATTCCAGGAACAGGGGGGGCACCGCTCCTGACAGACCACCGCTCCATCAGAATGTGGGTATCTGTCGGCCAGGAGGAACGCTGCGACTCAGGCTGAGGCCAGATCGTATGCACCCTCGCGAGACGTTTAACTCGCAGGCCAGCCCCCGTCCAGTGGGGCTATGTCGCGGCTGACCTAGCACAGAGCTGAGGAATGCACAAGCTCGCTTGCCATACTTGGGGGAACCTCTGGATCTAGATTATTAAGTCCGTCGCCCAGTTCGGCAGTTGATTGAAGCTTCTCACAGGAAACAAAATAACAAAGATAGAAAAAAATCAACGTAAAAGGAAAAAACTGCCAGGACCATAGATCCCAGCAAGGAACTAGGTCCTTCCCCCTGACTAGGCAAAAAAAAAACTGAGTGGCTATAGCTGAAAGTGGGAGTATACTCCCTGGGACTGCCCATAGGCGTAGTCAAGCTTTTTCCTGCCTAGCGTCCTTCTCCTGTAGGGGGCAGTATAACCCAATGGTTAAGAAGATAAAGAGCTGTGTCCGTCAATGAACGAAAGAGAACATAAAATATTCACATTCACTTGGAAAAAAGCTTGAATATTCTATCTTGTTATTCTGCACATGTTAATTCCCTTTAACCACTTTACCACCGGAGGATTTTGCTGTCTTTCGTCCAGGCCACTTTTTGCGATTCGGCGCTGTGTGACTTCAACTGACAATTGCGCGGTCGTGCGACGCCGTACCCAAACGAAATTTACGTCCTTTTTTTCCCACAAACAGAGCTTTCTTTTGGTGGTATTTGATCACCTGTGCGGTTTTTACTTTTTGCGCTATAAACAAAAAAAGAGCGTTTATTTTGAAAAAATAACAATATTTTTAACATTTTTTTATATGAAATTCCCCCCAAAAAAGATGTAAAAACCAATTTTTTAAAAATTTTTTGGCCAATTTGTTTTCTGCTACCTATGTTTGGTAAAAAAATCGCAATAAGCGTATTTTGATTGGTTTGCGCAAAAGTTATTGCGTCTACTAACAAAGGGAAAGATTTCTGTCATTTTTGGTGTTTTTTTTTTTAACGCGTAATGGCGGCGATCTGCGATTTTTTTTGTGGGACTGCGACATTGCGGCGGACAGATCGGACCCTTGACTGACATTTTTGACACTTTTGGGGGTACCAGTGACATTACTGCAGTAATCAGTGCTATATATATGCACTGTTACTGTAAAAATGACACTGGCAGGGAAGGGGTTAATTTTATTGGAGAGGGAGGGGTTAATGTATGCCTGGTGCTTACTGACGTGTAGGGGGGGAGGTGACTGAGTGAGTCAGGGACAGATCGGATGTCCAGCTATGCTGAACAGTCCGATCTGTCACTCTCTGTCACTATGGAGATCCGCCCGCTTGTGTTTAAACACAAGCGGGCGGATCTCCACACTAGATCCCCGGCGATCGGGGCAGAGCAGCGGCGATCGCCGCTGCTCCTCCCCTGGCCCGACTCCCGCTGTGAATGAAAACAGCGGGAGCGAGCCTCCGGCGGCCCGCCCAGAAGGGGGAGTGTCTGACGACGTTAATACTACGTCGTCAGACGATAACGAGCCACTCTGCCGCAGTAGTATTACTGTGAGCAGACGTAAAGTGGTTAAAGTGGTTCTAAAAGCAGAAGGTTTTTTTTTTTACTTTAATGCATTCTATTTACCTGAGGCTGATCTTTAGCCAGTGCTGCACACAAGAGCAGCAGCTCTCTCAGCTCTTTCTCTCCTCATTGGACAGAGGGGCAGCAGTGGGAGCCATTGGCCCCTGCTGCTGTCAATCCCAGCCAGTGAGGAGAAAGGGGGCTGGGGCTGAGCTGTGCTCTGTGTATTAATGGACACACAGAGCCAGCTCAGGTGTTTGCAAGCTGTTTGCTATGGGGGGGGGGGGGCACTTGGTCGGGGAAAGGGCCAGGATCGCCAACAGGGAACCCTAGAAGAGGAGGATCGGGGGATGCTCTGTGCAAAACCCTTGTATGAGCAGGTAAGTATAACATGTTTGTTATTTTTTTTTTTTTTTAAATTAACCTTTAGATTCACTTTAAAAATATTTTGCTGACAAAGGTCCCTTCTGCAGTGCTAGTATGGGCAGCTACAGCCTCATCATGTCTTTTTTAGCTGAAATATTAACCGTCAATAAATGCACTATGGAATAATGTTGTTTACCCTCAAGGGCGAATTGATGAAAAAGCCAAGTGAAGTGTCGATAAGATAATCCGATCTCCAGCTGTCTGTGTCTCTACTTGTTCCTAATTACCGATTGCTGTCAGGACGTATGCCTTCTGAGCTGCATTCTTGTTGTTAGTAGTCAGTGTGCAGATTCGCCATCGGTGTGGGGGGCTGCTGTCATGATCATACTGGGAAGACATTTTTTCTTATTATTTTTCTAAATCAGGTTTAAATACAGTACTGGGAAATCTTAAACTTACACTAAACTCTGTTTTTTTAAAAAAAATCCTGGGAATCTCCAAATATCTATGATTGTTCAGTATTTTCCCTGTATCTTTATTCTTTTTTAACCACTTCTGGACCGGAAGATTTCCCCCCTTAATGACCAGGCCATATTTTGCGATTTGGCACTGCGTTAATTTAACTGACAATTGCGCAGTCGTGTGATGCTGTACCCAAAAAAATACTGATGTCCTTTTTTTTCTCCACAAATAGAGCTTTCTTTTGGTGGTATTTGATCACCTCTGCAATTTTTATTATTTTTTTATTTTTTTAAACAAAAAAAAGAGCGACAATTCTGAAAAAAAAAAAAAAAAAAAAACAATATTTTTCACTTTCTGCTATATAACATTTCCAATAAAAAAAAAAAAATCAAATTTTCTCATCATTTTAGGCCAATTTGTATTCTGCTACATGTTTTTGGTAAAGAAAAAATCCCAATTAGCGTATTCTGATTGGTTTGCGCATAAGTTATCTTGTTGTCTACAAACTAGGTGAAAGAATTATGTCATTTTTTAAAATTTATCTTTACTAGTAATGGCAGCGATCAGAGAAGGGGACAGAAGCTAAGGCCAAGTTTCAGTACTTCCACCTCAGCTGGTGATAGTTCATATGAGGATAAGTTAACAATATGCAATGTTGTAGTGTCTAGTTGTTCTTGGTCAGGTATGGGTCCAATGTCTCTGTTTTCCTCTCTCCCAGCCCCGGCTGCCCAGATAGCCCATCCGGTGCTGGGATCTGAGGAGGGATTATAATTTTCTGGTATTGAAACACCCCTACTGTTTTTCGAGATGTCTCCGGTATTGGGCTGTGGGGATTGATTAGGGCCGAGATTAGGGCTAAACATCGACACTTGGGGGACATCCCCTCTTTGTCCATGTAGACTTCTCCGACCTCTCCACATATTGTTCGATTATGAAAAGAAATGGCTGCACTCCAGATAAGGTCAAATTCCAGGTTTATTGCTGGACATCCCAGTGTGACAAAAGGTGGCAAGGTAGACGCATTTCACACACTAATATGTGTGCTTAATCATTACCAATCATTACATACTAATGATTAAGCACACATATTAGTGTGTGAAACGCGTCTACCTTGCCACCTTTTGTCACACTGGGATGTCCAGCAATAAACCTGGATTTTGACCTTATCTGGAGTGCAGCCATTTCTTTTCATTATTGATTATCCACGGAGGCGAGCAGGGGCGCGCACCGCTGTTGGTCATCAAGCTTCTGAACCACCTTGAGCAGTGAGTCTCTTTTCCTTGTATATTGTTCGATTGTTTGGGCTTCAGGGTGGTTTAATGTGGTGAAACCAGATGTTTGTTGGACCTATTAGTATATTGGGGGTCAGACCTACCTTCCATCCCCCGTTTAGGTGGACGTCCCCTTCCTGTCCTATCCCTTTGTGCAATGTTTTGAGATTTCACTGATGAGGCCGATGAGGACAGCGACACATCCGCTTCTGATCTAGATAGTTCCATATTCTGTGGGGTTCTCCCTCTACCTAATCTTCCCCCTCTAGGCCACACCATCCGCTGCTATTTATAGGCGTAACCGCCAGCAAACGCCAGTTTGTCCTTATGCAATTTAAAATCCTTTTTTAGTATTACATTCTTATTGAATTTCTCTAGATGTTGGATCAATTCCTGTTCCGTTCTCACAAACTCTGCATTTTGGATGGTGGGTTTTTTTAACCTGTAATGCATCGATGTCCCTGTCCACCTCCCCGAGATCTTCTTTATATTTATATCCCTAATTAATTCCATCATTGTGGCCGAGCACTGTGTGAGATTTTTTTCCCACAGTTTTCGGAATTGGATGTCAGAAGTCTCAAATGACGGAAACACCTGTATGCGTAATCCCAATGGGTTTATATTTTCCCTTAGATATCTGTCAAAGTATCTAATGTGCCATCCAAGCTTTGACTTACGTTCAAGTAGTCTTCTTAGTTTCTGAAAATATACTTCCATTCCCACATCTTGTTCCGTCTGGGGAACACATGATTGTTGAATGGAATCTAAGAAGGTCTCCCAACCTTCCCCACATAATTGAGCCATACAAGAAGGCTTATTACCTAGGAGAGAGACACACTAAATAACAAAAGACAAACAAGGAAAAAAGAGGGGGGAAAAAAAGTAAAAAAAAAGGAAGGAAGGGGAATTTGCTAAACAACACTTTTTGATTCAAAGTTCAGTGTGATAATGCAACATCAAGGGATACAGACATCAAGCATATATGCATGTTCATAAATATAGTTCTTTCATATCCAAAGTATCAATATCCCTATAGTGGATGATATCAGTGCTTTAAGTGCCCCAAAAGAGGTGCCGGTACTCTATTATAGCCTATAAATTTTTTCACCTCCCCCCCACCCCACTTCAGGGTCCCCACAGAGCACCCCCCCCCCCCCCCTGGCCTGGGACTCCGGAGCAGGGGGACTCACTGTTTGTGACTGGTCTGGCTCTGGAGTGGGAAATATTCTTGGGGGGGGATTGAGGGCGCAGATGTCCAAAATGAGCGTACTGGTGTGCTAAGGCGCACTGAGGGGTGGCGGTACGCTCAAGAGCCATATTTGGAAGTGGCGGTACTGAGTACCAGTGCATACTGGCCCACTTAAAGCACTGGATGATATTCATATAATTAATTATATCCTGGGCATAAGTAGCTATTCAACGGTTAATCATAGAGTTGATCTAAGAGTTTGGGTTCTACACCCCATTAATCAAAATTGTAAATAGCAGAGGGTATCAACTCTATGAGAGTCCCAGACCCACATCCTCAAAATCATGTATTAAAAGAAGAAGAAACTGTATAGATTATAGTGACCACGTGGTCCCAGAAACCATCTGTGATCGATCTATTACTAGGACTTTGTAGGGTCTAGGGCTAATAGTAATGGAGGTAAAAACTGTACAGCAAAACTGTATAAACTGTGAGGTCTCTTGTAAGCTGCCAATTCACCGCGTTTCGCGGACTGGTTTAAGCAGTCACTGCTTCATCAGGAACATGATTGGCAGAACATTCACCTTAACAGAATTAAAGAAGGAAAAACAGAATATAAATTACAAAAAATTACAGTAAAATTACAAAAAAATCGCAGTAATACCCCAACACTCTGTGTGTCACCATGTGTTGTGAAGTAAATAGATTGCTTCTTACCAAATGACAAATGAGGGTAAGCATCAAATCATATGCTCCTTATGGAGACTCCCAGAATGGATACTCTGGCTGGGCTCCTATTAATACCATGTGGATGAGCTTGCTTCTCTATGCAGGTGTAAATCCCATGCATTGGATGCTCAGCCTGCCCGGCTTACAACACTGCCTTGTCTCTCTTGCCTCGTGTTGTACTGATAACACCAGGAGGATGGTGATATATGTTACCCTTTTACACAGCTGTTACTGCAATAAATGTCCCAGTTGGTAGATTCCCCCTCTGCTCCTGTTCCAGTGATTCCTCAAAATGTTGGATTTTCCCTCACTTGTTGGCAGAGTTACTTGGACGCAAGAAGAATGTGAATATTCCCATTGGAGACACAAACAGCAACAGTCTTCCTAGCCCTTCCCTACGCTATATCAAGGACAATGAATTCAAGCGATATGGGATAAAATCTTACACAGCCACCTGCAGTGCAGTCCACGCTAGTTGATGTCACTTTGCTAGCTCCAATCCAACGCATTTCCTCTCAGAAAGCATTGTCTGGGATGGAGGCATTTTTTGCAATGTGGCACTGCGTTACTTTACTTTACTTTACGTTACTTGGTGGCATTTGATCATCTCTGCCTTTTTTATTTTTTGAGCAAAAAAAAGACAGACAATTTTGAAAAAAAAAAAAACAATATTTTTTTAATTTCTGCTATAAAACATATCCAATAAAAAAATGTAACAAATCTAATTTCTTCATAAATTTAGGTCAATATTTATTCAGTTACATGTTTTTTGATAAAAAAAAAAATCCCCAATAAGCGTATATTGATTGGTTTGTGCAAAAGATATAGTGTCTACAAACTATGGGATATATACTGGAATTTTTTATTTCTTTTTTTATTCTAGTAGTGGCGACGATCAGCGATTTATAGCAGGACTGTAATATTGCGGCAGACATTCTGACACTTTTGACACTTTGTGGGAACCAGTGACACTAATACAGTGATTAGTGCTAAAAATATGCACTGTCACTGTACTAATGACACTGGCAGGGAAGGAGTTAACATCAGGGGTGACTGTGTTCCCTGGGAGTGCTTGCTAACTCTGTGGGGGGGGGGGGTGCACTGACTGGGGAAAGACAGAGATCACAGGAATGAGACAGGAACACTGATCTCTGTCTTCCTCCCTGTCAGAACGGTGATCTGCCTTGTTTACAGAAGCAGACCACCGTTCTGTGTCTCTCGGGAACGATCGCAGTTGGCCGGTGGACATCGAGTCCACCGGACCCACCAATAGGCTCCCTCTCTAGCCAATCAGCTTGCGAACGCACCCTAGGCTGGGCGCGCACGCCACCTGAAGCCCTTGCACGAAATCACATACAGGTACATGATTTTGTGCGGGGGAGCCAACTTGCCAAAAGTACATTAGGCAGTCGGCAAGTGGTTAAGTAAAGGCCCCCTACCTACTATTGATTTAAAATTTTCACTTTTTTACTTAATTTGTTCACTTAATTTCACTTAATTTGTTTTATTGTCTAGACTGTGGCTAGTAGGAGCAGAAAATGTCCTGGCAATAGAAACAATGCCCCATCATTGGTGTCAGTGGGGGAATAGTATCCCATTGCTGGTGTCAGTGGGAGGAATAGTGTCCCATCATTGGTGTCAGTGGGAGGAATAGTGCCCCATCATTGGTATCAGTGGAAGGAATAGTGCCCCATCATTGGTGTCAGTGGGAGGAATAGTGCCCCATCATTGGTATCAGTTGGAGGAATAGTGTCCCATCATTGGTATCAGTGGGAGGAATAGTGCCCCATCATTGGTGTCAGTGGGAGGAAAAGTGCCCCATCATTGGTATCAGTAAGAGGAATAGTGCCCCATCATTGGTGTCAGTGGGAGGAATAGTGTCCCATCATTGGTATCAGTGGGAGGAATAGTGTCCCATCATTGGTATCTGTAGGAAGAATAGTGTCCCATCATTGGTGTCAGTGGGAGGAATAGTGCCCCATCATTGGTGTAAGCGGGAGGAATAGTGTCCCATCATTGGTGTAAGTGGGAGGAATAGTGTCCCATCATTGGTGTCAGTGGGAGGAATAATGCTTCACTGTTATTGTCAGTGGCAGGAATTATGCCCCATTGGTAATGTCAGTGGGAGGGATAGGGCCGAGTAAAGGCAATCAAAGGGCTAGAAAATTACAAAGATTTATATTTACTCAACTAAATGGGCCTTAAAGTAAATCTGCTACAAGTAATACAACTGAGCTTATGATTAAATATGAAGAAGCAAAGGTTACTTTTAGTGAAAATGGAATTTCCAAAAAATCAGTAGATCCAGAGATACGGGCACCTACATTTATATGCAAATTTTACTTTTTAAATTTTGCCTAGCCCTCTCCTGCCTTCCCAAGCCTCTATATTTGTCCTTTAATGTAACAGGGAAAAGCGCTGAACAATTGGGAGAAAGTCAACCATGGCTTTTAAAAGAAAATTTCAAATTTCTGTGCAATTTTAACTATTTGCCGTAAAATCACGTACCTGTAATCATTTTGCTCAAGTGGTTGTACTGAGGTCAGCCTGCACCGTTTCTTTAAGCCAACGGTCGGCTTTCTTGTAATAACCAATGCGGCTAAGCAGCTGCTCAGCTGTTATTACAAGCAGCGGGAGGAGATGTCCCCCCCCCTCCCCTCCGCCTTCAGCGGCTTGCCCAGGCTCTCCTGTCCCACCAAGAGACCCGAGCCACCTGTCAGCACATCCGCCAGCTGCTCGGAGACCCGAACAAAGCCGGATTTAAAAAAATCCAAAGCATTCAAAAATGCTGATCTTGGCGTTTTAAATACTTTCAAGTGCAGAGGAGGGGTTTGGGGTCTTTAGACCCCAGATCCCTCAATGAAGAGTACCTGTCACTGCCTATTACTGTCACAAGGGATGTTTACATTCCTTGTGACAGCAATAAAGTGATCAGAAACATTTTGTTTAAGGTAAAGCGCCCCATCCCTCTATGCTCGTGCTCCAAAGCAAATGCACACGTAAGTCACGCCTGCAAATGTTAACAAACCACACATGTGAGGTATCGCTGCGATCGTTAGAGCAAGAGCAATAATTTTAGCACAAGACCTCCTCTGTAACTCTAAACAGGTAACTGTTACAATTTTTTTAAAGCAATGAAGATTTGTAGGTACCGTAGTTTGTTGCCATTCCACGAGCGTGCGCAATTTTAAAGTGTGACATGTTAGGTATCTATTTACTCAGTGTAACATCATCTTTCACATTAAACAAAAAAAAAAAATTGGGCTTACTTTACCGTTTAGTTTTTTTTTTTTTTTAATTCATTGAAGTTTATTTTTTCCCAAAAATTACATTTGAAAGACAGCTGCGCAAATACAGTGTAACATTAAATATTGCAATGACCACAATTTTATTCTCTAGGGTCTCTGCAAAAAAATAAATATATATAATGTTTGGGAACTCTACGTAATTTTCTAGCAAAAAATACTGATTTTAACTTGTAAGGAACAAATGTCAGAAATAGGCCTGGTCTTCAAGTGGTTACCTACCTATATCCCTGGATCTGCTGACTATTTTTATGTGAGGTTTTGCTTTTTTTTATTACATGGTCAGTTTAATTGCTCATGTGAATTTTTGGATTATTTATTGTTTGATATTGTAGAATAGAAGTCTATATTTCTTTTGAAGTTTTATTTGAGTAGCCCCTCATGAGTGCCTTTCTTGATAGCTGGGTAACCTGCTAAACTTGTCAGTTTCTAGCTGTAATGGCCTTTTTCATTGAGAAGAAACACTAAGGGGCACTTAGGGAAACCAACTTTTCCAGTGAGGATGAAATCTGTCTAAGAATGACAAAAAGGAATTCTGACTATTGTAATAATTGAAGTATTCTCAAATGATCTCTGTTTGGACTTGTTTTGAAATGTCTCGTTGTTTTGGGACAGTCTAAAAATCAAGGTTATACTTTCTAACAGTACTTCTCTTGTCTTTTCAGCTTCACGTGGCTTTCTGGGCAAGTCCACAGAAACTTTTTGTGCAAGTTTTCTGGACATGTGGTGGAGTTATTTGATGAAGAGTTTAGACATCTATATGCCACATCCAAACCAGTGATGGGTTTGAAGTCCCCAGCTCCACTGGCGCCAGTCTTAAAAAAAGATAATGAGAAAGGGGCAATGTCGGACAGCAGCACCCAGGAGAGTAAAAACACAACCTCAGAACCTCTTAGTGGGTCATCCAGTATCTCCCACACGTCACAACCACCATCATCCCCAACATCCATCACTCCAGTTCAATCCCCAGTGCTATCTCCAGTGACATCCCCCCTTCAGCGCATTAATTCTTTCCATGGCTACTCCTCTCTTCGAACTCCCCCAACGCCAACTAACTATCAACCGAACTACTTCCAGAGAAGCTACCAACCTGAGTCTCCAACCCACGCATTCAACAATAATAACAACATCTACCGCTCCTTCAGGACCCGCAGAGAAGACTTTTTGAGCTCCAGGTTTACCCAAGGGTGGAGATTTTTTTCTAAACCCACAATGACCTAAAACATTACTATTATTGCTATGCACTGGTACAAAAAATGCACTAAAAAAATACAAACTCCAGTAGTAAAATGAAAATTAATAATTATAAAATGTAAAATTAAAAAAATGCTCTTATTAAAAAGGGAACACTGAACATGAACAAGTAGGTAACATTTTGTTCAGTGTCATAACTGGCCCTACTTGACAGGGAGCCCAACCATGACCTCTGCTTCTATAATTAGTACAGTAACAAGAAAACTGTTGGCCATTTTCAGCTTTTATAAGTAAAACTCCTGAGTAAGAGTAAAAGCGACAAGACTCCTACTAAGTCTTCTGGCGCTTTTCCACTGCATGGAACCGAACGGTTTGGCTCACTTTTGTGCTTTTCCACTGCTGGTACCGCATGGTATAGTCTATGAACGGTTCGGTACGGTACGACGGCGCTTTTCCACTGCATGGAACGGAACGGTACGGCTCTCAAAAACAGTACCTACTCGATTGTGGTTCCAACAGGTACCATACCCGGTACCATATCCCACAATTCTTTGCATGCAGTCACTACTGGCCACTGATTGGTCAGAGAATCCCACCCACCCCGTTATTATCCCACCCACTTAACTTTAGTACTACTTTAGTGGAAAAGCAAACCATACCGTACCGTACCGAACCGTTCCAACACCGTACCATGCGGTACCAGCAGTGGAAAAGCAAACCGGGCCAAGCAGGGCCGAGTAGAGCCGAGCCGGTACTTGCAGTGGAAAAGTGCCAATTGTTGGACAGGAAACCCTCCTCTATGAACCTCCCTTAAATTAGTGATACTGTGTAACTGGGGCCTGACATGCTTGGCCTAAGCTTTACACATCTGCCATCCCCTTGTCTAATACATGTGTCTCACGAGATAGTAAGGCCCTCTTGTTGGACAGATTGGTGGAGCTCTTGGTGCTTAGCTCAGAAATTAGACCCCAATTACAAAAAAAAAAAAAAAAAAAAGGAAATTGATCTTAAAAAAGGCACCCGTATTAGGATTTCCTAATAAACGAAGTAGAAAGCATCTTGTAATGTTTACTCTTTATTCTTAAGTTTAAAATGGCTGTAAGATAAAAATCTAAACCTGACAGTTTCTCAAACCTGCTATACAGATAAAAACCATCAAAACTTCCATCACTTATTGAAGAAATCAAAATCTGCCAAATTCTACTCCTTATACCTTCCTACTGTTCCATTACTGTGATGGGCAATCTCACCGACCACCCACCTGACTCCACCAAGAATGTTGATCTGTTTCAAATGTCGCTTTATAAAGTGACATACCTCCTTAGACCCATTCAACTGGACAGGTCCTCTGCAGACTTGGCACAATCCACAGGCAGCTTAAAGTGGAAGTAAACTCCCTTGGTTGATTTTACCTATAGTAAAACCTATAATAAAACACTATATAAATATAATGGGGACCTATAATAAGGCTTAGCTATAGGAGGTACAGTCAATATCTCCTCAATGTGCACCATGTTGGAGATTTCTACTTTAGGAGCAGCCGGTGACGTCACCAGCGCATGTGTTCTGAAGGAAGAGCATACCATGCCGTTTCATCGGAGCACTGTGGCATCATCGCTAGTTGGCCATTTTCATACTGCCAAAGCCTGGAAACCCAGAAAGAAGACCGGGTGAAGATTGAAGCGCCTACAGCGGTGACAGAGCACCTATGTAGGGCTTCATTTTCAGGTAAGTCTGTTATAATGTTCAAGTATGCAGTACATACTATCACATTATAACTTAAATTGCCTGGGGCCAGTTTTTTTTTTGCTGTGGCTTCCTACCACTTTCACTCTTCAATAAGACACAAAAGCTGAATCCAATGCAATTTAACTTCAGCTAATTGCAGCACAGAGGATGTTTTTCCTTTTCTTTGAAGTGTAAGAAGATAATGTCTTTTCAAAGTACTAACATTGACTGAGGGAAAGTGGAAGAAACGGAGTAGGTCTAGCTAGGACTGAACTAACTAGCAATAAACAGAAAAAAATACATATAAGTGGGACAGAACAAATGTGTATGTTTTAGAGCTCCTTGTACAGGGACCTCAAGGTACATGTGGTTAGTTAAGCAGTGTTGAGAAACTGACAAGTCTAGTTTAATGGGAAGCTATTATGGTTTTTGCCTATTTTAATGTTTCCAAGTGTAGAAACTGATCTTTATGATTTTTTTGTTGCTTGTATAAATTGTTTATAATAAAAAAAAAAAAAACTAATACTAATATTGGGCGATCTAATAAAAAGCCCGGTACTGCCAGCACACGTGTTTATTGCCTCTATGTAACTGAAAATCCATACAGGTTTCTTTGAGCTAATAGACAAGGTGTGGAGTGTGTAATTCTTCTGACATATGGCACTTTTCCACTGCAAGTACCGGCTCGGCTCCATTCGGCACTGCTTGGCCCAGCTCGGCTCAGTTTGCTTCTCGACTGTGTGGTACGAGTCGGCACGTTTCAGCACTGTATAGGCTCTACTCGGCTCGGTTTGCTTTTCCACTAAAGTAGTAAGTGGGTGGGATTACAACGATTCTCTGACCAATCAGTGGCTAGTAATGACAAACAATCAAGGCTGCGTGCAAAGGATTGTGGGATATGGTATAGGTACGGCCCACTTGGAACCCCAACTGAGGTGGTACTGTTTAAGCGAGCCGTACCATGTAGTGGAAAAGCGCCACTGTACCAAACCGTTCTAACACGTACCATGTGGTACCATGCAGTGGTAAAGCGCCAAACCGAGCCAAACCGAGACGTACCATGCAGTGGAAAAGCGCCATTATTCATCTGTGTGTGTTTTGTAAATAGATCTGAATAGCAGAAGATGAAGTTACACAGGCTAGTCTGACTATTCCCAGCATAGTAGTAAAACCTGCAGCTTCAGCGACACCTGCTGGTAGCAAGTAGTAAATATTAAAATAGGAAAATCCAATATTAGTATTTGTGTTAGTAATAAGATTTAAAATGTAAAAATCAACATTTTTAGGGCCCGAAAATAAAATGGAAAATTTATAAAAAAACACCATTCCCTTTTATTCGATTATTCTGTACATATTAAGCAGTTACCAATTGAATTTATCAGTAATCTGGAGTTGTTTTTGAAACTTGAACATTTAGTGAATACTGTATATTGCTGTTACATGTTGTAAGCATTCATACTATGACATCAGGAAGTATTGTGAAATGACTAGTAGAGTTACTTTTGTATTTTGTATGACGCACATTTGTTGATTTGCTTGCAGTTTTTGACATTACATATTTTTTTGTTCTTTACCAAGTCCTGTTAGTGTTCTGGGTCATGTCATAAGTCATAACCAGTGAAATATTTTATTTTTGCTGCTTATAGGATGTTGATGGTCAAGTGTCACCACACAAGGGCTAAAGTTACAAGTGGTGTACCCAACTATGGTATGACTTGCAATGACTACCTTTCCATACAGGGTATCTCTAGTGAGTTCTACCCCATGTTGGCCATCCACATTTCTATGGATGTTGGAAAAAAAAGTCTATCAATTGATTTAGTTTTACCATCTACCAAGTTGGAGGAGAGCGTACTGCCTGAGCGGCCAAAAAGTTGAGGACAAGCAGATACCTCACTAACCCTTATTGTCAAAAACGCATTTGACAACAAAGCTACAGGTCTACCTAACTGCCACCCCTCCAGCTGCATATGCTCACCTTTACTTTGCCTACCTGTTGACCCTCTTGGCCCCTTAACATTTTTAGAAAAGCCAAGCATAAGCTCCAGTTCACTGTGGTTGGCGTTTACTCAGGACTGTCCCCCTACCTTCATTTGTCTATTGATTGGTCACTCAGGCACACAGAGCTGCATCACGGAGGGAAGGGGAGTGAGGAACATGCTCTTCCTACCAGGAACTAACATGAATTTCACTTTTCTTGCCAGAGGAAGGACTAAGCTGGGGGAGGGGCAAAATTAAGGTGAGTAACACCAGGGGCAGCAGTTAAGTTGACCCGTTGCTTTGCACAGGTTTACTTTACCAAGTGTGATAGCAATTCTCCTGGTGATGTAACGCATAAGTTACTATTCGTGTAATAGAAGGTGAAGAATTGAACATGCTGAATGGCTGCACTGACACTGCAAATAATTGTTGATTATTTTTAAATAAAATGTACATATTGTAAAAATGACCATGTTTTGTGTTTTTTTTTTTGGTGGTGGTGGTGGTTGGGGGGGGGGGGGGGGGGCATTAAGTCAAATGTAGATACAGATAATTTGTTAAAAATTTGTACTACATTTATAGAAAGCACAGTGTTGGCCCAAAGACTGATTTCAAGAACACCAGAAAGTGAGTTTCCAGGTAAGTATCGCCAACTACAGCCATCATGAAGGTGCCTGCCTTTCCCCTTATTTTATTTCCCAGGAAATGCTGCAGGAAAAGTAAGAGTTCTGGGGAGATCTCATTGCTGGAGTTCCCAATCTAAATTAATTTATAAACTAGTAATATGAAAAGCAATTACAAGTATATGAAAGTTTTAGAATTGCTGACTGTTTAGACCAGCCCTTCTCAATCTTTTCAGCACAGAGGAACTCTTGAAATAACTTTCTGATCTCAGGGAACCCCTTCTAAAAATGACTATATCTGAAACTCCAGATACAGTGCCTTGAAAAATTTATTTTATTGGGATTTTATGTGATAGACCAGGCATCACTAAATGGCGGCCCGTGGGCCAAGTCCGGACCCAATCAATGTTCCGTCCGGTCCCGCAGCGGTCGCGCCATTTAGGATCTGTTTTTTCCCTCTGCCGCCACCGCTGCAGCTCTGTCTTTACAGAGCTGACATCGGAGGAGCAGCGCAGTGATTCACGGAGGACGGGAGCTGGTACAGTTAACTGATTGGTTGCTCGAAATGCCCTGTATTCTAGCAACCAATCAGTTACCTGGGGCAGGTTCCTCCCTCCGTCCATCCCTTTGCTGCACTTCCGATGTCAGCTGCTGTGCCTCCGATGTCAGCCACGCTGCCCTGTTTAAGGTAGGACAGGGAAGAGGCACTGCTAATGTAAAGGGGGAAAGAGGCAGAAAAGTAAAGGAGGGATATGAAGGGGGATGGGGTTCTACAAAGGGGGTGAGGATTGGAATGTGAAGGGGGGCTGGAGACTTCAGTGTGAAGGGGGGTTTTAAAAAAAAGGAGATGAGCACAGGAATGTCTGAGGGTGCTATAAAGGGGATGAGGACAGGAATGTTAATGGGGGGCTGGGGACTGCAGTGTATAGGAGGGGCACAAAAAAAAGGGGGAGGACAGTTATGTGAAGGGAGTGCGATAAAATGAGAGAGGACAGTTATGTGAAGGGGGTGCTATAAAGGGGGGGGGACAGTTATGTGAAAGGGGGTGCTATAAAGGGGGGAGGACAGTTATGTGAAGGGGGATGCTATAAAGGGGGGGACAGTTATGTGAAGGGGGTGCTATGAAGGGGGTGAGGACAGTTATGTGAAGGGGGATGCTATAAAGGGGGGGGACAGTTATGTGAAGGGGGTGCTATGAAGGGGGTGAGGACAGTTATGTGAAGGGGGTGAGGACAGTTATGTGAAGGGGGGTGCTATAAAGGGGGTGAGGACAGTTATGTGAAGGGGGTTGCTATGAAGGGGGTGAGGACACTTATGTGAAGGGGGGTGCTATAAAGGGGGCTGGAGGACAGTTATTTAAAGGGGGGAGGACAGTTATGTGAAGGGGGGTGCTATAAAGAGGATGAGGACAGGAATGTGAAGGGGGTGCTGTACAGGGGGTGAGGACAGGAATGTGAAGGAGGGGTACTATAAAGGGGACGAGAACAGGAATGTGAAGGGTGGGTGATATGAAAGGGGCTTGGAATTGCAATTTAAAGTAGGAGGTGATATAAAGGGGGGCCGCTGACAAAAATGTGAAGGGCTGAGGACTGTAATGTGAAGGGGGGATGATGTACAGGGGGACTGAGAACACTGATGTAAAAAAAAGGATTGTGATGTGAAGGATCGTAGACTAGGTTCACATTATTGCGTAACGCGTGTAGGCGGCGCATTTATTTCAGTGGGCTGCCTTGTAAGCAGAAACGCAGAAAAATAAGTCCCTGACCTTTTTTCTTTTTTTTTTCTTTTTAATTGCGCCGTAGCAAGGTGCATGGTACTGTGGCACCATGTGATGTGGCACTCGTAAAGACGCGCCATGTTTGCGCATTGTGCAGAGGTGCCATTGAGAGCCAAACATATGATTCGGACCTCGGTTGGAAGAAAATTTTACCTACTGGACCTTCATGAATTTTAATTCATTACCCCTGTGATAGACCAACACAAAGTGGCACATAATTGTGAAGTGGAAGGAAAATGATGAATGGTTTTCAACATTTTTTACAAATAAATATGTAAAAAATGTGGCAAGCATTTGTATTCACCCCCCTGAGTCAATACTTTGTAGAACCACCTTTCACTGCAATTACAGCTGCAAGTCTTTTTGGGGATGTCTCTATCAGCTTTGCACATCTAGAAACTTTTGCCCATTCTTCTTTGCAAAGTAGCTCAAGCTCTGTCAGATTGGATGGAGAGAGTCTGTGAACAGCAATTTTCAAGTCTTACCACAGATTCTCAATTGGATTTAGGTCTGGACTTTGACTTGGCCATTCTAACACATGACTATGCTTTGATCTCAACCATTCTTTTGTAGCTCTGGCTGTATGTTTAGGGTCATTGTCCTGTTTTAAGGTGAACCTCTGCCCCAGTTTTAGGTCTTTTGCAGACTCTAACAGATTTCTTCTAAAATTGCCCTGTATTTGGTTCCATCCATCTTCCCATCAACTCTGACTACATTCCCTGTCCCTGATCTCATCTGACCAGAGCACCTTCTTCCACATGTTTGCTGTGTCCCCCACATGGCTTCTTGCAAACTGCAAATGGGACTTTTTATGGCTTTCTTTCAACAATGGCTTTCCTCTTGCCACTTTTCCATAAAGCCCAGATTTGTGGAGTCCACGACTAATAGTTGTGCTGTGGACAGTTTCTCCCATCTGAGCTGTGGATCTCTGCAGCTCCTACAGAGTTACCATGGGCCTTTTGGCTGCTTCTCTGATGAATGCTCCCTTTGCCCGGCCTATCAGTTTAGGTGGACAGCCATGTCTTGGTAGGCTTGCAGTTGTGCCATACTCTTTCCATTTTCGGATGATGGATTGAACAGTGCTCCATGAGATGTTCAAAGCTTGGGATATTTTTTATAACCTAACCCTGCTTTAAACTTCTCCACAACTTTATCCCTGACCTGTCTGGTGTGTTCCTTGACCTTCAAGATAATGTGTGTTCACTAAGGTCTCTAACAAACCTCTAAGGGCCTGACAGAATAGCTGCACTTATACTGAGATTAAATTACACACAGGTGGACTCTGTTTACTAATTAGGTGACTTCTTAAGGCAAATGAACATTGGAATTTCCCCTTGAATGGGACTTTATAGGCACTGAGTATATAATATAACTAAAATATCTAAAATCAATTGTATTTGTATTACAGCAATAAAAACATTTTAAACCAAAATGTACATGGAGTGCACAATTGCGTTAGTGTATACAGTTTACAAAAATGAACATCCTCCAACTGACGCGTTTCAGATCTTTCACAACTCCTTCCTCAGGGGTGTGGTAGGCATGAATCTCCTACAAATATAAATACATGGATCAGAAAACCATATATGAGTTCACACTGTAAATAAATGTCTATGACCTCAAATCAGACTTACAAGTATTACAGTGGTGCCAAAAATAGCAATTCCATGTATAAATAAAAACACTAAAGTCAATTGATTCCACTAGATTTTAGTTAGAGGTATCAGAGTAAAGGGGCTTGAATAGGAATGCATGCCACACTTTATTTGTAAAACAATTTTGAAAACCATTTATCATTTTCCTTTCAGTTCACAAGTTTGTGCCACTTTGTGTTGGTCTATCGTATAAAATCCAAATAAAATACATTTTCGTTTTTGGTTGTAACAAGACAAAATGTGGAACATTTCAAGGGGTATGAATACTTTTTCAAGGCACTGTACATTAGTGTGATGGTCAGTATAATATTAATGCTACAGACTCCCAAGCTGACAGGAAGGGAGGGAGAGGGGGAGAGAGGAAAGCAGCGGGCTGACAGAGGCATGTAAACTGATAACGGTAATCATGTATCAGTAGCCATGATTACCGTGGTCAGCACAGATAGGGGTACACAGGAACTGGCAGGATCAACCAGGTTTTTTTCAGAACATAGAGAGGGGTGGATGACAGAGCACAAGCACTGTGCTGTGTATCATGCTTTAAAGGATCAGGGTATTTTTTTTTTTTTTTTGTTAGGGTTACAACCACTTTAAACTAGCTTTGCAAGATCAAGTCAGTAATCCTCCTTTTAATATACACCCAAGAAACAGAATACAGCAGCCATTGCAATTTCCAAAATAAAAAATGTCTTACAAACAGTTAACTGCTCAAGATTAGTGGAGGGCAGTAAACAGGTAATGAGTCTGTGAAGCTGCTAGCCTGAACCAGCAGTAAATCCTCCAAAGGCAACATCAAACAAATCCTGCAGCACACACACAACACTGGCTAAATAGATGAATAGAAACAACTGATCCTCAGAAGCCATGTGTAACTGTCACTGGTCACTTGGATTGCCGCCGGCTGCAGTGTCTTCAATAAATCTTATTAGTATGTACAGGCAGCTTTAAAAAAAGAGTAACAAGTTGGACAAGATGGAGGGGAGGCGTTCCCTGATTGGTATGTATTGCCTGTAACCTCCACACTGCACAGTGCCTAAACACATTGATTTTTTGAAGACACTCCAGCTGGCCAGCATTACATGTGACAATGTGACATGCATTGTTTCTGATGATCTTCAGTTATTCTGGCTAGAGACTGCTGTGTACTGCAGGATTTGTTGTAATGTAGTTCTCATCACACCTTCATGTATCTCCTGGGCTTTAGGTACTGTGCGTTTCTCTCTCCCAGCGCTCCCATTCAGCCCCGCTCCAGCCTCCAGCACCCGTTTACAGCCAAATGTGGCAGGCTGTGGGGGGGGGGGGGGGGTTACGGTGCTTGCTGACTAGCTAAGGATTGACAGGAGGAGGAGCAGATTCTCCCTTATACTCAGATAAGGAGTGCTATTGGCTGTGGGCTCCCTACCACCTGAATGGTCAGTCCACTTCTGCTCTAAAATTTGCGCGCTGGGCGAGCGCACCAGCTGCCCGCCCCCCCACTACACCCTGGATGTGACCACAAGATGCCAATGTTTAGCATCTCTGCTCATCATAGTCCCAATACAGTAGTACAGAGACTGCTTGGATTTGTATGATGGAAGCCAGATTTTTCATTACAGTAAAGCAAAAACTAAACTACAAAGTCCAGAGGCAATCACCAAGGGACAGGAGCAGATAAAGGCAAAAGCCCGAGAACACGGAGGGGAGTTGAAGAGAGATTTTGCTGGTGTATGGAGGTATGTGCAACAGGCAAGTGGGGCCACGTGGGCCTAGACCCAACTGGGTTAGGCCGGGAAGCCACAACTGACACTGGGAATCCTGTAAGAGGCAGATTGGTGGAGACCTGTTTGCTGCAGGATAGCGAAGTCATCATCATCATCACAGCCACATCTTCAAAAAACAAGGGGCCCCCCCAGCTCATTGTTTCGCCTTAGATAACACAATGACCAGGTGAGAGGGCTCCTGACCCACCTAATGCTACTCTTGTTACAAACATTTATTCTCCTGCAAGTTCTTTCAAGTTTAAGGACACTCTTCAGCATGGGACTTTGTAAGTGGTACATGTGCCAGAGCCCATTGAGTGCTGCAGATTGCCCTTCCCTAACCATTTCAATAATACTGCCTGCAGGTTACCTCTGCTAGGCAGAAATCTGTAGCTACTGTTAACCTAAGTTCAAGCCATCTAAGGAAAGAGTTTGCTGCCTAATTTAAATTCCATTATTTAGAAAGGAAATACGTCCTACATCCTCCCGCCCCTCTTAAAGTGAACCTCTCCCATTACTTCCCCACATATTAAGGAGAACTTTATATATCACTTCTACCACCAGAAAGTGAATTATACTGTTTCTTCTCATCTTAAAGGGAGTGCACCTTTCACTGCGCGCCAACCTAAGGGCCCCAACTAAGCCAGCAGAGGAAGCAACCGGACAGTATATGTGCGTAGGAGATTTGACAAACT
Source organism: Pelophylax lessonae (assembly GCF_965119305.1). Classification (NCBI taxonomy): domain Eukaryota; kingdom Metazoa; phylum Chordata; class Amphibia; order Anura; family Ranidae; genus Pelophylax; species Pelophylax lessonae. The sequence continues at coordinate 515,623,625 of NC_138772.1, read as the reverse complement.
TCTTAGTGTGTAAACCTAGACCCTTCTGACTGAGGGCCTACAAGTGAGTTAGTCTTAGTTTCTTGTTATTCCTTTTCATCTCACTTAGAGAGTATCTCTCAGTCTGAGGACTACTGTTTATATTCTCAGTCCTGCAAGATGGGTGTGCATTTCTTAAAGGGGTATTATTCTGTATTGCATTAATCCAGTGCTGAAGCATATTGTTTATTTTTAACTCTTGTCAACTGTCTAATCGCTACCAGGCATGTTATTGATCTCAATACCATCTGCTCATTTATTTTATAACAGTGTGTGTGTGTATTCTCCTTGTGTGACAGCCAGGAGACTCAGTCAGCAGGGGTGAAGCTCAGTTTAGGGCCTAGTGATGAATAGAGGACCCAAATATACTAGCAGCTTCTATGGGGTAGGGCTGCACTGGAGTAAACACTGGTTCACCCAACAGTACCACTCAAACAATAGTATTACTGACAGTCTGCTTATAGGAACATTGTCTTGAAGCAGCACAAGAACACTCCAGGAAATGTAAATATTGTATTTATGGTGACATGTTCATCTGTCATTTATGAGTCTTTGTTTTTTTACCTAATTGATGGCGTAATATTTCATTTTATTTCTTTAGATTATCTTTGTTTTTATTGGAGACGGACTGTTTCCTTTTCCATAAGGTCATGCTTAGTTGAGCGTAATGAGTTTCGGTAGCTTTTCCGACTTCCTGCTTTGCCGTTTTATAAATGTTTTCATGAAAAATAAAAACAAAATGGTTCCATCTTTCATCAAATAGATCTCACATTAGATATCCCTGTCAATGATAAATGACATAATCACAGACCAGAGAGACTCATATCTGCAGGTATCTGTATATGTTCAAGAATTGCCAATCCATTTTTTATTTTTTTATGCTAATCAAAATAATAACATGACTGTTGAGAAGCATAGCATGATAAGCAAAATCAGTACTGCGAAAATATACCTTGACTGTCATCCACCCAGTAAAAACTGTGAACAGACGTTCAAGACCATGGCTTTATTGGAATAAATGTATTATATAATAAGTCATTGCCAGCCACACATAAAATGTGAGCATCCATTGTAACATAACTACCATAAAGGCCAGTCCTGAGCACCTGCAGCTGGATGCTCCAGTGCATGCTCATCTTCACCACCCCCCCCACTGCTGTGAGCAGTGACAGAACAGCACAGCTGAAGGCTCCTTTTGTCTGCCTGATCTTTTCAACCCCCTACCTGGAGATGGATGCAGTAGTAGCAGTGCCGTGAACTTGATGATGCCTCCTGGGAGATATTACCTGGGAGTATTTAGGGTACAATATGCAATTAGCAATGTGATTTAAGGTAGATATTAAGGCAAAAAATATTTCCTATTTTTTTTTTTTGATACAGTAAGTAGCTCAGGGGCAGGAAATTAGAATGGGCGCACACACATGAAACTGACTCTCACAGTGACACTGACAGCAGCGTGCAGCAGTACAGATGATGATGACACCTCACCGATATGACACGTCCCCTGCTGAGTCACAGAGACAGTCTTTCTCCTGGCCAGGTGGTCCCTTCTGTCCATTCCAGTCCAAACAGTACTGACAGTCCCGCTTCTGGCTTGCCTGGCCCACATCAGCTCCACTCACTTGCACCATAACATTACATGACACACTCAGGCACTGCCTCCGCCAGTCCCGCCCTCTGCCCGCAACGCAAACACACCGTAGCAGGCAATCGGATGGTTTTGGTTGGCTTCGGACTGGAAATCTACATAAGCTGTTCCGCTTATTTTTTACTGGCAACCTCTTCCTGTCACTGCCATTTACTGGCAGGAGAAAACTGCCAATTTTTACCTGTCTGACAGTAAAAATACTGACAGTTGGCAACACTGGTACTTGACTACTTTTAAAAATACTTTTATTATTAATAATATATAAACAAATTAATCTTGATTGTTTATTATTTGTTGGGTGCTCAGGATTAAAATAGTCAAATCGTACTCTAGTGAGTCAGCTGAACTATAATTAAACAACCTAGATCCTTGTGTCAAAAAAAGGCACATTTTGTACAAATTGTATTCTTGATCTGAGCTGGCTAACAGCCAGGTAGGAGAATTCTGCTTGCTGTGATCTTGTTCCGTTTAAGGTTATCTTTCCATCTCCTTAGGTTGTGTGTTGCAGTACAGTTCTAGTGTAACATTCTCCACCTGTTAGGACACAAAATACTACAAAACTTTATAATAAATACACTGCCCCCAGGACACACAATGATGAGGTGGAGCTGTGTTCCTGGAAATCTATTAAGACAATAAAGCAAGTTTTCTAATATTGGGTATAAACAGGGTTTATTTTTCTCAGAAAATAGGTGCTGGAACTCCCCCCTTCTGAGTTACTTCTTGTCTCTTCCCCTACCCACCTCCAAGCACCGTTCCTTGGTTCCACCAACTACCCACCTCCCAGCACCGTCTCTTGGTTCCTCTCCCTACCCACCCTCCAGCACTGTCCCTTAGTTACACTCCCTACCCACCTCCTAGCACCGTCCCTTGGTTCCTCTCCCTACCCACCTCCCATCACCGTCTCTTGATTCCACTCCCTACCCACCTCCCAGCACCGTCTCTTGGTTCCACTCCATACCCACCTCCCAGTACTGCCCCTTGGTTCCACTCAATACCCACCTCCCAGCACTGCCTCTTGGTTCCACTCCCTACCCACCTCCTAGTACCGTCTCTTGGTTCCACTCCCTACCCACCTCCCAGCAATGTCCCTTGGCTCCACTTGCTTCCCACCTCCCAGCACCGTCTCTTGATTCCACTCCCTACCCACCTACCAGCACTGTCCCTTGGTTCCACTCCCTACCCCCCTCCCAGTACTGTCCCTTGGTTCCACTCCCTACCCCCCTCCCAGTACTGTCCCTTGGTTCCACTCCCTACTTACCCCCCAGCAATGTCCCTTGATTACACTCCCTACCCACCTCCCAGCACTGTCCCTTGGTTCCACTCCCTACCCACCTCCCAGCACGATCTCTTGGTTCCACCTCCTACCCACCTCCCAGCACTGTCCCTTGGTTCCACTCCCTACCTACCTCCCAGAACTGTCCCTTGGTTCCACTCCCTACCCACCTCCCAGCACTGTCCCTTGATTGCACTCCCTATCCACCTCCCAGCACCATCTCTTGGTTCCACCTCCTACCCACCTCCAAGCGCTATCCCTTGGTTCCACCCCCTACCCACCTCCCAGCACCACCGCATTTAGAGAAATTAGAGCCAAGTATCATTATCTTGTGCTCAGTAATTTGTATGGAATTTGGTAATGATAACAAGAAAAGCAGTAAAATAGATCCCCTGCAGCCAGCAGCAATATACAACAATTGACCCTCCCAGCAACATAGGCTCTCCCCAGCAGCAACAATAGACCTACCCAGCAACAATAGGCCACTACACAAAATAGGCACCTCCAGCAACAATAGATCCCCCAGAAGCTAGCATCAGTAGACCCTCTATCAGGTGCTGGGGGGTGCAATGTGCTTTAAACCATAACATTAATCAAGTGCATGGTCCTTTTAAGAACTCTTCATGTAATTATCCAATATTTTATACTTTAAAACTTTTTGTTTTTTTAAGTACAATATATTAGAAAACTACATGAAGGTTTCTTAAAGGGACCTTTATAACCATAATAATCTTATGGTTTATAGCATATTCCCTTTTTTATGTATTTGAATTGTATGTAAAGGTATATGAGAACCTAATAGGGTTGGTTAGATATTTTAGGAGCGCTACACTATTTTTTTTTTATTAAGCTTTTTTTTATTGTTGTTTGAAAGTCATAAAATAGAATCAGTTGCATCCTTGCACCACAGGTACTTTAACAATATTAAATAAAATCATTTCTAGCATTATATTAGAAACAAAGGACTTCTAGCGAAAAGGTAAATATACAAGATAATATACTGTATATATATATATATATATATATATATATATATATATATATATATATATACACATACCGTATTTATCTGCATATAACACGCACTGGCGTATAACACGCACCTCACATTTAGGAGGGAAATTTTAGGAAAAAAGCTTAAATTTTTAAATAAACAGCATTGAACTCAGAACTATTTTTTTTAATCAAATGCAGTCTTACCTGTGCCCATGAATGCAGCCTCATCAGTGCAGTGTCCACAAATGCAGCCTCGCCAGTGCAGTGTCCATCAATGCAGCCTAGCCAGTGCAGTGTCCTCTGCAGCCTAGCCAGCGCAAGTGTCCCCAATGCAGCCTAGCCAGCGCAAGTGTCCCCAATGCAACCTAGCCAGCGCAAGTGTCCCCAATGCAGCCTCGCCAGCGCCATTACATTGCATTACATTACTTTACTTTTTTAAAAAAGCTGGGCAGCTCTGAGGCAGAGGGGGGCGGGCCGTGCGAGGAGAAGCGAGTACGAGCCGCCGCTGTCATCTGACGTCCCGGCGCCTATGATAGACATCACACGTCCCGTGTCCCGGCATTGGGCCACTGTGCTGTCTATCATAGGAGGCGGGACTTCCAATGACAGCAGCCGCTCGTCCTTCCTTCTGCTCCGCCCGGCCCGCCCCCTCCTCTTCCTCTCAGCGCTGCCCAGCTTTTTTTTATATATCAGCGTATAACACGCACTGGTGCTTTGCCCTCCATTTTTAGGAGGAAAAAGTGCGTGTTATACGACGATAAATACGGTATATATATATATATATATATAAAACTACAGTGCCTTGCGAAAGTATTCGCCCCCTTGAACTTTGCGATCTTTTGCCACATTTCAGGCTTCAAACATAAAGATATAAAACTGTAATTTTTTGTGAAGAATCAACAACAAGTGGGACACAATCATGAAGTGGAACGAAATTTATTGGATATTTCAAACTTTGTTAACAAATAAAAAACTGAAAAATTGGGCGTGCAAAATTATTCAGCCCCTTTACTTTCAGTGCAGCAAACTCTTTCCAGAAGTTCAGTGAGGATCTCTGAATGATCCAATGTTGACCTAAATGACTAATGATAAATAGAATCCACCTGTGTGTAATCAAGTCTCCGTATAAATGCACCTGCACTGTGATAGTCTCAGAGGTCCGTTTAAAGCGCAGAGAGCATCATGAAGAACAAGGAACACACCAGGCAGGTCCGAGATACTGTTGTGGAGAAGTTTAAAGCCGGATTTGGATACAAAATGATTTCCCATGCTTTAAACACTGTGCAAGCGATAATATTGAAATTGAAGGAGTATCAGACCACTGCAAATCTACGAAGACCTGGCCATCCCTCTAAACTTTCAGCTCATATAAGGAGAAGACTGATCAGAGATGCAGCCAAGAGGCCCATGATCACTCTGGATGAACTGCAGAGATCTACAGCTGAGGTGGGAGACTCTGTCCATAGGACAACAATCAGTCGTATACTGCACAAATCTGGCCTTTATGGAAGAGTGGCAAGAAGAAAGCCATTTCTTAAAGATATCCATAGAAAGTGTCCTTTAAAGTTTGCCACAAGCCACCTGGGAGACACACCAAACATGTGGAAGAAGGTGCTCTGGTCAGATGAAACCAAAATCAAACTTTTTGGCAACAATGCAAAACGTTATGTTTGGTGTAAAAGCAACACAGCTCATCACCCTGAACACACCATCCCCACTGTAAAACATGGTGGTGGCAGCATCATGGTTTGGGCCTGCTTTTCTTCAGCAGGGACAGGGAAGATGGTTAAAATTGATGGGAAGATGGATGGAGCCAAATACAGGACCATTCTGGAAGAAAACCTGAGGGAATCTGCAAAAGACCTGAGACTGGGACAGAGATTTGTCTTCCAACAAGACAATGATCCAAAACATAAAGCAAAATCTACAATGGAATGGTTCACAAATAAACATATCCAGGTGTTAGAATGGCCAAGTCAAAGTCCAGACCTGAATCCAATCGAGAATCTGTGGAAAGAAGTGAAAACTGCTGTTCACAAACGCTCTCCATCCAACCTCACTGAGCTCGAGCTGTTTTGCAAGGAGGAATGGGCAAAAATTTCAGTCTCTCGATGTGCAAAACTGATAGAGACATACCCCAAGCGACTTACAGCTGTAATCGCAGCAAAAGGTGGCGCTACAAAGTATTAACTTAAGGGGGCTGAATAATTTTGCACGCCCAATTTTTCAGTTTTTATTTGCTAAAAAAGTTTTAAATATCCAATAAATTTTGTTCCACTTGATGATTGTGTCCCACTTGTTGATTCTTCACAAAAAATTACAGTTTGATATCTTTATGTTTGAAGCCTGAAATGTGGCAAAAGTTCGCAAAGTTCAAGGGGCCCGAATACTTTCACAAGGCACTGTATATATATATATATATATATATATATATATATATATATATATAACTATATATATATATATATATACACACACACAGCTAACACACTGCATAATCGTGAACGCAATTCAGATAATTTTTTTATTGGTTAAGCTAGGTGGACTTCTATCTTTTTTTTACTATCTATTTACACTAACTTACCAAAAGTATTGGGACGCCTGCCTTTATACGCACATGAACTTTAATGGCATCCGAGTCATAGTCTGTAGGGTTCAATATTGAGTTGGCCCACCCTTTGGAGCTAATACAGCTTCAACTCTAGGTTTGGCCTTACCTGTTACAACATGACTGTGCACCACTGCACAAAGCAAGGTCCATAAAGACATGGATGAGCAAGTTTGGGCTGGAGGAACTTGATTGGCCTGCACCTCAACACGAAAGAACACCTTTGGGATGAATTAGAGTCGAGACTGCGAGCCAGGCCTTCTCTCCAACATCAGTGCCTGACCCCACAAATGTGCTTCTGGAAGAATGGTCAAACATTCCCCTAAACACACTCCTAAACCTTGTGGACAGCCTTCCCAGAAGAGTTGACGCTATTATAGTTACAAAGGGTGGCCTAACTCAATATTGAACCCTACGAACTAAGACTGGGATGCTGTTAAAGGTTATGTGCATGTAAAGGCAGCGTCCCAATACCTTTGGTTATATGGTGTATATATACAGTTCAAACATTCCATCACAAGTGCTGGCCACTTTCGTTTTGACATATATATGGTGTTGGAGAAAGCTCGAAATAGAATATTTGGACTGTGCATGCCCACTTTCACCAAATACAATGACATTTATAAGAAAGAAAGAACATCTTACTTTAAGCCTCATGCACACAGGGCGTCAGAAAAAAACAAGCTGCAGAGCCACTTCTAACGCCAGGAAAAAGCAGCTGTAAAAACGTGCTTTTAGTAGCTTTTTCCATTGGCGTTACTACACGTTTGGCCACGTCTCTTTTAGCAGCGTTTTTTTTGCCTCCATTCAAAATCAATGGTTCCCTATGGGAGCCCATTGATTTAAATGGAAGGCGCATTGCAAGTCGGATCAGGATGATCTGACTTGCGGTGCGACTTACACTCTGAGAATCTTGAGGGGCAACTCCACGCCCTGTACCATTAATTAGATATGAACACTATAATTTTAATCAAATCAAAATTAAAACTACATGAAACCGATTTCCCATATTAAAATGTTTAAAAATGCAATAACTGTATAAGCAGGAAAACTCCTCATTGGAACAGAAAGTTGAATCCCCAATGGATCAAAGGCAGCAACAAAAAAAACTTTTGAATATAGTGGGGAGGGGGTAGAAGCCATGTCAGGTTTCTATCTGTGTCCTAGTAACAGTCCTAGTAACACTTGTTTTCATTTTATGGTGTGTCAAAAATGGAAAGTTGGGGAAAGCCTTACCAGCGGGTTCACGATAGTAATAAAAGCTTGAAACTCTAAAGCTAAATATACATTTGAAATTTTTTTAAATTGATTTCATTTTAAGAATGTTAGTTAAATTTTCTAATAATTAGTGGGGTCAAATGAATGTTTGTTTTCAACTACAGTGACAAGAACATTTGGAACATTTTCTTGAAGCAAATTAATTTCTAACAGTCAATGTGATTTCGGTTCACAACCAAACTACATTTTCAAGGATTTTCCAAAGACATTCGTCAAGGTTTTTTGCACAAATGTTCATTCAAAAATCTATTAGTGTTTGGCCAGTTTAAGCCTCACTTCTCTGACCAAAGGATATGTGAATGTACTGCCAACGTGAAAACCGTCAGGTTGAAAAAGATACTTGTTCATCTGGTTTAACCAACAGAAAAAATAAATACTATAAATAGAACCTACAGTTTACCCAGAGGATGGCAAAAAAACCCTATAAAGCATAGTCCAGTTTGCATCAGCAAAAAAAACAAATGTCCTTCCTGATCACCTGAAGGCAATCAGAAATTCCCTGGATAGACAATCTTTGGTATTATTACCTCTAAATGCAATACCCAATACAGTTGCGGCCCGTCCATGTGCCCTCTCTACCCACCCCATGTCCCGGCCCTGGGACATGTGGCCCTGGCCTACCGAGAAAATGTCCGGTGTGCCCTTATGGTCAGTCCGGACCTGATTGTAACTATCTAATTGTTGGCTCTGTTTGTCTGACTGAACCTTAATAAAACCTTTGTAAACAAAAAAAAAAGTCAGATTCTAATCTTATAGTCGCCAGTAATAGTAAACTAACGCATTTGACACCCCCATCCCCACCCCTACTATAAAAACCAGCTTAAGACAGATCATGTTTAATTGAATGCATTAACAGTACTTATCCCAGAGTACTCAACAGGCTTTATTGTATCCTGGTTGTAAAAAGCTGTTGTAAAAGTCCATTAAGCTACAGATTTGTAATTGTAAAACTGTTTAACCAGTTTCCGAACACCCGCCGCAGTTTTAGGGTGGCTCGGCTGCGCAAACCAACGTAACTGTATGCGGGTCAAGGGCGGGCTACGGGGCGCGCGCACACGCCCTCTGTCCCCGCAATGTGCTAATTCGGTTCAGAACCAATCAGTCATTAGGTCCAGGCCAATGATTTTTGGCCTGGACCTGGTGATTGGTTCTAACCAATTGCAGAACATCCTGTGCCTGTGTAATGTAAACACAGGCACAGGAAATTATGCAATCTTCTCTCCTGGAGCCCTTTTCGGTTCCAGCATAAGAGAAGAGAACAACAGACAGCGAGTAAACAAGCACTACACCAGTACACATAGGCATATTAGTCACCCCCTGATCACCCCCCCCCCAGTTAACCCTTTTACTCCCTGTCACAGTGTCACTATATACAGTATACAGATAATTTACTGATCACTGTATTAGTGTCCCTTGTGACGCAAGTTAATTTGAGAGGCAGTTAGTGGTAGTTAGTGTCAGTCCCAGATCAGTTTAGGGTACCCGCCATATATCACCTAAAAAAGATTTAACCCCCTGATCACCCCCAGTTAACCTCTTCATTGCCTTGTCATAGTGTCACTATTATAGTGTACAGATCTTTTTTCTGATCACTGTATTAGTGTCACAGGTGACGTCAATTAGCGTTATGGTTAGTTAGCATCAGATTGACTGCCCCATATAGCAGGATCAGCCCCGACACCTGCCAGTACCTGCGTTTAGCCCCTCCACCCAGCCCCCAAGAAGTGCAGTATCAGCAGATTACTGTCACTTCCAATACACAGCACACTAAACCGCAGTGTTAGCAGAGTCAGGCCTGATCTCTGCTAGCACTAGCAGTTAAATTTTTTGGTAGCGGTTCAAACAGTCCTGGACAACCAGGTGCTTTTTTACCTGTGAGTCACACTAGGTACCTATAAATGTATTGGCAAAAATATCCAAACAGGGCTGCACGAGGCTGAGCATGACAGATGAGAGCAATGTGGAAGCCTCACTGTCAGAATTAGGCTCAGTATTCGAACTTGTAGATAGCAGCGGCACCCTGACAGATAGCTCTGACGACCACCCAGCCCCCAAGAAGTGCAGTATCAGCAGATTACTGTCACTTCCAATACACAGCACACTAAACCGCAGTGTTAGCAGAGTCAGGCCTGATCTCTGCTAGCACTAGCAGTTAAATTTTTTGGTAGCGGTTCAAACAGTCCTGGACAACCAGGTGCTTTTTTACCTGTGAGTCACACTAGGTACCTATAAATGTATTGGCAAAAATATCCAAACAGGGCTGCACGAGGCTGAGCATGACAGATGAGAGCAATGTGGAAGCCTCACTGTCAGAATTAGGCTCAGTATTCGAACTTGTAGATAGCAGCGGCACCCTGACAGATAGCTCTGACGACAGAGTAGTGGTCCCTGCTAAGGTCAGGCGTACCCGACCCCGTTCTTCTGTTGCTGAGGTGCAACAATCGCAGGGTCCTTGTATGCAACAGAGTGTCAGTACTAGTGCCACTCAACCTTCTGGTGAACTGGCAAGCACCAGCAACCTAGTACATCCTGGTCGTAGTCAAACTGGCACTGCAATATCACTTGGTGATGTGGCGAGTTCCATAAGTGCAGTTCAAGCTGGTGCGGTGGCTAGCCCAAGTAGTGTTCTGCAGCCACCAAGAATTAGAAGACAGGCGCATAGAGCCCATAGTGTCCTTCCTGATCCGCTTGCAAATCCTAATTGGGAACCCACCACTTCTGCAGCGCCCGTACTTCCCCCATTCACTGGCCAACCCTGAATTCCGGTGGAAACAGGCGATTTTACTCCCCTTGATTTTTATTAACTGTTTTTCACAGAAGATCTGTACAGATCTATTGTAGACCAAAGCAATTTATCTGCCAATCAATTTATCGCCGCAAATCCAAATTTGACCCTTGCCAGAGAATTTGCATAGAAATGTATCACTGTTTCTGAATTTAAAACCTTTCTGGGCCTATCCTTCCTCATGGGCATTACTAAAAAGAGTGAGTTGTGGTCTTATTGGTCCACTGACCCAATTCATCATATGCCCGTGTTTTCTGCTGCCATGGCCAGGACTAGATAGGAGAAAATCTTGCGGTTCATGCATTTCAATGACAATGAGCTCTGCCGTCCTCGAGAGTGACCCTGGATACGACCGGCTCCACAAAATTCAGCCCCTAGTAAATCACTTCAACCAAAAATGTGCAGCCGAGCACCAAGCTGTCTGCGCTGATGAGTCCCTGATTACATTTTCTGGCCGCCTTGTTCTCAAACAGTTTCTCCCCAGCAAGCGTGCCAGATATGGGTTAAGATGTCTAAGTTCTGTGACAGAGCAACAGGCTATGCATGTTATTTCAAGGTTTATGAGGGAAAAGATAGCAATGTGGAGCCCCCCAACTGCCCAGACTACATGGGGAGCAGCAGCAAGATTGTTTGGGACTTGGTGTCATCCTTATTCGGAAAGGGGTACCATTTATACGTGAACAATTATTACACAAGCGTGACACTTTTTAGTCACCTTTTTGATTCTAGAATTGGCTCATATGGCACTGTGCGACCCAATCGCCGGGGCTTCCCCCAACGGCTTGTAGATCCCCGACTTAGACAGGGGGAGAGAGCCTGCTTGAAGTGTAATGAATTGCTTGCAGTGAAGTGCAGGGACACACAGAATGTTTTTGTTCTGTCCTCCATTCACGCAGAAACAACAGTCCAAATTGCAACGGCGACTGGTGTTGTTGGGAAGCCCCTCTGTGTCCACGAATACAACCTTAACATGGGAGGGGTGAACTTCAATGACCAGATGATGGGGTAATACTTTATTGCCCGTAAGGCCAGACGCTGGTACAAGAAAGTGTCTGTATACTTATTCCAATTGGCTCCGCTGAACACTTATGAACTATACTGAAGCGTCAGGAAGAAGTGGATCCTTCCTAAAATTCCAGGAAGAGATCATCACAGCCCTTCTGTATCCAGAAGGTGCTGTGGCCAAATTTATCAATCTAGATGCAGTGAGCCGGCTGCATGTGAGGCATTTTCCAAATGTCCTCCCTGGTACCCCTACCCAAAGAGCACCCCAAAGAAGATGTGTCTGTAGAAAACGCGGATATTAGTGTGACACCCGCTTTTTTTGTCCCTCCTGTCCTGGCCAACCTGGTCTCTGCGTTGGGGACTGTTTCCGTCGCCACCACACACTAGTAAAGTACTAGTATAGGCTACAGCATGGCACAGTCTAGGGCACACTTTCACACAGGGTCTCGACAGATGTTAGATGGCTATCGCATTTTGACAGACCCTAACCTGGAACATTTAAAGTTTTTTTACAGTTACAAAAAAAGTGTAAAAAAAAGTTACAAAAAATAAAAAAATAAAAAAGCCAAAAATAGTGGTTTTATTGAGTTAATTTTCTGTTCTTACTGTTTTACCGTACTTTATAATATACCACTATACTGTAATGTTTTATTGTTACTGTTTTTTATTGTTAACCATAGTTTGCTATTCTACTGTTTTACTGCACTGTATACTGTATACTATTATATTGTAATGTTTTATTGTTACTCTCTGCTTGGCCCGCCCTGGGGGGGGACTCCTGTACTCTCCTGCAAAGGCTTCCAAGATCATCCTGGCGTGCTGCGTGTTGCACAACATGTGCGTTGCCCGGGATGAATCCTGGGAGCTGACGGAGGAGAGGGAGCCAGAGGTCCGTCAGCTGGCGGCCCCCAGGCGGCGGAGCACCGCTGCAGGTATGGCCACCCGGAATACACTGGTTGCTAACCACTTTACATGTAAGTACTGTAACCGGTCGAGATAGGGCATGTGTATTAACTTGCTAGTTTGCAGAGGTGCCACTCACAGGGAGACAGATGGTAATTATCATCTGCCAATGACACTTGCCATTGTAGATAAAGTGTAGTAAACATTTGTAAACTGTGCTACTTGAGCAAGAACATGCACCTCTAACCATAAACATGTTGGTATTGTGAACAGTGGAAAGGGCTGAGAAGAGCTGGCAGGTGTTTAGTTGTGTCTATGCCACCTGTGTAGTTATTGATAACATGAACGGCTGATTGGTATCTTATGGTGTCCTAACTTTTCAGAACCTCTAGAGAGGCAGCAGAAAGCTGCAACTATTGGCAGCTGCAGCTCGACTACCATCAGAATTATGAAGGAATGGTGAGTCTTCTATGAGAATTGGTAAGTCAATCAGATTGAACTATTCAGCAAAATCAGAACCAAAAATTATCAATCAGCTGCTGCACTTGCAGGGCTCTAATGAGGAAAGTGGCAGGGTCTGAATCCCTTTGGGAGTATCTCACCAAAAAGAAAATGTTTGTTGCAGAGGTTGCCAAAAAATGTGACTTGTATCTTAGCGCAGACTTCTGGGAAAATCAGTGAGCCAATCACACAAGCAAGAAATTACATTTCTGGAGGGTATTCCGTATACTACCTGTGAACAGAACGCCTCCAGGTTGCTCTATTGCATTGTAGTGTACAGAGCTGCAGATTGAAAAGGAAAGGTAATTTTTTAGAACATTTAATTACAATATGACTTGTGTAGTAATTGTATACTGTATGTGTAGCACAGACCCAAGACCGGGCTTGCTGTCTGGTCCCGGGTTCCATTCCCCGATAGGCACATAGAAGCCAGGCACACAGCATTTCACAATCACCCAAGTTAAAGATCTAACCATGAATTTATTTTTGCAGTTTATTAGCTGAAAGAACTGGGATATGGTGAGCCTTGGTATACTTTAAAAACTTCTAACAAAACTGTAACGAAGGACTCTACTGCTGATCTGCTCTTTCAGGGTTTGACCATCCTCTTTCATATGAAAGGTAAACAGATTTCAAACAAGGACTCCTCAACAGGAGTATAGTCCTGGATGTACTGTGATGAGCTCTTCCTAATATTGCAAGAAAAAAAGTCCCTAGCGTTTATATGGCAGGTACTCACTGTGCCCTGGATACTGTAATGTCACCTGCAGTGCCAGCCAGAATGTTCTTGATGTCTGAAACCTGGATTCTCTGTAGAGCCTTCTGCATTAGTTCAGAATGCTTAGTCAAGAGGCCCCCGAGCCCTACCTATAGCTGGGACCCCAAAAGGATTTCTTCAGTGTTGCAAGTAGACTCCCAGGGATGCCTCAGCCCTCAGGCTGGGTCTTACTCCCCCAGGAACAAGAGAGAGCGGTTGCTAGGTCCAAGCCTATTTATATCCCTCTCAGCCACCTGCTGCTCACTCATTCTCCTAACCAATGATTGGCTAGAAAGGCATTAATATGAAGGCCAGAGTCAACTCTCCTGCCCACTATATCCCAGAATTCAGAGGGATGCAGGGGAAAGTAGTTGAGCCTGCACCAGCAGAAACTAGAACAGACATAAATAAACTATTGCTGCTGAGAACTGCAGTGAAATCTAGGTTACTGTGACTGTCCATGATGGTTGTGTAATTCTTTAAAAAGGGGCACAGACGGTTTCAGTGGGTTAGCAGAGGACCCTGCTGATCACTCACTCTCCTGACAAGGGATTGGCTGGAAAAGCATGAATATGCAGGCCCAGGTTAACTCTCCTACCCGCCATATCCCAGAGTTCAGTGGGATGCTGGGGAAAGTAGCAGAGCCTGCACTAGCAGAATCTAGAACAGACATAAATAAATGATTACTGCTCTCTCTGATTACAGGGAGGCAAAAAGCTAGATTTACCTAACACTACTGAGGGGTGCTACATATGGAAATTTTTTTTTTTTTTTAATTTGCTATTTGTTTCCCAGGAAAGTCATATTCTGATGGCAGTAGTGGGATCTGAGCCTGCCACTGTCATATTCTGGTGGCAGTGGTGGGATCTGGGCATGCCGCTGTTATACTCTGGTGGTAGTGGTGGGATCTGGGCCTGCCGCTGTCATATTCTGGTGGTAGCAGTGGGATCTGAACCTGCCACTGTCATATTCTGGTGGAAGTGGTGGGATTTGGACCTGTCGCTGTCATATTCTGATGGCAGTGGTGGGATCTGGGCCTGTTGCTGTCATATTCTGGTGGCAGTGATGGAATCTGAGCCTGCCACTGTCATGTTCTGGTGGTAGTGGTGGGATCTGGATCTGCTGCTGTCTTATTCTGGTGGAAGTGTTGGGATCTGAGCCTGCCGCTGTCATATTCTGGTGCAAGTGTTGGGATCTGAGCCTGCTGCTGTCATATTCTGGTGGAAGTGGTGGGATCTGAGCCTGCCACTGTCATATTCAGGTGGCAGTGGTGGGATCTGAGCCTGCCGTTGTCATACTCTGGTGGCAGTGGTGGGATCTGGGCCTGCCGCTGTCATATTCTGGTGGCAGTGGTGGAATCTGGGCCTGCCGCTGTCATATTCTGGTGGCAGTGGTGGGATCTGGACCTGTCGGTGTCATATTCTGATGGCAGTGGAGGGATCCGGGCCTGTCACTGTCATATTCTGGTGGCAGTGGTAGAATCTGAGCCTTCTGCTGTCATATCTTGGTGGTAGTAGTGGGATCTGGGCCTGCCGCTGTCATATTCTGGTGGCAGTAGTGGGATCTGAGCCTACCGCTGCCATATTCAGGTGGTAGCAGTGAGATCCGGACCTGCCACTGTCAAATTCTGGTGGAAGTGGTGGGATCAGAGCCTGCCACTGTCATACTTTGGTGGCAGTGGTGGGATCTGGGCCTTCCACTGTCATATTCTGGTGGCATTGGTGTGATCTGAGCCTGCCGCTGTCATAATCTGGTGGCAGTGGTGGGATTTGAGCTTGCTGCTGTCATATTCTGGTGGTAGCGGTGGGATCTGAACCTGCCGCTGTCATATTCTGGTGGCAGTGTGGGATCTGAGCCTGCCGCTGTCATATTCTGGGGGTAGCGATGGGGTCTGGGCCTGTCGCTGTAATATTCTGGTGGAAGTGGAGGGATCTAGGCCTGCTGCTGTCATATTCTGGGGAAAGTGGTGGGATCTGAGCCGGCTACTGTAACAGTGATAACTGCAGTAAAATCTATGTTACTGTGACTGTCCATGTTGGTTGTGCGATCTGGGCATGCTGCTGTCATATTCTGGTGGCAGTGGTGGGATCCGGGCCTGTCACTGTCATATTCTGGTGGCAGTGGTGGAATCTGAGCCTTCTGCTGTCATATCTTGGTGGTAGTAGTGGGATCTGGGCCTGCGGCTGTCATCTTCTGGTGGCAGTGGTGGGATCTGAGCCTACCGCTGCCATATTCTGGTGGTAGCAGTGAGATTCAGACCTGCCACTTTCAAATTCTGGTGGAAGTGGTGGGATCAGAGCCTGCCGCTGTCATACTCTGGTGGCAGTGGTGGGATCTGGGCCTGCCACTGTCATATTCTGGTGGCATTGGTGTGATCTGAGCCTGCCGCTGTCATAATCTGGTGGCAGTGGTGGGATTTGAGCTTGCTGCTGTCATATTCTGGTGGTAGTGGTGGGATCTGAGCCTGCCGCTGTCATATTCTGGTGGCACTGTGGGATCTGAGCCTGCCGCTGTCATATTCTGGGGGTTGCGATGGGGTCTGGGCCTGTCGCTGTAATATTCTGGTGGAAGTGGTGGGATCTAGGCCTGCTGCTGTCATATTCTGGTGAAAGTGGTGGGATCTGAGCCGGCCACTGTCACAGTGATAACTGCAGTGAAATCTATGTTACTGTGACTGTCCATGTTGGTTGTGCGATCTGGGCCTGCCGCTGTCATATTCTGGGGGTAGTAGTGAGATTCGGACCTGCCACTATCAAATTCTGGTGGAAGTGGTAGGATCAGAGCCTGCCGTTGTCATACTCTTGTAGCAGTGGTGGGATTTGAGCTTGCTGCTGTCATATTCTGGTTGTAGTGGTGGGATCTGAGCCTGCCGCTGTCATATTCTGGGGGTAGCGATGGGGTCTGGGCCTGTCGCTGTAATATTCTGGTGGAAGTGGGGGGATCTAGGCCTGCTGCTGTCATATTCTGGTGAAAGTGGCGGGATCTGAGCCGGCCACTGTCACAGTGATAACTGCAGTGAAATTTATGTTACTGTGACTGTCCATGTTGGTTGTGCGATACTTTCAAAAGGGGCACAGATGGTTTTGGTGGTTTAGCAAAACACAGGTTAATGTAGTCTGCATTCATCTATACCAAGCTCAGCATAACAGCACTCTTACACAAATAAAAGCGTGTGTCATTTTTAACATTTTTAGTGACTGATGTCAGACCTTCTACTTCCTTCACATGGCCCCATGTGCTCTTTCATGAATGGACCTTGAGCAATCTCCTACGTACTGCAGTTCATTAACAAGTTCAGTAAACAGCTGCTGTGTTGAGTGATTGGTGGGAGTATGGGTCATCAAAGCCTACAGCATGGTGTGGGTGTACAGGCTGAAGGGTATTATGGGAAAGTCTATTTGTAATTAAATAAGCTTCCTATTGTACAGGAAAGTTGCCTGTGCACTGGATGGCTCTTTTGTGGACAGATGCTGAGTCTTGTTCACTGGTACATTCTGAGCCTACGGCTTGACATGGCTTTAATCTTCTTATACCTCTCACGCTAGAGATGTAATGACAACAACAATCCAGGTGGCTCTTTACCCTATCATTGTCACTTTTAGCCATTTACCTTTAGATCATTTGGCTTTGGGGCTTAGCTATATTTCTGAAGGAGACAACAGGAAAAACATGAATCATATTATTGTGAAATTCTGCAGCATTCTGGTACATTAGAGCATACAGATAGGTACAATTCTGCAAAGCACGACAACATTCTACCCTGCTTGCTAAATCTCTATGGCTTGGGGGTATACTCATTGGCATTGCATTTGCATCCTGAGAAAATATGAGACATGAGTTCCCTGATTCTAAACACTGTCACCCCTAGCTCACACAGCATAGTCATGTAACAAGAGGCTGTAGTTCAATTTTGAAGCAAAATTAAAAGAATGCTGAATTAGATAAAAAAAAATTTCGATTGAACTATAGTTGTGTTTAATTTATAAACACTGATAAGAAGGCTCTTGGAGGTTCTTACATGTATATTTACATTGCATAAAAGTTTTTCCTGACAAGCATGACAGCATACAGGCATGGGTACAGGCTCTGCCCCCCCCCCCCCCCCACCCAATTACAGGACCAGATATACTATAGAAATGAGTCAAACTAAAAACAAAGCATTGTGCTAGCAAATAAAATATAATGTCCTGAGGTTACCTCAGGGTTGCCTTGGCAAAATGCCTAAAAATGTATCAAAAATTGTATACAAGCCGGTGTCCTGCTGAAAACTCCAACCTGCCGAAATCTCCAACCACGTTATTTCCGGTGAGTGTACACTGGGAATATTTGGAGAATTCGAGCACTTGGTGTTTTCACACAACACCGGCAGCCTATACATCCGAGTACATGGTATAATTAGTGCAGATCATTCTTACTCCGCCCGGTAGTTGTCGCCGCCATGTTTTTGGTTACCACCTGGCGGTGTAAGAATCTCCAGTAATTATACCATGTACTCGGGTGTATAGGCTGCTGGTGTTGTGTGAAAACACCAAGTGCTCGAAATCTCCAATTATTCCCAGTGTACACTCACCGGAAATAATGTGGTTGGAGATTTCAGCAGGTTGGAGTTTTCGGCAGTACACCGGCAGGTGGATCAAGCCTGCCTTTTAGTTACACAAAGCCACGGGTTTTCATTATGCGCTATTATGACTTTCTAGACACTGGCATCCTAACAACCAATAATGTCATTAGTTTATAAGTAGGATGTCTGTTGCATCTTTGTTTGACCCTCCTGTGCGCCTCTCCCTCAGTGCTGGGGTGACATTAGCTGACTGATGGAGAGAAATTGAGGGAGAATAGAAACATAGGAATACTAGTCAGTACCAGTGTGCATTTTGCATTGGAAGAATAAATCCACTCTAATGTTGGGTGTCCTACGTGTGGATGTTCCTGCATTGTGTAAAACTATTAGAATAGTTATTTTTACATTTTAAGCTGGCCATACACTAGCCGAAAAATCTTTCAAACTCATTTTCCAAAAAACGAAAAATCGGCCATGAGAGCAGACTATCGTACCATCATGTAATGACCGAATTTCGAATGATAAATCGTTCAATGGACGTTTTTCTTTCACTTTGTCACATATACCTAGTGCAAACAGTTCGGCCGAGAAACACATTAACCTTTCAATTTATCGCTAGTTCGGCAGAATTTTCCATACTGATCCTTAGATTTTTCAGCTCTGAAAAGTTAAAAACTATTTTCTATTTATCAATAAAGTGCAAAAAGGTTGGTGATGGCGCTAACCTGATTTTGTGTAAAATGCACAAGATCCCGTATATAAGAAATGGTGGTTACCAATTACCATAACAAGTGAATAAATTAATTGCTTGTGAAAGTGCAGGTGTCAAAAAACAGGATCTATATATTGGGCTCAGTATTGCATGCCCCACAAAAGTGCGAGCTCCAATATGGCGCTGAGGCGTCTTTGGTTGCTGGCATACAAATGAGCATTTAAGAACCGGGAGGATGGTGTGTTGACGCCGCTCCAGTAAACGTCAGATGACGAAACGCGCAGGGCAGAGTTTGTACGTCAACGTCACTTCCGGTTTTTGCAGTTGGGAGCCGTGGAACGCGGAAGAAGCTTCAGCGTCCAGCGTCTGCATCCGAGACTGATTCTGATCAACCCGAAGCGTGAGTTTATCTACACTTGCCTCTATATTACTGTAATATACCACAACATGGGGCTTTCTTTGTCTTTGAGCACCTAGACCGGACCCATACTTGGAGGATCCCCAGAGGTTTGCCCAGCTCAAGACCACTCGGTCATCGCCATTTGGTGTATCCAAACACATATAGCCTGTGTCTAAAGTGTGCTTTCTAAGGGGGTGAGTGCGACACCTAGTGTCCTCTTATAGGCAATACCTCTCAACTTTTTTTACGGCTTTTAGTGGTTTTCACCATTCATTCTCACACCAGCACCACCTTTTCTTGGCACCACGTAACACTAACGAAGTTTTATGAACAATAATTTTACCTGTTTTCAATATATTTATTTTAACAATACCCGCACTATTTATTTATTTATTCATGCACTATTTGTGAAAAATAAAACTCACTTTATTGAATGTTTGCACATTTATTCTTATCACTTAAGCACTTTTGTTGGGCATGCAATACTGGGCCCAATATATAGATCCTGTTTTTTGGCACCTGCACTTTCACAAGCAATTAATTTATTTACTTGTTATGGTAACCACCATTTCTTATGTACGGGATCTTGTGCATTTTACACAAAATCAGGTTAGCGCCATCACCAACCTTTTTGCACTTTATTGAACCATTTGACCCCTCTCTAGGGGTTGGTTGGCGGCAGCTTTAGAACCTGCACTCTTTATACACTTTAATATCTCTTACACATTTTATATACTCCATAGCACTGGTCACCCCCCCTTTTTTATATATTTTCTATTTATGCCCATTAACTGGACGAAAAACGAACAATTGGGCCAAATTACAGATTTTCAAACTATTTTTCGGCTACTGTATGGCCAGCATTAGAATGGGTTGCTTCGAGACTGTCCATAATTTTAAAGTGTTTAGGATTGTCTATAATTTTAAAGGGGTGTCTTAACTGAAAAAAGGTTGAGAAACACTGATCTAGATACAAGACGTTAACCACTTCTGGACCGGAAGGATTTGCGCCCCTAATAACCAGGCCATTTTTTGCGATTTGGCACTGTGTTACTTTAACGGACAATTGCGCGGTCGTGCGACGCTGTACCTAAATAAAATTGATGTTCTTTTCTTCCCACAAATAGAGCTTTCTTTTGGTGGTATTTGATCACCTGTGCGATTTTTATTTTTTGCGCTTTAAAAAAAAAAAAAAAAAGCGACAATTCTGAAAAAAAAAACACAATTTTTTACTTTCTACTATTCCCAAAAAAAAAAAAAAAATTAAAAAATCTATTTTTTTCATCCTTTTAGGCCAAATTGTATTCTGCTACATTTTTGAGGTACAAAAAATCGCAAAAAGCGTATTTTTTTTTTTTTGAAAATTCTTTTTATTGGTTTTGAAAAGAACAGCATACAAAACAGAGCCATTGGGCATTCCCTGGCTCAACAACAAAAAAAAGAAAGAAAAGAAAAGGCAAAATAAAATATAAAAACACACAGCAACAAAAAAATAGGCAAAAACAACCCCAGACAAGGCTGCACCCAACTGCTACTACATAAAGGGTGCTCAACTCACAAGGATCCCGGTGACAGGAGCAATCCGTTCACTGCGTGAAGGTCCAGCAGTCCAGTAGGATAACAAAAGTACAGAGTCCACTGCATGTGGGGGAAACAATTGGCAACGTCAATTACAATTAGGGTCCCTGAGTCGACACAGCGGAGCCCTCTGCGTCATTAGTAGTGTCACCAGACCAAATGTCCCATACCTTCGAGAATTTTTGTGGGCAGCCCCTGTTAACGTAGGTCGCTTTGTAAAGTGGGATTACTGAGTTCACTAGGGATTTCCACGAGAAAATGGTGGGTGCAGCAGGCTTCCCCCAGTGGAGAACCACCAATTTCCTAGCGTAGAACAATAAAAGACCTAAAAGAGTGCGAGTCGCTACTGAGTGGGCCAGATCATTTACAAAGCCCCAGGATGCAATACTCAAGCTTTAAAGGCACGTGGATGGTGGTCACTCGAGCAATAAAGTCCAGAATCCGGGTCCAGTATGCCACCAAGGGCGGACAATGCCAAAGCATGTGTGTGTATGTGGGGTCCGGTGCACCGCAGCGCCAGCAGACCGCAGGCGTATCAGGGAAGGCCCTGTGCAGTCTAGATGGGGTTAGATGAAACCGATGAAGGATTTTAAACTGCACAAGGCGGTCCCTGGCGGCCACCAGGTGACGGAATGGGTAGTCCCAGACGTCCTCCCAGTCCTCCACATCCAGGCCCGGGAGCCTCGGCCACCCAAAAGGCCTGCAGAGCCTCCAGCCCAGAGTGTACACTGCAAAAAGCGTATTTTGATTGGTATGTGCAAAAGTTATTGCGTCTACAATCTAGGGGAAAGATTTATGTAATTTATATATATATATATATTTTTTTTTTTTTTTTTTTTTACTAGCATTGGCGGCAATCTGTGATTTTTAGCGGGACTGCAAAATTGCAGTGGACAGATCGGACCCCTAACTGACATTTTTGACACTTTTGGGGGGACCATTGACATTATTACAGTATTCAGTGCTAAAAATATGCACTGTTACTGTAATAATGACACTGGCAGGGAAGGGGTTAACCTTGCAGGGGTAATCAAAGGGTTAAGTGTGAGCCTAAGGGAGTGTTTTCTAACTGTCTGGGGGGGGGACTTGTGAAATTACCACAGAGACCTGTGATCCTATATAGAAGGATCACAGGCGCTCGGTGATCATTTCAGAGAGAACAACGGTCTGCTGTGTTTACAACAGCAGACCGTCCTTCTCTCTCAGCGGGGGATCGATCATGGGTGCCCGGCGGCAATTGATGCCACCGGTCCCGTGGATCGGCAGTCCCGCTGCCTAGTGGGGGCGGAAGCGCGGAGCGCTCCCGTGAATAGCCGTTCAGGTACGGCAATTCGCGCAGCCGAGCCAGCCTGCCACAGTATATATGCAGCAGGTGGTCGGAAACTGGTTAAAAAGCTATTTCAACTAAAGTGGGCGCGCTGTCCCTTTAGAAATAAAAAGTGCTACTGTGCATATAATAAAGTTATATCATATACTAATACTATACCATGAGAGGGTATCAGATCTGGAGTATTCTGTCCAGTTCTGGTCGCCAGTCCTCAGGAGGGATGTGTTGGAGCTGGAGAGAGTCCAAAGAAGGGCAACTAAACTAATTAGGGGATTGGAGGACCTTAATTATGAAGAGCGTCTGCAATCGCTTAATTTATTCTCCCTGGAGAAGAGACGCCTGAGAGGGGACATGATAGCAATTTACAAATACCTCAATGGTGATCTCAGCATAGAAAAAAAGCTATTCAGTCGAAGGGATTGCATGAGGACTCAAGGGCATACAATGCGATTAGAGGAGAAGCGTTTTAACCTCTGGCAACGCAGGGGGTTATTTACTGTTAGGGATACAGGATTGTGGAATTCTCTACCACAAGAGGTGGTTTCTGCGGGAAGTATGGCTACTTTCAAAAGACTCTTGGACGTACATCTCAAGGATCAAGACATTAAGGGGTATGAGAGATGATTAGGGTCACACACACCTACACAGGTTGAACTGAATGGACTATTGTCTTTATTCAAACTCAACTTCTATGTAACTATGTAACTGTGTAAGCTTAGTGCATACAAACTACATGAAAAAATAAAAATATGAAAAATATTTAATAAAGTTGCAATAGTGCCATCAAGCCCTAAAGCATATGTATAATATAATATGATAATTCACCCTCAACCTAAAATAAAAATAAACATAAAAAGTGTATCTATGTGTACAGATGGACAAATATACATATGGACAATTCAAATATGAAAAAATATATATAAAACGTGTGTTATTTAGTGACAAAGACAAAGATTATAAAAGTGAATAAAGCAAACAAAAGGCAAATGCGTGCACAATGTCCATACAGATGGATACATATCCTGGTGAACAGTCCAAAATCAAGATGGAAAATCCCAAAGGAAAGAAAACACACTTCAATGTGTGAGATGAAGAGCATTCAGTACAGCAGGAATAAAGGGTGCCAAGAAATCACACCACCCACATGTAAAGTAAACTCCTTACCAGAGACACTGATCCCACTTACAGATTATGAGGCACCTTGCTGTCCCACAGCACCAAATGTTCAAACACCCCATTCCATCTAGGTATGATCCTGTGTAAATGTGCTCAGCACACAAGGATTAAAAACAAGAAGGGCCCCCCATAGTGTAGTATTTATAAAATCATGGACTTTTAACAAGGTAATGTACTTACAATAAGAAGACCATCACAGGCATGTAACAAACAATAAGCACCGCCGGATTCTCGCCAGGGTGCATAAAGACATTACTTGTTCAGTCCCGCTCGACGCGTTTCTTTGTAAAAAGCGTCTTCAGGGGATAGAGGCACCCAGGGATGTAGACATGTCACGGTTGCCATGCTTTGCTTCATGGCTACAGTAGGAATTTTGCCCCCTGTCACCCTCAGTGGGCACTTTTGTCCCATTTAAGTGTACAATACATAATTATTCCGGCATTTAGGAGGTTAAAACAACAACATTTTTTACGAGAGATTTATGTAGGCTGCAATTGCCACACGCTACTTTTAAAGAGTTAGTTGAGCTCTCTGGCCATCATTCAAATGCAATTCAAAATATGTAAGTCAGACGCAGGCAGACATTTTGTGTTTTCAAATCTGGCAGCCTCCACACTTCCCTTCAGAGAGAGTAATTTTACCCATTTGCCGACCAGCCGCAGTAGTTTTACTGAGGCAGGTTGGGTCTGTCCCGCGAAACGACGTACATGTACATCGCTTCGTAGGACCGCTAGTGGGGGCGTGCGCCAATTAGCCACAGGAGGGAGCCAATCAGCGGATCCGGTGATTGCCGTCGGGCACCCGCGATCGCTCCCCGTGGAGACAGAACGGTGGTCTGCTATTGTAAACACAGCAGACCGCTGTTCTGTCAGTAGTGAACACAGGTCTCTCCTCTTATTTAGGAACGCAGGTCTCTGTGTTCATTCAGTAAGCCCACCCCTCACACAGTTAGAAAACACCCCCTAGGGACACATTTAACCCTTTAATCCCCCTGGTGTTAACCCCTTCCCTGCCAGTGTCATTAGTACAGTAACAGTGCATGTTTTTAGCCCTGATTACTGTAGTAATGTCACTGGTCCCCCCAAAAGTGTCAAAAATGTCAGTTAGGTGTCCAATCTGTCCGCCACAATGTGGCAGTCCCGCTAAAAATCGCTGATCGCCGTCATTACTAGTAAAAAAAAAAAATTAATAAATCTTTCCCCTAGTTTGTAGACGTGATAACATTTGCGCAAACCAATCAATATACACTTATTGGGTTTTTTTTTTTACCAAAAATATGTTGCAGAAAACAATCTAGCCTAAAATGAGGAAACCGTTAGATTTTTAATATTTTTTTTTTTTTGGGAATGTTATATAGCAGAAATTTTTGACTGGAGTTTCCCTTTAATGAGACCTAAAATAATAATACTTAGAAACAATGCGTAACACGTCAATCCCAATTCAGGGCAAAGTGACAAACTACCCCATACCCCATCCACCCACTAATACTCCCGGCATGCTCCCCCACCACTCTGTCTTTGGCAGGGCTTTTTTTCTCAGAGAATAGGTGCAGGAACTCCTCCTTTCTGAGTCACCCCTTGACTCCGTCCCCTACCCCACCTCCACACACCGTTCCTTGGTTTCCCCTCTTACCCACCTCCCAGTACAACCCCTTTTAGAGAATTAACAATAACAAGAAAGGCAATATAATAGATATAGAAACAATGGACACCCCAGCGACAATAGAACCACCCCTGCAACAATGGACTTCCAACAGCCATAGAAACATAGAAACATAGAATGTGTCGGCAGATAAGAACCATTTGGCCCATCTAGTCTGCCCAATATATCTGAATCCTATGAATAGTCCCTGGCCCTATCTTATATGAAGGATAGCCTTATGCCTATCCCATGCATGCTTAAACTCCTTCACTGTATTTGCAGCTACCACTTCTGCAGGAAGGTTATTCCATGCATCCACTACTCTCTCAGTAAAGTAATACTTCCTCATATTACTTTTAAACCTTTGCCCCTCTAATTTAAAACTGTGTCCTCTTGTGGTAGTTTTTCTTCTTTTAAATATGCTCTCCTCCTTTACCGAGTTGATTCCCTTTATGTATTTAAAAGTTTCTATCATATCCCCTCTGTCTCTTCTTTCTTCCAAGCTATACATGTTAAGGTCCTTTGACCTTTCCTGGTAAGTTTTTTCCTGTAATCCATGTACTAGTTTAGTAGCTCTTCTCTGAACTCTCTCTAGAGTACCTATATCCTTCTGGAGATGTGGCCTCCAGTACTGCGCACAATACTCCAAGTGAGGTCTCACCAGTGTTCTGTACAGCGGCATAAGCACTTCTCTCTTTCTACTGCTTATACCTCTCCCTATACATCCAAGCATTCTGCTGGCATTTCGTGCTGCTCTATTACATTGTCTTCCCACCTTTAAGTCTTCTGAAATAATTACTCCTAAATCCCTTTCCTCAGATACTGAGGTCAGGACTGTGTCAAATATTCTATATTCTGCCCTTGGGTTTTTACGTCCCAGGTGCATTATCTTGCACTTATCCACATTAAATTTCAGTTGCCAGAGTTCTGACCATTCTTCTAGTTTTCCTAAATCCTTTTCCATTTGGCGTTTCCCTCCAGGAACATCAACCCTGTTACATATCTTTGTGTCATCAGCAAAAAGACAAACCTTACCATCGAGGCCTTTTGCAATATCACTTATGAAGATATTAAACAAAATTGGTCCCAGTACAGATCCCTGAGGTACCCCACTGGTAACATGACCTTGTTCTGAATGTTCTCCATTGACTACAACCCTCTGTTGTCTGTCACTCAGCCACTGCCTAATCCACTCAACAATATGGGAGTCCATGCTCAATGACTGCAGTTTATTGATAAGTCTTCTATGTGGGACAGTGTCAAAAGCCTTACTAAAATCTAGATATGCAATGTCTACTGCACCTCCACCGTCTATTATTTTAGTCACCCAGTCAAAAAAATCTATAAGATTTGTTTGACATGATCTCCCTGAAGTAAACCCATGTTGTTTTTCATCTTGCAATCCATGGGATTTAAGATGTTCCACAATCCTATCCTTTAATAGGGTTTCCATTAATTTGCCTACTATTGATGTCAGACTCACTGGTCTATAGTTGCTCGATTCCTCCCTACTACCTTTCTTGTGAATGGGCACGACATTTGCCAATTTCCAATCTTCCGGGACGACTCCTGTTACTAATGATTGGTTAAATAAATCTGTTAATGGTTTTGCCAGCTCACCACTAAGCTCTTTTAATAATTTTGGGTGTATCTCATCAGGACCCTGTGACTTATTTGTCTTCACTTTAGACAGCAATCTTAGAACGTCTTCCTCTGTAAAGACACATGCATCAAACGATTCATTAGTCATCCTTTCAAGTGGAGGTCCTTCTCCTTCTTTTTCTTCTGTAAAAACTGAACAGAAGTATTCATTAAGGCAGTCGGCTAGCCCTTTATTCTCTTCTACATACCTTCCGTCCTTTGTTTTTAATTTAGTTATTCCTTGTTTTAATTTCCTTTTTTCATTTATATATCTGCAGAATGTCTTATCCCCCTTTTTCATAGACTGAGCTAGTTTTTCTTCTGCCTGCGCTTTAGAAGTTCTTATAACTTGCTTGGCCTCTTTCTGCCTAATCTTGTAGATTTCCTTATCTTCATTGCTCTGGGTTTTTTTATAATTACAAAATGCTAGCTTTTTATTTTTAATGATTTGGGCCACTTCTGCTGAGTACCACAGTGGTCTCTACCTTTTTTTGCTTTTACTGACAAGTCTAATGCAATTTACTGTTGCCTTCAATAATGCACCTTTTAAGTAGTCCCATTTCTCCTGGACTCCATATAATCCGTTCCAGTCTGATAAGGACTCATTTATGACTAATTTTATTTTTGAAAAGTCTGTTTTTCTAAAATCTAAAACTTTTGTTTTTGTGTGGTGTGACTCTTTCACAGTTCTTATATTAAACCACACTGACTGGTGATCACTGGATCCCAAGGTTTCGCCTACAATGACATCATATACCGAATCCCCATTTGTGAATACCAGATCCAAAATGGCCTCCCTCCGGGTTGGCTCCTCAACCACTTGTTGCAGAGACAACCCCAGTAGGGAATTTAGAATATCTGTACTCCTGGTAGAACTTGCTATTTTGGTTTTCCAGTTTATATCTGGAAGATTGAAATCTCCCATAATGATAACTTCTCCTTTCATTGTCATTTTAGCTATTTCTTCAACTAGTAGATCATCTAGTTCTTTGACTTGACCAGGTGGTCTATATATCACACCTACACGAGTTACTGCATGATTAGCAAACTGCAACGTAACCCAAACTGACTCTATGTTGGCCTCACCAACTTGTATTAGGTTAGATTTAATGCTATCTTTCACATACAGGGCCACTCCTCCTCCTTTCTTTCCTTCTCTGTCTCTTCTGTATAAAGAGTACCCTGGTATGGTTATGTCCCAGTCATTTCTTTCATTAAACCATGTCTCCGTAACAGCCACTAAATCTACATTCTCAGATGCCATAATTGTCCCAAGTTCATTGATTTTTTTACCTAAACTGCGAGCATTTGTAGACAGGACTCTGAGCTTATCATTTCTTAACCTCTGTGCTTCTGACCTGTTCTGGCATTGTTTCGGGGGGCAATTGGACTCTTGTAATTCCACTCTTTTGCCCCCCCTTCCTAGTTTAAATACTCTTTCGCAAATTCTTGGAGTTGTTCACTAAGTACATTTGTTCCTTTGAGAGAAAGATGCAAACCATCTTTTTTGTACAGTTCCTTTCTATTCCAAGTAGAGCTATCATGAGAAACAAAGCCAAATCCTTGCTCTTGACACCACTTACTAAGCCATATGTTGAACTCCTTTATGCGCCTCTGCCTATCATTCTGAACATTATGCACAGGCAGAACTTCAGAAAATGAAATGGTGGATGCAAAATCCTGTACGTCATTTCCAAGTGTGATAAAAGATTTTTTCACCTCTGACACTTCATTGCAAGCCAGGTCATTTGTCCCTAGATGGACAAGAACATCCACGTCCCCTTCCTGCTTTGCTTGCTTAACAATATTAATAATACGTCTTCTATCTCGTCTAGCAGTAGCACCAGGGAGACATCTCACAAAATCATTTTCTTTAAGCTCCACACTTCTTATGATTGAATCACCCAGCAACAGCTGCTTCCTTTGAGACTTCACTTTATCTTTTTTGTCCTTGGCTGCAGTCTTGCATACATTAGACATAGGAGTCGATGGTTTCTCACCCTCTGTGCTTGAGTCCATATCCATGTTGTCCTTACATTCTGAGAGTGCTGCAAATGAATTATGGAGAACCACCGACTGTGGGACATGTCTTCTATCCACCCCTCTAAGTCTTCCTGAACCTACAGTAACCCATCTGCCATTTCTGGGGGTCCTCTGTGGCAGTGGCATTGCAGCAGTCCCAGCTGGAGTTTGTTTAACAGATAAATTAAATATCTCTGATTTCAAAAATGCAATTTCCTGCTGCAGTAAGGAGAATTGTCTACAGATCTGACAGCATCCGAATCTCCAAAGAGTGGAACATGAAATAAATGCAAAACAATTCCTGCACTGAACCAAGTCTGCCATTTTAAAGAGGAGAGAAAAAAAAAAAAAAAATTTGTAAATTTAAGTCAAACAAATCTTACCTTTTTTTTCTTTTTTCCACCTTCCAGCCTACCTCCTGACTATCTCCTGCAATATCTAATTCACTGTACTTAAAATGTTGTACTTGAATGGTGTACTTGCAGCTAATGAAATAGGCCAGCTAATGAGTATTTCTCTATATATACACACTCCTTCACAACTCCTCCCCCAGCAAAAAATGTAACACCTTAATGGGCTAGTCTCATTAGCAAATGCACAATAGCAGACACCTGACCAAATTCCTTTCCTCTTCTCAAGCAATGGTCAGCAAAAAGAAACACAGATGAGTTGGTTGCAAACTCCAAGCCAATCTCTTTCAGTATCTCTTCAGTCTCCTGCAATATCTCATTCACTGTACTTAAAATGTTGTACTTGAATGGTGTACTTGCAGCTAATGAATTAGGCCAGCTAATGAGTATTTCTCTATATATACACACTCCTTCACAACTCCTCCCCCAGCAAAAAATGTAACACCTTAATGGGCTAGTCTCATTAGCAAATGCACAATAGCAGACACCTGACCAAATTCCTTTCCTCTTCTCAAGCAATGGTCAGCAAAAAGAAACACAGATGAGTTGGTTGCAAACTCCAAGCCAATCTCTTTCAGTATCTCTTCAGTCTCCTGCAATATCTGCAATAGACCCTCCAGCAGCCAGCAACATTAGACCCCTCCCTCAACAGTAGATCCATCCCAGCAATGATCGATGCCCTGCAACATAAGACCCACCCCAGCAACAATAGATACCCCACCAACAACAACAGACTTCCCCAGCAACAATAGATCCTCTGCGCAAATAGGTCCCCTTCAGCAATACTAGATTACCCAGTAGCCAGCATCAATAGACCCTCCAGCAGCAAGCGGCAAAGACCTCTCCCTAAACAATAAATCCCTCCCAGCAACAACTGACCCACCAGTAACATCAGACCTACCCCAGTAACAATACATCCCCCATGAGCAACAGAAGACCTCCCCAGCAACTATAGACCCCCATCCTCTGCAAAAATAGATCCCCTCCAGCAACAATAGATTGCCTATCAGCCAGCATCAACAGACCCACCAGCACTTTTGCCTTTAGTTGAACATAATCCTAAAAAAAAACTCTGATAAAGCCCCCCACATGCACATACTCATTGGCTTATCATTATGATGAGCAGCCTAATTGGCCAATAGGAATGTGCAGAAGGCTGTAGGGGAAGGCAATATTCAGTACTATCAGGAAGGATTGTGTTCCGCTACATCCCTGAATTAGTTTCCTCCTTCCCTTCCCCCCAGTGACAGAGTCTCTTTAACAGGATGTATCGTTGTGACATCTCACTGCTCATTCCAGTACTTACAAATCAGCCGGAAAGTTTATTTTTTAGGCTCGGTTCACATTGATGCGATGCGGGAAACCCTGTGAGTCCACTGCGGGTTCCCTCATCACACCCGACTCGCAGGCAGTTCACACTGCCATATGCCAACTGCTGAGAGTGTCAATACAAAGGTAATGACACAGATTAGTTTTCATATTGCAGTGTGAACTGTCAATTCGGACAGTAATTAGATCACATAGGTGTGAACACCAATGCGATCCGATTCTGGTGCAGACCAAAAAAAGGGTCCTGCACGACTTTGGTCTGAATGCGATGCAAATTCAGCCATACAATCTGTATGGCTGAATTCGCATTGCAAAGACATCGTATGTAGAGATGGCCTTGCGGTTCACCCGACGGTCTGTTTGCGGCGATGTTCGCAACCGCCATATTAGTTTACATTGTGAAGAACTTTAATCCATGACACATCTATCAGGTGGCAAAGGACAGCCAATTCAGACATGTACGCACATGGACATACCCCCTACCTTATAAATAGACCTGACCTGGCTGCCATTTTACATTCCGCCTTTTATCAGTGTAGGGAGAGGTTTGCTGTGTGCAGCAGGGACAGATTATCAGTGACACAAATTGCTAGCAAATAGGTCCACAAAAGTCCTTTTAAGGACTGGTATAGGTGTATTATTGTTTGGTTTGCAGTATATAGGGGTGTAATACACTTATAATATACTTTCTAATATAGAAAGAATATTATAGTGGATTTGAAGTGGGGTGTTATATAATAACAATATACTTTCATAATAGCGTATTTGGGTACTGCAGAAATTTTGCCTCTTTTGCTGCATTAACTCTGCTACATACAGTGACAAAAGTTACTGGGGAATTTTTTTTTATAACTGGTGTGATAGACCAGTGGCCCCCCAAAACGACAGATTAAAGCAGGATGTTATATACCTTCTTCCACATATACTGCGCTTCTCTAGAGACTTTTGTCACAGGGTCATTTAAAAAATGACAGGCAGAGGAAGAGGCAGGCCGTTCCGCAGGGGTGGTAGGGGTAGGGCAGGAGCACCAGGCCGGAGCCAAAGTGGGAAGTTGAAGAAGGTGCGTTCAATTACGACGCACCAGACTTGGTTAAGTTCCAGCAGAAATGTGCAGTTAGCGACTACCTGTACAAACTCTGCGGCAGGACAGGTTCTGGGGAGCTTGGTTTTTTGCATCAACGTCACCTTCCCCACCACTATCATTAAATATCTCGGAGTAGGCAGCAACAGCGGGGACCAACCGCCTTGGGCTGATCTGGGTACTGTCGTCAGACTGCTGAGTGGCGGCTGTTGCTTACCTCCTCTTCCTGATCTGATGCCAGGAATGGCTGCGCATAGTAAATGTCTTGTGATGGATCGGAAAATAATTCCTGAGACTTAAGCGGAGGGTATATGGTGGTGGTGGTGTTGGTGGTGGTGTCTTTGGGGGTGCACACAGCAGAGAGTGAAGAGGGTGCAGATAGAGAGGATGAGGAGGGTGCAGAAGAGGAAGGCTGAGTGAGCCACTCAATCAAGTCTGGTGCGTCTTTTGATGTAATCGAACGCACCTTCTGCAACTTCCCACTTCTCGCCTGGTGCTCCTGCCCTACCCCTACCACCCCTGCGGAAGGGCCTGCCTCTTCCTCTGCCTGTCATTTTTAAATGACCCTGTGACAAAATGACCAGTACTGGGTGGCAACGTACTTAGACCCCCAGTACAAACAAAAAATAGTGGAAATGTTACCACCATCACGGAGGGCTGTCAGAATGCAGCACTTCCAGGCCTTGCTTTGAGAAAAGCTGCATTCTGCTTTTGCGTACGCTGGCAGAGGAATTTCCACTCACATAGAAACAGTTGCAGGTACCAATCCAACAGCGCCTGCAAGAAGAGGGCGGTTTGAAGATGTGTTGGTCACTTCTGATATGAGATCATTCTTTTAGCCGACCCATCCACAGCTGTCCTCCAGATCCAGCATCAGGGAATGCCTAGACCGACAGGTGTCCGACTACATCGGGTTAACGGCCGATGTGGACGCTCTGAGAAGTCATGAACTCCTGGACTACTGGGTGGGCAGGCTTGACCTCTGGCCAGAGCTTGCACAATTTGCAATGGAACTGTTGTCTTGCCCCTCGTCCAGTGTCCTGTCCGAAAGGACGTTCAGCGCAGCAGGGGGAATGTGACCGATAAGCGCACTCGCCTAGCTCACGACAGTGTTGACTACCTCACATTTCTAAAAATGAATGAGGCATGGATCTCGGAGGAATTCAACACATGTGACCAGTAGACCATGTTTGATTCAATTCCTCATGACAGGCCACAAATATCCACCACCACCCATAACAATTCATGATCCCTGTCTTAGGTAAATACAGTGGCATAAAAGGCCTTTTATGTCCGTTGAATGCCTAATTGCTACAGTCTGTCCCAGCTCCACACAACAACCTCTCCCTACACTGACAAAAGACTTTTGTGGACCTATTAGCTAGCGATTTGTGTCACTAATTCTCTGTCCCGGCTCCACACAGCAACCTCCAGCCACAGAATACAAAGTTCTTTGCTGTCAGGTGAATGCCTGTTGGCTAATTTTTGGGGCTGTACTGGCCGACACTTACTTCTGTATCCTGTGTATGCCTAATGTACCTCCAGCCACAGAATACAAAGTTCTTTGCTATCAGGTGAACGCCTGTGGGCTAATTTTCAGGGCCTGTACTGGCCGAAACTTACTTCTGTATCCTGTGTATGCCTAATGTACCTCCAGCCACAGAATACAAAGTTCTTTGCTGTCAGGTGAATGCCTGTTGACTAATTTTTGGGGCCTGTACTGGTCGACACTTACTTCTGTATCCTGTGAATGCCTAATGTACCTCAAGCCACAGAATACAAAGTTCTTTGCTGTAAGGTGAACGCCTGTTGGCTACATTTTGGGGCCTGCACTGGCCAACACTTACTTCTTTATCCTGTGAATGCCTAATTTTTCAGACTGAAATTGAAAATCAATGGGTCTGTAAACATTCTGCTAAATTGTGGAACGGATGCGGAACCATTTTACAGATGTGTTAATAGACCCT
Source organism: Pelophylax lessonae (assembly GCF_965119305.1). Classification (NCBI taxonomy): domain Eukaryota; kingdom Metazoa; phylum Chordata; class Amphibia; order Anura; family Ranidae; genus Pelophylax; species Pelophylax lessonae. The sequence goes on along the minus strand of NC_138772.1, from coordinate 515,590,005 downwards.
ATATGTATTTGACATGTATTTACCAGCTGCTGTCAGTTCTGGCTGATTTAGAAAAAAAAAAAAAAAAAATTTAGCTGAAAAAAAAAAAAAAATGTATGGCAACTTTTAAAAATAAAAATACTTCTGGTATGTCAGTGTCCATGTTGTGGGACTATGTGTGCACAGCTAGTAAGTATTTGGTGGCTGCAAATATGACCTGGAGGTTTTTCATGTTCGTCTGCCATTAAAATGAATGGGGTCCGCCACGAACCTGCGGTTCACGAACATTTAAGCGAGTTCGCGAACCGTCCCGGCAGATGTTCGTCCATCACTAATCGTATGTGATTTGCACAGCAGTGAGATGCGAATCACATGCAATGTCTTCCATGGCACCAATGTGAACTGGCCCTTAAGGGAAATCCCCTTTAACTATACATAATGGAGACTTTGACACACTATCTGATTTATCATTTCACTTTGTTGACAGACTGAAAACAGCAGAAAGTAAAACAAAGGAAATGAAAGCTCTTAAAAAAAACACCAGAAAGTTTTCTGAGTTTCGCTCAAATGTCTCTATAATGCCAAAGCTAAGAATAAAATAATCCACTGTCAATCAGTGTCAGCGGTACACAGTACAGGAGCCACAGAAATATGTAAACAACGCTAACAAAGAGCGTGGAAACAAACCATCCGTGTATTTATAGATATTTAACCACCTCAAAACGGGGCACTTTCACCCCCTTCCTGCCCAGGCCAATTTTCAGCTTTTAGCGCTGTCACACTTTGAATGACAATTGCGTGGTTATACAACGCTGTACCCATATGACATTATCATCATTTTTTTCCCCACAAATAGAGCTTTCTTTTGGTGATATTTGATCACCACTGGGGGTTTTATTTTTTGCTAAGCAAATAAAAAGGACTGAAAATTTTGAAAAAAAAAAAAGTTTTTCTTCCTTTCTGTTATAACTTTTTGTAAATAAGTAAGATTTCTCCTTCACTGATGGGCACTGATGAGGCTGTGCTGATGGGCACTAGGCAGCACTGACAGGTACTGAGGAGACGGCACTGATGGGCATTGATGGGCACTGATGAAGTGGCACTGATGAGGTGGCACTGATGAGGCAGCACTGAAGAGGTGGCACGGATGGGCACTAATATGCGGCACTAATGGGCACTGATATGCAACACTGATGGGCACTGATATGCAGCACTAATGGGCACTGATATGCAGCACTAATGGGCACTGATAGGCAGCACTGATGAGGAGGCACTGACAGGCATTACTTATGGACACTGATTGGCATCCTAGGTGGGCACGGATTGGCATTCCAGGTGGGCACTTGAGGGCATCCCAGGTGGGCAATTGTGGGCATTCTGGTGGGCACCGCTGATGGGGTTGCACTGATAATCAGTGTGCTGATTATCAGCGCAGACCCCCCCCCCCCTTCCCTGTGAGAAGAGCTGCTTATCGGTCCTCCTCTACTCAAACCCTGTCAGTGCGAATACAGGAAAGCCAATAACTGGCACTTCCTGGTTATGCTGGGATCAGCTGTGATTGGACGATGTGTTTTGTCACAATGGATGTCATCCGGGGAAGGTAGTCTCCCTATCTGGTAAGTCAGACTCATATACACAGTGGTGCTTGGGTGGAGTGTTTCTGGGGTTGCCACCTTTTCTTCAATCCAAACCTGAACACTTTAGTGGCCTGGGACACCTTTGGGTGCCCCAAGGAGAGTAGTAATGCGGTACTCATTGCCGAAGTGAACAGTAGGTGTGACAAAACTGCTCTTGCTGACATTAGCGCCCTGCCCCTAGTGATGCCGAACCTGCCCCCTGACAGCTGCCCACAGCTCCCGGACAGCAGTCACACACAAATCTGTCCGGGCCTGGACAGATTTGTGTGTGACTATCTTGGGTACTTGAGGAGCCACAGTCCAGTCTGAAAAAATGTGTCCGGACACATGAATTAAAATCAGGACTGTACAGGTGAATCCCGAACAGGTGACAACCCTAAGTGTTTCTTGTCTCTCTTGGTGAAAGGAAGAATAACTTAAAGTGATTGTAAAGTCTTTTTTTTTTTTTTTCTTTAAATAAAAAACATGTTATACTTACCTGCTCTGTGCAGTGGATTTGCACAGGTCAGCCTGGATCCTCCTCATTCCTCTTCTGTGCTCCTGGCCCCTCCCTCCTGTTGAGTGGCCCCTCCCTCCTGTTGAGTGCCCGAACCAAATCACAGCTCCCTGTGTCCATTCAGACATGGAGCCGAGACCCAGCCCCGCCCCCCTCTCTCTCCCCTGATTGGCTGACTGATTGTGATTGACAGCAGCGGGAGCCAATTGCGCCACACTGCTGTCTCAGCCAATGAGGAGGGGAGTCCTGGGCAGCTGAGACATTCCTGCAACATCGCTGGATAAAGATGGGCTCAGGTAAGTATTAGGGGGACTGCTGCACACAGAAGGTTTTTTTTATCCTAATGCATAGAATGCATTAAAATGAAAAAAACCTTCTGAATTTACAATCCCTTAAGGAGGATATATCACAAAACAAAATATCAGTGTAATTTACAGAGCCCTATGTAAGCTCTGTGGTCGCCGACCAGAAACAAGATGCAGCAGGGGAGGACGGGGCTGGGGGCAATGGGGAACTTAGGCTATATATTGGGCTGATGGCTCTGAGTAGGAGATACTTCCACATTCAGACCTGAATCAGAGTTGGGTCCATATTCAGTGACAGCCGCTGGGCTTTATATAGTCATCTGCTCCCTGTTTAGACCTATGATCATGGCTCCTGGCTGAGTTAAATTCCCACTGTATTAGCTTCCTGTACAGGGGAGGACTGGGCTAAGGGGCAAGGGGGAAATTGCCCCCTGGGCCACTCTGATGCCCTGTAAAAAGGCTACACCACTTCTGCCACAGACATGCCTAAAGGATTCCTGGTGAAGACAAGTAAAAAGTCCCCACTGCTGACCTACTGAGTGCAGGATAAAGACAAGGACAAAGCGCAGGCAATCCCCCCCCCCCCAGCAGGGATGGTATAAACTGTGTCTGAGCAGAGGCCGGTTCCATGCCCCGATGGAGACTCTTCTGGCCCAGCCAGCCCCAACCGAGCTGTCCCAGCTCCTCCCCACCTCCCCCCTGCGGTAAGTAGAGAGTATCTGGAGCAGGGCTTCAGCTTGGAATGGGGGTCAGGAGGAGCATTGGGAGAGTGGGGGGGGGTAAGGGAAAGTGGGAGGGGGCCGAGCCTCTTGTTTGTACTTGCCCCCTGGGCCAAAAGTTCCCAGTCTGCCCCGTTCCTGTACAACTCTGAGATGTTAAAGTGGAGCTCCAGCCCCCCCCCCCCCACCCACCAAAAAATGAACAGTCAGCAGCTACAAATACTGTAGCTGCTGACTTTTAATATTATTGCACTTACCTGTCCTGGGATACTGCGATGTCGGCACCCCAGCTAATTTTCCAATCGACCCTCCGGTGCTGCCGTCACGATTACTTGCAAGGAAAAAAGGCAGTGAAGCCTTTCAGCTTCACAAGTGATTCCCTACTGTGCATGCGCAAAGCTTAGTGAATGGGCCGGTGGTGAAAGAAGGAGGAGGGGGGCCGAATTTCTGGGTGATCTCGATGCACCAAGGTCTCCCGGAAGTGGGGGCGGGTACCTGTCAAAAACAGGTACCCACTCCCCCCCCCCCCCCCCGAAAGGGGCAAAATGTTGTAGCAAAAGGGGGCTGGAAGCAAACAAGCGGTGCTTCCCTTTTTGGGTGGAGTTCCGCTTTAAGTGAGTGAATGCTGAGAGATGAAGTCAATGCTGGATGAATGTAAAACTGTAAAACATGTTAAACTCGTTTATTACCATTTCCCGGGGCATTTTTCCTCCCTTAGTCACAGAAGTTTTATCTTCCATTTTGGAAATGGATTTCCAAACATTATATCCTTTAGCGTAGCCAACCCTAACTACACTGCGATGGTTTGTGTAATCGGCATACTGGTAGGATAAGGTCAGGGCAGGTTGACAAGGGCACAAGTTAACATGACAACATCTTATTTACAGCTCTGCAGTTTTTTAAAATCCAGGTGACTTTGCTTTTATTTTTGTGAACTTTTTATATACAGTATACAGTGCTTCCGGAAAGTATTTACAGCACTTAATTTTTTCCACATTTTGTTATGTTACAGCCTTATTCCAAAATGGATTAAATTCATTATTTTCCTAAAAATTCTACAAACAATAACCCATAATGACAACATGAAAGAAGTTTGTTTGACATCTTTGCAAATTTAATTAAAATAAAAAAGGAAAAAACCCATGTACATAAGTATTCACAGCGTTTGCCATGACACTCAAAATTGAGCTCAAGTGCATCCTGTTTCCACTGATCATCCTTGAGATATTTCTACATCTTGATTGGAGTCCACCTGTGGTAAACTCACCGTCTATATACGGTCCCACAGTTACCAGTGCATGTCAGAGCACAAACCAAGCCATGAAGTCAAAGGACTTGTCTGTAGACCTCCAGGACAGGATTGTCAGGGTACAGGGTACAGAAAAATGTCTGCAACTTTAAAGGTCCCAATGAGCACAGTGGCCTCAATCAACCGTAAATACAAGAAGTTTGGAACCACCAGGACTCGTATAATAGAGTGAGCCGCCTGGCCAAACTGAGCAATCGGGGGAGAAGGGCCTGAGTCAGGGAGGTGACCAAGAACCCGATGGTCACTCTGACAGAGCTCCATCGTTTCTTTGTGGAGAGAGGAGAACCTTCCAGAAGAACAACCATCTCTGCAGCACTACACAAATCAGGCCTGTATGGTAGATTGGCCAGACAGAAGCCACTTCTCAGTAAAAGGCACATGACAGCCCGCCTGAAGTTTGCCAAGAGGCACCTGAAGGATTCTTAGACCATGAGAAACAAGATTCTCTCGTCTGATGACACAAAGCTTGAACTCTTAGGCCTGAATGGCAAGCATCATGTCTGGAGGAAACCAGTAATCGCTTATCACCTGGCCAATACCATCCCTACAGTGAAGCATGGTGTTGGCAGCTTCATGCTGTAGGGATGTTTTTCAGCAGCAGGAATTGGGAGACTAGTCAGGATCGGGGGAAAGAATAATGCAGCAATGTACAGAGACATTCTTGATGAAAACCTGCTCCGGAACACTCTGGACCTCAGACTGGAGCGAAGGCTCGTCTTCCAACAGGACAGAGACCCTAAGCACACAGCCAAGATAACAAAGGAGTGACTACGGGACAACTCTGTGAATGTCCTTGAGTGACCCAGCCAGAACCCAGACTTGAACCCAATTAAACATCTCTGGAGAGATCTGAAAATGGCTGTGCACCGATGCTCCACATCCAACCTGATGGAGCTTGAGAGGTCCTGCAAAGAAGAACGGGAGAAACTTCCCAAAAATAGGTGAGCCAAGCTTGTAGCATCATACTCAAAAAGACTTGAGGCTGTAATTGGTGCCAAAGGTGCTTCAACAAAGTTTTTAGCAAATGCTGTGAATACTAATGTACATGGGATTTTGTTTTCATTTTTTATTTTTAATAAATTTGCAATTTTTGACATAAAATGTGGAAAAAGTCAAGCACTGTGAATGCACTGTATATGAGGGTTCTTCAAAAAGTTTCCACACTTTATTTTATATGTTTCACAGCCATTCTCACCACAGCGTGACAACTCTTATACTAAACTGGCTAACAGAAGATAGACTTAGAACTAAACTAGAGAAACTTAACATAAATAAATCACCGGGACCGGATGGCTTGCACCCGAGGGTTCTTAAAGAGCTCAGCCAGGTGATTGCCAGACCATTATTCTTGATCTTTAAGGATAGTTTACAGACGGGTATGGTGCCAGCTGATTGGAAAAAAGCCAACGTGGTACCAATATTTAAAAAGGGGCCGAGATATATCCGGGGAACTATAGGCCGGTCAGCCTAACATCAGTAGTCTGCAAAATTTTGGAGGGAATGTTAAGGGACCACATACAAGACTTTAGTAATGAAAACTGTATTATTAGTAGCAATCAGCATGGATTTATGAAAAATCGTTCTTGCCAAACCAATCTATTAACCTTCTACGATGAAGTGAGCTGCCACCTAGATAAAGGAAAGCCTGTGGATGTGGTGTATCTGGACTTTGCAAAGGCCTTTGACACCGTTCCCCACAAACGCTTACTGTACAAACTAAGGAAGGTAGGTATGGACCATAAGGTGAGTACCTGGATAGAGAACTGGCTCCAGGGGAGAGTTCAGAGGGTGGTGATTAATGGGGAGTACTCGGATTGGGCGGGTGTGGAAAGCGGGGTCCCCCAGGGTTCTGTCCTGGGACCAATCCTGTTTAATTTATTTATAAATGATCTAGAGGAGGGGATATCTAGTACAATCTCAGTATTTGCAGATGATACTAAATTAGGCATGCCATTATCTTCTAAGCAGGATGTGGAAACCTTACAAGCGGACCTGAACAAAATAACGGGGTAGGCAACTACATGGCAGATGAGATTTAATGTAGAAAAATGTAAAGTAATGCACTTGGGGGCCAAAAACCAGAAAGCAAGCTACTCACTAGGGGGGGAGCCTCTGGGTGAGTCTAGGATGGAAAAAGACTTGGGGGTACTGGTAGACAACAGGCTTGGCAGTGGCATGCAATGCCAAGCCGCTGCAAGCAAAGCCAACAGAATACTGGGATGTATAAAAAAGGGGATTCACTCCAGAAATAAAGAGATTATTCTCCCACTCTACAAGACTCTGGTCCGGCCACATCTGGAGTATGCTGTCCAGTTCTGGGCACCGGTCCTCAGGAAGGATGTGCTGGAACTGGAGAGAGTCCAGAGAAGGGCAACAAAAATAATTAGGGGAATGGAGGACATCAGCTATGAGGAAAGACTACAAGCACTGAACCTATTCTCTCTGGAGAAGAGACGACTGAGAGGGGATATGATATCAATGTTCAAATACTGTACTGGCGACCCTAGCATAAGGAACAAACTATTCAGAGAAAGGAGATGCAATAAGACACGCAAGGATTTTTGGCGCCCTAGGCAAAATAAAAATTACCGCCCCCCCCCCCCCACCCCCATATGCTCGGCCCACTATGTGAAAAGAGAATTACAATATGGAGGTAATTTTTTCTTTCTGTAATCATATACTGTGTGTTGTTATTAGGGGGAAAAAATATTGTTACCTCTTGGATAAGAAAAATAGACTTTTCACTTTGCAATAGCCTTTTCCCTTAGTTTAGTGAATGTGGGGAAAAATCCTGTGCTCCCTGTTTGTATTCGGCAGCAAGATTGTCTTAGGCCTTTATCCTTCATCAGAGGCTCTCCTCCCCCACCGCTATCCATTATAGGCTCTCCTCCCCCCACCTCTATCCTTCATCATAGGCTCTCCTCCAGCACCACTATCCATAGGAGAGCCTATGATGAAGGATAGAGGTGGTGGAGGAGAGTCTATGGGGAAAAATAGCGGTGGTGGAGGGGAGCCTATGATGGATAGCGGTGGTGGAGGAGAGCCTATGATGGAGGATAGCGGTGCTGGAGGCGAGCCTATGATGAAGGATAGCGGTGCTGGAGGAGAGCCTATGATGGAGGATAGCGGTGCTGGAGGAGAGCCTATGATGAAGGATAGCGGTGCTGGAGGAGAGCCTATGATGGAGGATAGCGGTGCTGGAGGAGAGCCTATGATGAAGGATAGCGGTGCTGGAGGAGAGCCTATGATGAAGGATAGCGGTGCTGGAGGAGAGCCTATGATGGAGGATAGCAGTGGTGCAGGAAAACCTATGATGGAGGATAGCAGTGGTGCAGGAAATCCTATGATGGAGGATAGCAGTGGTGCAGGAAAACCTATGATGGAGGATAGCGGAGGTGGAGGGGAACCTAAGATGAAGGATAGCGGTGGTGCAGGGAAAATCTATGATGGATAGCGGTGGTGGAGGGGTTAAAACCCCTTCAGACAGTGAGTACGTCTCCTATAACTATTTATTATAGTGAAGTCTTTATCAGAACATATTGGACCCCCCCGAAGGTGTGTGCTGTGCTCGGGGCTCGCTGAGTGTTGTAGTTCTATGTCAGTCATGTGACCCCCCAGCCCCCTCACCTGGATGATCTGGAACCCCTGGTGCTCCTCCGCATACACAGCCATGTGTGGGGGGATTTTCAGGGGATTGTTGCTGGCGTCCATGTCTCCTCAGATCTCCGAGTTGCAGGCCTCAGATTCCCCGGACAGGCGGCAGCAGTGCTCCTTAGCAACACAAGCAGCTCCCTCTGTCAGATTTCCCTACCCCTTGCGCTGAGTCAAACTTCCTGACTCGCGCATTAGGTCTCCCCCGCCCCATCTCCTCCGCCGGCTGACGTCATCGGCAGGGAAAACCTAATGCGCATGTGCGGCATCACCGCTACGAAGATTTCCGATGCTGGAGCCCGGTGTCAGCCCTGAGACTCACACACATCTCAAAAGCGACCAGGCAGCCGCGGGCGCTGCCGCACAGGTACAGCACAACAGGAGGGGCGCCGCCTGCAACCGCCGGTCCATACTGATTCCGGGACCGGGGTGCAGCGGGTAGGATGCTGGCGCCCCCTGCTGAGTTGGCGCCCTAGGCGACTGCCTGGGTCGCCTTACTGGTAGCGCCGGCCCTGAAGACACGTGGCCACTCAATAAAACTAGAGGAAAGGCGGTTTAACCTTAAAATGCGTAAGGGGTTCTTCACTGTAAGAGCAGTAAGGATGTGGAATTCTCTTCCACAAGCGGTCGTATCAGCAGGGAGCATTGATAGTTTCAAAAAACTGTTAGATGGGCACCTTAGAGACCACAACATACAGGGGTATACAATGTACGGTTAAAAGCAAACACACACACACATCATAGGTTGAACTGGATGGACTGGTGTCTTTTTTCAACCTCACTAACTATGTAACTATGTAACTATGTAAACTGCATGGTCAACCAGCTTGCCAGAGAGATAGGTCACATGACACTCTAAAACACGGGCAATTACTACTCATCCTCCAACAAAAATATAAGTGTGGAAACTTCTTGAAGACCATATTGGTATATATATATATATATATATATTTACAGTATCTCACAAAAGTGAGTACACCCCTCACATTTTTGTAAATATTTTATTATATCTTTTCATGTGAGAACACTGAAGAAATGACACTTTGCTACAGTGTAAAGTATTGAGTGTACAGCTTGTATAACAGTGTAAATTTGCTGTCCCCTCAAAATAACTTAACACACAGCCATTAATGTCTAAAGCGCTGGCAACAAAAGTGAGTACACCTCTAAGTGAACATGTCCAAATTGGGCCCAATTAGCCATTTTCCCTCCCCGGTGTCATGTGACTCGTTAGCGTTACAAGGTCTTAGGTGTGAATGGGGAGAGGGTGTGTTAAATTTGGTGTTATCGCTCTCACTCTCTTATACTGGTCACTGGAAGTTCAACATGGCACCTCATGGCAAAGAACATGAGGATCTGAGGATCTGAAAAAAATAATTGTTGCTCTACATAAAGATGGCCTAGGCTATAAGAAGAGCGCCAAGACCCTGAAACTGAGCTGCAGCACAGTGGCCAAGACCATACAGCGGTGTAACAGGACAGGTTCCACTTAGAACAGGCCTCGCCATGGTCAACCAAAGGAGTTGAGTGCACGTGCTCAGCGTCATATCCAGAGATTGTCTTTGGGGAATGGACATATGAGTGCTGCCAGCATTGCTGTAGAGGTTGAAGGGGTGGGGGGGTCAGCCTATCAGTGCTCAGACCATACGCCGCACACTGCATCAAATTGGTCTGCATGGCTGTCGTTCCAGAAGGAAGCTTCTTCTAAAGATGATGCACAAGAAAGTGTGCTAACAGTTTGCTGAAGACAAGCAGACTAAGGACAATCATTACTGAAACCATGTCCTGTGGTCTGATGAGACCAAGATAAACTTATTTGGTTCAGATGGTGTCAAGCGTGTGTAGTGGCAACCAGGTGAGCAGTACAAAGACAAGTGTGTCTTGCCTACAGTCAAGCATGGTGGTGGGAGTGTCATGGTCGGGGGCTGCATGAGTGCTGCCGGCACAGGGGAGCTACAGTTCATTGAGGGAACCATGAATGCCAACATGTACTGAAGCAGAGCACGATCCCCTCCCTTCAGAGAGTGGGCCACGGGGCAGTATTCCAACATGATAACGACCCCAAAAACACATCAAAGGCAACTACTGCCTTGCTAAAGAAGCTGAGGGTAAAGGTGATGGACTTGCCAAGCATATCTCCAGACCTAAACCCTATTGAGCATCTGTGGGGCATCCTCAAATGGAAGGTGGAGGAGTGATAGGTCTCTAACATCCACCAGCTCCATGATGTCATCATGGAGGAGTGGAAGAGGACTCCAGTGGCAACTCCATGCCTAAGAGGGTTAGGGCAATGCTGGAAAATAATGGTGGCCACACAAAATATTGACATTTTGGGCCCAATTTGGACATTTCCACTTAGGGGGGTACTCACTTTTGTTGCCAGCAGCTTAGACATTAATGGCTGTGTGTTGAGCTTTCCTTCAGCCCATGGGCTGAAGGAAAAAAAAGAACATAGCAAATTCCTTCATTCGCATCGATCTATATGGATAAAGAAATATCTGCCAAGAAAAAGGTTAAAGCGGTTGTATCCCGCTTTTTGACACTTTTACCTACAGGTAAGCCTATAATAAGGCTTACCTGTAGGTACAAATAATATCTCCTAAACCGGCACGGTTTAGGAGATATTTACAGTGCATGCAGCCGCTCGCGCGAGCGGCGCATGCGCTCTGAAGGTCCGGGGGGACCTTCAATTAACTTGCCGGGGGCTTGCCGGAAAAAATCACTCCCGCGCGCATGCGCGGGAGTGACGTCATCGCGGCTCCGGCCAATCAGCGCGCTGGAGCCGTCTCTTCCGGCCAATCAGCGCGCCGGAGCTGCCGAACCCGGAAGAGACGACGAGGGATCATGGCAGCGCCCGCATCGATGTCCGGGGGTCCGTGTCGGGGCTTCGTTTTAAGGTAAGTTAAACATAATGGGCTAGTATGCGATGCATACTAGCTCATTATGCCTTTGTCCTGCAGGTTTTTTTTTTTTTTTATTTTTTTTTTTATAGGGTTTACAACCGCTTTAAAAAATATATGGCGAAGCATAGGGGAGAGCCGCCCTCTGTGTCCACAGCATCCCCTATGCTTCGCCATATATGCTCTTTTTTTTAACTGCGGTGGTGAAATCACATCCTATAGCGCTGCAATCATTGATTTATGCTTATGCCTAGAGCAAATTCTGTTGCTGTCAGAATAGACAAATCAGTGCTGCAACTGATGGGTGTACCTGCAAAGTAAACAATGGTTAACAATAAAACACAGTAACAATAAAACATTACAGTATAGCAGTATATTATAAAGAACAGAAAATTAACTCAATAAAACAACAACTATTTTTGACTTTTTTATTTTTTTTGTAACTTTTTGTTACACTTTTTTTATAGCTGTAAAAAAACTTCCAGGCTAGAGTCTCTCAAAATTTGATAGCCATCTAACATCTTTCGAGACCCCGTGTGAAAGTGTGCCCCTTTCCTGATTGGCTGAAAAGAGAAGCGATTTTACTGGAATGGAGGAAGGAGACGCACATACGGAGGAGGCAAGAATGCTGGCTGTCTCCCCCCCCCCCCCCCAAAAAAAGATATCATGCACCAGCCGCCACTGCTTATTAGTAATGCCCATGAGGAGGGATAGGTCCAAAAAGGTTTTACATTTGGAAACAGTGATAGGTGCTATTGGGCCACATTCATAAAACCTGGAGGAAAGAAAAACTTGTTGCTGTTCTTGCCAATGACAACCAATCAGATTGAATTTTCATGAGAACCTGAGCAAACAGACTGATTGATTACTATGAGCAACACAAATAGCTTTCCCTTTTTCTAGTCTTTGAGATTTTGGTGCAATTTATTTTATTTCAAAAGACTTTTACCTGCCACTGAACCCCCCCCCCCTCCCCCCAGAATAAAAAATTATCTACGGCCCTGCTAAGTACAGAGAGGGAATAACAGGTAAAGCAGCAATACAAGAAGTAGAACTTTGAGCTACCTAAGTTTCTGAACATCTTACTGTAACATATTCACATGTTACTTTCATGTTTTAACTGTAAACTATGTTAAATAGTCAGCTCAGCTTTCTTGTGGAATAAAACATGCTAAAAAATTGAGAACACAATTAGGCAAAAGCTTTCCTCCAGGTAACAATTTCCTCTTAGACAATATAACCTTTTATTAGATAAGAGCATTGAATGGCACAGGAAACAATGCAATGTAAACTAATATCTTAGTAATGACCGTCATTTGGTATAAAGGAAGTCATTTCAGACATACTGAGAATTTCACACCACTATAAAGTCATATACCTGTAGCACTACTCCTGCAGAAGTTGCTGGTAATTGGGCCTATTTCCCTCTTCTCACAGCATGCACAGCCAGGCACACAGCATTTTCAGCATTCTTCCTTTGGCTCAATAGTCAGTGTAGGGGTTTCTATTTGGGGGTCGGGGGGGGGGGGGGGGTTAATTGAACAGGAACTTGGATAGGTATGGGGAGCATAGGATACCCTGAAGTGCAGAAAATGAGGGCTGCTAGGCTTCTGGCTGCTCTGTACAAAATGCTGTACTGCACAATCTTAGGCTGCAATGTACTGTCTCTGGTCTGACTTGCACAACTCTTAGCTGTATTGCACAGCTCCTGCCTGCACTGGGCACACTTAAGCAGAATGGCACACTTCTGTCTGTCTTGCACAACTCTTGGCTGAACTGAAGTGGGTTGTAAGGTAAAACATCCCCCAGTCACTTCTCAAGCACAGGGGTCTCCTCCAGAAGGCTGGATTTTGGAACTCTGCACTATGCTGCCAGCCCTCAGAACATAGGCGTGCGTGCAGGGTGTGCCGGGCACACCCTTATCGCCCTGTGTAGCACAGATGTCCCCTCTTTAGACCCCTGATATTTTGCCAAAGCCCCCTAGTGGGGCTCCTGAAAAAATTGTAAATATATATATATATATATATATATATATATAATAAAATAAATAAAATTGTGAACAATAATCCCTACTAACAGTTAGCGGCACAGAGATCAGGCTTTGTGCCTGCATCAGCTCATTATCCATCTATCCAGCTGCACCCTTTTAGGACTGTGCCTTCACCACAGGCTCACCCTCTCCCGTGGACTCCCATATACTGTATACAGTATCTCACAAAAGTGAGTACACCCCTCACATTTTTGTAAATATTTTAATATATGTTTTCATGTAACACTGAAGAAATGACACTTTGCTACAATGTAAAGTAGTGAGTGTACAGCTTGTATAACAGTGTACATTTGCTGTCCCCTCAAAATAACTCAACACACAGCCATTAATGTCTAAACCGCTGGCAAGAAAAGTGAGTACACCCCTAAATGGAAATGTCCAAATTGGGCCCAATTAGCCATTTTCCCTCCCCGGTGTCATGAGACTCGTTAGTGTTACAAGGTCTCAGGTGTGAATAGGGAGCAGGTGTGTTAAATTTGGTGTTATCGCTCTCACTCTCTCATACTGGTCACTGGTACTCACTTTTGTGAGATCCTGTATATTGATTGGTTTGCGTGAAAGTTATAGCATCTACAAACTATGGTATATGTATATATTGAAATTTTTATTTAATTCTAATGGTGGTGATCAGCGACTTATAATGGGATAGTGCAGTGGTCAATCTGACACTAACAGACACTGGAGGGAACTGACTAACTGACACTGATATCACCAGTGCCACTAATACAATGATCAGTGCTAATATACACTGTCACTGTACTAATGACATTGGCTGGGAAGGGGTTAACATCTAGGGAGATCAAGGGGTTAAATGTGTGCCTAACAATGTGTAATTTGTGTTGCTTTTACTAACAGATCTCTGCTTTGGAAGGATAAGAAACAGAGAGATTGTTTCCTCTGTACAGAGCCCTGTGTTGATTGTCAACGCAGGGTTCTGGGCTGTTATTGGACACAGCCGATAAGCAGATCCTGGCAATGAATCATTGGCCAGGACTTGCAGACAGACTCCCACTGTGTACAATCACAGTGGGTGTCAGAAGGCGCATGTGTGCACCCTAAATGCAGAAGCAGGCAGCGACATACCAGTACGTTGCTTTGGCTGCATGGGCCGCCGGTCCGTGATACAGTGGGGCGGGAGGTCCTTTAGTGATTAAAAAAGATTAATGGTCAAAGCTTTTTTGGTCATACATTTCTTGTGGGTCACAGGAATTCACTTACTGGAAGGATTCCATCCATATTGGTGGGATCCACCCAACTCTCTGAATGAAAGCAGATTCCGGTTCTCAGCATGCAGCTGAGAGCTGAAGCCAGCTGTGCCCGCCCCTATTTCTACGCTGGAGAAGCAGATTGGAGAGCAGTGACTGACAGTCATTGCTCTCTGCTCTAAGACCCGGAACTGAGTGATCACATGACAGCTGATCATTCATTTCTCGTTTGCTCAAAGTAGTAGTAAACTCGAAAATTAAAGAAAAAAAGTTTCCCTTGCAAGGCAATATTATAATGTGCTAGAATGCATCACATACTAGCACATTATATGAAACTTACCTTAAAACAAAGCCCTCCAGCGATGTGCTGCCACCGCTGACAGGGCTTCCATCTTATCCCGTCTTCCTTCCAGGTTCGAGGGCTGTGGCCACTTGAATGACCAAGCCGGGGCGATGTCACTGCTGCTCATGCATGCGGGAGTCACTGTTTACAGCACAGGGCTCTGAAACAGCAGCATGGGTATGGCGTTCCTTCAGAGCGCATGCACCGGTGACATCACTGGCTGCTACACAAGTAAATATCTCCTAAATGGTGCTCGTTTAGGAAATATATACAGCACATACAGATTAGGCTGGCCATACACTATACAATTTTCTTGTTCAACTTTCCTTTAGATTTACCAAAACCATGTAATATAGGGTCAAACCTAAACACTTTCAATTTGTATGCAGTCAGGCAGGCCCTTGCACTACATAGTTTAAGGTAAATCTAAAGGAAATGGAATAAGAAAATTGTATAGTGTATGGCCAGCCTAAGCCTTTTTATCCAGTTGCATACTCTGGGCGCACTAGACAGGGCGTGTCCAGTACTTCCAGTCCTGCTCTGCTGCCGGCATTTCCCCTGTCCCCGTACAATGCAATTCAGCTTGATTAATCACAACTGCATTGAAAAGTACACAGAGAAGATCAGCAGAAGGAGCTGTAAAAAAAAAAAAAAAGAAACAGTCTGGCAATGTTTATCAACAACATTGCTCAGATAGGAATACAGAAAGTTACATTGAAACATTGTATCATTTGTAACTTTCTGGCTCCATTCACACCTGGGCGTTTTCAGCTCCAAAAACGCTCAAAAGAAACGTTTCCAAAACGCCCAACAAGTAAAACCCCATTCATTTAAATGGCCCCTGTTCACATCTGAACATTTTAACGCCTGAAGCAAAACGCCCAACGCTCAAAAAAGTACATGAGCTTCTTTTTGGGCAGATTACAGGCGTTTTCCATTGGTCTCTAGTCAATCTAAAAACGCCTGCACAAAAAACGCCTGTAAAACGCCTGCAAAAACGCCCAAAAAAACGCCTGAAAAAAACCGCCTGAAAAAACGCCTGAAACAAAAACGCCCAGGTGTGAATGGAGCCTCTGTGTTTTTCATCTACAGATCAAAGGGATGAACTTCGATCTGCAGATAAAGAGAGAGTTAAAGCAACCTTGACAAGTAAAAAAATGTTTTTTTTCGAATCAAAAGTTCCTCTGTTGAAACCCTTATTAACCCCTTAGTTTACTCTAATCAGCACTAATTAACTCTGTATTCTCCTTCTCTGTTTAAATGTAATTTTCCTGGTGATTTTTTTTTTTTCTATTTCATTAACCACTTGCTGACCGTCCGCAGTGTATATACTATGGCAAAGTGGCACTCTTGCTTAAAAAGACGTGCCTGTACCTCGTTTCGTTCAATCGCCACAAGAAGGCGCAATCGCTTCGTGATTGGCTAGCAGGGATGTCAATCAACAGGCCTGGTAGGCCCAATGCCCACCAGCCACCTGCGATCATCCCTGGGAGAGGCAGATCGCCGTTCTGCAAGGATGACAAGATGGAGATCTTGTGTTCCTGCCTAGCAGGAACCAGGATCTCTGTCTTCCCCCAATCAGTGCAACCCCCCACAGTTAGTAAGCACCCCCCTAGGGACACGCTTAACGCTTTGATCATCACTGATGTTAACCCCTTCCCTGCCAGCACATTTTTTTTATTTTTTTTAGCACTGATAATTTGTAACTTCGAATGCATTCGTATTCATTCCGTTCCATTCGTACAGATGCGGCATTCGTTACTTTGGATAATTCGTAACTTCGGATGCATTCGTAATAATTTATCTCTCACTCTCCGTGTCACAACAGACTCACAAACCCAAGAAAACGGTGCCACTGACCCACCACACCCTGTCTGGCCTCTGGATGGAAAGCAGTCTGACACAGAAAAACACACATGGGCATAAGGCTTATTGGCCAGAGATAACACACTAACACTGCCCATCCGAAAATCGAATGAATCCGTATATAAGAAATACGAATGCATTCATTAATTATTTATTTATATTCAGCAATAACAATTAGTCAGAAAGAATGAAAATACAAAAAACCAAATTATCCGAATGTAATTGATTTGTAAAACTTGTAGGTTTGTTCTTTTGGATTTTCGTTCCTTTTGAAAATGTATTTTCGTACACATTCGTGAAAAGAGTATTTCGTTCATTCGAATGCTCCCGAATGAACGAATATGCAGAATTTCGTCCGAAAACAAATTCGTAACGAAAGGAATTGCACATGTCTAGTTATATAAATGTGGTAGTAGCGCACTGCCACCTATTGATAGAAAGTAGGAAATTACAGGGTGCAGCTGCTACAATCACCAAATGTGTTCCCACATCCGCAATAAATCAATACTAAAATGTGTGATCGCGCTGCCTCTAAATCAAGGTAAAAATAATAACTAGAAAGTGACAAAAAAAATTAATAAATAGGTTAGTGTTTCATATATATATATATATATATATATATATATATATATATATATATATATATATATATAAAACGTGCCAGTGCAAATTAAACCATAAACAAAAATATAATGGAAAAAAGGTCAATGCAATAAATATTAAAGCTTCTTATAGATTGTGCAATCAAAAAAGTCTCTATTTGATAAGGTGCTTCATAAAGATGACACCACAGTGTAATGAAAAATTTCCACTCGTGCTACTTTCACCAGGTCAAGTGCAAGCTCACCTCTATTATAGACCCCTAAGGGTCAACAAAGCATAAACGCAGATCAATCTGATGGACCAAACTCTGGTCTTCAGGTTCCTTTAAGAACAATGGAATTCCCTTTCCAAGATGGCTCCACACAGCTAAACCATAGGTCATAGGCAACAAACAGAAAAGACAACCTCCAATAGTGCAGTACCTGGGAGTATTAAGCTCAACACACCGCACAGAACCCACTTCATAAAACGCCCTCACATTTATTAGGTAAAAAACAAGCATATGATAAAATTCAACTTCTCCCGGAATCCAGGGAAAAATCTAAGGCTGGATTTTTCACGTTATCCAGGTGGTTACAGTTGACTGGTACTCGCCCATCACAAACTACTTTGTCGGTGAAACCGTGTTGCTAGGGAGAACAACCCACTCCTCAGAGGGATCCTGCTTCTCCAGCAACACAGTTGGAACACCCAGGGCTCCTGTCAACAGTCTCGAACAATCTTGCAGGGCCTAGTTTGACAGTTTCACACAGTAACTGTCAGATGGGCAAGTCAGCGGTTCGGGAAAGGGAACAGCAGGGAGGAGTAGGCACCCAGAGATCTGGAACTAGGAAGGTTAAAGCTATCAGGGCCTGGCCTACTCCTCAGACCAAAATATTGGTTACGTCATTCCTGGATACAGCTGGCTACACTAGGATGCTGGGATGCAACTATAGTGGCTCAGCTGAACCGGTAACCTTGATGCCAGCGTGCAAGAAGGACTGTCCCTTCCTGATGGAGGTACTGGCTGGTGCAATCTGGGACACAGGCTTCAGAATTCAACTGTCCGTTCCTGGCACAAACCGATGCCACTACCTTTGGGTCAGGTGCAGCCCTGGGCCAGAGGGATGAGAAAGGAGAGGAATATCTCATCCTCTACCTATGCAGGAAGGCACCTTCTAGACAGTGAACAGAGGCCATCCCTGAACAAAGGTGTCTTGTGATCGGGTGGGCAGCACGGAAGCTGCTACATTATCCAGGTGGTTACAGCCGACTGGTACCTGCCCATCACAAACTACTCTGTCGGCGAAACCGTGTTGCTAGGGAAACCAACCCACTCCTCAGAGGGAACCTGGTTCTCCACCAATACAGTTGGACCAGACCGCACAAAGGTGAACGCCTTAGCAAGGCGGACCTGTGGGGCGACAAGCTAAACCGGCAGCAGTTGGTTGCGTCAGGAGACAAATAGCAGTTCCCTCCAATGCAACCACCTGAGACGGGAGGTGTAATGATATCATGTACTGGACACACGAAAAGCTGTAGCAAGCGGCCATGTTGTTCAGTTATCATAGATCAGGCATGACCGTCTTGAAGAACAGTTATACATTGCCGCAGTGATATTACCCCCTCCCTCCTCCTTGAATTCATGGAATGCATAGGTTTACACTTCAAAAGAGCCGTTATCTCAACTCAAAGACATCAGAAACCTGTGCTTATGCCTGTGCAGAGCTGTAAACAGCTAAATGAGTCCTGGCAGGATGTCTTTTCTGCTGTTCAGGACTATTGTAAAACTATGACCAAATCCAGTAAGGATACCCAGAACTAATGGGATTGTCAAAGGCAATCAGAGAGCCCTGCTTAATTCAAAATGTAAAAAATCCACACACGAGTCATAAACTCAGACAGGAACATGACACAGTAATAATAAGTATATATTTGAATGAGAAATGTTGTACTGAACGAAATAAAATCACACACGACCACACTAGCACATATAGAAGGGAAGATAGTGGTCAGATATTCCCTGGGTGACAAGGTTATCTGAGCTACCCTGTGATTAATATCCCTGGATGGGAAATTCCATGCTGAACAATAATCTATTGGTTTCATGAATGCAACCGGTACATATTGGAAGATATGAATTGTGGTATAAAACTGCCTGTAGAGGAGGGACCTGATATTGTCATAAACCCAAGACAGCCCATGGACACTCCGTTTTAATTGGCCATGGGCATCTGTCAACACCCCTTTGATCCCAGAGAAAAAGGGAGATGCCTAACCAGTTGGGAGTTCTCATGGTACCATCAAAGCAGGAATATCTATCAAGTTTGAGAACCGATCACACCTGGCTCATCGACTGAACTCTGATAACACCCAGGAGATTGACTGCAAGTATTCTTCCTCCTCAGTTCTACCTTATTTTGCTATTGCTGAATTACGCCTCTATTTCTTTAAAACACATTTTTTCTGTAAATATTTTATTTGCACCAACTATGACCTTTTCATTATTAAAAGCATATTTTGAAAAGTGTTAACCTTGTCCCTAAGCTCTTAATGCGAGCTAAAAAAGAACCTGTCTCTTGAAGAGTGCTACTGTATAGAATAAATCCTCTGAACATTCCTGTCTGGGGTGACAGTGTGTGTTACAGGCGACTATTCTAAAATAATAATTGGTATTGCTAGAATTACAAGCTTCCTCCCGCTCGGACCAAACAGGGGTGGCATTTAAAGAGTTAATTGCTTAATTAGCTCAGTGACAATCGCTCTCAGCCTGCTGGCACCTAGATTGTGGTCCCACGAGCTGGAAAATCTTTGTGCAGAGTGCAGCTGGGAGTGGCATTGTTACGTAAGTGACAGCGCGGTGTGAGTTTGGCCGGTCCTTTGTCATGAGTTTGTGAGGAAGGCAAGGATCTGATACCTGCGTCCGTCACAAGCGTGATCACAAATTTTAGTACATGTCTAGTTATAACTCTCTCTTACTCTATTCAAGATGAAAAAAAAAAAAAACTATTTGTCTTTAGTTCTGTTTTTAGTTTCTTCCATGTGGGAAAAGTTATGTTGTTTATTGTGGACACATTACAAAGCCACCTGCAGAGGGTCCCGTGGACTAGTGCTTGGAAGACAACTAATAGCTTTTGCTCTAAATGTTACCTCCATTCAGGGCTGCTGTTAGAAATAACGGGGTCCTGTACAGCCTAGCCCCCCCGAATATAAAAGACAATATTTTCACTAATAATACACTAAAACCATTATTAGCAGGCACAAACATAACAGAAAACCTGTGTGAATCAGCCAATTAGCCGATTTTAATTGTTTTTTACATAAAAAAAAAAAAAAATATATATATATATATATATATATATATATATATATATATATTTTTTTTTTTTTACAATTATTTTATTTTACGATTTTTTAACATTATTCATTACAATGTTTAATCAATATTAATTTTTTTTAAACAGTTTTTTATTTTTTTACAGGGTAGGGAAGCCTGCAGTTCTGTAGGGGGGGGGGGGGCACAGGGAAAGGGGGGCACACAGGGAAAGGGGGGATCAGAAGCAGGCAGAACAAGGAGGGGGATCTGCGTCAGAGAAGCAATTACAGGAATGATGCCCTGTGTCTGTGTCTCTCCCTGCGGCAGCTGAAAGCTGGCAAGAGGGGGAAAACTGGCTTTCAGCTGCTGCAGAGAGCCCCACAGGGCTTCCTTCTGTACTTGCTTCCATGGCTGACCGCACCGATTCCCTGTGCTGTTGGGGCCCCCCTACAGGAGGACCGGTGGTCCCCCCCCCCCCCCCCCCTATCAGCGGCCCTGCCTCCATTATCAGCATATTTGGCTCACAGTACAAAACATTGTGACATCTGCACAGCTTAAAGAAGAGACAAAAAAGGTGCAGGTATGTTGAGTTCTGGACTCCATTTATATTGTTGTGCGTTTTGGTATAAAATTTGACTATTTTTAATTTATTACTAAAAGGCGGTGTCTGAACTATCAATAAAATTATGATGCAGTGCCTCCAGCCGATTACGGCAAATAATTTAATAACTAAAAACAAAACCCGATCAATTTTGTTCAGACACTCATAGTATACCACGTAATTTTCCCAAGTTCTTTTTTTATCAGTTAATTTCTTTTTAAAAGCATATACCAATCTTAGTGAAACAGTCTACAGTAGGGAATATATATATAAGAATATTTATTCGCAAGACATATTTTCACCATAAATGATCATACTTGAGTGACACAAAGAGATAACCTTACATAAAATATCAACTTAAAACGATAAATGCAATGTGATATTTAGCTAAACGATGAAAGTAAAATAAAGCAAGATTATGTATTTCCCAGGTGTAGTATGAACCATAAATTAATATTCTATATAATCAGACCACAATAGTCTGCGAATCACATGGCCGAAAGTCATTCCACTGCAGATGAAGTGAGAATAAGCCATGCAAAACGGAAGACGTAAAATCGCAAATAATGCGCTTAATCTGATATTAAAAATGTTATAAAAACAAAAATCATCTCTTTAGAGAAAAATCTACATATGGTTTATACGGCTGGGATTGTACTTTCGTTACCCTTTAAATACGAAATGTAAAACATTTAAGGAAGTACATAAACAATATTGAATAATAATCAAATAACAGCAAGGCATAATTACCATATTTAAAATGGCCGCTTAGCTTAGAGTAGTAGTTACCAGGTTCCTTAAGATGGCTGCTTTTCCAAGATGGTGGCCAATTAGGGAGGAGCTTTGTTTGGCGTCCCTCAAAGGTTCAGATACATGGCAGATTGAAATGGAGTCGTCTGTGTAGATGAGTCTGTGCATGGCTGTTAGTAGTGTGTATGTTGTAAGTGTGATGTATATTGGGCAAGATATGATGTGTGTTGTGTTGTGTTGTGTCCCCTATTACATCTCTGGTTTCTTTTTATTTTGTGTTGAACAAAAGGGCAGTAAAAATTATCATAAGCCAAACCCAGTGGGAGGAACATTATTCCTATTGGTTGGAACATCTTATTCATTAACTGGTGATGTCATAGGGTGACACCTCTTGGTTAACCAGTATATTAAAATTAAATAAAAATCTCTCCATTTAAGACTATTATAAAAAAAACATAAAATGTAATCATGCTCTCATCTATGACGCCCATTTAATCCACCAGGTATCTGAATAAAGATTAATCTGGATACCACCATTCTCATATTTAATATCTCTTATGTAATATATATATATTGGATTTTACTCTTTAACCCAAGACTTCAATTAGTAGCAGTAAGAATTATATCGAAAAATATACGGTTATATATATATTGATACACAACAGCTTGTATATGTAACTTGTCCTATACATGGTTACTTCTGATCAGAATATTATCCATTTAGGCATTATTATGTTAACAGTACATTCATGATATGGGGACTGGATTATAAAATATGGGCGAAATTTCTGACCCTTTGACACTACTATATGATAGAATATAATGTACTTCTCAGTAGGAGGTTGTCATAACATCATAGTTCCATAACACCTTTTGTATATGATGGGGCAAAGATATCAATTTATGATTTTCTGAAATTCATTTTGAGATTTGCAGTTCTCATCAATCTAAGTGACAATGTTTATGTGACTCCGTGTAGATTTCAACAACTTTATCCCCCCTGTTTGTGTTTAGGTAAATAAATAACAGATTCTAGTCTTTGTCCAAACAGTTTTGTTTGTCCTCTCATGATTTAGACAATGGCTTATTTGCTGGTAGGTGATTGAACACAGGTGTTATCCCGAAATTGAGTTTCGCCCATTGTGTGATAAATGTCTCATGGCCGAACAAAGTTTTATGATCTTTCTGGTTTCTCTTATTCAAAGTTTAACCAACACAATTTCCTTTCGGGGGTAGATGGCACAGCTTCTCATCTCAACGTACAGGCAAACAAAACCATCTCAAACAATGGACGCAATGTGTGTTTCAAACTGAAAGAGTTTTGACTCAATATGTAGCAAGGTCAATGGGGGCCTCAAAGTTCACAATTCTTGACCTGTAATAATAAAAATTGTATTTCTATTTCGCACTGAAAGTTTAACAAATCCCCCCTCCTTGGAAAAAGTGTGAAAAAATGCCGTAGCCATTTGAAACATTTTTCCAAGGCAGACTCTTGAAGAAATAGGGCTTAAATCGGACTTTGACAGCTTTGTAGATAGGTATGGAATAGTTGAATGGGGTGTAGACACCTGCAAGTAGGTGTAGTGACTTCAGTAAACAAGCATGGTGACTCCGAGTGAGGTGTGGATCCAAGGGTTATCATCTGTTGGCCAGTGGAATGTGGATTTCTCCGGGCACTTTTGCCTTTGGCTGTCTTGACGGGTTCGTCTTGGTAGACCGGCCATCAGGGGTATCCCGGGTCCTTCACACTGTACCCCCCTTTGGGTGTCTCAGACACATCAGACTCTCGGTTTCCTGCTTACTTCCTGGATCTCTTAGTCCTATAAAGGGAAATGGATTCCATGAGAAAATGATACATACAGTTTTCAGCCATAACTTTTAGTTGAAATTTCAATGTGAGGTTGGTATCCTGAGCTTCCTCAGAGTCCTCCTTTTAGTCCATCGTGTGATCAGCCTTTTATCTGACCACCATGGGCGGTGAGACTATATATGCAACCCTTCCCAGGGGAGACTGACTTCTGGGGCTCATTAACATGGGGACGTATTCATCACCATGGATACCACACATTGAACAATTGAACAGTGATATACTATTTTGTTAGAATTTACCTTCTACTTGGGAGGAAAAAAAATATATAATATCCCCCCTTTGGGGCATCAATGCAATTCATGGTAGGCAACAAAACTACCTGACATTGAGGATTCTTCTTGGTTACCGTAATACCACCTTTAACCTCTTGACTTCATTACGTCATTAGGGTTTGATCCTCCTTGTATCACCGCCATTGGCGATTTTTCGAAATGTGCCCGCTTTGAGCGACCTGTTTGAGTCAGAGGGATGAAGTGACCACTGAAAAATAGGAGAGTAGTTATTATCTAACAACCAAGATCCCCCTGACAGGGATTTTCAGGATCCTCAATACTGTGACCTGGGGATAAAATGGTGTTAGAACCTCTGTCTCCTATGCATCCATTCAGTGTGTCCCTCTGATCCCTTGCTATTTGGGCATTTAAGGATTTTGTGGCCTTTGGCTGGCCACAAGATTTGTTCCTAAAGAGGAATTATTTTAGTTCGGGCTACAGTGCCCTGAGTGAACCAAGTGATCATCCGATCCACCTTGGCATCTATTCTGCTGAAAAACCTTTTCAGAAATAGAATTATTGGCTTTTTTTTTTTTTTATATTTGGCTCCGCCTCCGGCGGTGCCTATGTCTCTCGGGTACAGACAGATGGGACAGATCCCTATCAGAACCATTTGCTCGGTTCTGGCGGGGTCTGGGCCTTAATGTCTCCATCTTCCCGATGATTTTGGGGAGCCCTAAGATGGGGCAAATCCCTATTTATTTGTGGGGTCCCCCCTTTTGTTGAGGATATTTGGCATAGCGAGGATTTCCATCCTCAAGGGTGAATTGGGCTCTTTGGGGATGCTCCCTGGAGATTCTTTGAACCCTTGGGTCCTGTCCCCTTGGAAAGAAATCCTAAAATGGCCTCTGTTCCCCCCTCCTTATTTGTGGGGTGTCCGGTGTCCTCCTTGAGGTATCCAGTATAAAATCTTGCTCCTTTTTATTTTTATTTATTTATTTTTTTTTTAGTGTTAAGGTTGAGGAGAAAGGTGTGTTTCTGCCACAATTTTGGTGACAGGCTCACGCCTTTCTTAGGTTCACTGGTCTGTTGGATAGAGTGCAAATTGTCGCTCTCTTTTGCCAACCATTCCAGTGAACACCCCAACTTGTAGTCCCTGGCCAAACTTATTTTTATGTACCTGGCCGATGCCTCAAAGCACAGGGTTTTAAATTCTGGATGGTTGTACTCAGGCTCCTCCATGGAAGGGTGTTAGGCACTTTTGAGTACAGTACAGCAAAAATTCAGTGGGCTTTGGTGCTGTGTACATTTTAAATTATATATAGCAGCTCTAGCAGCGGTAAGGGTTTTTTTTTTTTTTTTTTTATGTGTGGGCCGACTTTTAAATTACATCCTTGAGGCACAACACAGGCTGTTTTCGTAGGCCTCAAGATGATTAGTAATATCTAAGGACCCTTTCTTAATAAAACTCGGGACAGTACTCTTTTTAAAACAAACTTCTTAAATTCTGGAGGTGTATGGTATCTTTTTAGGGGTGCTAGTCTTTTTGCGGTGACCTGATATGACTCATACCTAGTTATGTATGGCTGCCCAATTTCTGCCCTCCTATCTTAGGAATATGGCTGGGGTAGGACGTGGACTCTTTGCCTGACTCTCCCCCCCTTATCTGGGTCATGACCATCAGACTGGGAGTCATATCTGGGTCTAATTAATTACTTCATTTTATTTATAATGCAGGACTGATAAGCAGTACCCTTTTGTATGGACACCATAACCTTTTTGAACTTTCCTATTTATTTATTTATGAATTCCTGTCCTTACTGGAACTGTTACATTTTTATTTTTATTTATTTATTTATAAATTTTCCACTGCTGGTTACTCGGCAACTTAATTTTTAACTACTGGTTACTCGGCAACTTCCGCTATTAAAAAAAAAACATTTTTCCTTGCTCAAAACTTCCTACTTATTGCATTAATCGTTTACATTGTTCTTTCAAATGGTTGCTTATATTACAGCTTTCTTAATAAAACTTCTGCCACAGTTCTACTTTTTCCTGCAGTTTCACGCTACATCCTCTTAACTTATGTGTCCCAATAGAGGTCACTTTCACCTGCTCAAGGAGGTTCCTTATCTCACTTCTTATTATTTGGAGTGGAGATTAGAACTTTACTAAATTCCTTTTTGCTGAGCCTTATGGTGCAGTTCCTCACAGAGATACAGTAAGATTGGCCATGATTCTAAAAGTATGTGATCACGCTTCCTGACGTCTTTGGGGTTAGAGAAGCTTTCGGTGAGTTCATACATCAGGTTTTCCCCTACCCACGTCTGGTGCCCATTTTCAGCCCGACTTTTTCTGAGGATTTTGGTATGACTCCAACTAGCCTATACATACACCACCATTTTAGACTCAGAGAGGTGTCTCTACATATTCTAGATCTG
Source organism: Pelophylax lessonae (assembly GCF_965119305.1). Lineage (NCBI taxonomy): Eukaryota > Metazoa > Chordata > Amphibia > Anura > Ranidae > Pelophylax > Pelophylax lessonae. The sequence goes on along the minus strand of NC_138772.1, from coordinate 515,563,773 downwards.
TGCCGAATCTACTGGGGCTGTGGGATTAACATCTAGCCAGAGTTGGCAGCGTGAACCTTACCTTATGTAGACATTTTAGGGCATTACTATTAATATTCACAATTAAATAATTAAAAAAAAAATTATTAAAAAAAATTCTCTTTTTTTTTTTTTTTTTTTTTGCAAAGTTATTAATTATGTCACCATGATCAAAATTATGATTGGCATATGTAAGAAATCAATGATATCTCAGCAGTGCAACTCCATTTAATATGTTGTGCGTTTTGGTATAAAATTTGACTATTTTTAATTTATTACTAAAAGGCGGTGTCTGAACTATCAATAAAATTATGATGCAGTGCCTCCAGCCGATTACGGCAAATAATTTAATAACTAAAAACAAAACCCGATCAATTTTGTTCAGACACTCATAGTATACCACGTAATTTTCCCAAGTTCTTTTTTTATCAGTTAATTTCTTTTTAAAAGCATATACCAATCTTAGTGAAACAGTCTACAGTAGGGAATATATATATAAGAATATTTATTCGCAAGACATATTTTCACCATAAATGATCATACTTGAGTGACACAAAGAGATAACCTTACATAAAATATCAACTTAAAACGATAAATGCAATGTGATATTTAGCTAAACGATGAAAGTAAAATAAAGCAAGATTATGTATTTCCCAGGTGTAGTATGAACCATAAATTAATATTCTATATAATCAGACCACAATAGTCTGCGAATCACATGGCCGAAAGTCATTCCACTGCAGATGAAGTGAGAATAAGCCATGCAAAACGGAAGACGTAAAATCGCAAATAATGCGCTTAATCTGATATTAAAAATGTTATAAAAACAAAAATCATCTCTTTAGAGAAAAATCTACATATGGTTTATACGGCTGGGATTGTACTTTCGTTACCCTTTAAATACGAAATGTAAAACATTTAAGGAAGTACATAAACAATATTGAATAATAATCAAATAACAGCAAGGCATAATTACCATATTTAAAATGGCCGCTTAGCTTAGAGTAGTAGTTACCAGGTTCCTTAAGATGGCTGCTTTTCCAAGATGGTGGCCAATTAGGGAGGAGCTTTGTTTGGCGTCCCTCAAAGGTTCAGATACATGGCAGATTGAAATGGAGTCGTCTGTGTAGATGAGTCTGTGCATGGCTGTTAGTAGTGTGTATGTTGTAAGTGTGATGTATATTGGGCAAGATATGATGTGTGTTGTGTTGTGTTGTGTCCCCTATTACATCTCTGGTTTCTTTTTATTTTGTGTTGAACAAAAGGGCAGTAAAAATTATCATAAGCCAAACCCAGTGGGAGGAACATTATTCCTATTGGTTGGAACATCTTATTCATTAACTGGTGATGTCATAGGGTGACACCTCTTGGTTAACCAGTATATTAAAATTAAATAAAAATCTCTCCATTTAAGACTATTATAAAAAAAACATAAAATGTAATCATGCTCTCATCTATGACGCCCATTTAATCCACCAGGTATCTGAATAAAGATTAATCTGGATACCACCATTCTCATATTTAATATCTCTTATGTAATATATATATATTGGATTTTACTCTTTAACCCAAGACTTCAATTAGTAGCAGTAAGAATTATATCGAAAAATATACGGTTATATATATATTGATACACAACAGCTTGTATATGTAACTTGTCCTATACATGGTTACTTCTGATCAGAATATTATCCATTTAGGCATTATTATGTTAACAGTACATTCATGATATGGGGACTGGATTATAAAATATGGGCGAAATTTCTGACCCTTTGACACTACTATATGATAGAATATAATGTACTTCTCAGTAGGAGGTTGTCATAACATCATAGTTCCATAACACCTTTTGTATATGATGGGGCAAAGATATCAATTTATGATTTTCTGAAATTCATTTTGAGATTTGCAGTTCTCATCAATCTAAGTGACAATGTTTATGTGACTCCGTGTAGATTTCAACAACTTTATCCCCCCTGTTTGTGTTTAGGTAAATAAATAACAGATTCTAGTCTTTGTCCAAACAGTTTTGTTTGTCCTCTCATGATTTAGACAATGGCTTATTTGCTGGTAGGTGATTGAACACAGGTGTTATCCCGAAATTGAGTTTCGCCCATTGTGTGATAAATGTCTCATGGCCGAACAAAGTTTTATGATCTTTCTGGTTTCTCTTATTCAAAGTTTAACCAACACAATTTCCTTTCGGGGGTAGATGGCACAGCTTCTCATCTCAACGTACAGGCAAACAAAACCATCTCAAACAATGGACGCAATGTGTGTTTCAAACTGAAAGAGTTTTGACTCAATATGTAGCAAGGTCAATGGGGGCCTCAAAGTTCACAATTCTTGACCTGTAATAATAAAAATTGTATTTCTATTTCGCACTGAAAGTTTAACAATATGTTCACACGGAACGTTCACAAGGGTTGTTGGCAGTTGAAAAGGTCATTGTCAGGCTATGATGGTAACCATACTATAATGGCGTCCCCATTGTCACTTTAGAAGGTGTGTCATGTTTATCATCCACACAGTGACCTGTTTCGGGAGAGAACCTGATCTTCCACATTGCATTGTAGATGAAAGTGAAGCTACGTGTACGGGTTACTGCAGAGCACCAACACAAAGCAATATTGTGCAGATGTCACAATCCCCGTACTCAGTTCTCAGTCCAACTTGTCACCGATTTATGTCATAACATATCTGACAAACAATCTGTCACTTTAATGACAGGAATGGACATGATAATCACAATATATATGGCATATACAGCCAACTGCTGACACACCTTCTGCATTGGAACCCCAAGCCTCAACCTACCTTATATCATAAGAAGAGGGGCCATATGCATACATGGCCCAAGAGTTGCAAGCGGGGAATGTCAAGGGAAATAATGAGTGCTGCTTAGTACTGGGATTGCTCATTATCACATGCAGAGATTCTGTGTTGTATCAGAAAATCTCTGCAGGACTACTGCTTGCTAAAAGCAACAGGGGGGGGGGGGGGGGAATCATTTTTGCTGCAGTGGCAAAACAAACCCTCAGGGTATGTGTACACCACTGTCCACTGCCTTTGCAGCTTAACCACTTCAATACTGGGCACTTTTACCCCATTCCTGCCCAGGCCAATTTTCAGCTTTCAGTGCTGTCGCATTTTGAATGACAATTGCGCGGTCATGCAACACTGTACGCAAACAAAATCTTTATACATTTTGGAGACAGATAGAGCTTTCTTTTGGTGGTATTTAATCAACACTGAGTTTTTTATTTTTTGCTAAACAAATTAAAAAACTAAAAAAATGTTCTTTGTTTCTGTTATAAAATTTTGTAAAAAGGTAATTTTTCTCCTTCACTGATGTGCGCTGATGAGGCTGCACTGACAGGCTTTAATGAGGCGGCTCTGATGAGTAGGCACTAATATACAGAACTGATGGTCACTGATAGGCGGGACTGATATGCAGCACTGATAGGTGGCACAGATATGCAGCACTGTTAGTGGCACTGATGGGCAGCCTTTATGGGCAGTGGTAGGTGGCAATGATGGGCACTGATAGGTGGCACAGATATGCAGCACTGTTAGTGGCACTGATGGGCAGCCTTTATGGGCAGTGGTAGGTGGCAATGATGGGCACTGGTAGGTGGCACAGATATGCAGCACTGTTAGTGGCACTGATGGGCAGCCTTTATGGGCAGTGGTAGGTGGCAATGATGGGCACTGATAGGTGGCACAGATATAGTGCACTGTTGGGCACTGATAGTAGCACTAATGAGCAGCCTTTATGGGCAGTGGTAGGAGGCAATGATGGACAGTGATAGGTGGCACTGATGGGAACCACTGATGGGCACTGAAAGATGGCACTGATGAAGAAGCACTGACAGGCATCACTGATGGGCACTGAAAGGCCCATGATTGCACTGATTATCAGCACAGACCCCCCCCCCGCCCCCGTCAGGAAAGTTGCTCACCTGCTCTCTTTTACTCATGCCCTGTCAGCGTGAGTGTAGGAATGCTGACAACTACCACTTCCTATTTACACTGTGATCAGCTGTGATTGGACATGCTAAAGAGCCTATGTCATTGGCTCTTTACTATGATTGGAGATACGGTGTGTCCGAGCGACACACCGCAACCACAGATTGACAATATTGTGAAGGACGTCATGTGATGTCCAGTCACAACAATAAAACCACTGCTGGGCCATCATTTTGCTAGAGGCCAGGCAGGTTGTGGTTAATGGGGGGTGGTCCAGACCGCAGTTGACGCTTACCTCTTGCTATGCAGCCCGGTCATCAACAGGCCACAAACTGGTACCAGTCCATGGCTCGGGGGTTGGGGATCCATGGATTAGTCAGCCCTTGTTGGGACATGCAGCCCAGGGGCCCCAGCCCACTGGACAAATGCCCGATGTGCCCTATGGCCAGTCTGGGACAATCCTTAGTATTCAAAGAGAAGTACACAGGAGAACTTTGGCAAATTCAAGAAGCCATAGTACTAACTTCCTTCTATCATCCTTGTGTGTGCCTTTAGTGAGAGCTTTCCTTTGGTAGTAAACATTTGTAAACTGTGACACCTGCAGCTACTTGAACAAGGTGGCGCAATGGCATAAAATAGCAATAAATTAATATAATAGGTGTTCTGCCTCAGCACACCTGTGTGACGGCACGTAAAGGATGTGATATAAGCCAAGCCTGGAAATACATCTAATTAGCAGTATTTGTTGAAGTGTGCATTAATGAGAAACGGATTTCATCACAAGGTACAATAATTAGTATTAATTAAAACATAATTACATCTGTTAAAGAATAATGCAGATACATTATGAGAAATGTATGGTGGTGCACAACCGTACACAGAATTTAACCCCTTTCAGACCGGAGGATTTGGCTGCTCAATGACCAGGCCCTATTTTGTGATTTGGCACCGCGTGACTTTAACGGACAATAACGCGGTTGTGTGACGCTGTACCCAAACAAAATTGATGTTCTTTTTTTCACACAAATAGAGATTTCTTTTGGTGGTATTTGATAACCTGTGCAATTTTTATTTTTTACGCTATAAACAAAAAAAGAGCGACAATTTAAAAAAAAAAAAAAACAATATTTTTCTATTTTTCACATCCTTTATATGAAATTCTCAAAAAAAATGTAAAAATCAACATTTTTTAAAATTTTAGGCCAATTTGTTTTATGCTACATATTCTTGGTAAAGAAAAATTGCAATAAGCGTATTTTGATTGGTTTGCGCAAAAGTTATTGCGTTTACTAACTACGGGAAATATTTATGTCATTTTTATTGTTTTTTTTTTTTCTACTAGTAATGGCGGCGATCTGCGTTTTTTTGCGGGACTGCGACATTGCGGCGGACAGATCGGACCCCTAACTGACATTTTTTACACTTTTGGGGGGACCAGTGACACTACTACCTCCGGCGGCGTGCGATCGCCCCCTAGCTCCTCCCAGGTGAGTGCCTTACATGTACGGCGCTTTGCCTGTATGAGCCAGACTGCCGCAGTACATCTGCGGCGGCTGGTCGTAAAGTGGTCAAACAAAAGGATAAATAGACGTATTGTGTTTTCTGGTAGCTTCATATCGGCAGGTACTCCTTACCTAACTCCATGGCAACATGATATGGAAATAACATATTACATATTAGTTAAATTTGTCTAGTGGTCTCACAAATATTTAAGAAAAACAAGGCGTGAACGGAACATTGGATGGAAGCACGCTGTTAGCCGCGGTTTTTGAATCTTATGCTGTGTACACGCTATTTTATCCTCCACATTGTACAGTTAGTGCAATTTATCTAATAAACTATTTGCTGGTTTGGACGTACTTCACCATCGTAGTCTTCTTGTATCATGAGGTTTCATTTTTCCTGATTGGGAGTAAGACGGTCTTTCGGGTACCATTACTGCTTTCCATAGCTCAAGACGGATATTCCATAGCCATCTTTGAAACAACATATATCTATATGATCCTCGCTGGTGTTGACCTCTCCATCGTTTGAGGGTCAACACCATTTGGTAAGCAGTTCACCTTATATCCATGTGGTTTTTGGCGACTTGTTTTTCATCGAATTCAGGGTTTCTCAACCTTTTTTCAGTCAAGGCATTATGGACAGTCTCGAGGGCCACCATTCTAAAATTATTCTAATAGTTTTACATAATGCAGCAACAACCACACAAGTAGGACCCCTAACATTAGAGGTGATTTATTCTTCCAAAGCAAATACACATTTGAAAACTGGTACTGACTAGTATTCCAATGTTTCTCTTCTCCCTCCATTTTCTCCATTACTCTGCTAATGTGACCCCGATGCTGATGGAGAGAGGCAGGGGAGGGGCAAACAAGGATGCTATGCAGGTGACTGACATCCAGAGGAAGTTGAAAAACTCTTTATTAAATGGGGAAAAAAATTATTTTCTGATTCCAAAGCCAATTGAATAACTCGTTGAACCAACATTCTTTTGTACCGTATAAATATTTTTTGCCTTTTGCAACATGTCTAACCCTTTTTGAAGCAATTTATTTAGTTGCTAAAACAAGCTTCTAAGGAAGACTAAAAATCATTTTAAAAGCTAGAGAATTCTTTATGAAATGTGGAGATTAAATCCTACTTCTGTCCTTAAATTAAAAAGTAGAACTTGAATTTAATCTTTAAATAATTGTGAACCCGGCAAGTTTTAATGCAGAAGAGACATACAATATCTCTTCCGCATTAAAGTTTCCTATCTGGAAGTGAAGGGAAATCTCCGCAATGGGATACAGAGGGCAAAAAATAATGTGTCAGGGGTTATAACCCTCCCTTCAGTGCTTTAAGTGGGCCGGTATGCACTGGTACTCAGTACCGCCACTTCCAAATATGGCTCTTGAGCATACCGCCACCTCTCCGTGCGCCTTAGCGTACTAGTACGCTCATTTTGGACATCTGCGCCCTCAATTGCCCCCCCCCCCAAGAATATTTCCCACTCCAGAGCCAGACCAGTCAGCACCAGTGAGTCCCCCTGCTCCGGAGTCCCAGCCCAGGCCAGGGGGGTGCTCTGTGGGGACCCTGATGTGGGGTGGGGGGGGGGGGTGACAAAATTTATAGGCTATAATAGAGTACCGGCACCTCTTTTGGGCCACTTAAAGCACTGCCTCCCTTGCTCTATCCAAAACGTAAAAAAAAAAGTTTTGCCTATAGTTCTACTTTACACTGTCTGACTGGAGGATTTTATTTAATTTGAAAAAAGTATCTCCGCCACTTGGGTCCCTGGGCTTTTTTTCCCCATAACCTCCTTGAGTCCCTGAGTTTTTTTTACCCGACAATGTCTTGGTTGAGTGATTGTCTTGCTGTACAGTAACCACAGGGTCCACCTGCATGGCATGGTTGCCATCCTGTGAACACTATATTTTTTGCAAAACATTCTAGGACTACATGAGGTAAGGATTATGACATCACCGATCCACCTCTCTACTTCATCCAATCAAAAAACACCTTTCACCCATTGAGAAAAATGCAAGGAATTCTCTGATTGGTGCCTGTGCTGAGCAAGCAACCTCTTGTGGTTACTATGAGGCAGGGCAGCCTCTCGGCACGAGACCTGGAAGACAGCGAGATGTTTTTTTTTTCTTGGGGTTATACTATAAATTCTCAGTTTACCTCTTGACAGGAATGGGTAGGAACAGAGCACGGCCCGAACATGTCAAGAACAATACATTTACTAGGAACTCTAAGTTTGAAAAACAAAGTTTGTTTAAATATCTTCCATCAGAGTGCTTGATGCAAAGAATCTATAAGTATACGGCGTTCTAGCTGTCACACCGAAGACTGATGACAGCTTTACTTTCATAAACAACGCTAACTTTTGTGGTTTAACTCTTGTTCCTCCTCAGTTCAGTTCTCTCCCATACACCAAACTGCGGCCAGGAATAAAATGAAGAGTAACTTATCTTTTAGGGCTCATTCAGACAGGCACTGACACCTACAGAGCCTGTGAATGTAGTCCATTCATGTCTATGGGGACATAGAGGCTTCAGGGACATGGCCACTCATCGCAACTTGACCACCGCATGGATGCACAGCCCCAAATGTCTCGCACCCGCACAGCTGTCAAATTTGGGCAGACGGCTGTGTCCATGCAGTTGCTTTCTCATGCAGGATATGCATAGCTCCTAACTGTCCTTGATTTTGAGGGACTGTGAGATAAAAACAGAAAAAATTCCCAGCTCTGTTCATCAACCAGTTTGCTTACCAACCAAATTATCCTGTCTAACAGTATGCGTTAAAAACAGGGGTTTAGTTAGCACACATTTGCAAACGCATGCATAAGCTGCAGGGCCACTTCATGGCACCCTGTAGTAGAGATCGACTGATTATCAGCAACACCGATATATATCGCGGGCCGATATGCACTTTCCCCGATATATTAGAATTGGCCCCTGAGGTTACCGATACTGCCGATATTTAGGGAAAGTGCATGTCCTGGGGTGACGCCTGCAGCTAGAGACATCACCCCGGTACCGGCGTCAATAACCGACGGTCGGCTGACTTGTAATGACAACCAATGCGGCTGAGAAGCCCCTCGGCTGTCATTACAAGGAGCGGGAGGGGACGCCCCCCCCACTCCCGCAGCCTTCCACGGCTCACCCGTGTCTCCCGTCCCACCGGGAGACCCGGGCATCCTACCTCCACCACCGCCTCCGAAGAGAAGACCCGGTGTAGCATGAAGATGCGTCCCCGTGAAAGCCGGTATCCCTGCCGCAAGTGCGCATGCACTGGTCTCCATGTAAAAAACCCAGGAGTGATGTCATGGCATCACTTCCGGGTACTCGGCGCCGAATTAAAAAAACTGACAGCATTCAAAACAGCCAAACTTGGCGTTTTGAATGCTTTTCAGTGCCGAGTTGGGGTTTGGGGTCTTTTAGACCCCCAGATCCCTCCACAAGGAGTACCTTTAAAAAAAAAAAAATTTTTTACATGTCCGAAAATATCGGCCGATACCAATATCCAATGACCAAAATATCGGTATTGGCATTAAAAAAACGATATTGGTCGATCACTACCCTGTAACCTTCAGTCCTAACAACTGTAAATTTATGAGAGACTCCACAGTGGGAGCACATGCATTCTAATGGATAGATAGCGGGGAAGTGAGCCTGGAGGTAGCCCAACCCTCCTTAATGGCACTTGGGGGCACAGTGGACGCCCAGCTGCTTTTAACCCCTTTAGGACCGCCCGTCGCAGATTTACTGTGGCAGGCAGCCGCTCCTGGGCAAACCGACGTAGCTCTACGTCGCTCACTCTCAGGAGGCTAGGGGGCGAGCGAGCGCGCGCTGCCGGCGGCGCGCTCCCGCCCCCGCTCTTCAGCCGGGAAGCCAGTGCGTGTGTCAGGCGACTCCGATTGATGCCTGACACCGCCGATCTCTCCCCGCTGAGGGAGAAGGACGGTCAGCTGATGTAAACACAGCCGTCCGTCCTTTTCCCTGCAATGATCACAGAGCCCCTGTGATCCTTCTATATAGGATCCCAAGTCTCTGTGATCATTTCACAAGCCACGCCCCCCCACAGTTAGAATCACTCCCCTAGGCTTACATTTAACCCCTTGATCACCCACAGTGTTAACCCCATCCCTGCAAGTGTCATTATTACAGTAACAGTGCATATTTTTAGCACTGATTACTGTAGTAACGTCACTGGTACCCCCAAAAGTGTCAAAAATGTCAGTTAGGGGTCCGATCGGTCCGCCTCAATGTGGCAGTTCCGCAAAAAATCGCAGATCGCCGCCATTACTAGTAAAAAAAAAACAATAAAAATTACAATCTTTCCCGTAGTTAGTAGATGCAATAACTTTTGCGCAAACCAATCAAAATACGCTTATTGCGATTTTTTTGTTTTACCAAAGATATGTAGCAGAAAAAAAATTGGCCTAAAATGTTAAAAAATTTTGATTTTTACATTTTTTTGGGAATGTTATATAGCAGAATGTGAAAAACATAGATTTTCTTTTCAAAATTGTCGCTCTTTTTTTGTTTATAGTGTAAAAATTAAAATCGCACAGGTGATCCAATACCACCAAAAGAAAGCTCTGTTTGTGGGGAAAAAAAGGACGTGAATTTTATTTGGGTACAGCGTCACACGACCGCACATTTGTCCGTTAAAGTAACACAGTGCCGAATCGCAAAATAGGGCCTGGTCATTAAGCAGGAAAATCTTCCGGTCCAGAAGTGGTTAAGGAGGGTTGGGCTACCTCCCTTGTTTGTTTTCGAGGGACTGTTCCTTTATTAAGATCAAAGTCCCTCTTTCCTCCTCATTTTGTTCTGATCTGTACAGTTGTATATAAAATGCACGACTACTATCTATCAAAAAGTGTTTATCAGTGCTAAATCTTTCATTCAACTTCTAAATTGCTGCATTTGTAAATTCCAAAAGGCCATAATCAGAAATAGAAGTGGTAAAAACACAATTGTGGGTTTATCCAATCATTTTTGATTCAATTCTCCTTTAACGGGGGCGTGGCAGGGGGTGTGTCCTATGCCTGCTTACTTTTGCTAATTGGTGTCCTTCATTCCCATCTCAGAAAGTTGGGAAGTATGGGATGTGCTTTAACTTCCCCTCCCCAGCAACACACAGACACTAGTGGCACACCAAAATAAAAATTTTGGTGCCAAAATCGAAAGTTCAGGATGCACTTGGCTAACCGAAAATGACAATTAAAAGGAAAAAAAAAAAAAAAAAAATATATATATATATATATATATATATATACAGTATCTCACAAAAGTGAGTAAACCCCTCATATTTTTGTAAAGAAGAAATTACACTTTGCTACAATGTAAAGTAGTCAGTGTACAGCTTGTATAACAGTGTAAATTTGCTGTCCTCTCAAAAAAACTCAACACACAGCCATTAGCATCTAAACTGCTGGCAACAAAAGTGTATACTGTACACCCCTAAGTCAAAATGTCCAAATTGGGCCCAAAGTGTCAATATTTTGTGTGGCCACCATTATTTTCCAGCACTGCCTTAACCCTCTTGGGCATGGAGTTCACCAGAGCTTCACAGGTTGCCACTGGAGTTCTCTTCCACTCCTCTATGAAGACATCACAGAGCTGGTGGATGTTAGAGACCTTGCATTCCTCCACCTTCTGTTTGAGGATGCCCCACAGATGCTCAATAGGGTTTAGGTCTGGAGACACGCTTGACTAGTCCATCGCCTTTACCCTCAGCTTTTTTAGCACGGCAGTGGTCGTCCTGGAGGTGTGTTTGGGGTCGTTATCATGTTGGAATACTGCCCTGCGGCCCAGTCTCTGAAGGGAGGGGATCATGCTTTGCTTCAGTATGTCACAGTACATGTTGGCATTCATGGTTCCCTCAATGAACTGTAGCTCCCCAGTGTCGGCAGCACTCATGCAGCCCCTGACCATGACACTCCCACCGCCATGCTTGACTGTAGGCACTTGTCTTTGTACTCCTCACCTGGTTGCCACCACACACACTTGACACCATCTGAACCAAATAAGTTTATCTTGGTCTCATCAGACCACAGGACATGGTTCCAGTAATCCATGTCCTTAGTCTGCTTGTCTTCAGCAAACTGTTTGCGGGCTTTCTTGTACATCATCTTTAGAAGAGGCTTCCTCTGGGATGACAGCAATGCAGACCAATTTGATTCAGTGTGAGGCGTATGGTCTGAGCACTGACAGGATGACCCCCCCACCCATTCAACATCTGCGGCAATGCTGGCAGCACTCATACATCTATTTCCTAAAAACAACCTTTGGATATGAAGCCGAGCACGTGCACTCAACCTGTTTGGTTGACCATAACGAGGCCTGTTCTGAGTGGAACCTGTCTTGATTAATCGCTGTATGGTCTTGGCCACCGTGCTGCAGCTCAGTTTCAGGGTCTTTACAATCTTCTTATAGCCTGGGCCATCTTTATGTAGACTAACAATTCTTTTTTTCAGATCCTCAGAGATTTCTTTGCCATGAGGTGCCATGTTGAACTTCCAGTGACCAATATGAGAGAGTGAGAGCAATAACACCAAATGTAACACAAAAAAAAATATAAGGGATAACCGCGCTAGGTAAAAAGAAGAAAAAAGGAGCAGCAGCTTCAAGTGTGACAACACCAAAACTGTAACTAAATTATAACAAGCTGCGCTAAAACAATAATATGATGTGTATATAAAGTCCCATATAAAGTCCCATTAGTCTCTTGATACAAGTGTATTCCTCAATGTACAAAGATCTTCAACTACTATAGGACCTTCTCTGGTAATTCAATCTGCTTACCAGATATTGGCGAATAATAAGCCAATTTCAAAGGTTTACTCCCAATAACACCGGAATGACTCTCTTGTTAATGGTGATCCGCTGTGTTCCCAATATCTTGGATCACAGGACCTCAACCAGTGTTGAATCATACATGTGGAAAAAGAAAAAGGGTCCCATAGCGTAATACTGATGCAAATATGTATACATTAAAGGAAGCCCAAAGGTGCAAGTGTATATAATAAATCACACCCAAAAACTGTGAAAGGACCAAAAGGAATACCGCAGAAAAGTACACCGAATAGCCCACCACCAAGCGTACTAACTGCTTACCAGATATATATGATAATAGGCGAGATATAACGTAAGGTGAGTTCAATGTCAGGATGATAACCACCACCGATAGTATGAACTGCTTACCAGAATTAGATTAAAAACAGCAGGATAGAGAATATATATGGACCCTCCAAAAAATGAACCGGACTGAACCAATAGTAGACAGTGACCGCCACCCAATAATGCCAACCGCTTACCAGATGCCGGTATATGAATAGCCAATCAGAAGGGGATGATTCCAGATCATGAAAAGTCCAGTGTTCAGAACCCAATAATTCAAATAACCTCCAAGGATGATGGATAGAGATCACACAGCATGGGCATCGATCCCCAGATCACATGTGTAAATAAAATTTACAAACACCCCATAGCGTAAAACCGTTTGATTTATTGTAATAAAATAAAGAATAAAACTCACAACAAGCATCAGTGAAGGGAGAGCGTAGACTGCAGCAAGCCGACGGCCGGTCGGCTCTTCCGCCCGCCCTTAGTCTCGTTCCGATGACATCAGCACGCCGCGACCGACGTACGTTTAGTCAAAACTGACGTTTTCAACACTGGTTGAGGTCCTATGATCCAAGATATTGGGAACACAGCGGATCACCATTAACGAGAGAGTCATTCCGGTGTTATCGGGAGTAAACCTTTGAAATTGGCTTATTATTCACCAATATCTGGTAAGCAGATTGAATTCCCAGAGAAGGTCCTATAGTAGTTGAAGATCTTTGTACATTGAGGAATACACTTGTATCAAGAGACTATTGGGACTTTATATACACACGTGTGATCATAGCACGTATTATTGTTTCAGCACAGCTTGTTATAAACCAAATTTAACACACCTGCTCCCCATTCACACCTGAGAACTTGTAACACTAACGAGTCACATGACACCGGGGAGGGAAAATTGGTAATTGGGCCCAATTTGGACATTTTCACTTAGGGGTGTACTCACTTTTGTTGCCAGTGGTTTAGACATTAATGGCTGTGTGTTGAGTTATTTTGAGGGGACAGCAAATTTACACTGTTATACAAGCTGTACACTCACTGCTTTACATTGTAGCAAAGTGTAATTCTTCAGTGTTGTCACATGAAAAGATATAATAAAATATTTACACAAATGTGAGGGATGTACTCACTTTTGTGAGATACTATATATATATTGTGAGGTTATGCGAGGTGAGGTAGTTGTCATGGTCTTACCTTCTTGCTGTTCTCCTTCGTTTGACATGTGCTGGCGGCCATCTTGGTTTCTGGGTTTCTTGTAGCCTCCCACTCTGCGGCTCCTCCTTCCCACTGGGAGGAGCTGGATGCCTAGCTCATATATATAGGAGGTCTGTGGCTTCAGTTCCTTGCTTGGTCCTCCTGTGTTCACATGCTTCTAAGACTGCTGCTGCTTCTGGTTTCTGATTCTGGCTTTGTCTGACTACCCTGCTGGTTCCTGATCCTGGCTTCGTCTGTCTACCCTGCTGGTTCCTGATCCCGACTTCGTCTGACTACCCTCCTGGTTCCTGACCTCTGGCTTCGCAAGGACTCTGCCTCGGTTTCGCCATCCGTTTGGACTTTTGCTTTACAGCTTGATTTTCAATAAAGCCTTCTTATTTTCACTTATCTGTTGTTGTATGTTTGGTTCATGGTTCCGTGACATTAGGACCAAGCCATGAATTCTGACGGTACAGGGCCATCCTCGCTACCCACGCTGGTTGCCAGACTTGATCAGCAGGATCACCTGTTGGGTCGGTTCGCCGTGGCGTTGCAAACCCTGCTTGAACGCACGGCTCATTTCGCTCCCGTTGCCGATGGGTCGGTTGTCGCTCCTGGGCCCGCTCCTACTGCCGCTCCGGTTGTTGCGCCAGAGTCTACCCCGACACCTGTTGTTGCGCCTGCGGTGTTTCGGGGTATGACCGGTTCTGCCCCCCTTCCACAGCGCTTTGGGGGAGAGCCAACTCAGTGCCGAGGTTTCCTTAACCAGGTGGGCATTTATTTCGAGTTGCTGCCACATGCCTTTCCTACTGAGAGATCAAAGGTGGGCTTCTTAATTTCGCTGCTCTCGGACAAGGCCTTGGCCTGGGCCAGCCCTTTATGGGAGAACAACAATCCGGTGGTTGCCGAGTTTTCCGGTTTTGTTGCTTCTCTTCGGAGGGTATTCGATGTGCCGGCTCGTGCTGCCTCTGCTGCGAAGCTCCTTATGTCCATCAGACAGGGTTCACGATCCGTAGCTGAATACGCCATTGAGTTTCGTACCCTGGCAGCAGAGGTGGGCTGGAATAATGAGGCTCTGGTCGCTGCTTTCTCTCATGGTCTCTCGGATGCCTTGAAGGATGAGGTTGCAGCTAAGGACCTACCAGTGGAGCTCGAGTCTCTTATTTCTTTCCTGATTTTGATTGACACCAGACTCAGGGAGAGACCTTCCTTTAAGGAGAGTCTGCGGAGGCCTCCTAACAGATTGGCGCCTACCTTTGCTGTCCCACCCGTGCCTCCCTCTCCTCCCACGCCTCCTGGGGATGACTTGGCTGGGGATGAACCCATGCAGCTGGGCTTTGCTCGCCTGTCCGAGGGGGAGAGGGTACTCCGGAGACGCGAGGGCCGATGCATGTACTGTGGTCTCGGTGGGCATTTTCGGTTGGCATGTCCGAACCGTCCGGGAAACGCTCGCACCTGAGATCCTGTCGGGGGCAGATCTTGGGTGGAGTCTCCTCGTCCCCGGTTTCCCGTGTTGACAAACCACTGATCACTGTTGTCCTCTCCTGGGTCGGGGGCTCAGTGACGACCCAGGCGTTGGTGGACTCTGGTGCTGGTGGTTTGTTCATTGATAGTGTGTTCGCTGCCGCCAATTCCATTCCTCTGCAGGACCGAGGTTCTCCACTGGCTCTTGAGGCGATAGACGGCAGACCCCTTCTGCCGCCACACGTGACTCATGAGACCCTTCCAGTGGGGATAGCCATTGGTGCCGTTCACAGAGAGTCGGTCTGCTTCCAGGTTATTTCGTCTCCACACTACTCGGTGGTCTTGGGGTACCCCTGGCTCCAGAAGCATAATCCGACTTTCGATTGGAGATCGGCCGAGATCCTCTCGTGGTCACCACAGTGTGGGGCTAGTTGCATCCATGGGCCTGTCAAGTTGCTGTGTACTTCCTCGGACTCTCTGTTGCCTCCTGAATACGAGGAGTACCGGGATGTATTCGATAAGGTGCGCGCGGTTGCCCTACCTCCGCACCGCCCATACGATTGTGCCATCGAGTTACAACCTGGTGCCGTTCCTCCTCGTGGCAAGGTCTATCCACTGTCGGTAGCGGAGAATGAGGCCATGGAGGAGTACGTGAAGGAGGCGCTTTCACGCGGACACATTCGCAAATCCTCGTCCCCGGCAGGGGCTGGATTTTTCTTTGTGAAAAAGAAGGGCGGTGAGTTGAGGCCTTGCATCGATTACAGGGGTCTCAATCGCATCACGATCAAGAACGCTTACCCGATACCCTTGATTTCCGAGCTGTTCGATCGCCTTAAAGGGGCCACGGTCTTTACCAAACTCGACCTGAGGGCGGCATATAACCTCGTAAGGATCAAGGCGGGCGATGAGTGGAAGACCGCGTTTAACACCAGGACCGGTCATTATGAATCCTTGGTTATGCCCTTTGGGTTGTGCAATGCGCCCGCAGTCTTTCAGGAATTCATCAACGATGTTTTCCGTGACCTGTTGCAGCAGTGTGTGGTGGTCTATTTGGATGACATCTTGATATATTCTGAATCCATGGAGACCCACATTCTGGATGTCAGACGAGTGTTGCAACGGTTACGAGAGAACAAGCTGTTCGGTAAGCTTGAGAAATGCGAATTTCACCGATCCCAGGTAACCTTCTTAGGTTACATCATTTCCGCTGAGGGGTTCTCCATGGATCCTGAGAAGGTTTCGGCTGTCTTACAGTGGCCCCAGCCCAGTGGTCTTCGCTCCCTGCAGCGCTTTTTGGGCTTCGCCAATTATTATCGGAAGTTCATCAGGGACTTTTCCATGCTAGCCAAGCCTCTCACGGATCTGACCAGGAAGGGCAGTAATTCCCAGGTCTGGCCGCTCGAGGCCATCCGAGCTTTTGAGGCTCTAAAGTCCGCCTTTGTGTCGGCTCCGATTCTGTCGCATCCCAACCCTGGGTTGCCCTTTGTCCTCGAGGTGGACGCGTCTGAGACGGGAGTAGGCGCCCATCTGTCTCAGCGTAGAACACCAGAGGGTCCTCTGCTTCCTTGTGGGTTTTACTCCCGGAAACTGTCTTCCGCGGAGTGCAACTATCAGATTGGTGACAGGGAGTTATTGGCCATCGTGCAGGCCCTTAAAGAATGGAGGCACTTACTCGAGGGTTCGGTGGTTCCGGTCCTCATCCTGACGGACCACAAGAATCTGACCTACCTTTCTGAGGCCAAGAGATTGACACCACGTCAGGCCAGATGGGCTCTGTTCTTGTCACGTTTTAATTACGTGGTCTCCTACCTACCCGGTTCCAAGAACATCAGGGCGGATGCCTTATCACGGCAGTACTCCGACCTGTCCAGGGAGGAGTCGATTCCGACTTCGGTCATACCTCCGAATCAGATCCTGGCCGCCATTCGCACCAGCCTGACCTCTCCCCTGGGTGAGCAGATTTTGGCGGCTCAATCTGGTGCTCCCTCTGGGAGACCCAACGGCAGATGTTTTGTGCCTGAGGAGTTGCGCACTCGGTTGTTGCGAACCTACCATAACTCCAAGACCGCGGGGCATCCTGGAAAGAATCAGCTGTCCTGGGCTGTTTCACGTCTGTTCTGGTGGCCTTCCCTACGTTCCGACATCGCCGCATATGTAGCGGCATGCTCCGTTTGTGCCCAGAGTAAGTCCCCTCGGCACCTTCCGTTGGGCCTTCTGCAACCCATAGCCACCGGGGAGCGCCCATGGTCACACCTGGGGATGGATTTCATTGTGGACCTCCCTGCATCCCGAGGCCATACGGTCATTCTCATGATTGTGGATCGGTTTTCCAAAATGTGCCACTGTGTTCCTCTCAAGAAGTTACCCTCTGCACAGGAGTTGGCCACGATTTTTGCCAGGGAGGTCTTCCGGTTGCACGGTTTGCCCAAGGAGATTGTGTCGGATCGGGGGAGTCAGTTTGTGTCCAGGTTCTGGCGCGCCTTTTGCTCCCAGTTGGGGATTCATCTCTCCTTCTCCTCGGCCTACCACCCTCAGTCCAATGGGGCCGCAGAACGATCCAATCAGGCCTTGAAGCAATTCCTTCGTTGCTATGTCTCCGATCACCAGGACAATTGGGTTGACCTCCTGCCTTGGGCTGAGTTTGCCAGGAACACGGCGGTGAACTCTTCCTCTGGGACGTCTCCCTTCATGGCCAATTATGGGTTCCAACCTGCCGTGTTACCGGAGGTATTCTCTCCCCAGGATATTCCGGCTGTGGAGGATCACCTTTCCGTCCTACGTGCTTCTTGGGTACAGATCCAGAAGTCCCTTGAGGTCTCTGCGCAGCGCCAGAGACTCCAGGCTGATCGCAGACGAGCGCCTGCTCCTTCCTACCAGGCCGGAGACCGTGTATGGTTGTCCACCCGCAACCTCAACCTTCGAGTGCCCACTCCCAAGCTGGCGCCTCGCTTTGTTGGTCCCTTCCGAGTGCTTCGCAGGGTAAACCCGGTAGCCTATGCCCTTGCGCTTCCTCCTGGCATGCAGATCTCCAACGTGTTTCATGTCTCCCTGTTGAAGCCACTGGTGTGTAATCGTTTCACTTCCTCGGTTCCTCGGCCTCGTCCGGTCCAAGTGGGCAATCGTGAGGAGTATGAGGTGAGCAATATCCTGGACTCACGCCTGGTCCGCGGTCGGGTGCAGTTTTTGGTTCATTGGCGTGGTTATGGTCCAGAGGAGCGTTCCTGGGTTCCCTCCGCAGATGTCCATGCTCCTGCCTTGCTCCGTGCCTTCCACGCACGCTTCCCTCAGAAACCGTTCTTTACTCCGCGGAGGAGGGGCCCTTGAGGGGGAGGTACTGTCATGGTCTTACCTTCTTGCTGTTCTCCTTCGTTTGACATGTGCTGGCGGCCATCTTGGTTTCTGGGTTTCTTGTAGCCTCCCACTCTGCGGCTCCTCCTTCCCACTGGGAGGAGCTGGATGCCTAGCTCATATATATAGGAGGTCTGTGGCTTCAGTTCCTTGCTTGGTCCTCCTGTGTTCACATGCTTCTAAGACTGCTGCTGCTTCTGGTTCCTGATTCTGGCTTCGTCTGACTACCCTGCTGGTTCCTGATCCTGGCTTTGTCTGTCTACCCTGCTGGTTCCTGATCCCGGCTTCGTCTGACTACCCTCCTGGTTCCTGACCTCTGGCTTCGCAAGGACTCTGCCTCGGTTTCGCCATCCGTTTGGACTTTTGCTTTACAGCTTGATTTTCAATAAAGCCTTCTTATTTTCACTTATCTGTTGTTGTACGTTTGGTTCATGGTTCCGTGACAGTAGTGGATAATTGGCATATTTCACCTCGCATACGTTCTGTGATAAGAGATTGGACCGTAATCCGACCTTGGTTTTTCCAGCCTCTGTGACAGGCTGGGTTCTGGTCAACAGGCTGTGGTTCACTTGAGTCCATGCTCAGGTGGACTTTAAATGAACAGGAAGAGAGCACAGGAATGCTCTGGCCTGAGACTCAGAAGGGAATCTGAGAGGGGAGCTCTTTTTGGACTTTAAAACAGAAGGTTTGCTTTACCACATGTTTTGTGGGTGATGGGGACCAGCCCCACTCTCTATAGTGAGGAAGTATGCTGTGTAGTTTAGCGTTGGACGGCATGGATTTACTTTACTGTTTTGTTGGAGTTTTTTTTTTCATATTTGCAAACCTCTGCTAAATAAAGCTGGCAACCCACCAGACTTTAAGTAAATTATCTGCATGCTGACCTTATTTTCCAGAAAAGGTGATCCCTGTGAGCTAATCTCCCACACGTGGTGGACTCAGCGGGCATATTCTAAAGATGGAGGAAATGTTAAAGGTCCTGCTACAGGCCATTGCAGCTCAGCGGGAAACCAACCGCCAAATCGCGGAGGCTGCTGCAGCACAACAGGAGGCCGCTGCAGCACAACAGGCGGCCCAGCAGGAGATGAACCCGCAGTTCGCAGAGGCTCTGCTGGAGTTGGAAAAAGGGTTTTGCATCTCCAAAATTGGTACGTGCCTCGTACCACCTGCAGAAGATGACACCGACCGATGATGTCGAAGCATACCTGGCAACTTTTTAGAGGGTCGCTTTCCGTGAAGGTTGGCCAAACGAACAGTGGGCGGGTCTGTTGGCCCCATTTCTGACAGGAGAACCACAAAAAGCGTATTTTGACCTGGACCTGGATAAAGCCCAGGACTATGATACTCTGAAGACAGAGATACTTGCAAGCTTGGGTGTCACCATGGTAGTCCAGGCCCAGCGCGTGCAGCAGTGGACCAACTCCAGCAGCAAGCCACCCCATTCTCAAATGTTCGAACTCCATTTTAAGGGGATTCACTCTCACTATTAGTTCTGTTTACCAGTGTCATTGAAAGTAAAAGAAAAATCCAAAATTTTGGGTTGTCCCCATAAAAGTAAAAGATGGGAAATCTTCCAATAGGGACACTAGTTATGGTGACCAGTAGTCCCCATTGAATTCCCTTAATTTGCAGGGATTTCCTCTCCCTTCCTGTTTGGCTTTGTAAAAGGAAGTGAAGGGAAATCTCCCACAATGGGACACAGATGGCAAAAAAATACAATCTAACAGGAGTTATAACTCCCTGACTTTATCCAATATAAAAAAAAATATAGTTCTACTTGAACTGTTTAAGCCTGGTCTAAAGTTATTCAAAGGGGTGCATGATGGTACACAGCGTATCAGAACAACAGGGCCTGTAAAGCATATATGAGTTACGAAGCAAGGCTACTACATAGGATAACTTGGCAAGGGAGTTGGAGTGGAGAGCAGTTGCCCTGCAGGTAACCAAGAACTTCTGAGAAGTGTATAGCAGCTGGTCATAAAGTGTGGTACCTGGCAAAGGTGACAGGCCCTCCGGTTACAAGGGGGTTGATTTCCCAAAGTAACCAGGACTGAACCTGCAGTACAGAGACCCTATATACTTAGCCCCATGGTACAGGAGAGTAAAGGAGTTAAGTAGGAGCATGTGTGAGGTCCACGCAAGTGCTCAGCAGGACCCTATTCTGTCACTGGAGTGAGGTGGCAGAGGCATGCTGGACCGGTAAAGAGGGCACAGGCACCGCAGGCTCCCTCATTAATGCAACATATGTCAGGCAATAGTGCGTAGTCACACGGGACAGCACTTTCGGAGGCAGCGCTGTATTTGTCAACCAGCCACCAGAGAGGAGGCAGGGCCAGGAGCTCCACTGACGCTCTGACCCTGCCCTATGCAGCCTGTATGCTTGGAACCTCTGAAAGTGTACGGTGAGCCTGGCTGGGCGCACCCCCCCCCCCCCCATAGACTGCCTGACTGCTATCCTAAACTCTGAGCTGTGCATTGCTGAAAGTTCTCTGGTCCTCTTCTGTAGTATGTCGGCAGTCTCTGACTGTATCCTGTAGTATGTCGGAAGTCTCTGACCGTATCCTGCAGTATGTCTGCAGTCTCCGACTGTCTCCTGCAATATGTCTGCAGTCTCCGACCCTTCTCCTGCAGTATGTCTAAAGTCTCCGGCCGTCTCCTGCAGTATGTCTGCAGTCTCCGACCGTCTCCTGCAGTATGTCTGCAGTCTCCAGTTGTCTCCTGCAGTATGCCTGCAGTCTCTGGCCGTCGTCTGCAGTCTCCGGCCGTCTCCTGCAGTACGTCTGCAGTCTCCGGCCGTCTCCTGCAGTACGTCTGCAGTCTCCGGCCGTCTCCTGCAGTATGTCTGCAGTCTCCGGCCGTCTCCTGCAGTACGTCTGCAGTCTCCGGCCGTCTCCTGCAGTACGTCTGCAGTCTCCGGCCGTCTCCTGCAGTATGTCTGCAGTCTCCAGCCGTCTCCTGCAGTACGTCTGCAGTCTCCGGCCGTCTTCTGCAGAAGTCCCTTGTATTGTTCTCAGCCTCCTCCAAATCCCAAATTTCCTTTGTTTTTGCTGCTGTCATCATACTTCCTGTTAGAGGGTGGCGACATTTATTCTCCATGTTCCGACTGAAAGTAGGAACATAGCCACCCTCTCTTGGACTGTGAACTATGGGATGTGTAGTGTGCATACATCAGAGCACATAATGTGCACTGCTTGTTCTAAACCGGTGGTCTCCAAACTGTTGCCGGGGGCCAGGTGCGATCCTTTGCTTGCTTTTATCTGGCCCTTGGGGCACTATTTTAATCCACTGACACCAACAAAGTGACACAATTCCTTCCAATGACTCCACTGATAGGGCACAATCTCTACCAATTACACAAATGATGGGGCACAGTTCCTCCCAATGACACCAACAATGGGGCCTAATGACATCATTCATGTGCCACAGTTCCTTCCAATGACAACAATGGGGCCCAATGACACCATTGATGGGGCACAATTCCTCCGAATGACATCAATGATTGGGCACATTTCCTCTCATTGACACCAAAAATGGGGCATTTTTTACTCCCACTGATGCCGGGATATTTTCTAGTCCTGATGGTCCCAATCCGGTCCTATAAAGTCTGAAGGACCGTAAACTGGCCCTTTGTTTAGAAAGTTTGGAGACCCTTGTTCTAAACAAAAAGAAGTGGAGGGAAATAAAATAGGATTGAAAAAAAATAGATTACAGATCCATTAAGTAGTTGATGTGCTTGAATGATTTTTTGAGAACAAGGATATTGTTTTGTTTCACTTTAACATTCTTTTTGCCATGCCTATGTCAAAGTTTTTTGTTTTGGTTCATCTTTTGTTCATTTTTTGTTGCGTCATACCACAACATACCAGGAAAAAAAGGACACTTGTTCTCTGTTAAGTTTATACATGATCTCTGTTATTCCAGAGTGTTTAGCTAGAGAATTGCTTTATTAAACTCCTGACACTACAGATCCTCCTCTGTTCTAAGGACATGACACTGGGGCACACAGCAATCCATGAGGTTATACAAAAGTTCAGCGATACTACACTACGTGAACCTGTCACTCCACTGGATTAATCTTAAGTAAACAGAGAAAAAACATTGTCGTTGTCAAGGTTATATAGCTTCAAACTAAATATTTTCTATTATCTATATATATATATATATATATATACATCAGCACATGTTCCAAAGTGAGAAATTCCAGACCATAATGAATTGATGTGACCGAGGTTACTGTCGAAACTGCCTGAATAAGACAATGTGAGTGATTGGGGGGTAGGCTTACAGTGAAGCTATCCATTTCCCCATGCAAATAAACACAGTGGTACCTCTATAATCTGTTCCATCATCTGCTTCAAACATACTTCACGTCAGCCTTAGCAGGCTAAGGCTTCATGCATATGGCTGCGAAAGTTGCAGTGTTCTTCATGGTTTCCTATGGGGACATGCTTGTTTCTGCTTACAGAACAGTAAATTTGCGTTTAGTTCAGATCCATAAAAAAAAAAAAAAAAACGAAATTCTGCATCTGAGGTCTTTAGGCTGAAAAAAATCTGTGCTAAAGTTTACATGCTTACAACGCAAACGTACTCTATTGTTGGAGTACAATAGCATCTTAGCAACAGAAAGATGCTAGGCAGCTTCCTGTAGAAGTCAACTGCATCCTAGAAACTCAAAGATGCTAGGTGGCAAAACCTGCCTGTGTGCTAGCAACGGAGGATACTAGGCAGCAATAGTCATCTGATTTTAGCAATGGACTGCATTAGGCAGCAATAGTCATCTGCTTTTTAGCAATGGAGGGCATTAGGCCTACATACTAGCAATGAAAGGTGCTAGATTGCATCCATGAGAAGCCACCTTCCTCCTAGCAATTGAAGATGCTAGGCAGCTTATTTGAGAAGCCATCTGCATCCTGGCAATGGATTGCATGAAGTGGTATCATGGGGAAGCCAACTGCATCCCAGAAATGGAGGATCCTTGGTGGCTTCCTTGAGAAGCCACCCGCTTTCTAGAAATGGAGTGTGCTATGTGGCATCCTTGAGAAGCCACCTGCAGCCTTGCAATGGAGGGCATGGGATGCATCTATGAGAAGCCACCTGCATCATAGCAATGTGGGGGCACAAGGCAGCTTCTTTGAAAAGCCCCCTGCATCCTAGCAATGGATGGAACAAGGTGGCATCGCCCCCTGCAATGGAAGATCCTTGTCATCTTCCTTGAGAAGCCACCTGCACCCTAGCAATAGAGGGTGCTAGGTGACATCCCTGAGAAGCCACATGCATCCTTGCAATTAAGGGTGCAAGGTGGAATGGTTGAGAAGCCAACTGCATTCTAGTAACAAAGGACCCCTGGCAACAAAGGGCACTAGCCAGATTTCTTGAGAAGCTGCCTGCATCCTAGCAACAAAGAGCGATAGGCGACTTTCTTGAGAAGCTGCCTTCATTTTAGCAATGGAGGACCCTAGGTAGCTACTATGAGAAGTTGTCAGCATCTTAACAACAGGACTATTTAAGCTGTACGCATGTATGCTTTCTCCAAGGGTTACAGATCTGCAGAGAGCATTTTTACATAGGATCTTGCTGCCAGTTTCTGTCAGGATTCTGCATACTTTTTCATATTTTTCTATGACTATGCGCATGCAGCCTTACTGATAAATACAGATGTGTGCTTGAGCCCTAAGGCTACATTAACCCCGCCACTCCTGTGTTTATCTTTTCTAAACCAAGAGAGAGTTGGTTACCAAAAAGAATGTCAAATTTCGATCAGTCTGACTACAGAACAGTTTTCCACTTTGCAAAGGACCATTTTGAATGAGCTTTGTCCTAGAGAAGTTGGTGGTGTTTGTGGATCATGTTCAGATTTTGCTTCTTCTCTAGAATAGAGCGTTATCTTGCATTTTTTGATGGCACGGCGAACAGACAGTTCACAGACAGTGATTTTTGGAAGTATTCCTGAGCCCATGCAGTGATGACCATCACAGAATCACGCCTGTTTTTGAAGCAGTGCTGTCTGAGGGCCAGAAGATCACAGGCATCCAATATTGTAATTCAGCCTTATCCCTTGGGCACAGAGATTTCTCTGAATCTTTTGATGACATTATGTCACAGAAATAGAAATTTATAGAAGTCAGCGCCAAATGGAAGGAATAAAATAAAAGGCACAGTGCAAAGAAGGCCAATATACATACACAACCCTCCAAAGTGACAACAACTAAAAAGAAAATATAATTTACCTGGGCTATATAATAAAGCACTTCTGCTGCTATTATTTAGGCAGCCATATCCTCTGGTGAGTGCGGAGTGTTGGTGAAAGTTTTTGCACTGTGGATATCATAGAGCGGTGTGTGTGGTCTATATACTACTGGTGGAAGTTTATATATACAGTGGGTATATATCACATCACCATTTTTCTAGGTTATATTATTTCAAAAGGTGCTATTGACATTTACCACACGTCGGTAACAACCCATGCAATCCATACATACAAGGAAACCAAAACAAATACGTTCAGAAATGAAGTAATGTGTAATAAAATGGAATGACATGGGGAAAAAGTATTGAACACGCTAACTGAAATGTATTTAATACCTGGTACAAAATCCTTTGTTGGTAAACAGCTTTAAGATGCCTCCTGTATGGAGAAACTAGTCACATGCTTTGCTCATTTGTGATTTCGGCCCATTCTTCCACAAAGTCTTTAACCACCTGCCGCCCGCGCTATAGCCGATAGACGGCTACAGCGCGGACTCGAATTTCCGGCAGGCCGTCTTTAAACGGCCTCCCAGTGACAGGCTCCCCACGAGCTCCCGCGAGTGTGCTTCGGGGAAAATCTGTGTCGGCCGTGTCCCTTGGACACAGCCAATCACAGATCGTGGTAAATGGCCAATCACAGCGTCCGTTTACCATGTGATCGGACCGTGCAATGAGAGATGTTCTCATATGTAAACATATGAGATCATCTCTCATCGCCAGCTCTCTTCCTCACACAGAGACTGCAGTTTGAGGAAGAGGAGAGTTGTCAGCGGTAAGGGGAACACAGAGGAATGTAATCAGGGCACTGATCACCAGTGCCCTGATTACACAAGAGAAAAAAAAATGCCATTACTGCCCACAGTGCCCGCCATCAGTGCACCCCATCAGTGCCCACACTCAGTGCCCATAGTGCTGCCAGTCAGTGCCCATCAGTGCCTGCTCATCTAGGCACTGATGGGCACTGACTAGCAGCACAATGGGCACTGAGTGTGGGCACTGATGGTGCTGCCCATCAGTGCTCATCAGTGCCACCCGTCAGTATCCATCAGTGCCACCCATCAGTGCCACCCATCAGTGTCCATCAGTGCCGCCTCTCAGTGCCCATCAGTTCCGCCTCTCAGTGCCCATCAGTACCGCCTCTCAGTGCCCAGCAGTGCCACCTCTCAGTGCCCAGCAGTGCCACCTATCAGTGCTTATCAGTGCCACCTATCAGTGCTCATCAGTGCCGCCTATCAGTGGCGCCTATCAGTGCTCATCAGTGCGGCATATTACTACCTCCTCATCAGTGCCACCTCATCAGTGCCCATAAGTGCCACCTCATCAGTGCCCAATATGTGCCACCTCATCAGTGCCCATCAGTGCCGCCTCATCAGTGCACATCAGTGAAGGAGAAAAATGTATTTATTTTCAAAATTTACTCACAGAAAATAAGAAAAACTTTTTTTTTTCAAAATTTTCTGTCTTTTTTCTTTTTTTTAGTAAGAAATAAAAAACCCAGAGGTTATTAAATACCGCCAAAAGAAAGCTCTATTTGTGTGAAAAAAATTATAAAAATTTCATATGGGTACAGTGTAGCATGACCGCGCAATTGTCATTCAAAGTGTGAGAGTGCTGAAAGTTGAAAATTGCCCTGGGCAGGAAGGGGGTATAAGTGCCCAGTAGGCAAGTGGTTAAATCTTGAAAGTTCCGCGGGTCTCTTCTATGAACTCAGATCTTTAGTTCTTTCTATAGACTTTCTATTGGATTCAAGTAAGGTGATTGGCTGGGCCATTCTAGCAACTTTTTTTTTTTTTCTTTTTTTGAAACCAATTGACAGTTTCCTTGGCTTTGTGTTTGGGATCATTGTCTTGCTGAAATGTCCACCCTCATTTTATCTTCATCATCCTGGTAGATGGCAGCAAATTTTTAACAAGAAAACTATAAAATGTGGAAAAACACTGCGCTAACTACCACATTGGACATGAGCCACCAGAACTACAATTGACATAATAAATTGTGTATAAAATTGTATAATAAAGTGCAGCACTAAAATGCTATATATTCAACAAAGTATACATAAAAAATTTGTGAAAAAGTGGATATTAATCAAAGTGTAAGGGAGAAACAACAAGAAGTGAGTCCATAAACTATGTGAAGAAGGCTGGAAAATCAGATGTGAAGCTAAAGTGTTCGGATTCCAATAATCATCGGTGAGATAGAACCCAACACCAATAATAGAGGTACAGTATCTCACAAAAGTGAGTACACCCCTCACATTTTTGTAAATATTTTATTATACCTTTTCATGTAACAACACTGAATAAATAACACTTTGCTACAATGTAAAGTAGTGAGTGTACACACAGCCATTAATGTCTAAACTGCTGGCAACAAAAGTGAGTACACCCCTAAGTGAAATTGTCCAAATTGGGACCAAAATGTCAATATTTTGTGTGGCCACCATTATTTTCCAGCATTGCCTTAACCCTCTTGGGCATGGAGTTCACCAGAGCTTCACAGGTTGCCAATGGAGTCCTCGTCCATTCCTCCATGATGACATCACAGAGTTGGTGGATGTTAGAGACCTTGCGCTCCTCTACCTTCCGTTTGAGGATGCCCCACAGATGCTCAATAATGTTTAGGTCTGGAGACCTGCTTGGCCAGTCCATCACCTTTACCCTCATCTTCTTTAGCAAGGCAGTGGTTGTCTTGGAGGTGTTTTTGGGGTCGTTATCATGTTGGAATACTGGCTTATGCCCCAGTCTCCAAAGGGAGGGGATCATGTTCTGCTTCAGTATGTCACAGTACATGTTGACATTCATGGTTCCCTCAATGAACTGTAGCTCCCCAGTGCCGGCAGCACTCAGGCAGCCCCAGACCATGACACTCCCACCACCATGCTTGACTGTAGGCAAGACACACTTGTCTTTGTACTCCTCACCTGGTTGCCACCACACGTTTGACACCATCTGAACCAAATAAGTGTATCTTGGTCTCCTCAGACCAAAAGACATGGTTCCAGTAATCCATGTCCTTAGTCTGCTTGTCTTCAGCAAACTGTTTGGGGGCTTTCTTGTGCATCATCTTTAGAAAAGGCTTCCTCCTGGGAAGACAGCCATGCAGACCAATTTTATGTAGTGTGCGGCATACGGTCTGAGCACTGACAGGCTGACCCCCCACCCCTTCAACCTCTGCAGCAATGCTGGCAGTACTTGTCATTTCTTTAGTGTTGTCACATGAAAAGATATAATAAAATATTTACAAAAATGTGAGGGGTGTACTCAATTTTGTTAGATACTGTACTTCATATGAACAGGTGGAATTTCTTATCACTCTTTATTTATAGATGATGAAAAAACTTCACTATCTTACAATGATGGTTTGCACTTTGCTTACTCCAAATGCAATGTTCCCCATGCACACATTCAAGAAAATTGGCTGTTCAGTGATGCTGGGTGCTGGAATGACCATAGGTTGGAAACCATGGATAATCAAAGTGAAGAAAATGTCATCAGCACACCAAGGATTAATCGAAAGGGTCCAAAGCTTTATTCCGTGGTCACATGATAAATATACAGCAACGTTTCGGAGCCACGCAGGGACCCTTCGTCAGGCAAGTGTTTTCATGTTAAGCGCTGCACTTTATATTTATGATATTATGTACTGTGGATGATGATATATTTAGTCTTTGCAATTTTACATTGAGGAACATTATTCTGTAATTGTTCAACAATTTTTAGACGCAGCTTTAACAAACTGGTAAACTTCTGCCCATTTTTACTTCTGAGACACTCGGACTCTATAAGGCTGGCCATGCATGGGTCACATTCCAAAAGAATTTTCTTTAGAAATTTTTTTTCTAAGAATTTTCTTTCGAATTTCGCACCATTAGTGGGCTGCAGCATAGAACGGTTTTCATGCGGCCATCAAATTTGAGTGATCGGGCACGTTGAAAATTTTTTTGAAAAATAAATGTTTTTGTAGTCGATGGGGCAATTGAGTGAGAAATATAATCAAATAAGAAATGCGTTCTGAAGCAATATTAGGTGATATTGAAGGCTTGGTTTGTTGAATTTCGAAATTAATAGTGGTCCATCGGCTCACAAAATGCACTAAATTTCTGATTTTCGAAAACAAAAATTGTCCGGTATTCAACCCATGTATGGCCTTCATAAGATGCTTTTTTTATACCCAATCACGTTACTGACCTGTTACTAATTAACCTAATTAGTTGCAAAATGTTTTTCTATCTCTTTCTTGTTAGTACTGCTTACTTTGCCAATCTTTTTTGCCGAGTCCCAACTCTTTTAAGACCTTATTTCTTTCTTAAAATTACACATTTTCTCAGTTTAAACATTTTATATGTTTTCTATTGTAAAATCTCTTTTTATAAGAGTCACAACTAGGGTTGAGCGGACACCTAGATGTCCGTGTTCGACGGGTTCGGCCGAACTTTAAAAAAAAGTCCGGGTCCGTGTCCCGGACTTTTACCGAACTTTTCCCGGACACCGAACCCCATTGAAGTCAATGGGGACCCGAACTTTAAGGCACTAAAATGGCTCTAAAACACCAATGGAAAGGGCTAGAGTGCTGCAAATGGCAGCAAAACGTAGTTAAGAGCATGGCAAGTGCTCTTCAAACAAATGTGGATAGGGAAATAACTTAAAACAACAGAAAAATAAAACAATGTTCTTCATCTCTGAAGGACGAGGCCCATAAGGAGTAGGAGGGAGGTTGAGGTGGTGGTGGATGTGGCGGTGTCATAGGCGTGCGCACAGGGTGTGCCTGGTGTACCTGGGCACACCCTAATCACCTAGGGCACATAGCATTATCGCTCTGTTTGCCAGTGAGGAGAAGGGAAAGATCTCCCTCGCACCTGCTCTGCTCTATTTCTCTTTGCCAGCAGGGAGAGTAATGTATCGGGGCCATGTACATGTAGGCAAACACATGCATGTGTATTTCAACTTTGGGGTGCACACCCTAATGCAATAGGCTGCGCACACCTATGGGCGGTGTAGGTGGAAGCGGCGGTGGAGGAGGACCAGGGCCGGATTAAGAGCATCATGGTCTTGGTGCTGAGGATTTTGAAGGGCCTTAAGGGCCATGCCTTGGCATGCACCCAGAGGAGGAAGGGTGCAGCCATGCATGCCTAATTCAACATGGGATGCTGTCTCTGAAGCCCATAAACACATCCATGCATCGGCAACTGTCCCTCCTTGTCCGGCCTTCGCGCTGTGTGGGGAGGTTCTGAGGGTGCTGCCTGGGGAAGCGAGCATAGAAGCCAGACTTCTGTGTTTACAAGTGACAGAAGAGCGGTCACAGTGAATATGGCCAACCCGGGGCCTATATAAAAGGTAGGGGCCTGCATGGAGCTGCAGCTCCAATAGCCCCTACGTTAATCTGGCCCTGAGGAGGAGGACGAGGTAGCCAACACTGCTTCTTTTCACAAATTTTAAATGAGGGTACACCCCAAAAGAGTGAGAAAGAGCAAAAATGGAACAATGGCTGGGTAAGGTCGGTATCCATTGCTATTCTGCACAAGGTACGGAAAAGTCCCGTGGGATCCATGCCTGGTTCATTTTAATGAACGTGAGCTTGTCCACATTGTCTCTGGACAGGCGGCTGCGCTTGTCTGTTATAACACCCCCAGCCGTGCTAAATACCCGTTCAGATAATACACTGGCTGCAGGGCACGCCAGCACCTCCAAGGCGTAAAGGGCAAGCTCAGGCCATGTGCCCAATTTGGAGACCCAGAAGTTGAAGGGGGCAGACCCCTCATTCACTACATGTAGGCGTGTGCACACATACTGCTCCACCATGTTGGTAAAATGCTGCCTCCTGCTAAGACTTTCCATCTGAGCTGCTGGTGCTGCTGTTTGTTGTGGCGTGCTGACAAAGCTTTTCCACATTTCGGCCATGCTAACCCTGCCTTCTGAGGTGCTGGCGGTGCCCTGGTTGAGTTGGCGACCTCCTCCTCCTCCTCCTCTGCCTTGTGCTTCCACTGTGGCCCCGCTGTCAGATGGGAATGCCAGCAGCATCGCGTCTACCAGCGTGCGCTTGTACTCGCGCATCTTGCGATCGCGCTCCAGTGAGTGAATTAAGGACGGTACGTTGTCCTTGTAACGGGGATCCAGCAGCGTGGCCACCCAGTAAATCAGCACAAGTTAGAATGTGGGCAACTCGGCGGTCGTTGTGGAGACACTGCAGCATGTAATCGCTCATGTGTGCCAGGCTGCCCAGAGGCGACGAAAGGCTGTCCTCTGTGGGAGGTGTATCGTCCGTGTCCTCTGTATCCCCCCAGCCACGCACCAGTGATGGCCATGAGCTGGCCTGGGTGCCACCCTGCTGTGAACATGGTTCCATCTCCTCCTCCAGCTCCTCCTCCTCCTCATCCTCCTCATCCTCCAGAACTGTGCCCCTGCTGGACAATTGTGTCCCTGGCGTTTGTGTGTGCAGGAACCCACCCTCGGAGCCCCTTGCGAATGACTGCCCTGAAAGCCTTGGAAATGTTACCTCTTCATCCTCCTCCTCCTCATCCTGTGCCACATCCTCTTCCATCATCGCCCGAATTGTTTTTTCAAGGAGGCATAGAAGTGGGATAGTTAAGCTGAGAACGGCGTCATTGCCACTGGCCATGTTGGTGGAGTACTCAAAACAGCGCAACAAGGCACACAGGTCTCGCATGGAGGCCCAGTTATTGGTGGTGAAGTGGTGCTGTTCCGCAGAGCGACTCACGCGTGCGTGCTGCAGCTGAAACTCCACTATGGCCTGCTGCTGCTCGCACAGTCTTTCCAGCATGTGCAAGGTGGAGTTCCACCTTGTGGGCACGTCACATATGAGGCGGTGAGCGGGAAGGCCGAAGTTACGCTGCAGCGCTGCCAGGCGAGCAGCAGCAGGGTGAGAATGCCGAAAGTGCGCACAAACGGCCCGCACTTTCTGCAGCAGCTCTGACATATCGGGGTAGTTTTTAAGGAACCTCTGCACCACCAAATTCAGCACATGCGCCAGGCAAGGGATGTGCGTCAAACCGGCTAGGCCCAGAGCTGCTATGAGATTTCTCCCGTTATCGCACACCACCAGGCCGGGCTTGAGGCTCGCTGGCAGCAACCACTCATTTGTTTGCTGTTCCATGCTCCTCCACAACTCCTGCGCGGTGTGTGGTTTGTCCCCCAAACAGGCAAGTTGTAAAACTGCCTGCTGTCGTTTACCCCTGGCCGTGCTGAAGTTGGTGGTGAAGGTGTTACGCTGTCCGGATGAGGAGGCGGTAGAGGGTGAGGAAGCGGAGTAGGAGGAGTTAGGAACAGGAGGCAAACTGAAGCGCCCTGCAATCCTCGGTGGTGGAAGGACATGCGCCAAATTGCTATCCGCCTCAGGCCCATCCGCCACTGCATTTACCCAGTGTGCCGTTAGGGAGATATAACGCCCCTGACCGTGCTTACTGGTCCACGTATCGGTAGTTAGGTGGACCTTGGCACAGATGGCGTTGCGCAGTGCACACCTGATTTTTTCCCCCACTTGGTTGTGTAGGGAAGGGATGGCTTGCCTGGAAAAGTAGTGGCGGCTGGGCACGACGTACTGTGGGACAGCCACCGACATAAGGTTTTTAAAACTGTGCGTCTCCACCAGACGGAATGACAGCATTTCAAAGGCCAATAATTTTGAAATGCTGGCATTCAGGGCCAGGGATCGCGGGTGGGTAGGGGGGTACTTCCTCTTCCTCTCAAGTGTTTGGGAGATGGAAATCTGAATGCTTCCACGGGACATTGTGGAGATGGTTGTTGGTGACCCAGGTGGTGGTGTTGCTGACAGATCGTCTGTTTGCGGGGTGGCAGGTGCCGGTATCACTACAGATGTGGCTGGAGCGGCCGAGACTGCAGCAGAAGAGGAAGCAGGATGAGCCAGAGACGTTTCTTGGTTTTGAAGGTGTGTACTCCACTGCAGCTCGTGCTTTGCACTTAGATGCCTGATCATGCAGGTTGTGCTCAGGTTGAGAAGGTTAATGCTTTGCTTCAAGCTCTGATTGCACAGGGTGCAAACCACTCGTGTCCTGTCATCAGCACATTTTCTAAAGAACTTCCACGCTAGAGAACTCCTTTGAGCTGACTTTGGTGCGCTCGTTCCCTTGCTGCGTTGGGCAGTAGCGGGCGTAGTGTCTAGGGCACGGCCGCTCCGCTTCTGCACCCTGCTCCCTCTTCTGCTGTGCTGGTGGCTCTGTGCGACCACCGCCTCTTCCTCCAAACTACTCAGGTCACCTGCATGACGTTCATTCCATGTGGGGTCGAGGACCTCATCGTCCTCCACATCATCTTCCACCCAGTCTTCACCCCTGCCCTCCTTGTCGGTCTCCACAATGCTGAACGCCGCAGCAGTTGGCACCTGCGTTTCGTCATCATCGGAGACGTGCTGCGATGATCCTTGCATGTACTCATCTTGAGAAATAAGTGGTTGGGCATCGCTGCACTCAATCTCTTCCACTTCTGGGGCAGGGCTAGGTGGATGGCCCTGGGAAACCCTGCTGACAGAGTCATCAAAAAGAAGAAGAGACTGCTGTATGGCTTGGGGCTCAGACTGCTTGCCTGATTTGCAAGGGGGTGAGGTGAAAGACGGTTGGACATCGGCTGCAGGTGCCAACTGTGACCTTTCTGCAGTAGACTGGGTGGGAGACAATGTGAAGGAACTGGAGGCACTGTCAGCAGCAAACCAATCTACTATCGCCTCCACTTGTTCTGGCCTCATCACTTCTAGGGGCGTATGATGCCCTACCAAATACTGATGCAGGTTCTGTCGCCTACTCACACTTGAGGAAGGTGTTTCACTTGTGCGTGTAGCTGGCACAGATCGACCACGTCCTCTCCTTGCAACAGGAGCTCTAGCAGCAGCACCACCACGACCCAGGCCACGGCCCCTATTTGACGCTCTCCTCATATTTCTGAAATTTAAGATCTTGCCCTAGAAAGGTCTTTATTGAATAGCGGAACAAAAGAACAACAGTATCGCACGGGTGTATCTCACAGTCAAATATGCAAACTATGCCGCAATTTCATGTTTTTTACACCAAAAGGGTGTGTATTGAATAGCGGAATAGGATAAAAAACTGTGTATCTCACACGTACAAACACAGACTAGGCCCGATTAAATTTTTTCCTACCCTAAAGGGAGGATGAGGAAGAGGAGTATGGAACAGGCAGCACCCTCAAATCTTCAGAAGTATGAGATGAACCCCAAAAACTTGGAAAGGTGGATCTCACACGTACCGACACAGACTATTCCGCAATTTAATTGAGCCCCAAAGGTTTTTATTGAATAGCGGAATAGGAAATATGATCAAAAAAAAGTGTATGTTTTTCACACGTACAGAAGCACACTAGGCCCCAATTACTATTGTTTGTACACCTAAAAGGATGGATGAGGAAGAGGAGGCGGAGAAGTATAGAACAGGCAGCACCCTCAAAGCTTCAGAAGTATGAGATGAACCCCAAAAACTTGGAAAGGTGGATCTCACACGTACTGACACAGACTATTCCGCAATTTAATTGAGCCCCAAAGGTTTTTATTGAATAGCGGAATAGGAAATATGATCAAAAAAAAGTGTATGTTTTTCACACGTACAGAAGCACACTAGGCCCCAATTACTATTGTTTGTACACCTAAAAGGATGGATGAGGAGGAGGAGGAGGAGGAGTATAGAACAGGCAGCACCCTCAAAGCTTCAGAAGTATGAGATGAACCCCAAAAACTTGGAAAGGTGGATCTCACACGTACCGACACAGACTATTCCGCAATTTAATTGAGCCCCAAAGGTTTTTATAGAATAGCGGAATAGGAAATATGATCAAAAAAAAGTGTATGTTTTTCACACGTACAGAAGCACACTAGGCCCCAATTACTATTGTTTGTACACCTAAAAGGATGGATGAGGAAGAGGAGGAGGAGGAGTATAGAACAGGCAGCACCCTCAAAGCTTCAGAAGTATGAGATGAACCCCAAAAACTTGGAAAGGTGGATCTCACACGTACCGACACAGACTATTCCGCAATTTAATTGAGCCCCAAAGGTTTTTATTGAATAGCGGAATAGGAAATATGATCAAAAAAAGTGTATGTTTTTCACACGTACAGAAGCACACTAGGCCCCAATTACTATTGTTTGTACACCTAAAAGGATGGATGAGGAGGAGGAGGAGGAGGAGTATAGAACAGGCAGCACCCTCAAAGCTTCAGAAGTATGAGATGAACCCCAAAAACTTGGAAAGGTGGATCTCACACGTACCGACACAGACTATTCCGCAATTTAATTGAGCCCCAAAGGTTTTTATAGAATAGCGGAATAGGAAATATGATCAAAAAAAAGTGTATGTTTTTCACACGTACAGAAGCACACTAGGCCTCAATTACTATTGTTTGTACACCTAAAAGGATGGATGAGGAGGAGGAGGAGGAGGAGTATAGAACAGGCAGCACCCTCAAAGCTTCAGAAGTATGAGATGAACCCCAAAAACTTGGAAAGGTGGATCTCACACGTACCGACACAGACTATTCCGCAATTTAATTGAGCCCCAAAGGTTTTTATAGAATAGCGGAATAGGAAATATGATCAAAAAAAAGTGTATGTTTTTCACACGTACAGAAGCACACTAGGCCCCAATTACTATTGTTTGTACACCTAAAAGGATGGATGAGGAGGAGGAGGAGGAGTATAGAACAGGCAGCACCCTCAAAGCTTCAGAAGTATGAGATTGTGTTCACTGTACCCCACAAAGATTGTGTTCACTGTACCCCACAAAGATTGTGTTCACTGTACCCCACAAAGGTTTTGTTCACTGCACCCCACAAAGATTGTGTTCACTGCACTCCAAAAGGATTGTCTTCACTGCACCCCACAACGATTGTGTTCACTGTACCCCACAAAGGTTTTGTTCACTGCACCCCACAAAGATTGTGTTCACTGTACCCCACAAAGGTTTTGTTCACTGCACCCCACAAAGATTGTGTTCACTGTACCCCCCAAAGATTTTGTTCACTGCACCCCACAAGGATTGTCTTCACTGCACCCCACAAGGATTGTCTTCACTGCACCCCACAAGCATTGTCTTCACTGCACCCCACAAAGATTGTGTTCACTGTACCCCACAAAGATTTTGTTCACTGCACTCCAAAAGGATTGTCTTCACTGCACCCCACAAAGATTGTGTTCACTGTACCCCACAAAGGTTTTGTTCACTGCACCCCACAAAGATTGTGTTCACTGTACCCCACAAAGGTTTTGTTCACTGCACCCCACAAAAATTGTGTTCACTGTACCCCCCAAAAGATTTTGTTCACTGCACCCCACAAGGATTGTCTTCACTGCACCCCACAAGGATTGTCTTCACTGCACCTCACAAAGATTGTGTTCACTGTACCCCACAAAGGTTGTGTTCACTGCACCCCACAAAGGTTTTGTTCACTGCACCCCACAAAGATTGTGTTCACTGCACCCCACAAAGGTTTTGTTCACTGCACCCCACAAAGATTGTGTTCACTGTACCCCACAAAGATTGTGTTCACTGTACCCCACAAAGGTTGTGTTCACTGCACCCCACAAAGGTTTTGTTCACTGCACCCCACAAAGATTGTGTTCACTGCACCCCACAAAGATTGTGTTCACTGTACCCCACAAAGGTTTTGTTCACTGCACCCCACAAAGATTGTGTTCACTGTACCCCACAAAGATTGTGTTCACTGCACTCCAAAAGGATTGTCTTCACTGCACCCCACAAAGATTGTGTTCACTGTACCCCACAAAGATTTTGTTCACTGCAACCCACAAAGATTGTGTTCACTGTACCCCACAAAGATTTTGTTCACTGCACTCCAAAAGGATTGTCTTCACTGCACCCCACAAAGATTGTGTTCACTGTACCCCACAAAGGTTTTGTTCACTGCACCCCACAAAGATTGTGTTCACTGTACCCCACAAAGGTTTTGTTCACTGCACCCCACAAAGATTGTGTTCACTGTACCCCACAAAGATTGTGTTCACTGTACCCCACAAAGGTTTTGTTCACTGCACCCCACAAAGATTGTGTTCACTGTACCCCACAAAGGTTGTGTTCACTGAACCCCACAAAGGTTTTGTTCACTGCACCCCACAAAGGTTTTGTTCACTGTACCCCACAAAGGTTTTGTTCACTGCACCCCACAAAGATTGTGTTCACTGTACCCCACAAAGGTTTTGTTCACTGCACCCCACAAAGATTGTGTTCACTGTACCCCCCAAAGATTTTGTTCACTGCACCCCACAAGGATTGTCTTCACTGCACCCCACAAGGATTGTCTTCACTGCACCCCACAAAGATTGTGTTCACTGTACCTCACAAAGATTTTGTTCACTGCAACCCACAAAGATTGTGTTCACTGTACCCCACAAAGATTTTGTTCACTGCACTCCAAAAGGATTGTCTTCACTGCACCCCACAAAGATTGTGTTCACTGTACCCCACAAAGGTTTTGTTCACTGCACCCCACAAAGATTGTGTTCACTGTACCCCACAAAGGTTTTGTTCACTGCACCCCACAAAGATTGTGTTCACTGTACCCCACAAAGATTGTGTTCACTGTACCCCACAAAGGTTTTGTTCACTGCACCCCACAAAGATTGTGTTCACTGTACCCCACAAAGGTTGTGTTCACTGCACCCCACAAAGGTTTTGTTCACTGCACCCCACAAAGGTTTTGTTCACTGTACCCCACAAAGGTTTTGTTCACTGCACCCCACAAAGATTGTGTTCACTGTACCCCACAAAGGTTTTGTTCACTGCACCCCACAAAGATTGTGTTCACTGTACCCCCCAAAGATTTTGTTCACTGCACCCCACAAGGATTGTCTTCACTGCACCCCACAAGGATTGTCTTCACTGCACCCCACAAAGATTGTGTTCACTGTACCCCACAAAGATTTTGTTCACTGCACCCCACAAAGATTGTGTTCACTGTACCCCACAAAGATTTTGTTCACTGCACTCCAAAAGGATTGTCTTCACTGCACCCCACAAAGATTGTCTTCACTGTACCCCATAAAGGTTTTGTTCACTGCACCCCACAAAGATTGTGTTCACTGTACCCCACAAAGGTTTTGTTCACTGCACCCCACAAAGATTGTGTTCACTGTACCCCACAAAGATTGTGTTCACTGTACCCCACAAAGGTTTTGTTCACTGCACCCCACAAGAATTGTCTTCACTGCACCCCACAAGGATTGTCTTCACTGCACCCCACAAAGATTGTGTTCACTGTACCCCACAAAGATTTTGTTCACTGCACCCCACAAAGATTGTGTTCACTGTACCCCACAAAGGTTTTGTTCACTGCACCCCACAAAGATTGTGTTCACTGTACCCCACAAAGGTTTTGTTCACTGCACCCCACAAAGATTGTGTTCACTGTACCCCACAAAGATTGTGTTCACTGTACCCCACAAAGGTTTTGTTTACTGCACCCCACAAAGATTGTGTTCACTGTACCCCACAAAGGTTGTGTTCACTGCACCCCACAAAGGTTTTGTTCACTGCACCCCACAAAGATTGTGTTCACTGCACCCCACAAAGATTGTGTTCACTGTACCCCACAAAGGTTTTGTTCACTGCACCCCACAAAGATTGTGTTCACTGTACCCCACAAAGATTGTGTTCACTGTACCCCACAAAGGTTTTGTTCACTGCACCCCACAAAGATTGTGTTCACTGTACCCCACAAAGGTTGTGTTCACTGCACCCCACAAAGGTTTTGTTCACTGCACCCCACAAAGATTGTGTTCACTGCACCCCACAAAGATTGTGTTCACTGTACCCCACAAAGGTTTTGTTCACTGCACCCCACAAAGATTGTGTTCACTGTACCCCACAAAGATTGTGTTCACTGCACTCCAAAAGGATTGTCTTCACTGCACCCCACAAAGATTGTGTTCACTGTACCCCACAAAGGTTTTGTTCACTGCACCCCACAAAGATTGTGTTCACTGTACCCCACAAAGGTTTTGTTCACTGCACCCCACAAAGATTGTGTTCACTGTACCCCCCAAAGATTTTGTTCACTGCACCCCACAAGGATTGTCTTCACTGCACCCCACAAGGATTGTCTTCACTGCACCCCACAAAGATTGTGTTCACTGCACCCCACAAAGGTTTTGTTCACTGCACCCCACAAAGATTGTGTTCACTGTACCCCCCCAAAGATTTTGTTCACTGCACCCCACAAGGATTG
The DNA here is from genome assembly GCF_965119305.1 of Pelophylax lessonae. Taxonomy (NCBI): domain Eukaryota; kingdom Metazoa; phylum Chordata; class Amphibia; order Anura; family Ranidae; genus Pelophylax; species Pelophylax lessonae. Next base: position 515,524,688 of record NC_138772.1, on the reverse strand, counting down.
TCTTCTCTGCACCCCACAAAGATTGTGTTCACTGTACCCCCCAAAGATTTTGTTCACTGCCCCCCACAAGGATTGTCTTCACTGCACCCCACAAGGATTGTCTTCACTGCACCCCACAAAGATTGTGTTCACTGTACCCCCACAAAGGTTTTGTTCACTGCACCCCACAAAGATTTTGTTCACTGCACTTCAAAAGGATTGTGTTCACTGCACCCCAAAAAGATTGTGTTCACTGCAGCCCACACACAGAAAAATGGATGTGGATCACTGACACCTGCCTATCTCCTATCCCACACCACACAGCAATATCGATTGTAGTTTGTAGAACACACTTTCCCTAAAATTCAGCAGACTCTGTCCCTAACAGGATTGAGAAGAGATCGTAGATCAGGAGAACTAAGTGCAGACCCCACCCCACACAGCAATATCGATTGTAGTTTGTAGAACACTCTGACCCTAAAATTCAGCAGCAGCCTCTCCCTAACAGGATTGAGAAGAGATCGTAGATCAGGATTGAGTGCAGACCCCACCCCCCACACAGCAATATCGATTGTAGTTTGCAGAAGACACTGACCCTATAATTCAGCAGACTCTATCCCTAAAATGCCTACAACTCGCCCTGCCTAAACACTCCGACCTGTCCCTCAATTCTATCCGGACACAAATGGTTTTTTCCTGCCTATCTTTCCCTAATCAGCAGCCAGCACGTTGATGTGTGCTCTGTCCCTGATCTAAGCAGCATAATGACGCCGCTGCGGCTGCCTCGAACTTATAAAGACTTGGTCACATGCTTCAGACGGCCAATCACAGCTACTGAGACATTTGCAGGCATGGCTGGGATGGCTTAAGGCACACCAGTTAAACGATTGTTGATTGGCTGTTGAAAGCCCGCCATGAAAAGAGCGCCAAAGCATGCAAAACCCGGAAATAAAACGACCGAACACGGATTTTTACCCGAATATACAGTAAAGTGTCCGTGTTCGTGTTCGGGTAACAAAAATCCAATTATTCGGTACGAACACGAATAATACAGTCCGTGTTCGCTCAACACTAGTCACAACTCATTGCATTCTGCTTTTAAATTGATTTTTACACAGCGTCCCAACTTTTTTGGATTTGCAAAACATTCATGTTTATGTGGTTCCTCCGATCCCAGGTGCTGGCGTTTGAATGGGCTACTTTAAACTTTCACAAAAAAATCTCACCATTAAAGGATTTAGAATCCGAGCTCCAGAATTTTTCCCATCATAGAAATGTTATTGGAACTTGTGTTCAGAACATGATCCACTGCTGTTCCTTTACAACGTGTTTTACTCTTACATAGAACTGAAAGTGTCACTAAACCCACATAACCAAAAACTACCAATAAATGGTGTATTACATGTTGTTCATACTAGGGGTCGACCGATTATCAGAGTGGCTGATTATTAGGGTCGATATGTACAATTTTTTAAATAATCGCTGTTGGTCAGAAACTTACCAATATTACTGTGGCACTTTCTGCAGTCTTTGCCAATTTGCTCCCCTGGATACCATTTAAAGGGGGGGGGTCCCCAACCCCTGGGCCGCGAAGGCTGCTCTGTCAGCGGTGCGGAGGGCAGCTGAAAGATGACATCATCTCTCACTTCCCACCTCACATCACTGCTGTTCCGCCCCTATAGCAGGACTGCAAAGGCTGCTCATGGCAGAGCTGCAGCTGCGGGCAAGCAGAGAAATGGTTACGTCATCATTCACCCCCTGCCTGCCCGTATGTGGAAGTTTACCCGCTCGGTTGCCGCTGGGGAGAGGCTGCCAGAAGTAGTGTAAGTAGTGACCAGCTGCATATGGGTGGCAGGTGACAGTGGCAAGTGTCACGCTGCATCTGGATGGCAAGTGACATACTGCATATGGTTGGAAGGTGACAGTGGCAAGTGACACGCTGCATCTGGGTGGCAAGTGACATACTGCATCTGGGAGGCAGTGGCAAGTGACATGCTGCATCTAGGTAGCAGGTGACAGTGGCAAGTGACACGCTGCATCTAGGTGGCAGGTGACGGTGACAAGCTGCATCTAGGTGGCAGTTGACAGTGGCAAGTGACACGCTGCATCAGAATTTATCAAGACAATATTTTCACTAAAAATACACAAAATCATTATTAGAGGACACAAAATAGCAGAGAATTTAAAGAAAAAACATTTTTTAAATTAATTTATCACAATATTTATTGATTCTTTTTTTTTACAGGACAAGGAAGCCTGCAGCTCTGTGGGGGGGGGGGGGGGGGGAAGGGGAGCTTTACAGTGAAAAGGGGGCACACGGGGAAGGGGGATCAAAAGTAGGCTGAACAGGAAGGGGGATCGGTGTTGGAGAAGCAATTACAGGAATGATGCCCTATATCTGTGTCTCTCCCTGCAGCAGCTGAAAGCTGGCAGGAGGGGGAGAAACTGGCATTCAGCTGCTGCAGAGAGCCTCACAGGGCTTCCTTCTGTAATTGCCCCTCTGCTCGACCACACCGATTCCCGATGCTGTTGGGGGCCCCCTGTGCGCCCGAGCCCCCTACAGGAGGACTGGTGGTCCCCCCCTATCAGCGGCCCTGATCATTGAGCCCTTTCCTCTTCTGACTGACTGTCCTTAACCAGATCCTTTCATTCATTGGAATTCAGGTCTTTTAGGCTTAGCAACACGTGTGTGTTACCTAGGGTGGTCTGCATAAAGCCTTCCTAGAAATTCTCACTCCTACAGACTGACATCCACCCAATAAGACATTTTGATATTTGGATAATTCCTCCCAAGGGATCTTGAGAGAAGTAATAAGGCAGGGTACTGTGATGTTTTCAATCTGCCTGCATTGCAAAGAGAAGCTCAGAGACCTAGTAATGATGTCACTGGATCTAAAATAAAGTATGTAATAAAAGCTGAAAGGTTTTATATTAAAATGTCATTAATATGTTGATAGTGGTAGAAAAGAGGAACCAGGGTAGGCAAAATATAAGCAGATTCATCATCTGCATCACCAAACTCCTCTCCACTCCTCCTTGCGGATACCAGTTGGTCCAATGGTCTGTCCAAACTGAGAAAGTCTCTCTTCAAAGCATCTTCATATGAGATCCGCTCCTCTGTAAAAAGAGAGGGAATCCACAGGACACCTCGCTCCAAACAACCTTCAGTTGTGCTGTCAGAATAATAATAATACATTTATTTCGCTTAGTAAATGAAGCAAACTGTGCTGTACAAAAAAACCCAATTATTTTGGATAATAACTATTTTCCCTTATGTACCCTCTGTAATTTCTGCTCACCTCTGTCCATGACCTTTTATCATCAACTCCCTTAATCTGTTCAGTGTTAATGGAATTTGACTCTGCCTGTCCAGCTGCCCTTTCCCTTGGTGGCCTCCACTGAACTCACTCATCTAGACCCAGTGGACAAAATGAATGTGGTGCTGGAATCCTCCTATCCCAAGATTGCACCTTTCACTTCCCGATCTATTCGTCTCCTCTTTTGAAGATCATAGTATTCGTCTTTTTTTCCCTTTTTCTCTTCAGGGTTCTGTGATTTATTAGCCTCCTTGCGCCTTTCTTGACAACTTCTCTGCATAAGTACCCTAATTTCTCTTCTATAAAATATCCATAATCATTTTTGGTGACTTTAATATCCCTGTTATTTCTAAAACCTTAGGGACTCCTCAACTTCTCAACCTAACCTCCACCTTTGACCTAGCACAATGGAAACTCCTACTCACTCTGACAGCAACACCCTTGCCCTCGTAATTTCCCATTTCTGCGTTCCCTGCAATCTCTTCTAGAGAAATTCTAAACAGGAAAACAGGAAAAGTGCAATCCATAATGGACAATAAGGTCCAGAAAATTTATAAGTAAATATCCATTTTTAAGGTCACTGTGAGGTTCCTCCAAGTTTATATGGATAGCCACCATAAATGTCCATATATTTTCACTCCCTGGATTTCACCAAAGTGCAGAGATCCACCACCAGATAGAGTATAAGCATGTCTTATGTGGACTTAGATACCAATAGGCAATGAGTCAGTAAATCACCAAGGGTACATCTGTACAATGTAGGGAAGCACCGCCAAATCTTCCAAAGAGGCCCAATATGAAGGGACACCACTTTCGCAGTTCAATCTCCCATTCCATGTATACATGTGAAGACATATCAAGCATCCACACATAGTGTAAAACCGTAATATTTGATTTATGAAAAAATGTATAGAACACAATTAAACATGAAATAGATTTCTCAATAATTTTTTAGCGCAGCACTTGTATATTATTCTCTCCAAGACCCCTTTTCTTCCCTCTGTGCTACCCCACTGATAACAATGTTCTTGGCTCCTTACAACACTCCACAGAAACTGCCCTTCTAAAACGCATGAAAGACTTACTACCTGTTAAAACCATTGGCCACTACTCACTACTCTTACTATTAGACCTTAATGCCTCCATCGACGCAGTTGACCACCTGCTTTTCCTTAAAAAACTTCACTCTGTTGGTATCAACTATCAACACTGCTCGCTTCAGGTTTTCCATCTTTATATATAAGCGCTCCTTCAAGGTCACCTACAACTTTACCTCCTCCTCTTCTCTTCCCCAGTATTAATTTCCTGGACTAAAATATTTTGTCATCAGGCCTCAGTGACTTTTTGGGAAACACTGAGTCTATGGCCTGCACAAACTCTTCAGTGGTGACATCTGCTGCCAAAGTATCTGGGAGGTCAGACTTCACCAAGAGTAGGGTCCTATCAAGGAATTATATCATCTTTTCCTTGTTCAACACTTTCCCTTCAGAAGACCTGAAAAGTGCTCTCCGACAACACCCAGGATCCCTGACCTGGACCTTAGCAGAGACCCCGAGGTGTCACGAAGGCCATGTACGACCCCCTTGTCTGGGGAGCAGTGGTAATTTTGTCTACTTTTTTTATTTTTTTTTAATATTTTCGTCAACTAAATTACCACTACTTTAGTCGACTAAAATACGACTGAAACTAAAACAATTCAGATGACTAAAATACAACTAAAACGAAAATGGCATTTTAGTCATAAGATTTAAATACGGCTAAAACTAAAATGGCATTTTAGTCAAAAGACTATGACTAAAACTAAAATGAAAATTTACTTAAAAATTAACACTTCTCTGCTGGCCATTTCTAAATCGGCAACACAATTCCATCCAGAACCTGTAATAATAGCACAATAAAGTTTAATCATGGATTGCACCACCGCATAAGCATAAGTAAGGGGCATCTACTAAACTGCTGAAAGAGAAAAAATTAGGAAAAAGGCTTTTCTGATATTCTTTCTTAATATTTAATGTTGGTAATATATTCAGATAATAGGTGCAATGACATTTCAGCCAAAAGAGTGTACAGTTTTTGGGTATTTTTTGTATTTTAAAGTTGCACTTCTGTTTGTCAAAAAGCAATATTTTTGTTTGTTTATGAAACTTGGTTTTATTAATAAAGACGTTATATCACCATGGCTAAATCTGTGTCTGTAGTGCGTGTTCAAACCTTAATATCAAAAATAATAACATTTGATTTTTACTCCAGGAGTATATAATTTGTTTGGAAATTCTAGAGAAATGTTTAAATAATTCATTACAATTTACCTAAACCTATTCGATTTGTAGTTGACTAAAATGTATGAGATTTTAGTTGACTAAAATAAACTGGAGATTTTAATCGACTAAAATATGACTAAAACTGAAACAATTCAGATGACTAAAATACGACTAAAACTAAAATGGCATTTTAGTCAAAAGGCTATAACTAAAACTAAATTTGAATTTAAAATTCGAAATTTGCTGCCAAAATTAATACTACTCTTCTCCTTGGTCCCCTTACATTCTCTATTTCTATTACCTCTATAGTAAAGCAGAGTTCCGGGCACAAAATCGATATTTGTTTTTTGTGCCCGTCCGCTAGTTCGACATCACCTGAAAAGGAATTGGATAGTTAGGTTTTTTTTTTTAAAACTCACCTTGTAATTGAAGATCGTAAATACTCACCTCAGGTACTTCCTCCCTCAGCGCCGCGGCTCCGCCGTCACTTCCTGTCTCGCGATGATTCCTGGGAGCTGAACGTCATCGCTCCCAGGAATCATTCCGGGTGACGCCGCATTCCCCTGCTAAACAGCTTCTGGGCATGCCCAGAAGCTGTTTAGGAATGCGGCGCCGCACCGGAAGTGACGAGAGGGGCCGGTGCAGGCGCATTCTGGGAGAAGAAGATGCGGAAGAAGCTGCAGAAGAGGACCGCGCCGGCTTCAGCTGCCCACAAGAGAGATGGAAACGCTGTGGAAGAAATTTTATAAGTATTTCTTCTAAAAGGTAAGTGCGAACCGGGACAGATCAGAGGCTAGCCATTGTGGAATGTACTAGCCCTGACTGTCCCGGGGGTATGTTTGTTGAAAAATAATTTCTGTGCCCTGAACTCCGCTTTAAATATATAATATATCTCTATATTCTATTACCTCCTTCCTTGGCTAGTTGATAACCTACATGGATTCCAATAACATCTCTATAGTAAAGACACTCAAACTGATCTCTTTACTACTCAACTTTCCCCTTCAGTCTCCATGTGTATTACTAATTTACTAATGGACATAATAGGCATAGATTTCACACCGATTCTTAAAACTCAGTCTTTCTAAAACCAAGCTTAAAATATATAATAAAAATAAATATTTTTTGTTAAGTGAATTATCATTTAGCTTCACTGCATTCATTAAACTTGGTGACAATTCATTTATGAAGTGAACATGCCCCACCCCTTTAGAAAGTCAAACCCCCCCCCACCCATCTCAGATAGTACTAAATCCATGGGACCATCATGACAGCCAGAAAAGAAGGTCAGCAATGACAGTATTTTCCCAGTAAAGGTTTCCTTTAACCACTTACGGACTGCCCACTGTGTATTTACATCAGTCCTTTGACGTTAAATACCGGGGTTATGACAGCAGACAGCTGCCATAACCGGTATTTTTTTAAATGGCGGGCGGTCCGCTTTAACAATAAGGGTGGTCCCAGAGGCGGATTCGCTGCGGGATCACCGTTATGGGCAGCGGGAGAGATGCCCCCCCTCTCCTGCCGCTTCCTGATCATTTTCCCCGCTTACCGGAGCCGCCGGTAGCAGGTAAAACGATGCAGTCCGCTGTCCTCTCAGGCAGGAAGTTGAGTAAGGGCAAGATGGCCCCCACCCGACTCTATGGCCTTGGAGGACCGGAGTGACGTCATACGTTGCTTCCTAGCAACGGCCTTAAAGAGCTCATTTTTTTTCATAAAAAATGACCTTTTTTTTTTTTTTTTGTTTTTTAGTGTAAATGTGAGATCTGAGGTCTTTTTGACCCCAGATTTCACAGTAAAGAGGTCCTGTCATGCTTATTTCTATTACAAATGATTAAAGCTATTACAGAAGCGAACGCATACGCAAGTCGCGCCCACATATGTAAACGGTGTTCAAACCACACATGTGAGGTATCGCCGTGATCATTAGAGTGAGAGCAATAATTTGAGCCCTAGACTTTCTCTGTAACTCTAAGCTGGTAACCTGTAGAAATGTTTAAATTGTCGCCTATGGGGATTTTTAAGTACCAAGACACATGTGAGGTATCCTCGCAATCCTCGCAATCGCCAGAGCGAGAGCAAAAAAAAAGAAGAACTACTCTGTAACTTTAAACTGGTAACTGTTAAAATTTATTAAAGCGTCGCCTATGGGGATTTTTATGTACAGTAGTTTGTCGCCATTCCGCAGGTGTGCGCAATTTTAAACCGTAACATGTTAGGTATCTATTTACTCGGTATGACATCATCTTTTACAATATACAAAAAATGGGCTAACTTTACTGCTTAGTTTTTTTATTTTTTAATGCAGTGAAATATAATTTTTTCACAAGAAATGGCGTTTGTAAGACCGCTGCGCTAATACGGTGTGCTAAAAAATATGGCAACAATCTCCATTTCATTTTCTAGGGTCTCTGCTAAAAATATATATATATATAATGTTTGGGGGTTCTAAGTAATGTCTAGCAAAAAAAATGATTTTAACTTGTAAACAACAAATGTCAGAAAAAGGCCGGCTCCTTAACCACTTAAGCCCCGGAAGATTTTACCCCCTTCCTGACCAGGGTTTTTTTTGCGATTTTTTACTGCGTGACTTTGACGGACAATTGCACGGTCGTGCGACGCTGTACCTAAATGAATTTCACGTTCTTTTTTTCCCACAAACAGAGCTTTCTTTTGGTGGTATTTGATCACCTGTGCGATTTTTTGATCATGCGCTATAAACAAAAAAATAGCGTAATTTTTGCAAAAATAAAAATATTTTTCACTTTTTTTTATATGAAATTCCCCCCCAAAAAAATGTAAAAATCAAAATGTTTTAACATTTTCGGCCAAATTGTTTTACGCTACATATGTTTGGTAAAAAAATCGCAAAAAGCGTATTTTGATTGGTTTGCGCAAAAGTTATCGCGTTTACTAACAAAGGGAAAGATTTTTGTCATTTTTGGTGTTTTTTTTTTTAACGAGTAATGGCGGCGATCTGCGATTTTTTTTGCGGTACTGCGACATTGCGGCGGACAGATCGGACCCTTGACTGACATTTTTGACACTTTTGGGGGTACCAGTGACATTACTGCAGTAATCAGTGCTATATATATGCACTGTTACTGCAAAAATGACACTGGCAGGGAAGGGGTTAACTGTATTGGACAGGGAGGGGTTAAGTGTGTCCTAGGGGTGTGATTCTAACTGTAGGGGGACAGGTCTCCTAGTGTAAAAACAAAGATCAACGGTTCTACATAGTAGAACCGTCTGATGTTCATTTTTACACAGGGGAGAATGACAGGCGGCTTGTTTACATAAGCCGCTCTGTCTTTCTCCCGCTGTACCGGCGATCGTAGTGTGACCGGCTGACATCGGGTCCGCCGGTCACACGCCCGCACTCCTCTGTGAACGAGCCGAGGCGGGCGCGTGCCTCAGCGGGCGCGCGCTCGCCCGCTATTGGCTCTAAAAGGAGTGACAGGCGAGCGACGTAGACCTACGTCACTCTGCCTGGCCGGGGCTGACTGCCGCAGTAAATATACTGTAAGCAGTCGGCAACCGGTTATGTGTTTGACGACAACCCCTCACAGATATACTGCTGCAAGCCGGCTGCTCTGCCTTGGATCATGTATCTGATAAGTGATCAGGGTAGGGGGCGTGTGTGCATGCCCGCTGCCCCCGGCTGTGCTGTAATTTGTTACAGCACAAGCCGATTAGCGGGTCCCGGCCAATGATTGGTCGCTGGCACCCGCTGATCTGCTCTGTCATTCAGGGAAGGGAGTTCTGTGTTGTAAACAACACAGAGTTCTGAACACTGACAAGCAATCTTGCTGTTTTTTTATTTCATGGCAAAGCAAGTAAAAAAAAACAGCAAGATCGCTTCGTAAAAGCAGCACAGTAAATATTGTTAGGCACACATTTAACCCCTCGATCGCCCCTGATGTTAACCCCTTCCCATCCGGTGTCATTAGTACAGTGACAGTGTACAGTATTAGCACTAATAGTGTCACCATTAATGTCAGTGTCAGTTAGTCAGTTTGTGTATCCCCAGCCAGTGTCAGCTATTGTCAGATTTCCCGTATCTATACCAGACAATATAACTTTCACGCAAACCAAATAAAATACACGTATTGGGATTTTTTTTTTTTTTTTACCAAACACATGTAGCAGAATACATTTTGCCCTAAATTCATTAAGAATTTTTATCTTTTTTTTACATTTTTTTATTGGATAGGTTTCATAGTAGAAAGTAAAAAATATAGTTTTTCTGACACTCATATACAGTGCATCCGGAAAGTATTCACAGCACTTCACTTTTTACCCATTTTCTTATGTTACAGCTTTATTCCAAAATTTATTAAATTCAGTATTAATAAAATTCCACAAAAATATACCCCATAATGGCAATGTGAAAAACGTTTGTTTGAAATCTTTGCAAATTTATTAAAATAAAAAATTAAAAAAATCCCACGTACATAAGTATTCACAGCCTTTGCTCAATACTTTGTTAAATCACCTTTGGCACCAATTACAGCCTCAAGTCTTTTTGAGTATGATGCTACAATCTTGGCACACCTATGTTTGGGAAGTTTCTCCATTCCAACCTCTCAAGCTCTATCAGGTTGGATGGGGAGAGTCGGTTAACACTGCACAGCCATTTTCAGATTTTTACAGAGATGCTCCAGAGATTGGGTTCAAGTCTGGGCTCTGACTGGGCCACTTAAGGACATTCACGGAGCTGTCCCATAGCCACTCCTTTGTTATCTTGGCTGTGTGATTAGAGTTGTTGTCCTGTTTGAAGAGGAACCTTCGCCCCAGCCTGAGGTCCAGAGGGCTCTGGAGTTTTCATCAAGGATGTCTCTGTACATTGCTGTATTCATCTTTCCCTCAATCCTGACTAGTCTCCCTGTTCCTGCCGCCGAAAAACATCCCCACAGCATGATACAGCCACTACCATGTTTAACTGTATGGGTGGTATTGGCCAGGTGATGAGCGGAGCCTGGTTTCCTCCAGACACAATGCTTGCTATTCAGCCCAAAGAGTTAAATCTTTGTTTCATCAGACCAGAGAATTTTGTTTCTCATGGTCTGAGAGTCCTTCAGGTGCCTTTTGGCATACTCCAGAGGGGCCTTTTACTGAGGAGTGGCTTCTGTCTGGCCACTCTACCATACAGACCTGATTAGTGGAGTGCAGAAGAGATGGTTGTTCTTTTGGAAGGTTCTTATCTCTAGCTCTCTCTTATCTCAGAGAAACACTGGAGCTCTGTCAGAGTGACCATCAGGTTCTTGGTCACCTCCCTGATTAAGGCCCTTCTCCCTAAAATGCTCATTTTGGCTGGATGGCCCGCTCTAGGAAAAATCTTGGTGGTTCCATGAATGGAGAATGGAGGCCAATGTGCTCATTGGGACCTCCAATGCTGCAGACATTTTTCTGTACCCTTCCCCAGATCTGTAGCTTGATCCAATCATGTTTCAGAGGTCTACAGACAACTCCTTGGACTTCATGGCTTGGTTTGTGCTCTGACATGCACTGTTAACTGTGGGACCTTATATAGACAGGTGTGTGCCTTTCCAAATCATGTCCAATCAACTGAATTCACCACAGGTGGACTCCAAACAAATTGTAGAAACATCTCAAGGATGATCAGTGGAAACAGAATGCACTTTACCTTTATTTTGAGTGTCATGGCAAAGGCTGTGAATACTTATGTATATGTGATTTTTTTTAAAATAAATTAGCAAAGATTTCAAACAAACTTCTACAGCAGGGATCTCCAAACTACGGCCCTCCAGCTGTTGTGGAACTACACGTCCCATGAGGCATTGTAAAACTCTGACATTCACAGACATTAATAGGCATGACTAGGCATGATGGGAATTGTAGTTCCTTAACAACTGGAGGGCCATACATTGGAGACCCCTGTTCTATAGGGTTGTCATTATGGGGTATTTTAAATAATTAAAACCCACGCTAAATTAACCTCCCTGGCGGTAATCCCGAGCGTGACTCGGGGTGGATTTTTTAGTCCAGGATCGGTATCCCCGAGTCACGCTCGGGGTGGATGTGCAGAGAGCGCAGCGGTGTCTCTTACCTTCTCCTGGCGATCCAGCGATGATCTCTCATTGCTGTGACCGCCAGCCGAGAGTCCCGCCGCTCGTCTGTCGGTCTGATGACTTCCTGGTTCTGTTCCCTGCAGCAGCAATGCTGCATGGGAGCGGAACTAGGGAGGGAAATTCAAAACGTTGCACAAAACACAAACACAAACACATAACACATGTTTTATATACATATACATATATATATATATATATATATATATATATATATATATATATATACCTATATACACACGTGTATATATATATATATATATATATATATATATAAATATATATATATATATATATAAAATTCGATTATAATTATATATATATATATATATATATATATATATATATATATAATATGATGCATGAATTATAATCTAATCAATAATATAATTTTATTATATATATTATATATTATATAATAAAATTTATATTATTGATTCGATTATAATTCATGCGTTTGTGTTTCAAATTTATTACATCTGGGATGTCTACTAGACTCTTGTTTTGGTCAGGTTTAAGTCAGTAATTACTAAGAATTGTAGGCCTATAATACATAACGCCAAATTTGTACCGCTTTTGGTATATAATTCCTGACATAATCATACCGCCAGGGAGGTTAATAGTGAATGATAATTCATATAAATAATGGCAACTAAATTTGGTGTAACATAAATAAATAAATAATGCAGCTTCTGTTCACCAAGTAAAAACTCAGACAAAAAATTACTAACAAAGGACAGCGCTTGCAAAAAGACAATAATAAACTCTTAAGTGAATACAATAGTGTAAAAAAATATATATAAATATAAAAATAATAATTAAAAAGTGCACTAGTGCTTAAAATGGGTTCATTAAATTGTGCAATATTCTGAAAAGGTGCAAATAGTGCTGGAAATAGTCCAATAAAATGTGCAATATTTGATAGAAGGTGATTCAAGTGCTAAATAAAAGTGCTGGGGTGCTCCAAATGGCAGTCAGTGCACAGTGTCTCAATCCCCTTCTGGGACCCTACTCACCAGAAGCGATGGACCCTCAACTAGGGGTCAAGTGGGCTTTTGGTACAAATCCACAGAAGATATCCTCTAGGAAGGCACTCAATCGCTGTGACCCCTTATTATAAATATCTCCGGACAGCTCAAATGGAATAAATGTTCACACAGTGAAGTCCATAAAACAACAATTTTTATTTCCACATAGTAATACACTTACAGAGATCTTTATAAAGGCACGCATATGAGAGGAATCGGTCCCGCCGACCGATACAGGTTACTTCCGGGAACGCCGCCGGTGTGCGTTTCAGGGATACCAGGAAGTGATGTAGCTGGTTCTGCCGCAACCGGAAATGCGTTGACGCCTGTTTGTAGAATTTTGAGGAAAATAATGCATTTAATCAATTTTGGAACAAGGCTGTAATGTGAAAAAAGTGAAGCGCTGTGAATACTTTCCGGGTGCACTGCACATCATGCATGTTCTGGTTATGCGACTCAAAAAGCTTTATATTTCACCAAAAATTCACACATATTTCAAATTGAATCTAATTTTAAAAAATACCCAAAGCCTGGGTAACAATTGTGTGAATCTTGCGTGAAAACATTTATAAGAACTCTAAGGCCAGATATACACCATTTTCCCTCCTGGTACAGTTTCCATTATAATCAATGAAGAGTATTTGGTGGCTGACCTGCCAGAGGGGTTTGCGATCTATGCTGTCTCCAGGTGAGCCCAAACTCTCCCCCACATATTGATGTAACAGAGGTGGGGGACTTGAGTCACATCACTTGACTTAAGTCAGACTTAAGTCACCAGTTTGAGGACTTGAGACTTGCTAGACTAAAATTAATAAAAGACTCGACTTGACTTTGACTTGGTATTCATGACTTGAGACTTGACTTTGACTTGAGACATATGACTCGAAACGACTTTACTTTTTTAAGTTATTAAATATTTGCATTTTCTCAAGATGTGTTAAAGCTAAATGAATGTGCCTGTTATGTTTCTGATACCACGGTCACTTAAAACACCTCAGTGTGTTCTGATTTTTAGGACACTGGCTGTTTAACAATGGAAATACCTAATATGTTTTTAGTGACTGTGGTGTTGAAACATGACTGGACGAAGGATTTTGAGCTGTTTGGGCATCCAAAGTGTTTCTTTAATATGCCAAGAAAAAAGCACTAAGCAGTTTTGTTAATGTTTAAAATAAAACAAAACCTTTCCTGACCACTGACTTTTAACTGATTTAAAGGCGAAAATTGGGGTAGATCAGTATTTTGACTTGATTTGTGACTTGACCTAAATAAATGACTTGACTTGACTTGCATGACTTCTAGCAGGGACTCGACTTGACTTGCTTGCTTTTCGCCACAGTAACTTGGGACTTGCTTGAGACTTGAAGGATAAGACTTGAGACTTGCTTGTGACTTGCACAAGTGTGACTAATGCCCCGTACACACGTGCAGATTATCTGAAGACTTTTGTCTGCAGACTTACCAAAACCATATAATATGAGGTCAAACCTAAACACTTTCAATTTGTATGCAATCTGGCAGGCCCTTGCACTACATAGAAAAGGTAAGTCTGCAGACAAAAGTCTTCAGATAATCTGCACGTGTGTATGGGGCATTATTCCCATGTCTGATAAGCAACGCTATACCATTTTGTAACTGATTTGCTATTATGTGATTTTTGTCTGTTTATAAAAAAATACTGATTTGGTTATGTTTTTGTTAACACCTTTAGAGTGCATGTATATCCTCCTGAAGAAGTGGTCAATCCGTGAAACATGTAGAGGAATGTACACTTGAACATTATACTGCATACTCTGTTTTTCGGCTACCCACTCTAGAAGCTATGTATTGATGATGGACCTTCATCCTTTTTAAATGTGAATTGTTTTGAATTAAATTTGATATAAAGATTTTACATGTGAAGCATCTATGACAGGCATGTCCAACCTGCGGCCCAGAGCCGCAGGCAATGCGGCCCACTGCCCCCTGACAATTTTTTTTTGCTGGGGAGGAAGGAAGTTGGGTCGGGGGGCATGGCCACAGCAGCTTCCAACTAATGGTAGGCAGAGGCTGCCTTGGAGGGGAGGCGAGCATGTGCAGTGTTTCTGACTCCTACCACCATTACCACTTCAAATCACTGAAGTGGTCATGGTGGTTAGAGTGTTCCTTTAATATCTCCCAGAAGAAGTAAACCTCTGTATACTGATTACATTTCATTTCATTTCATCATCCTCTAGTTGTGTTAAATTAGGGGGGCGTGGCGCGGGAAGGGCGCTGCAGCATTTTATTACATACCTTAACTATAGTACAGTATATATTTTATATGCGGCCAGAGAAAATTTCTCTACACTCAATGTGGCCCAGAGAAGCCAAAAGTTTGGACACCCATGATCTATGATATAAAATGGCACCGTAAAAATCCTTTCCATTCTCCCTGTTCCCATTTCCCCTTTCCCTGGGACTGTTTTTGTGGGGAAAACGGTCCTTATTTCCTCTTTTCCCCGTTCATTAGTCGAATTTGGGATGTTGGTACCTACAACCTTTTGCTGTATCTCAGGCCTGACATCATTAATTTTCCATTATAATCAGTTGAAACATATCAAAACTTTTGTGGATGGAAAAGAATGTGAAAAGTTGCAATGTACTTTTATTGAAGTGATAATATGCATGATGACATACATCAATGCATGTAGATGGGCATCACAATGCATTTACGTGCATGACAATGTGCAACGTGCAATAAGATGCTTTTTAATACATTTCTATTGATTTAAATGGAAAACGCATCAAGCAAAAAACACAAAGGTACAAATCCAGCCTCTGTCATATGGCTTATACAGACATGTTATCAGTTGGTGTGTATGTACAAATATTATTGCACACACCATCATGTATCAGCATCTACCTGTGTAATATAATCTATCCATAAACATGTCACCACCACAGGTATGGTAATCTATAGATTCTTCCACCCTAGCAATTGGCTCCAAATGCTGTTTCCTTTCTGTCTCTAGCAAAACAATACCTTCTTATGTTTACCCCAAGTCCCTACACGCTCAAATATGACAATAAAAAATACTCTCCTAATTTGGACTCATGGCAGGTTGAGACTGATCAACAGAGTTCATAAAAAGTTTACACCACTCCATTCTTCCATAAGCCAGGTAAGCATTGCATGCAACGGTACAGGCATCATGTAATGCCTTTTGCTGTGCATTGATCGGGTCAAGGTAAAATAAAACATCCCATGTTTGCCCAAGGACACCTTTCCTGACGCTGACAGGAGAGACAGCCGTCACCCTCCTCCTGGGACTCTGCTTCCCACCAAAGATGCCCTGTTATGTGCTCCCCTCAGACTTATATCCCCTCCCAGGATGCACTGCAGAAGATTCTGCCCTCTGGGGTACATACAAGCCCTGGTGTGCTATTGGCCAGGTTTCCTCCACTGTCCAATGAGAGCCCTCATTGGACACAGTGGGGAGACTCCCCAAGCTCAACAGGCACACCTGGGAACACATGACAGCCTAGCTGAACAATGAAGCCCCCCCCCCCCCTGATAAGCAGACAGGGCCACATATATACTTTTCCTAGAACCTACCTAGGAGGGTACCTAGGAGGATGCTACACTTACCTCCTCTGTGCAGTTGATTTTGCACAGGGAAGCCCCGATCCTCTTCTTCTGGGATCCCTCTTCTGTGCTCCTGGCTCCTCCCTCCTGCCGAGTGCCCCCTCAGCCAATAAGGAGAGGACCAACGTCGCTGAATGGGCTCAGTTAGTATTAGAGTATTAGGGGGCTGCTGCATACAGAAGGCTTTTTTATCTTAATGCATAGAATGCGCAGGCCAGTCCAGTTCCTCCACACCAAACTCGCTCATCCATGTCTTTATAGACCTTGCTTTGTGCACTGGTCTAAATCATTTAGTGGAGGGGACTTCGGTGTGGGGTTGTTTTTCAGGGGTTGGGCTTGGCCCCTTAGTTCCAGCGAAGGGAACTCTTAAGGCGTCAGCATACCAAGACATTTTGGACAATTTATTGCTCCCAACTTTGTGGGAACAGTTTGGGGATGGCCCCTTCCTGTTCCAACATGACTGCACACCAGTGCACAAAGCAAGGTCCATGAAGACACGGATGAGCGAGTTTGGGGTGGAGGAACTTGACTGGCCTGCACAGAGTCCTTGCCTTGCCGATAGGACACCTTTGGGATGAATTCGAGTGGAGACTGCAAGCCAGGACTTCTCATCCACATGAGTGCCTGACATTGCAAATGTGCTTCTGGAAGAATGGTCAAAAATTCCCATAGAAACACTCCTATGAAGCTGTTATAGTTGCAAAGGGGGGGGGGGGGGGGCAACTCAATATTGAACCCTACAGACTAAGACTGGGATGCCATTAAAGTTCATATGCGTGTAAAGGCAGGCGTCCCAATACTTTTGGTAATATAGTGTATAACAATATGCTTTCAATGGTAAATTTAACAAACCGAAAGGACGCAAATAAAATAAGTTCATTGTTAGGGTTTACATACACTTAAATGCTGGCAAAATCATCCTTGCAGTCATTTTTTTCACCCCAGCACACTGCAACTTGATTTTGAATTGCAATGTACTGTAGTGCAGTGACATTTTATATGTGCCATTCAAAATGAATGTTAACATTTGGTCACACTTCTTTAGCACCTGATAGTTTAACCACTTTAAGACCGGAAGATTTTACCCCCTTTCTGACGCGGCCCTATTTTGCGATTCGGCACTGCGTTACTTTAACGGACAATTGCGCGGTCGTGTGACTCTGTACCCAAATTAAATTTATGTCCTTTTTTTCCACAAATAGAGCTTTCTTTTGGTGGTATTTGATCACCTGTGCGATTTTTATTTTTTGCATTATAAACAAAAAAAGAGCAACAATTTTGGAAAAAAAAAAAAAAAACAATATTTTTCACATTCTGCTATATAACATTCCCCAAAAAAAAAAAAAAAAATTAAAAAAGAAAATGTTTTAACATTTTAGGCCAATTTGTTTTCTGCTACATATTTTTGGTAAAAAAAAAATCACAATAAGCGTATTTTGATTGGTTTGCGCATAAGTTATCGCGTTTACTAACTACGGGAAAGATTTATGTCATTGCTATTGTTTTTGTTTTTACTAGTAATGGCGGCGATCTGTGATTTTTTGCGGGACTGCAACATTGCGGCAGACAGATCGGACACCTTACTGACATTTTTTACACTTTTGGGGGGACCAGTGACATTACTACAGTAATCAGCAGTGGCGTCACTAGGGTTGGTGTCACCCGGTGCGTTAACTCACGGTGTCACCCCAACCCCTTTTAATAATGTTTTTTTTTTTTCGTAAATCATAGCATATAACACTAAATGTAGTGGAAATAGCGACATTAATAACTGGTCAGAGGCTGCAGACATGGTACAGGGGGAGATGGTCAGAGGCTGTGGACATGGTACAGGGGGGAGATGGTCAGAGGCTGCAGACATGGTACAGGGGGAGATGGTCAGAGGCTGCAGACATGGTACAGGGGGAGATGGTCAGAGGCTGCGGACATGGTACAGGGGGAGATGGTCAGAGGCTGTGGACATGGTACAGGGGGAGATGGTCAGAGGCTGCAGACATGGTACAGGGGGAGATGGTCAGAGGCTGCGGACATGGTACAGGGGGAGATGGTCAGAGGCTGCAGACATGGTACAGGGGGAGATGGTCAGAGGCTGCAGACATGGTAAAGGGGGAGATGGTCAGAGGCTGCAGACATGGTAAAGGGGGAGATGGTCAGAGGCTGTGGACAAGGTACAGGGGGGAGATGGTCACAGGCTGTGGACATGGTACAGGGGGAGATGGTCAGAGGCTGCAGACATGGTACAGGGTGAGATGGTCAGAGGCTGCAGGCATGGTACAGGGGTAGATGGTCAGAGGCTGCAGACATGGTACAGGGGGAGATGGTCAGAGGCTGCAGACATGGTACAGGGGGAGATGGTCAGAGGCTGCAGATGTGGTACAGGGGGAGATGGTCAGAGGCTGCAGACATGGTACAGGGTGAGATGGTCAGAGGCTGCAGACATGGTACAGGGTGAGATGGTCAGAGGCTGCAGACATGGCACAGGGTGAGATGGTCAGAGGCTGCAGACATGGTACAGGGGGGAGATGGTCAGAGGCTGCAGACATGGTACAGGGTGAGATGGTCAGAGGCTGCAGACATGGTACAGGGTGAGATGGTCAGAGGCTGTGGACATGGTACAGGGTGAGATGGTCAGAGGCTGTGGACATGGTACAGGGGGAGCTGGTCAGAGGCTGTAGACATGGTACAGGGTGAGATGGTCAGAGGCTGCGGACATGGTACAGGGTGAGATGGTCAGAGGCTGTGGACATGGTACAGGGGGAGATGGTCAGAGGCTGCAGACATGGTACAGGGTGAGATGGTCAGAGGCTGTGGACATAGTACAGGGGGAGATGGTAAGAGGCTGCGGACATGGTACAGGGGGAGATGGTCAGAGGCTGTGGAGGGGTCTTACCTGGCCGTGATGAAAGGCGCGCGCCACTGCTGGGCCACTGCAGTATTTTGCTTTAGATTTAAAAATGGCACCCCGCCGGCGCCCTTACGTCACTGCGGACAGAGGAGACGAAACCGATTCTTTGTAACGCTCCTGCGTTTCTTATATGGTGTGGATTTTCAGCTGCAGAAATAGTTCCACGTCAGTAGTCATGTAAGAGATATGCTGAGATACCATTCCCAACCTCAATGACTCATCATGTGTGGAACGTCTTATTTCAGCCAGTAAATACACACAATTAGCAAACTGGTTCCTAGAGTGACTTTATGTATGTGGTAACACAATGATGAAGGTTGAGGGATAGGTTGAGTGGAGGTGGTAGGTGATAGACACTTGAAGGTGAGACAGTAGCAGATGGATGCAGGAAGGTTTAGCAATGTTGTATGATAGCAGATGATAGAATAGCAGGTGGACATACAAAAGAGATCAACCCAGTGCAGAAAAGTAGCAGTAGTCTCAAGAGCTAGCAATCTAGTTATGCAGATGTGATAAACAGTCTTTACTATGCAGAGCTAGATAGTGTAAGCTTAGTATAAGTTGTAACAGGAAGTCAGCTAAATCTGGGAATGTAGTCACAGGAAGGAGATACATTTCCAGCTGACTTAGAAAGTCCATTAATTAATTTAGGGTGTTGGCTACAGAGCTAGCCAGCAGGAAGTTGAAAGGCCTTCAGCTGTTCAGAATGAGGAGATCAAGGCCTCTATAATTTGTCCAGAGAAAATCTATTGAGTGCTGCCTCCTGTCGCTGTGTGAGCTGGGAGAGGAGGACAGACATACGTGTACCTCCCGACGCCGTGTGGGCATGGGAGAAGGACTGCTGCCGCCTGTCGCCGTGTGGGCTGGGAGAGGGGGACAGTCGGATGTGTGCCTCCCGACAAGCTGGTGAGCATGGGAGAAGACCCCCTACAGCGATGTGAAGCTAAGGAGGGTAACCACGAGTGAAGACGTCTCAAAGGTGAGAAGACAAAGTGTTCCATGTGAAGAGTGTGAAGAGTAAAGGGACCTGTTAAATGAACTGTGTTCAATATGAAGAATCTGAAGAGTAAAGGATCCTGTTATAAATGAACATGTGCTGTGTGAAAGAAAACAAAGGGACATGTTCAATGGACAATGTTTGTGCTGTGTGAAAAGCAAACAAATGGACATTTGAGTGTCTGCTGTAGGATCAGCAGTGTCGGCCCAACAGTAGGTTGGGAAGACTTCTTAGGTAGGTTCCAGCGTGAGAAGGTAGCCGCCCACAGAGGCAAGGATTTATTTTGTCTTTTATTTTATTTTGGCTGTTTTGATGCTTGCAATTGTGTTAAGTAAATTGCATGAATAAATCAGTCTTGTTTTTCAACCTCTAATCGGCTATCTCTGTGAAAACGCACCCCCAAAGGGGTCACCCATACGCCTACCACCGAGCTAATCCCTCACATATGGTGGAGGTATGCAGTGGGCATAAGCAGAGATCCCTGCAAGGAAGTGCAAATGTTTGATGAACTTTATCTGGTGCATGAGATTGCACAATCTATGTGTGCAGGAGAGAAGATCCTGACAGAAAAAAAAAAAAAAAAAAAAAAAAAGTGTTTTAAAGAGACAGGGGTCTCAAAATTATTTGATGAACTTTGTTGTGTCTGGTGCAAGTGACTGCACAAACTGTGTGTGCAGGAAAAGAGATCTTGCAAGAGAGAGAGAAAAACTACATGTGTTAAAGAGACAGTGGTCTGAAAAATTTTTGCTGGACTGTGAAAAATTTGTTTGTGGAGTTATTGAAGATGGGGCGATCCAAACGCCTGAAAAATGCAAAGATAGATGAAATGAGAGACCGGATTCTATGGATGGAGGGGATGTTACCGTCTGAACCAGCCCCATCCATGCCTAAAGAGAGTCTACTAAAGAGGAAGGGTGTTGTCCCTAGCAACACTGATGAAACTGCTATGGAGACGCAGTGTGCTCAGATGAAAAGTAAACCCAAAATGGGGGAGATGCTGAAACAACGGAGCTTTGCAGCTCAACAAAAGGCTCATCAAGAGAGCATGGCAGGCTGGAAACAGAGACGCCAGCAGCCAATGGAGGCCATCGGTATGGAGGAAACCGAGTATGTGTGCAGGGCTGAGTTGGATGCCTTGCAACGGAAAATGGAAGAAAAGGAACAAGCCTTGGAATTGCTTAAAATGGAGCATAGAAACTTGCAGGAAATGAATGAACTACTCAAGTCTCATGTGTTACAGTGGGAAGAATCCACTGCTCTTCTTTTGGTCGAGTTGCAAAAACGCAGAGAGACTATAATGGAGAAAGATACCATCCTCATGGAAAAGGAAAGTGAAATTCAGACTTTGCAGAAGCAAAGTATGGCTGATATGTTGGAGTTGCGTAATCAGCTGGAAAAAAGTCTTCAGTCTTTGGGAGCTACAAAAATAGACCTGCAGGAGTCGCAGGAACAGAATGTTGCTCTGAAAGCGACATTGTCTCTCAGCGACAAAGAGAAAAGTGAAAGAGAGGCTAAATTACTGAGTACTGTGTATGAGCTCACTACTTTGAGCAATGTGGTAAATGAATGGCGTGCGGACTGTGAAAGTTGGAAAGGGGAAGCCCAACGTGTCCAGCAGCAGTTAAAGGAGAAAGAAGCCTGTGTGGCAGAATTACATTCTTATTCCCAGATGCTAGCCAATGAGGTGAAGGCTCTTATGCAGGGAAAAGGAGATTGTGAACATAAGAGGGAAAAAGTAGAGGCACAGCTTCTGGAATCGCAAGTCAAGGTGTCAGAAGGTGACCGATTGTGTGCTAAGCTGTCAGAGAAGGCAAACCGACTGCAGGTTGAGTTGGACAATGTTACAAATCAGCTTTCTCAAGCAGACAGAAAATCTAGAGAAATTGCGGAAGATTTTTCTATCTTGGAATCGCAGCTGCAAGACACGCAGGAACTCTTACAGGAAGAGAGGTGTCAAAGGCTGAGTTTTAGCACAAAGCTCAAACAAATGGAAGATGAGAAAAATGGCTTCCTGGAACAATTAAAAGAGGAGGCGGAAGCAAAGAAAAACCTATCAGAGCAAGTCGCAACATTGCAAGCTCAGATAGCGGATATGAAAAAACGCATGGAAGAAAGCGTTGGTTCATTACAGTGTGTTGAAGATGTGAAAAAGAAGTTTGATCAGATGCTTGGTGAAGAGAAGACTGTGTCTGCAAAATATGCAGAAGAACGCGACCGTGCAAAAACGGAGGCGCGTGATAACGAGAGCAAAGCCCTGTTCTTGGCTCGCTCTTTGGAGGAAGTTCTAGAGTGTAAGGCTGAACTAGAAAGTGTTAACAAACAGCTGCGTACAGAAATGGAAGAATTGGTCAGCTCCAAGGATGATGTTGTGAAAAGAGTTCAGGAGCTAGAAAAGTCTAAACGAGCCTTAGAACAGCAAGTAGAAGAGATGAAGATTCCGTTGCAGGAACTGGAAGAGGAATTCCAGGCAACAGAGGATCTGTCCCAAAGAGGGGATAGTGTGCCTGATGCAGTTTTTAAAAGGATCAGTGTTTTGGGGTCTGTCCTGAGTGAGCCTCAGAAATGTGATGACACGTGGCTTGAATCACCCCTTTGGAATAAACCGTTCCTTCAAAAACTTCAAGCATTGGAAAATGTATCAGTAGAACTTCAGCAAATAAAGGAGTTGTGTAAGAAATGTGATGATTTCTCAGTTCAGGCTGAAAACCTAGTGGAGAAAACTAAAGCGGAGAAAACTAAAGCAAGTGATATAAATCTGGGAGGAAAAAGCAAACGCCACCTAGTGGAGAAAACTAAGGCTGTTGGTGAAAACGTGAAGCAAATGAATTTCAAGTGCCTTTCAGAGAATATTTCTAAAATGAAACTGGTAAAAGACGGGTGGCAGAAGTTTGATCGTGATCTTGAGATGCATTCCATGTGGAATTCAGATAGAGAAAAAGAACTAGGTGACCTTGAGTGGTCAAATAGTTCAGCAGAAAGTGCATTGAAGAAACCTGTAAAAGAATGTGTTGCAGTTCCATGCTTCTTCACTGATGCAGAGAGGAGGTCTATAATGGATACCACCCAGGTCGCTGGGTTCAACTGTGTTGTTGCCTTTGACCCCTATGTTGGTGGAAGGAAAGTTGATGATGTTCTGGTTGGCTTCTTCTGTGAAGAGTTTGGCAAGAAATATAAACTGAATATCAAATCAAATAGTAGGCCTTTACTGCGACTCGCTCAGGAGGGCGAAAAGTTTAAGAAGTTGATGAGTGCAAATGCTTCAGATCTGCCTATGAATATGAAATGTTTGAATGATATTGATATCTCTGGGAAAAGGAACAGGGGTCACTTTGAAGAAATGTGTGACAGCCTGTTGTCTCAATTGGAAAATCCTCTGCACAGCATCTTAGAGCAAGCAAAGCTCAAGAAGGAAGATCATTCCCTTTTACAACAAAAAGTCAATGATTGTGTACAGATGTATGGAGAGGCAACTCAAGTCACAGAGGGATGTCAAGAGTCCCTACTTGGAACAAAGCTTAGTGAAGCAAAGGTTCTCAAAGTTTTGTGGAAAACATTTATGGATTGCAGAGAGAGGCGTCTTAAGAATGTTGAAGACATTAAGACTAGCCCAATTGAGTTGCCTATGGATCACGGTCCTCCATGGTGGATTGGACAGACGGTTATAAGGGACAAGCTGTCTGACATTTATGAGAAAGCTGTCAATGAAGATGACAGAAACGAGAAGGAGCAAAATGATGCCAAAAATGCAGTTGAAGAATGTGTATATGAGATGAGAGACAAACTGTGTGGCATTTATGAGGAATCCGTCAATGAAGATGACAAAACAGTTTCATCCGGAAGCTTGAGGATAATAGGAGGCTTATCAGTGAGTCAGCAGTGCTTGACACATGCGTGCCTGGAAATCTGTGTCCCAACCCTAGGGTTGAAACAAGAGGGGGGGGTATGTAACAGGAAGTCAGCTAAATCTGGGAATGTAGTCACAGGAAGGAGATACATTTCCAGCTGACTTAGAAAGTCCATTAATTAATTTAGGGTGTTGGCTACAGAGCTAGCCAGCAGGAAGTTGAAAGGCCTTCAGCTGTTCAGAATGAGGAGATCAAGGCCTCTATAATTTGTCCAGAGAAAATCTATTGAGTGCTGCCTCCTGTCGCTGTGTGAGCTGGGAGAGGAGGACAGACATACGTGTACCTCCCGACGCCGTGTGGGCATGGGAGAAGGACTGCTGCCGCCTGTCGCCGTGTGGGCTGGGAGAGGGGGACAGTCGGATGTGTGCCTCCCGACAAGCTGGTGAGCATGGGAGAAGACCCCCTACAGCGATGTGAAGCTAAGGAGGGTAACCACGAGTGAAGACGTCTCAAAGGTGAGAAGACAAAGTGTTCCATGTGAAGAGTGTGAAGAGTAAAGGGACCTGTTAAATGAACTGTGTTCAATATGAAGAATCTGAAGAGTAAAGGATCCTGTTATAAATGAACATGTGCTGTGTGAAAGAAAACAAAGGGACATGTTCAATGGACAATGTTTGTGCTGTGTGAAAAGCAAACAAATGGACATTTGAGTGTCTGCTGTAGGATCAGCAGTGTCGGCCCAACAGTAGGTTGGGAAGACTTCTTAGGTAGGTTCCAGCGTGAGAAGGTAGCCGCCCACAGAGGCAAGGATTTATTTTGTCTTTTATTTTATTTTGGCTGTTTTGATGCTTGCAATTGTGTTAAGTAAATTGCATGAATAAATCAGTCTTGTTTTTCAACCTCTAATCGGCTATCTCTGTGAAAACGCACCCCCAAAGGGGTCACCCATACGCCTACCACCGAGCTAATCCCTCACAAAGTTTATAGAGAATTCCCCTGCGGGGTACTTAGCACTATTAGCGATACAGCCGAAGGGTGGTTCAGGAGAGGCGGATGATCCAGTAGCGGGATACAGGGATCAGCGCAGCGAGGTTCCGTCAGCGAAGTAAGCTTGCAAGCATGGAAGCTTCAAGCAAGGTTAGCATCCAGGTAAGGGTGTTTGAACGAACACATGTGAGTGAGAACCGGCGCTTTAAATAGCCATCTAGTCCGGCGCTGGGTGATGACAGCTCCAGTCTTAAAGGTGTATGCGCACCTTTTCCAAAAGTAAATGGTGGGGCGCATACACTTGTGGAAAGTGTAATTTAGGGTACCAAAGGTACCGGAACATTACAATACCCCCCCCTTAAGGCCTGCTCCTGAAGGCCTCTGGAGCTGGTTTGTCTGGGTATCTCGCATGAAAATTGCGGATTAATCTAGGGGCATGTATGTCAGAGGTGTTTAGCCAGGTGTCGTCTTGGGGCCCATAGTTCTTCCATCTAACCAAGTACTGAAGTCTTCTTCTGTAGATACGAGAATCCAGAATCTCTTTTATCTCGTATTCTTCTCCACCTTCAACTTGTACAGGAGGGGGAGGTGGAATATTAGGCCTTATTCCTTGGTCCGGAACATGGGGTTTTAGTAGCGACACATGGAAAATGGGATGGATTTTTAGGTCCATTGGCAATGTAAGCTGCACTGCAGCTTTTCCAATAAGTTTCTTGATTGGGAAAGGTCCCAAGAACAGAGGTCCAAGCTTTTTGCTAGGGATCTTCAGTCTCAAGTTTTTTGTTGAGAGCCAAACGAGGTCCCCGATAGTATACTGTGGAGAAGGTCTTCTACGAAGATCATAGTACTTCTTTTGTTGACTGTGAGCATGTGCAATGGTAGTATTTAGTAAACCCAGAGAATCCTTTATTTGGGTAAGATAGTCTGAGGCTACTGGGTTATTTGAAGGAAGGATGCGTGGAGGGAGAATAGAGGGATGGAACCCATAGTTCAAGTAGAACGGACTCTGCTTGGTTGTACTGTGAGTTGCGTTGTTGTAGGCAAATTCTGCCAGGGGGAGAAGATCCAACCAATCATCCTGTTGGTAAGAAGTGTAACAACGTAAATACTGCTCGATGCATTGGTTGACTCTTTCAGTCTGTCCGTTGGTCTGCGGATGGTAAGGAGAAGTGAGCTTCCGCTCAATCCGTAGTATGTGACATAGTTCTTGCCAGAATTTAGAAATAAATTGGGATCCACGGTCAGACAGAAGAGTTTTTGGGATACCATGTAATCTGAAGACATGTTTCATCAGGAGTTCTGCCGTTTGTTTGGACGAAGGTAGTCTGCGAATAGCAATGAAATGTGCCATCTTTGTCAGATGGTCCACTGACACCAAGATGGTATTAAATCCTTTGGAAGGAGGCAATTCTACGATGAAGTCCAATGACAAAACCTCCCATGGAGTTTGGGGTATTGGTAGACTGCATAGTAGACCGGATGGTCTCGTAGTGTCAATTTTGGACCTGGCACAGACATTGCATGAAGAGACGAATTTTTGTATAGATGTTTTCATGTCAGGCCACCAGAATTGTCGAGAAATCAAATTTAAAGTCTTTGTCATACCCATATGTCCTGCCATAGGCACATCATGCGATAATTCCAAGATCTTGGTGCGTAGGGTAGGTGGTATGTAAAGTTTGTCGTTGTAGTAGAGGAAGCCTTCTGCATCAGTATTTAGTTGTGGTGGGGGTGAATCCAAACTTATACCATGCAGAACCTCTTCCTTTAAGGAACGGACAACTCCAATAATGCGTTTGTGAGGTATTATAGGAACGGAAGGGATTTCAAAGTAGTTTTCTTCAGTTAGTCGTGATAGTGCATCTGCCTTTTTGTTCTTATCTGCAGGTGTGTAGGTCACTAGGAAGTTAAACCTTAGAAAGAATAGTGACCATCGTACCTGTCGATGCGAGAGAGCTTTGCTAGTCTGAAGATATTGGAGGTTTTTATGGTCCGTGTATATAATTATTGGTAGTTGGGTGCCTTCGAGTAAATGTCGCCAATTCTCCAGAGCCAATTTTATAGCAAGCAGTTCCTTTTCACCCACGGGGTAATTTATCTCGGGACTGCTCAGGGATTTAGAAAAAAAAGCGACTGGATGAAGTGGTGAAGTGTGGGTAGGTCGTTGGGAGAGTATTGCTCCTACTGCCATGTTTGACGCATCTACCTCCAGAATGTATTGGAGGGATGGGTCTGGATGGCGTAATATGGGAGCGGAAGTAAACCTTGTCTTTAACAAGTGGAAAGCCTTATTTGCTTCTTCTGACCATTTAAATGGTATTTTTATGCTAGTGAGCTGTGTGAGGGGTCTCACAATAGCAGAAAAGTTTTTTATGAACTTCCTGTAGAAATTTGAAAATCCCAGGAATCGCTGTAGCGCCTTGCGTGTAGTTGGTGTAGGCCAATCCTGAATGCAGGATATTTTACTCATGTCCATCTCGATTCCTGTTTTGGATATGATGTAGCCTAGAAAGAGTACCTCATCTTTATGGAACAAGCATTTCTTCAGCTTCACATAAAGATTATGTGCAAGCAATCTCGATAATACAAGTCTTACATGTCTTATGTGTTCAGACAGGGTCCGTGAATATATAAGTATATCGTCCAGATATACCACAACACAGACATCTAGTAAGTCTTTAAAAATATTGTTTATAAATCGTTGGAAAACTGCAGGGGCATTGCATAGGCCGAATGGCATCACAAGATATTCGAACAATCCGTATCTAGTTCTGAATGCAGTCTTCCACTCGTGTCCATCACGGATTCGAATGAGATTGTATGCTCCTTTCAGGTCTAATTTTGAAAAATAGGTAGCTCCACGCACCTGCTCAATGAGCTCAGGGATAAGCGGTAGAGGATAGCGATCTTTTATTGTGATAGCATTCAATTTCCTGTAGTCGATGATAGGTCTGAGACTTGAATCTTTATTGCGAACAAAAAAAAAGAGTCCTGCTGCTGTGGAAGAAGTGGAAGGTCTAATAAAACCTTTTTCCAAGTTCTCATCCAAATAGGTTTTGAGATGGGCAAGTTCATCCTGTGAAAGAGGATAAACATGACCGAACGGCAATTTGCTATTTGGAAGTAGATCAATGCTACAATCATAGTCTCGATGAGGAGGTAATGCTTGAGCATTTTTCTCAAGAAAAACCTCAGAAAGATCCTGATAACATAGTGGTGCAATCTCATCTGTCACCACAGACAGAATCTTCCCGGAAAACGGGAGGTTACACGTTTCCTCGCTATAACAAGAAGAGAAGGTCAAGGACCGTTTCTTCCAATCTATGGTTGGTTGGTGTGTGTGCAACCAGGGAAGTCCCAACACAATGGGAAAGTGGGGTGATGGTATTAAATCGAAGGTAGAAGTCTCCCTATGAGACTCGTTAATAGTGACTAGAAGTGCTTGTGTCTGATCGGTGATCGGACCAGAGGATAACGGAACACCGGTAATAAGACTTACTGAGAC
Organism: Pelophylax lessonae; assembly: GCF_965119305.1. Classification (NCBI taxonomy): domain Eukaryota; kingdom Metazoa; phylum Chordata; class Amphibia; order Anura; family Ranidae; genus Pelophylax; species Pelophylax lessonae. The sequence goes on along the minus strand of NC_138772.1, from coordinate 515,496,168 downwards.
AGGTTTGAGTTTAGAAATAATAGGAATTTTATTTAAAGCAGCAAAACATATATCCATATAATTTCCACAAGATCCTGTGTCAATCATGGCCTTAGTAGTAATCCTGTTCTGGTCCCACTGTAATGTCAAAAAAACAGAAATGTAGGGGTTAGTGAATGAAGTTGTCAATCCTCCTAGAGAGACATGTGAACACTCACCCTTCTTTTTGTTGACTAGGGGACAGACGTTTATCTTGTGATCCGGGGATGCACAGTACAAGCAGAGATTTTCATTTCGTCTTTTGGCTTTTTCCATAGTTGATAGCGGTGGGCGTATGGTTCCTATCTCCATAGGAACGGCCAGACTCCGAGAGGAAACGGATAATGGCATTCCCATCTTTTCAGCCTTTCTTTCTCATAGTCTTCTATCTATGGTAATACTGAGTTGTATTAATGCATCCAGGGTTTTTGGCAGATCCGCTCGGGCGAGCTCGTCCTTAACGGCTTCTGATAGGCCAAGCCTAAATTGGGTTTTCAGAGATGCATCATTCCATTCTGAATCAAGGGTCCATCTCTTGAACTCTGCGACAAAGTCTTCAACAGGCCTCCTTCCTTGTTTCAAGGATCTTAACTGAAGATCAGCAGTACTCTGCCTATTGGGGTCATCATATAGGCTAGTGAGCTCTGCCAGGAACAAGGCATAGGAGTTGAGAAGCTGGTCGTTTCTCTCAAAAAGAGAATCTGCCCAGGCTCGAGGATCGCTTGATAGGTAAGAAATAATAGTACAAACCTTAATGTGATCAGTAAGGTAGGTACGAGGTTTTAGCAAAAAAAAGTAACTCACATGCGTTTTTAAATTCGCGAAATTTTTTGCGATCGCCTGTAAATACCAAAGGGGGATTTATCTTGGGTTCAGGGGACTGAGCAGAGGTAAGTTGTGTCAGTCTAATTACCTGCTGCGACAGAGCCTGATTGTCTTCTTTTAATTCAGCAAGTGCGTGTATTAACGCAGATACTTGCTGTTTTAATTGTGTCACCTGAGTGGCTATTTCTGCTGAATCCATTTTTGGTTCGTTCAATCTGTAACGCTCCTGCGTTTCTTATATGGTGTGGATTTTCAGCTGCAGAAATAGTTCCACGTCAGTAGTCATGTAAGAGATATGCTGAGATACCATTCCCAACCTCAATGACTCATCATGTGTGGAAGGTCTTATTTCAGCCAGTAAATACACACAATTAGCAAACTGGTTCCTAGAGTGACTTTATGTATGTGGTAACACAATGATGAAGGTTGAGGGATAGGTTGAGTGGAGGTGGTAGGTGATAGACACTTGAAGGTGAGACAGTAGCAGATGGATGCAGGAAGGTTTAGCAATGTTGTATGATAGCAGATGATAGAATAGCAGGTGGACATACAAAAGAGATCAACCCAGTGCAGAAAAGTAGCAGTAGTCTCAAGAGCTAGCAATCTAGTTATGCAGATGTGATAAACAGTCTTTACTATGCAGAGCTAGATAGTGTAAGCTTAGTATAAGTTTATAGAGAATTCCCCTGCGGGGTACTTAGCACTATTAGCGATACAGCCGAAGGGTGGTTCAGGAGAGGCGGATGATCCAGTAGCGGGATACAGGGATCAGCGCAGCGAGGTTCCGTCAGCGAAGTAAGCTTGCAAGCATGGAAGCTTCAAGCAAGGTTAGCATCCAGGTAAGGGTGTTTGAACGAACACATGTGAGTGAGAACCGGCGCTTTAAATAGCCATCTAGTCCGGCGCTGGGTGATGACAGCTCCAGTCTTAAAGGTGTATGCGCACCTTTTCCAAAAGTAAATGGTGGGGCGCATACACTTGTGGAAAGTGTAATTTAGGGTACCAAAGGTACCGGAACATTACATTCTTTAGCTGAGACTGAGAGGAGACAGCACCGAGAGGAGGCGGGGCGGAGGCGGGACGAAGTGCTTAGCTGGGAGGAGGCAGGATGGAGAGAAGACATCCTCGGGTCTGAGAGGAGGCGGGGTGGAGACGGGACGAACTGCTTAGCTGGGAGGAGGCGGAATGGAGATCGAGCATAATTGTAATAATGCAGAGCTAGCTGATTACATTTTTTCTCTACCTCCGTCCCGCCTCCTCTCAGCTAAGAAATCCGTCCCGCCTCCTCTCAGACCCGAGGATGTCTTCTCTCCGTCCCGCCTCCTCTCAGCTAAGCAATCCGTCCCGCCTCCTCTCAGACCCGAGGATGTCTTCTCTCCGTCCCGCCTCCTCTCAGCTAAGCAACCAGTCCTGAATTCTCCTGATTGGCCAATCCGTGCCTGGGTGTCACCCTCCCCCTGGTGGACACCCTGGTGCGGTCCGCCCCCTCCGCACCCCCCTTGTGACGCCCCTGGTAATCAGTTCTAACAATATGCACTGTTACTATAATAATGACACTGGCAGGGAAGGGGTTAACATTGTGGGTGATCAAGGGGTTGAATGTATGCCTCATGCTTACTGACGTGTGTGGGGGGAGGGGGTTCTGTGACACAGACAGAGATCACAGGTTCAGCTGTGCTGAATCCTGTGATCTCCTCCTGTCTGTCACTGAGAAGATGCTTATGTAAATAAGGCAGGCGGGTCTTCTCACACTTTCCCTGACGATCGGGGAAGGGAGGTGGCAATCGCCACCTCTCCTCCTTCGGCCTGACACAGCGGGAGTGAGCCTCCGGTGGCGGGTGCGTGCAGCTGGAATCACATGAACTCCAGCGACGTAGGTCTACTTCGCTGGATACAGGAGAGCCGCACTGCCGCAGGATTACTGTGAGCAGTCAGCTAGTGATTAAATACATGTACAAGCTATTGGGATTTGAGCACCGATATATCTTTTCTCTATTCAAAATGAATGGTAAAAGTTGGTAACACACATATCTCCGTAGTCACTCATTGCCAGAGTGCACTAGGTAAATACTGTACATACTAACCTTAGAAGGAAGCTCTTCCAGCGGGCTGACACCTTCCTTAGTGTTTCTACCAGGTTTGCGGGCTCCGGCGCTGTGAGTGACGGAGCCGCAATGACGTCACTCCCATGCATGTGCGCGGAAGCCGCCGTTTACGGCACAGGCTCTGGGGGTTTGGCACGGCAAGCTGGACCTCCAGAGTGCATCGCCGATGACGTCATTGGATGCATGCACTCTGAATATTTCCTAAACTGTGCAAGTTTAGGAGATATTCACTGTACTTACAGGTAAGCTTTATTATGGGCTTATCTGTAGGTACAAGTGGTGTAACAGAGTTTACAAGGACATTAATCTTGGGGATCCAAAACTGTTCTAGCGCAGGGACCACCTTTGGCTCTTTTCACATCTGTGCATTGTGGAATCACGTTAAAACATGTTTTACTGGATCGTATGGTAATGCACAGGGGTGAACATCCCAAGAGGCGCTGTGCACAACAGGAATCCACACATGGCTGTCTTCCAGGTATTTGGGAACTGGCAGAGTCCTGTAGCATGTACAGTGCCTTGCGAAAGTATTCGGCCCCCTTGAACTTTGCAACCTTTTGCCTCATTTCAGGCTTCAAACATAAAGATATAAAACTGTCATTTTTTGTGAAGAATCAACAACAAGGGGGACACAATCATGAAGTGGAACGAAATTTATTGGATATTTCAAACTTTGTTAACAAATAAAAAACTGAAAAATTGGGCGTGCAAAATTATTCAGCCCCATTAAGTTAACTTTGTAGCGCCACCTTTTGCTGCGATTACAGCTGTAAGTCGCTTGGGGTATGTCTCTATCAGTTTTGCCCATTCCTCCTTGCAAAACAGCTCGAGCTCAGTGAGGTTGGATGGAGAGCGTTTGTGAACAGCAGTTTTCAGTTCTTTCCACAGATTCTCGATTGGATTCAGGTCTGGACTTTGACTTGGCCATTCTTACACCTGGATATGTTTATTTGTGAACCATTCCATTGTAGATTTTGCTTTATGTTTTGGATCATTGTCTTGTTGGAAGACAAATCTCCGTTCCAGTCTCAGGTCTTTTGCAGACTCCATCAGGTTTTCTTCCAGAAAGGTCCTGTATTTGGCTCCATCCATCTTCCCATAAATTTTAACCATCTTCCCTGTCCCTGCTCAAGAAAAGCAGGCCCAAACCATGATGCTGCCACCACCATGTTTGACAGTGGGGATGGTGTGTTCAGGGTGATGAGCTGTGTTGCTTTTACGCCAAACATAACGTTTTGCATTGTTGCCAAAAAGTTTGATTTTGGTTTCATCTGACCAGAGCACCTTCTTCCACATGTTTGGTGTCTCCCAGGTGGCTTGTGGCAACCTTTAAACGACACTTTTTATGGATATCTTTAAGAAATGGCTTTCTTCTTGCCACTCTTCCATAAAGGCCAGATTTGTGCAGTATACGACTGATTGTTGTCCTATGGACAGAGTCTCCCACCTCAGCTGTAGATCTCTGCAGTTCATCCAGAGTGATCATGGGCCTCTTGGTTGCATCTCTGATCAGTCTTCTCCTTGTATGAGCTGAAAGTTTAGAGGGACGGCCAGGTCTTCGTAGATTTGCAGTGGTCTGATACTCCTTCCATTTCAATATTATCGCTTGCACAGAGCTCCTTGGGATGTTTAAAGCTTGGGAAATCTTTTTGTATCCAAGTCCAGCTTTAAACTTCTCCACAACAGTATCTCGGACCTGCCTGGTGTGTTCCTTGTTCTTCATGATGCTCTCTGCGCTTTAAACGGACCTCTGAGACTATCACAGTGCAGGTGCATTTATACGGATACTCAATTACACACAGGTGGATTCTATTTATCATCATTAGTCATTTAGGTCAACATTCGATCATTCAGAGATCCTCACTGAACTTCTGGAGAGAGTTTGCTGCACTGAAAGTAAAGGGGCTGAATAATTTTGCACGCCCAATTTTTCAGTTTTTGATTTGTTAACAAGGTTTGAAATATCCAATAAATTTCGTTCCACTTCATGATTGTGTCCCACTTGTTGTTGATTCTTCACAAAAAATTACAGTTTTATATCTTTATGTTTGAAGCCTGAAATGTGGCAAAAGGTCGCAAAGTTGAAGGGGGCCGAATACTTTCGCAAGGCACTGTATAAGCACATATTACGCGGAGGCTCTACAAGGTCCCAGACACCAGCAGCAAGCATGCGTATGCAAAGGAAGACACCATGCGTGCTCTTTAACCACTTCTGGACCGGAAGATTTTCCCCCTTAATGACCAGGCCTTTTTTGCAATTCGGCATTGCGCTACTTTAACGGACAGTATCACAGTCGTGCGACATTGTACCCTAATAAAATTGATGTCCTTTTTTTTTTTTGCGACAATTCTGAAAAAAATATATATATATTTTTCACTTTCTGCTATACAACATTCCCAAAAAAAAATAAAAAATCTAATTTTTTTCATCATTTTCGGCCAATTTGTTTTCTGCTACATATTTTTGGTAAAAAAAATCCCAATAAGTGTATATTGATTGGTTTGCGCATAAGTTATCGCGTCTACAAACTAGGGGAAAGATTTATGTCATTTTTATTTATTTTTTACTAGTAATGGCGGCGATCAACTCTGCTATATAACATTCCCAAAAAAAAAAAAAAAAAAATGACCGGGACATTGTAGCGGAAAGATTGGACCCCTAACTGACATTTTTGACACTTTTGGGGGTACCAGTGACATTACTACAGTAATCAGTGCTAAAAATATGCACTGTTACTGTAATAATGACACTGGCAGGGAAGGGGTTAACCCAGGGGCGATCAAAGAGTTAAGTGTGAGCCTAGGGGGTGTTTTCTAACTCTGAGGGGGATGGGTTTGTAATATCAACACAGAGACCTGCGTTCCTAAATAGCAGGAACACAGGAGCTCTGTGTTGATACCAGAGAGAACAACCACAACAAACACAGCAGACCGCTGTTCTCTCTTCACGGGGAGAGATCGCGGACGCCAGCCCCGTGCCTCGGCTTCCCCGCTGTCGAGTGGGCGCGGGAACCTGCTGACCTGCCCCCTTATAACTGCGGCAGCTGGTCAGCAAGTGGTTAAATAGAAAAAAAAATACATTAATATAATATAAAATATACAACTGATACATGGGCCATGCTGTAATATGATGTTATTAACCACTTGCCGACTGCTGCACGACTATTTACGTCAGCAGTCAGCCCCTCACAGGCAAAGCGACGTAGGGCTACGTCGCTAGCCTGTTAGGGTTTTGGGAGCGAGCGTGCGCCACCGGATGCACGCTCCCGCTCGGTCACGGACCCCCCCCCCACGCGTGTGCCCGGCGGACCCGATGTCCGCCGGGCACTCGCGATTGTCCGTGACAGCGGGAGAAAGGCAGGCGGCTAATGTAAACAAAGCCGCCTGTCATTCTTCCCTGTGTAAGAATGGTGATCAAACGGTTCTACTATGTAGGACCGTTAATCACTGTTCTTACACATCAAGCCACAGCCAATCACAGTTAGAAACACGCCCATAGGGACACACTTAACCCCTCCCTCTCTAAAAAGTTAACCCCTTCACTGCCAGTGTCATTTTTACAGTAACAGTGCATATGTATAGCACTGATTACTGTAGAAATGTCACTGGTAACCCCAAAAGTGTAAAAAATGTCAGTCAAGTGTCCGATTTGTCCGCCCCAATGTCGCAGTCCCGCAAAAAAAATCGCAGATCGCTGCCATTACGCGTTAAAAAAAAACAACAAAAATGACAAAAATCTTTCCCTTTGTTAGTAAACGCAATAACTTTTGTGCAAACCAATCAAAATACGCTTTTTTTTTACCAAACATATGGTAAAAAAATTGGCCTAAAATGTTAAAAAATTTTGATTTTTACATTTTTATTTGGGAATTTCATATAAAAAATGTGAAAAATATTGTTATTTTTGCAAAATTGACGCTCTTTTTTTGTTTATAGCGCGTGATCAAAAAATCACACAGTTGATCAAATACCACCAAAAGAAAGCTCTGTGGGAAAAAAAGACGCCAAATTCGTTTAGGTACAGCGTCGCACGACCGCGCAATTGTCCGTTAAAGTCACGCAGTAAAAAAATCACAAAAAACCCCCTGGTCAGGAAGGGGGTAAAATCTTCCGGGGCTTAAGTGGTTAAAGAGGAAGTAAAGCTTCCCTTGTAATTTGTACCTATAGGTAACTGCTCAAAAATATTAAAGGAACACTTTGAAAACACATCAGATCTCAATGGGGAAAAAATCTTATGCTGGATATCTATACTGGTATGGACTGGGTAATGTGTTAGGATCTGTACTGGTATGGACTGGGTAATGTGTTAGGATCTATACTGGTACGGACTGGGTAATGGGTTAGGATTTATACTGGTATGGACTGGGTAATATGTTAGGATCTATACTGGTACGGACTAGGTAATGTGTTAGGATCTATACTGGTATGGACTGGGTAATGTGTTAGGATTTATACTGGTATGGACTGGGTAATGTGTTAGGATCTATACTGGTATGGACTGGGTAATATGTTAGGATCTATACTGGTACGGACTGGGTAATGGGTTAGGATTTATACTGGTATGGACTGGGTAATATGTTAGGATCTATACTGGTACGGACTAGGTAATGTGTTAGGATCTATACTGGTATGGACTGGGTAATGTGTTAGGATCTATACTGGTACGGACTGGGTAATGTGTTAGGATTTATACTGGTATGGACTGGGTAATGTGTTAGGATCTATACTGGTACGGACTGGGTAATGTGTTAGGATCTATACTGGTATGGACTGGGTAATGTGTTAGGATCTATACTGGTACGCACTGGGTAATGTGTTAGGATATATACTGGTATGGACTGGGTAATGTGTTAGGATCTATACTGTTATGGACTGTGTAATGTGTTAGGATCTATACTGGTACGGACTGGGTAATGTGTTAGGATCTATACTGGTGTGGACTGGGTAATGTGTTAGGATCTATACTGGTACGGACTGGGTAATGTGTTAGGATCTATACTGGTATGGACTGGGTAATGTGTTAGGATCTATACTGTTATGGACTGTGTAATGTGTTAGGATCTATACTGGTACGGACTGGGTAATGTGTTAGGATCTATACTGGTATGGACTGGGTAATGTGTTAGGATCTATACTGGTACGGACTGGGTAATGTGTTAGGATCTATACTGGTATGGACTGGGTAATGTGTTAGGATCTATACTGTTATGGACTGTGTAATGTGTTAGGATCTATACTGGTATGGACTGGGTAATGTGTTAGGATCTATGCTGGTATGGACTTGGAAATGTGTTAGGATCTATACTGGTATGGACTGGGTAATGTGTTAGGATCTATACTGTTATGGACTGTGTAATGTGTTAGGATCTATACTGGTATGGACTGGGTAATGTGTTAGGATCTATGCTGGTATGGACTTGGAAATGTGTTAGGATCTATACTGGTATGGACTGGGTAATGTGTTAGAAATGAAAGGATGCCACATTGTTTGATGGTAATTAAAATTATCACCCTACAGAGGACTGAATTCAGACTACCCGAAAATCAAAGTGAAAAAATGATGCAGCAGGCTAGTCCATTTTGCTGAAATTTCATTACAGCAACTCAGAATTGTACTCAGTTGTAGTTTGTATGGCCTCCACGTGCTTGTATGCATGCCTGACAATGTCGGGGCATGCTCCTAATGAGACGACGGATGGTGTCCTGGGGTATTTCCTCCCAGATCTCGACCAGGGCATCACTGAGCTCCTGAACAGACTGAGGTGCAACCTGGCGGTGTCGGAACAAAAACAATGTCCCAGAGGTGTTCTATTGGATTTAGGTCAGGCGAGCGTGGGGGCCATTCAATGGTTTCAATTCCATCATCCTCCAGGAACTGGCTTCATACTCTTGCCATATGAGGTCGGGTATTGTCGTGCACCAGGAGGAACCCAGGACCCACTGCACCAATGTAGGATCTGACAATGGGTCCAAGGATTTCATCCCGATACCTAATGGCAGTCAGGGTGCCATTGTCTAGGCTGTAGAGGTCTGTGTGTCCCTCCATGAATATACCTCCCCAGACCATCACTGACCCACCACCAAACCGGTCACGCTGAACGATGTTACAGGCAGCATAATGCTCTCCCTGTCTTCTCCAGACTCTTTCACGTCTGTCACATGTGCTCAGGGTGAACCTGCTCTTGGGCCCTCAGGTCACCCTCATGAAGTCTGTTTCTGATTGTTTGATCAGAGACATTCACACCAGTAGGGTCACTGAAAGGGGGGGGGGACCAGTCCTCCTGTAAGGGGGGGGGGCCTGGGCACACAGTGTGGCCCAACAGCATTGGGAATCGGTGCAGTTGGGCGGAGGGGCATTTTTCTTTCTCCTTTCTCCTGCGCTCAGAGACAGGGTCCCCTGTCCAACTTGTTTGGAGATGTTATTCCAGGGTGCTCTCACTTGGCTTCCCAAATGGCCACCGCCCTGCTGCCCTTTAGGACTGGGGTTGTCCGAAGGCACTAGAGTCAAAAGAAAAGAACAAAAGGGTGCACCGGCCTAGCGCATTATCCTCAATCACAATCATTATTAATTTAAAAGTAAATATACTCACAAACAAAGATAGCAAAAAAGCACATCCAATCCGAACATCTGGAACAAACTGTATCTGTGACCAATGTCCTCAATATATGATGGCTAACACGTTTCGAGGCTTAATCTCATCTTCAGAGCCCCATGCACACGGTCACGGATACAGTTTGTTCCAGATGTTCGGATTGGATGAGCTTTTTTACTATCTTTGTTTGTGAGTATATTTACTTTTAAATTAATAAAGCCTGTTATTGAGGACAATGTGCTAGGCCGGTGCGCCCTTTTGTTAGTTTCTTTTGACTCTAGTCCCCCTGGTAATTTCATTAACACCAAAGCAGCTAAAACTGATTATCTTAACTGACTAGATCAATATCCCAGGGGTTTATCTGACTTCATGCTATACTCTGAATAAAAAGGGTTCCTTTCATTTTTTTGAGCAGTGTATTTTTACATTGAATGGCTTTTGGTATTTTTTTTATGTGCTGATATTCCTTGAATTATTTGTTCATTTGGTATTTTCACACTTATCTACAAGATATTATAATATTATTTTATCCTATAACTGGGATAACAATGCACTACAGGGTATAGATCCATGCACTAAGGGGTTTCTAGTAGGTTTTTATGTGCTGACATCCACTCATTTGGTTTGGGTTGTATTTTAGTTATTTTTACATGTATATTCATTTATACACATTTTTGTTGGTTCTATTTAAAGCGGAGTTCCGGCCTCGGGGGTCAATTTGACCTAAAAATACCCCCGGGACAGTCAGGGCTAGTACATTCCGCAATGGATAGCCTCTGAACTGTCCCGGGTTGTACTTACCTGTAAGAAGAAATACTTACCTTGAAAATTTCTTCTCCAGCGCTGCCATCTCAGGTGTGGACAGCTGAAGCCGCAGTGTCCCTCTTCGTGTCCTCTTCCGTGATGTCGAAGTCCCACAATGCACTGCACCGGCCCCGCTTGTCACTTCCGGTTCAGGCGCAGCATCCCTGCACAGCTTCTGGGCATGCCCAGCAGCTGTTTAGCAGTGAATGCCGCGCCTGCGATGACGCTCAGCTCCCAGGAATCATCGCAAACCGGAAGAAATGGCGCGGGCCGCGGCCGCAGAGGGAGGAAGTGGAAGGAAGGTGAGTATATTTTCTTCTATAATAAGGTAAGTGACCAAAAAAAATAAAAAATCACCAGTATCCATTTCTTTTTCAGGTTGCCCTCAGCAAGCGGATGGCCCAAAATCGATTTTGAGGCCGGAACTCCGCTTTAAGTGAATCAGTTCCGTAAGAATAAGGGACAGCCGTATATACAGTATCTCATCTGCTGAGGGTTGTTGTTATGGCAGGTTTCACACTATATATAATGTTTGACTTTGGGCTTTCCTCACAATTTAGTGCTGAGTGTGGGGGGGGGGGGGGTTGTATAATCTGTATATTTCTTTTAATCCACTTGATGCCTACTATTAAATATACAATTTTCACTATACTCCAGTCTTATCTGTGTCTATTTCTGCTCTTGCATCAACCCCGTTTTATATATTCTCTCTCAATATTTTTAGATCCATTGCATTCATATTATTCATTTTTATTTCTGCCAACTACTCATGATACACAGTTTTCAGGTTCAGTGATGTCCACTAAAAGAACTTTGTTACGTTGTATCAGAGAACTCCCTTAGTTTTATATAGTTATACAGGCACTCCCTCTAGTGGTAATTTTGTGCAGTGCATCTTCATTCATAGATATTTGTTACCAGTTTATTTTATTCAAAATCAAATCCTTATGTATTTCTAATTAATTTTACCTATGTACTGAATCTATTTTACAACCATTTGTTTTTTTTTTCTATTACTTTTATCTTATTTACATTTTTTATTTGCAAGTAGTTTTCAATCCATCTATTGTCTATCCACAGGTGGCACTGGGGTGTCCCAGGCAGTGAATGTTATGCCCCCAGTCCCAACTCCTAGGAAGAGGAAGGTCCTGCTAGAATCAAGGGTCTTAGTGAAGTCCTGCTGCAGTCTTCCATCCCCTTATCTATTCCAACATGGTTAGGGGCCACAGCATCCTTGTCCCCAAGGTCGGGCTGCTCCAGGAAAGCTCAGGGTTCTGGCTCCCCAGGATACTCAGCAGGTGCATGATGATTGTATTACTGTCAAGATATGTTTTTACTCAAAGTCTACTCTTCACATTCGGTGTCGGAGTGTGACTTCTTTTGTGCCTGGATCTGATCAAGACCTACCTGGTGCCGGAGTTTTTATACAGTGCCTTGAAAAAGTATTCATACACCTTGAAATTTTCCACATTTTGACATGTTACAACCAAAAACATAAATGCATTTTATTGGGATTTTATATGATAGACCAACACACATAAAAAGTGGCACGTAATTGTAAAGTGGAAGGAAAATGATAAATGGTTTTCAAAATTTTTTACAAATATCTGAAAAGTACGGTGTGTATTTGTATTCAGAACCTTTACTCTGATACCCCTAACTAAAATCTATTCTAGCCAATTCCCTTCAGAAGTCACCTAATTAGTAAACAGAGTCCACCTGTGTGTCATTTATTCTCAGTATAAATACAGCTGTTCTCTGAAGCCCTCAGAGGTTTGTTAGAGAACCTAAAGCCTAGTACACACGCAACGATTATCGGCCGACCGATCGTCCGTCTTTTGTCCAGAGTGGTGTTTTGTTGGTTGGAATGTGCCTAGACTGCACACGAATTTTCTCGCCCGACAAAATTCTACTTCAGAAGTGATGTCATGTGTTGGTTTCTTTGTGTTCTTTCTTCTCTGAGCATGCCCAGACTTGCTCATTAGATTTTTCCCTGTCGAAATCTGTATTGACTGCATAAAAATGTTTTGACGGCAGACAAAAATTTTATAGCCTGCACACCAGATTTTTTTCGGCCAAAAAGTCGGAGTCGTTGTCGGAAGCATCATACTAACAAGCCAAAAATCGGCAGATCGGTCGTCGGACGAAAATTCCCTGCCAATTTTCGACGCGTGTGTACGAGGCTTAAGTGAACAAAGAGTATCATGAAGGCAAAGGAACACACCAGACAGGTCAGGGATATAGTTGTGGAGAAGCTTAAGTCAGGGTTATGCCCCGTACACACATGCAGATTATCTGAAGACTTTTGTCTTCAGATTTACCTTTTCTATGTAGTGCAAGGGCCTGCCGGATTGCATACAAATTGAAAGTGTTTAGGTTTGACCTCATATTATATGGTTTTGGTAAGTCTGCAGACAAAAGTCTTCAGATAATCTGCACGTGTGTACGGGGCATTAGGTTATGAAAAAAAATATCCCATGCTTTGAACATCTCACAGAGCACTGTTCAATCCATCATCCAAAAATGGAAAGAGTATGGCACAACTGAAAACCTACCAAGACATGGCTGTCCACCTAAACTGACAGGCCGGGCAAGGAGAGCATTAATTAGAAGCAGCCAAGACGCCCATGGTACCTCTGGAGGAGCTGCAGAGATCCACAGCTCAGATGGAAGAATCTGTCCACAGGACAACCGTTAGTCGTGCACTCCACAAATCTGGCCTTTATGGAAGAGTGGCAAGAAGAAAGCCATTGTTGAAAGAAAGCCATAAGAAGTCCAGTTTGAAGTTTGCAAGAAGCCATGTGGGGGACACAGCAAACATGTGGAAGAAGGTACTGTGGTCAGATCAGACCAAAATTGAACATTTTGGCCTAAAAGCAAAAGCTATATGTGGCATAAAACTAACACTGCACATAACCCTGAACACACCATCTCCACTGTGAAACATGGTGGTGGCAGCATCATGCTGTGGGAATGCTTTTCTTCAGCAGGGACAGGAATACTGTTCATAGTTGATGAGAAGATGGATGGAGCCAAATACAGAGCAATCTTAGAAGAAAACCTGTTAAGAAAAGACCTGAGACTGGTGTGGAGGTTCATCTTCCAGCAGGACAACGACCCTAAACATACAGCCAGAGCTACAATGGAATGGTTTATATCAAAGCATATTCATGTGTTAGAATGGCCCAGTCAAAGTCCAGACCTAAATCCAATTGAGAATCTGAGGCAAGACTTGAAACTTGCTGTTGACAGATGCTCTCCATCCAATCTGACAGAGCTTGAACTTTTTTGCATAGAAAAATGGGCAAAAATGTTACTCTCTAGATGTGCAAAGCTGATAGAGACATCCCCAAAAAAGACTTGCAGCTGTAATTGCAGTGAAAGGTAGTTCTACAAAGTATTCACTCGGGGGCTGAATACAAATGCATGCCACACTTTTCACATATTTGTAAAAAAAATTGAAAACCCTTTATCCTTTTTCAACTTCACAATAAAGTGCCACTATGTGTTGGTCTATCACATAAAATCCCAATAAAATACATTTACGTTTTTGGTTGTAACATGACAAAATGTGGAAAATTTCAAGGGGTATGAAATACTTTTTGAAGCCACTGTATGTGGCGTATGTCTTTTGCCAGACTCACTCCATGTGCAGATCAACGGTCTGTTCTTCCTGCTGCTGTGGGGAAACAGACTGAAGTTTGATCAAGAGGGAGATCACATACCTGCAGAGAAGGTTAGGTGGGTTGTGCATGATACAGCCAGTAGTGTTCTTCATTACCATGTTTATTAAATACAACATTTAGTCTCTCTTTATGGGAGGACTTTCTCTGTGGGCATGTTTATGTAAGAAGTGGTTCATGTTAACAAGTGTGAGGAAGGGGGAAGGCCGAGAAGATTGAGCCATCCTTTGTCCCACAGTCTTTGAAAGTACTGAAGAAGTGGCAGATAACTGCTTTGGAGGTTGGGTCGGTTGGTCTGCGAGCATTGTACCAAAGGCTTCTGACCTCAGACTTTTTGAAACCACTAGCCTTAAGAGACTGCCTAGAAAGGGTCCTTAAGAAGGAATTAGCTCTCCTGAATTCAAGTAGAATTCCTAGTAGTTTTGGGATCTTGCATGAAAGTTGTTCCATGGGTGACTGTATGTCCGTGCAAATCTCAAGCATAGGAACTTGGAGGACCGTGGCTGTCTCTGTCCTGAGTGTGGAGGGGTGCTGAAGACCAAAGACCATTTACTGGTTCAGTGCCCTTTCAACATGGAAGTTGATAGAGTAGTGGAGGGTATCATTAAATACCCTCGCTTTTCTTCCTCGTCTTACTCTGAGCGAGTCTACGGGGCGTTGAGGGTGGTTCGAAGTTTTGATTTGGCTTTACCGTATTTAGTCAGTATAGTTGTCCCATAATACACAAGGTACTCAAGGTGTCAGTTGTCCACTAGGGGAAAAAGCCTGCCTGTCCAAGTGGTGGTGGGAGACATCTTTGCTGAGTTGGTAAAAATACGTAATCTTAAAAGGAACAGAGTGGGCCCAGACAGGTGTGCCCTTTTATGGAGGGGTTTCCACTTCCAGCCACCCTGATGCTCTCATTATGTCTTTTAGTGGCGGGCTATTCTTTCTTGCACTCCATTAGATTTTGTAATGGAGTTCAATTTTTGATGTAAGGCTGTGAGTCCTGAAGGTTATCGTTCTGTTTTAATGTTTATATTGTAAACATGCTAGTTTGTATGGGATATAATGCTCCTAGTGACAGCTGTAAAAACGCCATGAGTTCACCAGGGCTAAGGTAAGAGTAATAAGATAGTGGTGGATGTTTAGTTAAATATGTGGTTGAGTGTAGGCAGGTGGAGGCCTGGTGGTATGAGGCTCTGCCACTCATGGTGCGGGCAGGTAGGGGCCTTGTAGTATGAGGCCACGCAACCTGCGGTGTGGGTGAGGGAAGACAGCAGGGCATGGGGGGGGGAGGCCCTGCTACCTGCGGTGCCGATTAGTGCAGGCCGGTTGGGGCCTTGTGGTATGAGGCTCCACCACCCTTGGTGTAGCGGGAGGGCAGGCAGCAGGGCCCAGGGGGATAAGTGCAGGCAGGTGGGGGCCTGGTGCTATGAGGCCCCGCCACCCTTGGTGTGGGTAAAGGCAGAAAGCAGGGGCCGGGGAAGGCCCTGCTATCCGCATTGTGGATGAGTGCAGGCAGGTGGGGGCCTGGTGGTATGAAGTATGAGTGAATCATGAATGCCAACATGTACTGTGACATACTGAAGCAGTGCATGATCCCCTCCCTTCAGAAACCAGGCCGCAGGGCAGTATTCCAACATAACGACGACCCCAAACACACCTCCAAGACGAAAACTGCCTTGCTAAAGAAGCTAAGGATAAAGATGACGGACTGGCCAAGCATGTTTCCAGACCTAAACCTTACTGAGCATCTGTGGGGCACCCTCAAATGGAAGGCGGAGGAGCGCAAGGTCTCCAACATCCACCAGCTCTGTGATGTCGTCATGAAGGAGTAGAGGACGACTCCAGTGGCAACCTGTGAAGCTCTGGTGAACTCCATGCCCAAGAGGGTTTAGGCAGTGCTGGAAAATAATGGTGGCCACACAAAATATTGACACTTTGGGCTCAATTTTGACATTTTCACATAGGGGTGTACTCACTTTTCTTGCCAGCGGTTTAGACAATAATGGCTGTGTGCTGAGCTATTTTGAGGGGACAGCAAATTTACACTGTTATACAAGCTGTACACTCACTACTTTACATTGTAGCAAAGTGTAATTTCTTCAGTGTTATCACATTAAAAGATAGAATAAATCATTTACAAAAATGTGAGGGGTGTACTCACTTTTGTGAGATACTGTACAGTCAGGTCCATAAATATTGGGACATCGACGCAATTCTAATCTTTTTGGCTCTATACACCACCACAATGGATTTGAAATGAAACAAACAAGATGTGCTTTAACTGCAGACTTTCAGCTTTAATTTGAGGGTATTTACATCCAAATCAGATGAAAGGTGTAGGAATTAATACAGTTTGTATATGTGGCTCCCACTTTTTAAGGGACCAAAAGTAATGGGACAATTGGCTGTTCAGTTGTTCCATTGCCAGGTGTGTGTTATTCCCTCATTATCCCATTTACAAGGAGCAGATAAAAGGTCCAGAGTTAATTTCAAGTGTGCTATTTGCATTTGGAATCTGTTGCTGTCAACTCTCAATATGAGATCAAAGAGCTGTCACTATCAGTGAAGCAAGCCATCATTAGGCTGAAAAAAACAAAACAAACCCATCAGAGAGATAGCAAAAACATTAGGTGTGGCCAAATCAACTGTTTGGAACATCCTTAAAAAGAATGCACCGGTGAGCTCAGCAACACCAAAAGACCCGGAAGACCACGGAAAATAACTGTGGTGGATGACCGAAGAATTCTTTCCCTGGTGAAGAAAACACCCTTCACAACGGTTGGCCAGATCAAGAACACTCTCCAGGAGGTAGGTGTATGTGTGTCAAAATCAACAATCAAGAGAAGACTTCACCAGAGTGAATACAGAGGGTTCACCACAAGATGTAAACCATTGGTGAGCCTCAAAAACAGGAAGGCCAGATTAGAGTTTGCCAAACAACATCTAAAAAAGCCTTCACAGTTCTGGAACAACATCCTATGGACAGATGAGACCGAGATCAACTTGTACCAGAGTGATGGGAAGAGAAGAGTATGGAGAAGGAAAGGAACTGCTCATGATCCAAAGCATACCACCTCATCAGTGAAGAATGGTGGTGGTAGTGTCATGGCATGGGTATGTATGGCTGCCAATGGAACTGGTTCTCTTGTATTTATTGATGATGTGACTGCTGACAAAAGCAGCAGGATGAATTCTGAAGTGTTTCGGGCAATATTATCTGCTCATATTCAGCCAAATGCTTCAGAACTCATTGGAAGGCGCTTCACAGTGCAATAATGGATAATGACCCGAAGCATACTGCGAAACCAACCAAAGAGTTTTTTAAGGGAAAGAAGTGGAATGATATGCAATGGCCAAGTCAATCACCTGACCTGAATCCGATTGAGCATGCATTTCACTTGCTGAAGACAAAACTGAAGGGAAAATGCCCCAAGAACAAGCAGGAACTGAAGAAGGTTGCAGTAGAGGCCTGGCAGAGCATCACCAGGGATGAAACCCAGCGTCTGGTGATGTCCATACGTTCCAGACTTCAGGCTGTAATTGACTGCAAAGGATTTGCAACCAAGTATTAAAAAGTGAAAGTTTGATTTATGATGGTTAATCTGTCACATTACTTTTGGTCCCTTAAAAAGTGGGAGGCACATATACAAACTGTTGTAATTCCTACACCGTTCACCTGACTTGGATGTAAATACCCTCAAATTAAAGCTGAAACTCTGCAGTTAAGCACGTCTTGTTTGTTTCATTTCAAATCCATTGTGGTGGTGTATAGAGCCCAAAAGATTAGAATTGTGTCGATGTCCCAATATTTATGGACCTGACTGTATGTTTTTTTTTTTTTTTACAATTTTTCTTTTCATACTGTGACCAGAGCAATAGCAACACTGTACTACTTTGGGGGAGGTGATTTTTTTTATATTTTTCACACACTATGATTGTATATAACAGTGATAATCACTGTTATAAGCAACCATTTTTTTCTGAATGAAATATATTCAGTGTGTACTATAGTGATTAGCTGTGGTTTGCCCTGTCTGTACCATGTGATCACTGTAACCAATTACAGAGATCAACACAATAAATGGAAGCCATCCATTGAGTACAATTGTCACGTGATCTGCTCTGATTGGTCACAGCGATTACATGGCACCGGCAGCGGCCCGGTACACTGATCTGTTATCTGCGACAGATCGTGCCGCAGTGTGACCCGTATGGCACATGTCCACCCAGGACAGGAGAGTTCAGCTCGGCCATTATATTACAATAGGCCGGGCAGGAAGTGATTAATGACCTTGAGCTAGAAAATAGGATTTTTGTTCTGTAGGCCAGCCAAGGATAACCCCTCCCACTACCAGCATGCCTCAGTTTTGTAGCAAATTAGTACCAAGAGCATGGTCATAAACCCAGTGGAATAGGACCGGTCTTTCCCAGTGGACCCCAAGAAAAGGATTTTATGGCGAGTACAAAAATCGTATTTTGTTTCTAATCCATTAAGGAACACAACGTTTCATATTTTCAGAACATTTAAAAGCAGTCCAGTTGAGTCAATCCAAATAGTACATCTGCAGGAGTTTTGCCAGGTTGGCGTACAATGTGTCGTTGAGCTTATACGAAGCAAAAAGGAAAAAAAGAGAGTAAAATAGTGTTAGTTCATCCCACTATGATACTAGAAATAAAAGCAGAGGCATACTGATAGTAAGATCTTGATCCTGACCTTGTCTACAGTTGTTTGTTGGGCAGTGCCCAATACTCCTGTAGGTGGCAGTATAACCTGGTTATACAAAGTTAGGGCAGTATAAGACCAGTATCAGGTCCATAGTGTATCAGGGTGAATCAAGCTGGGGTATATTTTGCGATTTCCTGTGTCTTGCAATAGATGAGAAAGAAAAGCAATCACTATCACACACACAGATTGTGAGTTTTTAATTTTTTTATTCAAAGACTGCTTTTAATAACTCTGAACATCATAAAATAAACTGTACAAAACACAGCCAAACTGTGAAAAATAAAATAAATACAATCACATTGACAAGACCAGTATCAAGTCCATAGTGTGTCTGAGTGAAGCGAGGTTGGGTACTTTTTGCGAGCCTGAGAAGCCAACTTCTGTCTGAGCTCTCGTACTTCTGACAGGAGAACGCGCTCTTTATTCTCCAAATCTCCCCTTCCTCGATCCAAAGAAACTAAAAAAGCACAAAAAATGTACATATATAATATCCAGAAAACACTTGTCAATTCTAAAAACAGTAACTGATGGCTCAACATCTTCATCCGCTTACCTCTCCGCTTCAGCCAATCAGAGGAAGCTTTGTATTCATTCATAGAGCAGCATTCAGCCCAACTCAATTTTGTTCTGGAGATGGGACAGAAATTTTCCATACCACTGCCGAAACACAGTGCTGTATACTGAAGCTGAGACTACATACAGTTTATGCAGCACTCACAGCCACTGCATCGGTTCGTGAAGTTAATAGTTTGTTTGGTCCAGCTTGGTCAAACTATTTAAAGCAGAACTATACTCCCCTAGAATCCAGCCATGTGCTGTCCTCAGAACTCCCCACCGGTGGCTGTCATTGGCCAGGCGGAGATGAAGTCACTACCGTGCATACTCGGAGTTCCGTCAGATTCAGCACTGCCGAATTTGTGCAGTGAGCTGTTCATGGGCAAGTAAGCTGCCGTTCTGCAGAAGAGACAAAGCACTTTTTTTTGCATTAAAACTCCTTCCTGTCCACCAATTTTTAAATCATAGCCTAAAGTTCCACTTCAACCTTAAGTAAAAAGCTGGAGATCGGCTTTAGGCATTCAAGTACGGCTATGGCCTTTATCAGGTTGTTGTCCACTACTTTTGAAACATCTATGCTGAGTGACTGCATGCTTACATTTGAGTAGTGCTAGCGTTATTCCTTGTAAGCCAAGTCTACACAAGGGTCGGGGGTAAGAAAGTGGCCTGGCACTCGCTATGCAGAAAACTGCTATGGAATTTTAATTAGTAATGGAATCTGAACTTCCCGAATTGAATGCAGAACTAAACCCTCCTATCCTTTTCAGCCAAGATAGCTAAAGGGCCATACACACGGGCAGCATCAGCCTATGTGTACAGCAGCTGGTCCGACAGGACAGAAGCTGGCCGCTCGGCCGGTTTCTGTCGAAGGGGCATGACCAGAGAAGGTCTGCCGATCGGCATCCGATCAACGCTCTGAGCCAATGGCTGAGAGCTCTGACCAGTGTGCTTTGGCACAATAGCTTAACAGGAGAGATCACTGTACGAACATTGCATAGTTACTACAGCCGCTCCTCCCTGAGCTCTTCTGTTTTTTTTTTTTCATTCTGCCCACTGATTTGAATAAAAAAAAAACAAAAAAAAACGAATAGTGTGTACTAGGCTTTAGCTGATCTACAACTGCCGTGGCGCTGTACATGCGATCTGCTATGAAACCAGCCACTTGATGGTTTTGTTGCGAAAGCAATCAAATGTGACAAAGAAGATTCCCGGCATGCCAAGAATGTAATGTTTTTTTTAAATCGTTAAATCAATGAGTTAAATTGCCCTTTAACCTTCGTAGCGGTATTCCCGAGCGTGGCTCGGGGTTAAATTTCAGAGCCAAAAGCGGTAACCCCGAGCCACACTCGGGGTACCGCCAGAAGCATCGCTGGATCCTGAAAGCGGGGTTACTTACCTTGTCCCCGGGATCCAGCGATGTATCCCGGCGGTGTCTAGCGGCAGATCTTCTTCCCGATCCTCTCTGTGCCCCGGCTTCTGTCTCCTGCGACGTGACGTTCGCAGGGGGGGTGGAACCGGCGGCAAATTCAAATGTAAAACACACCAAACACACTGATACAATGCAAAATAAAAATCACATTAGTTTGCCCCCCAGTGCCCTTTCCTGCAGTTTTACTGTACTTTTTATATATATATATACACATACTTTAACTTTTTTATAGTTTTTTATTATATTATAATTTACGATTTTGTGTTTCAAACTTTATCATACCCGAGATGATATAAAGAAGAACGCACAGTAAAAAAAAATTATATGTAAATAGTTGGTTTGGGCTGCTCATTCTTAGGAAGTACATGCAAAATAATGATACCGCTTTCAGCACCTAAAATCCGAAAGAATCATACCGCCAGGGAGGTTAAAGTAACAGGCTTCCCCCCCCCCCCACCCCACCGCTTCCCCAACAGCGCATACTCACCAGCTTTCTCTTTTGCTCCCCCACGGCTCCTTTCAGTTGCCAGGAATCAAGAAAAGACCCAGCATTTCACATGACTTGTTCCATGTGACTGTGTTGAGCCAATCACAAAGCACCAAAAGTAAAGGTAAGGTGAGTATGTTCTGCATGTGAATAAGGTGGGGATTAAAGTGAACCTGTTGCACTACCTAAGCCAGATCTGCTGCAGACCTTAAACTATTTAGATCGCATATCTAAACTAGAACCGCAAACATATGGAAGTGGTAAAATTCAATGACATCAGTGAATAGGTATTATAAGCACAGAAAGTCAATAAAGAAAAGAAACAAAAAATAATAATTGTGCAGCATCCCCAGGCCGGTTTAGAGGAGGAAAGGTCTATAAAATAGTTAGAGATAACTGCTGTTGGTACCGTCTCCAACTTTATACACCCGTCATAGTGCAAACAACTTACAGTGGGTGGAGGAGTCAGAGGAAGACACATCATTTAAACAAACATTTTCTGGCTTCTTCTGACCATCTCCTTCTTCCCGTAAAGAATTCCTTGCGGGCATGCCATGATTCAAAACTCGATCTGTAGAAAATGGGAAATAAGGTAAGGGCAAGGTTCCTGGAGGAAAACATGGGTCTAGCAGATGATACTTTGGAATTTAACCTGGAAAACCACATTATTAGGGGCAGTAAATGGGTTTATGTTTTGTTTGTACATGAATACTGGCCATTCCACAGTTACTAGAGCAATCTTCACCACGCTGCAAGAGTACTGTATCTGTCTGAGAAGTGCTGAAAAGTTATGAAGACTGGTTCCTGATGATCAGTCAAGAGTGTCTGCAGGATTTCAATACATCTGTGTATGTGCCTGATGTGTAATTTGGTCAGTAACCAACAAGAGACACCAAAGCTGCACGCACTTTGGCAATGCTTTACTCCACCATCTTTAACCACTTAAGCCCCAGCCCTATTTCGGACACTTTTTGTTTACAAGTTAAAACCAGTATTTTTTCCTAGAAAACTACTTAGAACCCCCAAACATTATATATATATATATATATATATATATATATATATATATATATATATATATATATATATATTTTTTTAGCAAAGACTCTGGAGAATAAAATGTCAGTCATTGTAATATTTTTTGCCACGCGGTATTTGCGCAGCGGTCTTTAAAACACAATTTTTTTTGGAAAAATTTTGAAAAATCACATTTCACTGCATTTAAAAAATACTAAACAGTAAAGTTAGCCCATTTTTTTGTATATTGTGAAAGATGATGTCACGCCGAGTAAATAGATACCCAACATGTTACGGTTTAAAATTGTGCCCCCCCCCCCCCCCCGTGGGATGGCGACAAACTACGGTCAAATTTATTTATCGGTTACCAGTTTAGAGTTAGAGTGTAGTTCTTTTTTTTTAAATTATTGCCCACGCTCTGGCGATCGCGGCGATACCTCACATGTGTGGTTTGAACAGCGATTTCATTCGCGGCTTGACTTCCGTATACGTTTTTTTTTTGTGCGCGAGCTAACGGTGAGGGGGGCAGCTAAATTTTTTTTTTTTCCTTTTTATTTATTTTTTTAACTTTATTACAGGTTTTTAAAAAAAAAAAAAAAAAATCTGATCACATTTATTGCTGTCACAAGCAATGTAAACATCCCTTGTGACACCAATATGTAGTGACAGGTACTCTTTATGGAGGGATCGAGGGTCTAAAAGACCCTAGAACCCTCCACTACACTTCCTTGTATGCAAAACGCCGAAAACGGCATTTTTGTATACAGCCGTTTTTTAAAATTTGCCGCTTTTTGCAGCACAGTAACCCGGAAGTGACATCATGGACACTGCCTCCGTGTTACGTCATCGGAGTCCCGATCGAAACCGTTTCCGGCATTGATCGGGACTCCATCCAGCCGGTGGACGTGCCGGCTGGGTGTTCGGGGCTCCCGGTGGGACGGGAGCCCCGAGCAAAGTCACGGAAGGCGGCGGGAGGAGGGGGGGACGTCCCCTCCCGCTCACCCGGGTAACGATCGAGCGGCTCCCGAGCCGCATCGGTCGTTACTGAAGGAAAGCCGACCATTGGCTGTTAACCACGGTACCGGGATGATGCCTCTAGCTAGAGGCATCACCTCGGTATGCCCCCGCAAAGTCTGCCGACGTAGATGTACGTCAATATGCGGTAAGTGGTTAAGATTCTTTTTGTCAGTGAAGGTACAATGCATCGCAGTAGCCTCTGGTGTAGAGTCTAAATATACACTGCTCAAAAAAAATGAAAGGAACATGTTGAAAACACATCAGATCTCAATGGGGAAAAATATTATACTGGTATGGACTGGGTAATGTTATAGGAACCAAAGGATGCCACATTGTTTGATGGAAATGAAAATGATCAAAAAATCAAAGTGAAAAAATTATGCAGCAGGCTAGTTCAGTTTGCGGAAATTTCATTGCAGCAACTCAATATAGTAGTCAGTATTTTGTATGGCCTCCACGTGCTTGTATGCATGCCTGACAACATCGGGGCAGGCTCCCAATGAGACGATGGATGGCGTCCTGGGGTATTTCCTCCCAGATATGGACCAGGGCATCACTGAGTTCCTGAACAGACTGAGGTGTAACCTGGCGGAATCGGTTGGACCGAAACATAATGTCCCAGAGGTAGTCTATTGGATTTAGGTCAGGCAAGCGTGGGGGCAATTCAATGGTATCAATTCCTTCATCTTCCAGTAACTGGCAGCATACTCTCGCCACATGGGGCTGGGCATTGTCGTGTACCAGTAGGACCCCAGGACCCACTGCACCAGCATAGGGTCTGACAATGGGTCCAAGGATTTCATCCCAATACCTAATGGCAGTCAGGGTGCCATTGTCTAGCCTGTAGAGGTGTGTGCGTCCCTCCATGGATATGTCTGCCCAGACCATCACTGACCCACCACCAAACTGTTAATGTTGAACGATGTTAAAGGCAGCATAACTTTCTCCACGGCTTCTCCAGACCTTTCATGTCCGTCACATGTGCTCAGGGTGAATCTGCTTTCATCTGTGAAAAGCACAGGGCGCCAGTGGCGGACCTTTCAATTCTGGTCTTCAATGGCAAATGCCAATCGAGCTCCACGGTGGCGGACAGTGAGCACAAGACCCACTAGAGGATGTCAGGCCACCCTCATGAAGTCTGTTTCTGAATGTTTGGTCAGAGACATTCACACCAGTGGCCTGCTGGAGGTCATTTTGTAGGGCTCTGGCAGCGCTCATCCTGTTCCTTCTTGCACAAAGGAGCAGATACCGGTACTGCTGATGGGTTAAGGACCTTCTACGGCCCTGTCCAGCTCTCCTAGAGAGACTGCGTATCTCCTGTAATCTCCTCCATGCTTTTGAGGCTGTGCTGGGGAACACAGCAAACCTTCTGGCAATGGCACGTATTGATGCGCCATCCTGGAGGAGTTGGACTGCCTGAGCAACCTCTATAGGGTCCAGGTATCGCCTCATGCTACCAGTAGTGACACTGACCCTAGCCAAATGCAAAACTAGTAAAAAACAGTCAGAAAAGAGGAGTAGGGTAAAAAAAATGCCAGTGACCTCCACATGTAAAACCATTCCTATTTTGGAGGTCATCTCATTGTTTCCCATCTAGTGCACCTGTTAATTTCATTGACACCAAAGCAGCTGAAACTGATTAACAACCCCCTCTGCTACTTAACTGACCAAATCAATATTTTGTTATTATTGTTATTCTGATTAAAAAGTGTTCCTTTCATTGTTTTGAGCAGTGTAGTTTAACCACTTCCTGCCCGCCCTATAGGCAAAAGACGGCGGGAAGGTGGTTACATTATCCTGACCGGACGGCAGAGCGGCAATCGGTGATGCGGCGTTTCACTCTGACACACCGCATCTCTGATCTAGGTTAAGATCCTACTGACGTAGGCTCTATACCATGTGAACAGCTGTGTCCAATCACAGCTGGTCACATAGTAAATAGGAAGTGCCGCTGATCGGCTTTCCTCAGTTCATGCCTGACAGGCACGAGTAGAGGAGAGCCGATCTGCGGCTCTCCTGACGGGGGGGTCTGCACTGGAAATGAGAGCATTGATTACCAGTGCAGACCCTTGGGGGGGTGCCACTAGAACCACCCATGACCCCAGGGATGCCCACCCATGACCCCAGGGATGCCCACTATGGCCACCAGGGATGGCAATCAGGGCTCAGGGAGCCCGCCAGTGCCCTCACCAACAGTGCTGCCCACCATTGCAATCTATCAGTGCCACCCACCAGAGCCCATTATTGCCCAGCAGTGCCACCTATCAGTGCCCATTAGTGCCACCTATCAGTGCTGCCTATCAGTACCCATCAGTCTCGCCTATCAGTGCCCACCAGTGCTGCATATCAGTGCTACCTATCAGTGCTGCCTATCAGCGCTGCATATTAGTGCCACCCCATCGTTGCCTGTCAGTGCGGCCTCATCAGTGCGGGGAAAAACGTATCTATTTACAAAATTTTATAACAAACGAAAACATTTTTTTTTTTTTTTTCAAACTTTTCTGTCTTTTTTTATTTGTTTAGCAAAAAAGAAAAAACCTTGCGGTGATCAAATAACACCAAAAGAAATCTCTATTTGTGGGGAAAAAAAATGACATAAATTTGGTTTGGGTACAGTGCTGCATGACCGCGCAATTGTCATTCAAAATGCAACAGCGCTAAAAGCTATAAAAATTGGCCTGGGCGGGAAGGGGGAAAAGTGCCCTGTATTGAAGTGGTTAACATTATAGAGACATATGCTTGAAAAAGTATTCATACCCCCTTGAAATTTTCCACATTTTGTCATGTTGCAACCAAAAACGTAAATGTTTTTATTAGGATGTTATGTGATAGACCAACACAAAGTGGCACATTATCGTGATGTGGAAGGAAATTATAATTTTCAATTTTTTTTACAAATAAATATCTGAAAAGTGTGGCGTGCATTTGTATTCAGCCCCCTTTACTCTGATACCAATTGCTTTCAGAAGTCACCTAAGTAATAGAGTCCACCTGTGTGTGTGTAATTTAATCTCAGTATAAATACAGATGTACTGTGAAGCCCTCAGAGGTTTATTAGAGAACCTTTGTGAACAAACAGCATCATGAAGGCCAAGGAACACACCAGACAGGTCAGGGATAAAGTTGTGGAGAGGTTTAATGCAGGGTTAGGTTATAAAAAAAATATCCAAAGTGTCGAACATTTCACAGAGCACTGTTCAATTCATCATCCAAAAATTGAAAGAGTATGGCACAACTGCAAACCTACCAAGACATGGCCGTCCACCTAAACTTACAGGCTGGGCCAGGATTAATTAGAAGCAGCCAAGACGCCCATGGTAACTCTGGAGGAGCTACAGAGATCCACAGCTCAGGTGGGAGAATCTGTTTACAGGACAAACATTAGTCGTGCACTCCACAAATCTAGACTTTATGGAAGAGTTTCAAGAAGAAAGCCATTGTTAAAAGAAAGCCATAAGAAGCCCTTTTTTCAGGAAGCCATGTGGGGGACACAGCAAACCTGTGGAAGAAGGCGCTCTGGCCAGATGAGACCAAAATTGAACTTTTTAGCCTAAAAAGCAAAACGCTACCGGTATGTGAGAGGGAAAACTAACACCGCACATCACCATGAACACACCATCTCCACCGTAAAACATGGTGGTGGCAGCATCATGTTGTAGGGATGCTTTTTTTCAGCAGGGACAGGGAAGCTGGTCAGAGTTGATGGGAAAATGAATGGAGCAAAATACAGGGCAATCTTAGAGGACAACCTGTTAGGGTCTGCAAAAAACTTGACTGGGGCGGAGGTTCACCTTCCAGCAGGACAACTGCCCTAAACATACAGACAGAGCTACAATGGAATGGTTTAGATCAAAGCATATTCATGTGTTAGAATGGCCCAGTCAAAGTCCAGACCTAAATCTAATTGAGAATCTGTGGCACGACTTGAAGCTGTTCACAGATGCTCTCCATCCAATCTGACAGAGCTTGAGCTATTTTGCTAAGAGGAATGGGTGCAAATTTGACTTTCTAGATGTGCAAAGCTGGTAGAGACATCCCCAAAAAGACTTGCAGCTGTAATGCAGCGAAAGGCGGTTCTTCACATGTCTTACTTTTGTTGCTGTATTAAACTGAAGCACCCAGCTAGCTCTCTAGTACTTCCATGCACACTGTAGTTGGCTCCGCCTCTCTCACTTGCAGGAAGATCATTCAATGGGTGTGCCAGCATTCACACTGCACCCGCATCTCCCTTGTCCCTATCCTTCACTCAGTGAGAGCCGCTCAGGAGATCAGATCTGTGGGAGCCATTGGGAGACAAGCTGTCACTTGTAAGCACAGAAGCCAGACTTTTGGGTTTACAAGTGATTGTGGTGAGCAGGGAGCCGTGGGCCTGAGCCAGAGGTGGTGGAACTGAGTTTTCCACCAAGTTCCAGCTGAAAAAAAAGCCCTGCTAATTACACATGTAACGATCACAATGGTGTACTTTTTGCATTAATGCTGTTCAAATAAACTTTCATACTAACCATAATATTCCTTGTCAGTCTGTAGTAAGATGTCCTCTGCCGCCACCTCCTGTACTGTTCCCGTGCGTAAAAATGTCCTCCT
Organism: Pelophylax lessonae; assembly: GCF_965119305.1. NCBI lineage: Eukaryota > Metazoa > Chordata > Amphibia > Anura > Ranidae > Pelophylax > Pelophylax lessonae. Next base: position 515,468,337 of record NC_138772.1, on the reverse strand, counting down.
TTCAGCATCTTGTGTGGATTTTGTGAGTTGTTCTGTTTCTAGCTGCCCAAGTCTGTCAGACGCCTCAGCCCACTATTTACATAGGAGAAAACAAGCAAGCAGCTTACTAATTCAACAATGCAGAGCAGTGTGTAAAGCTCAGTATCCCCCATTAGTAAACATTAATATAAGAAACCGCCGCACGACTATATACGGCGGCGGTCAGCCCCGGCCAGGCAAAGTGACGTGTATATATACGTCACTAGCCTGTCACTTCCTTGTGAGCCAATAGCGGGCGAGCGCGCGCCCGCGGAGGCGCGCGCCCGCCCGCCCCGGCTCATTCCCTGGGAAGTCAGTGCGTGTGACCGCCGGACCAGATGTCCGCCAGTCACTCGCGATCGTCCACCGTGAAGGGAGAAAGGCAGACGGCTTATGTAAACAAGCCGCCTGTCATTCTCCCCTGTGTAGGAATGGTGATCATATGGTTCTACTATGTAGGACCGTTGATCACTGTTCCTACACTAGTAGCCATGTCCAATCACAGTAACAAGCACGCCCAATAGGGACACACTTAACCCCTCCTTCCCCAAGTTAACCCCTTTCCTGCCAGTGTCATTTTGCAGTAACAGTGCATATGTATAGCACTGATTACTGCAGTAATGTCACTGGTAACCCCAAAAGTGTCAAAAATGTCAGTCAAGGGTCCGATCTGTCCACCGCAATGTCGCAGTACCGCAAAAAAAAAAAAAAAAAATCGCAGATCGCCGCCATTATGCGTTAAAAAAAACACCAAAAATGACAGAAATCTTTCCCTTAGTTAGTAAACGCAATAACTTTTGCGCAAACCAATCAAAATACGCTTATTGTGATTTTTTTTTACCAAACATATGTAGCAGAAAACAAATTGGCCAAAAATGTTAAAAAATTTGGATTTTTACATTTTTTGGGGGGGGGGATGTCATATAAAAAATGTGAAAAATATTGTTGTTTTTGCAAAATTTACGCTATTTTTTAGTTTATAGTGCAAAAAGTAAAGATCGCACAGGTGATCAAATACCACCAAAAGAAAGCTCTGTTTGTGGGAAAAAAAGGACATAAAATTTGTTTAGGTGCAGCGTCGCACGACCGCGCAATTGTCCGTTAAAGTCACGCAGTGCCGAAATGCAAAAAAAGCCCTGGTCAGGAAGGGGGTAAAATCTTCCGGGGCTTAACCACTTGCCGACCGCCGCACGCCGATCTACGTCGGCGGTCAGCCCCTCACAGGCAAAGTGACGTAGGGCTACGTCACTAGCTTGTGAGGGTCTAGGGAGCGAGCGCGCGCAGCCGGAGGCGCGCTCCCGCGTGGTCACGGACCCCCCCGCGCGTGTGACCGGCGGATCCGATGTCCGCCGGCCACTCTGCGATCGGCGGGGGAGAGGGAGAAAGTCAGGCAGCTTGTGTAAACAAGCTGCCTGTCATTCTCCCCTCTGTATGAGAGCTGATCATATGGATCTACTATGTAGATCTGTTGATCACTCTGCATACAGCTGAAGCCACAGCCAATCACAGTAAGAATCACGCCCCTAGGGACACACACAGCCCCTCCCTCTCAAATAAAGTTAACCCCTTCACTACCAGTGTATTTTTACAGTAACAGTGCATATATATAGCACTGATTACTGTAGAAATGTCACTGGTAACCCCAAAAGTGTCAAAAATGTCAGTCAAGGGTCCGATCTGTCCGCCGCAATGTTGCAGTACCGCAAAAAAAAAAAAAATCGCAGAACGCCGCCATTACGCGTTAAAAAAAAAAACAACAAAAATGACAAAAATCTTTCCCTTAGTCAGTAAACGCAATAACTTTTGCGCAAACCAATCAAAATACTCTTTTTTCGATTTTTTTTACCAAACATAGGTAGCATAAAACAAATTGGCCGAAAATGTTAAAAAATTTTGATTTTTACATTTTTTTTTGGGGGGAATTTCATATAAAAAAAAGGGAAAAATATTGCTATTTTTGCAAAATTGACGCTCTTTTTTTGTTTATAGCGCGTGATCAAAAAATCGCACAGGTGATCAAATACCGCCAAAAGAAAGCTGTTTGTGGGAAAAAAAGGACGCCAAATTCGTTTAGGTACAGCGTCGCACGACCGCGCAATTGTCCGTTAAAGTCACGCAGTGCCGAATCGCAAAATACCCCCTGGTCGTTTAGCAGCCAAATCCTCCGGGGCTTAAGTGGTTAATATAAATATGTTCCTGTGCGGATTGTTCAGTTGAATTCAAGTTAATACAGGAGACCTTTCTAAAAAGATAAGATGGCGGCCACTTGCCTTTCGAGTTTCCAGCTCTTTGACGACATCATGCAGCTGCTTCTCCTGCTCTTTAACACCCTCGGTCAGTTTCAACATTTCTTCATAATGTTTGCTGCGCTTTAGGTCCTCCTGCTGCTGTTTGTGAAGAGCCTGGATTTTCCACTCAGTCTCCGAGCACAGATTATCAGCTTTTGCCAAACTCTCTTCCAGCAGCTGAAGGGATATTGCAGGACAGACAAGTCTAAGACGGGCAATGTGCTAACAACATACATCCACACACTATATGGACAATATTATGTGAACACCTCTTCAAATGATTACGCTTAGGGGTTTCTAAGGAAGGGTAGTTAATGCTACGCTATACAAAGCCAGATTAAGCCATTAAAGAGGAGCCCCAGTCTCTTAAGTGAAAATTAAAGTCAGCAAATAAAAAAAAGGTAGCTGCTGACATTTATTAAACAGCCTGTCCCACAGTCAGTCTATGCTCACCCCAGCCACATTCTCCCTGTGTCCTCCCTCACTGGCATCTTTACTATGGTGCCAACTGTGCATGTGTGAGTGGCGCTGCGCACTGTGAATGGTCCCGCAGTCTTCTGGGACCGGTCGTGTGTCCCAGAAGACTTCGGGGGGGGGGAGTAGGAGAGAGAACTGTCAAAATCAGGTACCTGCTTCCACTGTTATACGATACAGTGGTGTAAATAGGGATCTATCTACCTACCAGAGGATTTTTAAGTCCCTTAAAGGGGAAGGTGCATGTTGACCTGCGGAAGGACAAAAATGGAGGCGAGAGCATAGTTTGGAAGGTGGCGGGATTCACAGAATAGTTTCTCCACATTTTGGACTTTGTCTATTATGTTCTAGCAGTATATATAACACCATTGGATGTGTACATTAATTGTTTATCACTGATATTGGAATCACAGTGTTGTCATGTTTTAGTGCATTGGCTGATTTTGCGATTTATGATTTATTTACATAGTGCATTATATTTTATTTGTTTTAGTTGTATGTAGGGCGTCACATTGAGTGTTTTTATTGTGGTAGTTTACTGTAGAACCCATAGGGGAGCACTGTACCATCTTTCTACTTTTTCATATCTATGGGCATGCAGGTGGATCTTATAAAAAAGAGATTCAAATCTCGCCTCTTTGTATCTGCATTCACAAGGCAGCTTTAGAAAGACTGCAAGAAAAATAAAAGTGACAAGTACATAGAAGGACAAAAAAAAAAGCTGCAGAGAGAACAGCGGTTTTACCCTACGTTTAATCTTTCACCTGTCCCTTTTACGTTTCTATATGCATGTCTACGCTTCTAAACAGCAGTGTATGCAAAGTCTTGCTATCCCCCCAATAGAACACGTTCTCGCAGCCATGGTATCAAACATAACAGACAGACTTAGGATTAAAGAAAAGATTCTGCAGTTATGTGAGGGTCCACTCTGGGTATGGTAGCCTGACCTGACTTTTCCCCTACACCTCCTGTCTTTAACCCTCTATTTTCCTACTCAAATTCAAAATTCAAAATTCAAATTCAAATTCAAAATAAGCTTTATTGGCAGGACCAAGTACATTTTAGCATTGCCAAAGCAGTTTGGTTTGGGGGGGGGGGGGGTAATATAAAGGGGAATGGGGGGTGAGTCTATGTAAAGGATTTTTAAGTCCTCAGTTTTTCATGTCCCTCTCAGTCTGTGACTCTCTTTATTCTCTCAAGCTACTCCTCCAACAGGGCGCTCACCTAACAGAGCACTTTTGGATCACACAAAGTATTTTCTGGAAAGTTTATGTACCCCCTTTGGGTACAATCAATATCTCAATACCCCGCCTAGCGGGGAAGCATGTCTCTATGTATACTAGAATGGGATGACATGCAGTCAATCAACCTGTGTCATCATTCCTACTAGTCTGTACAGCTAACTTATAGATCAAAAGTGGTGGTCTCCCTGCCCTCCCACATTTGCTCAATGGCAAAGTGCAGTCACTGCTAATGCGGAAAGAGAGAAATTATTGTATCAGCACAGGGGCTGCCCATAAAAAATACAAAAGGTATAGCCCCCCTGGTTAATCTCCATTTTGTTGAACTTTCTTTTGGTTCCCTCACCCCCCCCCCCCCCCCCCCCCAAGTCTTTGTCCTTGCAAAGACTTGTAATGCGGAAGAGGAAAACAAGTTTTGGCCATACTTTTTCTTTAAGTGAACCCTTCCCCCCACCCCTCAACAGCTTTGCACTGCTAATATCAAAAGACATTTAAGTCTTTTTTTTTTTAAGTATTCTGTTGCTTATGCTTACTTTACTCTAGCTTCCTGGTAAATTGGGGCACTGCCAACGTAGTCAGTGTTTCACAGCTGCCCTGATGGGAAGGCTAGATCACTAGTCCCTTCCAAGGAGATCATATCTGTACATTGTGGGATCTCACCAGATTTAGAAGGAAAAGGGGTTTTTACTCACATGACTGTTTATGTGCTGCAATGGCTTCAGCGACATGTCTGCTAGTGCAACACCGTTCATTCTGCCATAACTATAGCAATGTATAAACAATATTAAACAGCACCAGACCTCAGGCAGCACATGCACGAGATCTGGCAGTGACTTCACTGGTGGACTGGCAGTAAAAAACACACAAGAAATAGCTGGTCAACGATGACCTGTAATAGTCAAAATGGCGGCAAGTATCATTGGAGAAGAAGAGGAGCATTAGCACGTGGCAGTACTGAAACTAACCTTCTGGTCCTTTAGATCAGCCTCAGTTTCCATTAGCCTCCAGAACATCTGTTCTTCCAGGTCAGCCTTCCTTCGGTTGGTGTCAAGTTCTCCTTTAACTTCCTGTCTCTCTTTTTCTTGCTCTTTAGCAAGTTGCTGTCAAAATGAATACAATGTGGGTATGTTTACTGTCTATTCACATACAGAAAATTACAAAGGAAAATATACCTGCCGCTTCTACAAGCCTACCAAACTGGCCAAGCTTTTAACTACGCTCAGGTTAATAGAGTTGGAACAGTCACTGGGGTTATTTCAATATAAAGAGGGGCTATCCAGCACTAATAAACATATATTGATATACTCTGTGGTCCTGCAATCATCCTTGAGCTGCTGCATTAGCCCTCATAATAATAATTTGGCAGATCTACATGCTTAATAAATGTCCCAGCTCAATTCGTAATGGTGATATGCCATGTACAGTTACTCATACTAACCAACCAAAGCTGACCGAAGTGGGATCAATGAAAGTTGAATTCTGATTGGCTAGTATGGATATCTGTAGCCTGCTCTTATCTGAAATAGAAACGGTGTACATAGACGGAGGGCCAGGATCCCTGACCTACATTATTCACAAAGAGCAAGTGCTTCACTGAGTAAGGAAGAAAAATGACAGATGTGTAGCAAGCAAGTTGATGGTTGAACATTGCCTTTAAGGAGACCTTAAAGTTAGTATTCTGTGAAAGAGGCACTAATAATCACATATTTGTAAAGTGGTCAAGCCTGCACAACTGCCTTTTATGCAACTCTGGAGTGCAGCCCCTTCCTGAAACATCAATGTACATAATTGCCAGCACACCATGGATCTTCAAATATTATCCAAAGGTTTTATTCAAAAGTGATCATATCACAGCGAAACAGTGCAACATTTCGAGGCTACACAGGATAAAAGGGGTCCGAAACATGGCTCTGAAACTTTGCACTCTTTCGCTGTGATGTGATCACTTTTACATAAAAACTTTGGATGCTATTTAAAGATCCATGGTGTGCTGACAGTTATGTATTTTGACCTGTGATGATTCCAGCTGGCTGTTGCTGCAGCACCTGCTATCCTTAAGCAATGGGAATGGTCCTTGCTGTAACATGGCTTTTATTTCTGGTAAAAAGAGCTATAAAAAAAGTGGATTTTTGTACTTCTCGTAAAATCCATTTCTCTGAGTCCATCGACTGACACAGCGCTCCATAAATTATAACTACTGGGTTATATTGCCTCCTCCAGGAGTAGGACTAAGCAGAACAAAAAACACCTGGTTACGCCCATGGCCCCCCTCAGCTGTTATATAACCCCCCTCTCTGCTCTAGGTAATCAGTTTAGTAGAAAGCAGTATTAGAAGTACCAAAACTCCATAGAGGGGTGGGTGCGGTGTCCGAACTCAGAGAAATGGATTTTACAGTAAGTACAAAAATCTCATTTTCTCTTGCGTTCATCGACAGACACAGCGCTCCATAAATCATAATTTCTGGGATGTCCAAAAGCAGTGCCAAAGGAAATATGAGGGGTGGGGAAAAACCAACTGCACAGAGCAGGGAAGTATAACTTTTTTTTTTTTTTTTTTTAAAAACAAGACTTTACAATCACTTTAAAGTTTATGTGAGTGTAAAGGCAGGTGTCCTGATACTTTTGGTAATATGCTGTATCTCCTCACCTCATCTTCCTAGGACAACCAAAAATCTTGGATTTCCTCTCACTTTCTGAACTGGAGACAATGGTCGCCAGTACCAAGAGAAATTAAATCTCCACAGTGGGGACACAGACAACAATAAAAACCTGACAAGGGATCCAACACTTTCCTACTCTTTACATACACTTTAATTTATACTGTACAGTGCCTTGCGAAAGTATTCGGCCCCCTTGAACTTTGCGACCTTTTGCCATATTTCAGGCTTCAAACATAAAGATATAAAACTGTAATTTTTTGTGAAGAATCAACAACAAGTGGGACACAATCATGAAGTGGAACGAAATGTATTGTATATTTCAAACTTTAACAAATAAAAAACTGAAAAATTGGGCGTGCAAAATTATTCAGCCCCTTTACTTTCAGTACAGCAAACTCTCTCCAGAAGTTCAGTGAGGATCTCTGAATGATCCAATGTTGACCTAAATGACTAATGATGATAAATAGAATCCACCTGGGTGTAATCAAGTGTCCATATAAATGCACCTGCACTGTGATAGTCTCAGAGGTCCGTTTAAAGCGCAGAGAGCATCATGAAGAACAAGGAACACACCAGGCAGGTCTGAGATACTGTTGTGGAGAAGTTTAAAGCCGGATTTGGATACAAAAAGATTTCCCAAGCTTTAAACATCCCAAGGAGCACTGTGTAAGCGATAATATTGAAATGGAAGGAGCATCAGACCACTGCAAATCTACAAAGACCTGGCCGTCCCTCTAAACTTTCAGCTCATACAAGGAGAAGACTGATCAGAGATGCAGCCAAGAGGCCCATGATCACTCTGGATGAACTGCAGAGATTTACAGCTGAGGTGGGAGACTCTGTCCATAGGACAACAATCAGTCGTATACTGCACAAATCTGGCCTTTATGTAAGAGTGGCAAGAAGAAAGCCATTTCTTAAAGATATCCATAAAAAGTGTCATTTAAAGTTTACCACAAGCCACCTGGGAGACACACCAAACATGTGGAAGAAGGTGCTCTGGTCAGATGAAACCAAAATCGAACTTTTTGGCAACAATGCAAAACGCTATGTTTGGCGTAAAAGCAACACAGCTCATCACCCTGAACACACCATCCCCACTGTCAAACATGGTGGTGGCAGCATCATGGTTTGGGCCTGCTTTTCTTTAGCAGGGACAGGGAAGATGGTTAAAATTGATGGGAAGATGGATGGAGCCAAATACAGGACCATTCTGGAAGAAAACCTGATGGAGTCTGCAAAAGACCTGAGACTGGGACGGAGATTTGTCTTCCAACAAGACAATGATCCAAAATCTACAATAGAATGGTTCACAAATAAACATATCCAGGTGTTAGAATGGCCAAGTCAAAGCCCAGACCTGAATCCAATCGAGAATCTGTGGAAAGAACTGAAAACTGCTGTTCACAAACGCTCTCCATCCAACCTCACTGAGCTCTAGCTGTTTTGCAAGGAGGAATGGGCAAACATTTCAGTCTCTCGATGTACAAAACTGATAGAGACATACCCCAAGTGACTTACAGCTGTAATCACAGCAAAAGTTTTATATCTTTATGTTTGAAGCCTGAAATGTGGCAAAAGGTCGCAAAGTTCAAGGGGGCCGAATACTTTCGCAAGGCACTGTATATGCTAGAAGATGTTAGAGGTATCTGTACAGTAATTCCAAGTTTCATCTGCAGGTTACATTTTAAACAGACTCCCAGTAAAATGGAGCAGGGGTGGCAGCACCTATTACTTTTATGGTTAGCATTTTTATTACCCTAACATTCATATTCCCATCAGAGTACTTGTGTAGTTCTCGTTATACACAATAATAGAACATCCAGAGAGACCTTGGACCAGAACATACTTGCTCATAGAAGCGTCTCTGGGCCTCCAGTTCCATCTGTTTGAGCTCCACATCTTGCATGACCGCCACAGTTTCTCTTTCTCGCATGCACATCTTGCGTTCAATCTCATCATCCAGGCGTTTGAGCTCCATCTTGCGCTGATCCTGCTGGTATCTCAAGAAGCGCCTACGTGCAGCATCCAGAAGCTGGAGCTCCTTTGATTTGAGCTCTCTTTTGACAGTTGCCAACCTAGGAAAATGAGTTTTATTAATGTGGCGGGGTTACATTCTGAGAATGAAGATGATGTCGGCACCTAAAGCAATGCAGCCAGCTATACAAAATGAATGACAGATACTCTAAATTTAAAAGATACGTTTTCATGAATGACTGTAGTCTATCTATAAACGGTTCTTAAACCTTTCACGTCTAAGGGTTAAAACAAATGTAAATGCCTAAGCACAATTTTGCAACTTTGACGTGTTGGTATAACTGTACATATTGTCACAACTACTTTGTGTATCTAGATGGATTGATTATACCTTGTTTTTGTTCAGGACAAAATAGGCTTTCTTTTGGTGGTTAACGGTAATGGATATCTCCTCATTTATTTATTTTTATTATAAAAGAAAAAAACTGGCCTAAAATGGTAAAGAAAAAAAACACGTACTTTTTTTAATTTAGCTGTAGATTTCTTGTTATTACCTTAATTTGCAACCAAAGAAAAACCCAAAATAAGTATCCAGCTCCCAACATTTACAACGATACCACATATGTGTATGTTAGTCGTTATTTGTACCCATAGTACAGCCCAGAATCAATGGTGAACATTTTGCTTTTTTTATCCAGCCTAAAACACACTGACACAGATGACACCGATACCAATTAAAAATGTTTTTTTTTTTTTTTTTAATTCTGCTCAAAATATGCTGACCGTGACCTGTGACCCCAACCTTAACCCTAACACTGACCTTGGCAAACCTTGATCTTTTTATTTATTTTTACACTTTGGTTTGTTTAGATTTTACCCTCCTGCAAGAAGAGGAAGATAGAAGGTATATTTCTCTTCATTCAGAGGAAGTAAGCACAGGGTTGGGTTATGTAGAGTCCTGCGAGCTACCCCCCTAACCTAGATTTTTAAGCTGCTGCAAACACCTCACTCCTCAAAAAGTGCACCGTGCTAATAGTTAAATAGTGTTGCGCAAAATTAAAAATCACTATGTATATATTGATCTAACAATATTAGTGGCAATCCCAAATTGTACCGTGTATGGTATAACTAAAATCCAATTGTTTGATGCAAGGATGATGTAGTGTACACCATACTCTATAAAATCCAAAACATTAATTGATATGTACTCAGTGCTAAATAAATAATTGGCATTAATGATAAGTCAATAAATCAAACTATAAAGTGCTGTGTGTTGGTTCGATACTGATATATCGATTTGCCTTAAATCCTGCAATATGTGCTTACTATGTCCTCTCATGCAAAAAAATAAATAAATGTGGTCAATATCAATATTTAAATTTATAAGCACTTTATGGACTATATGTGATATTGACCACATTTATTTATTTTTTTGCATGAGAGGACATAGTAAGCACATATTGCAGGATTTAAGGCAAATCGATATATCAGTATCGAACCAACACAGCACTTTATAGTTTGATTTATTGATTTATCATTAATGCCAATTATTTATTTAGCACTGAGTACATATCAATTATTGTTTTGTATTTTATAGAGTATGGTGTACACTACATCATCCTTGCATCAAACAATTGGATTTCCTGGCTTCACCTTTGACCTCGCATTTGCGGACCACACACACCATTTATTGGTGTTTTTCTGTACACCTTGCTCTCAGGTGTTCTATTATGTGTAGCACTCACACTTACACCATCCCACTCCTCTCCCACACCCGTTCACCCCCTCACTTTCCCCTCCCTTGGCCGCCAAAAAATCTTACCTGTTTATACAAAATCCTCTATATGTATTTCCAGGCAACACTGTCCTTACACTACTCATATACCCAAGCCTTTACCCTGTGGACTCCAGCCGCATACAACTATTTTTGTGGATGGTACTTTGAAAGCCTTGTTGCAGTTTGAGGGTTTTTTACCCCCCCTCAGTTACAGGTCTGCCTGACCTGTCAGATATCCGCCTATTACCTATAATATACCGGGAGCACACGGAGATATGCCGAGCCTGCTTAATTGGTTTTAACAAATGCAAGCAGAACCATCTTTACACAGTTAAAGCTATGCAAGTATGTATTCATATAGAATTGTTACTCTTTTTCTCCTAAGACTATGTAGAGTTATCCAAATATATTTACTTGTCTCTAACTTGTTTCTATGTTGCTCTCATTGTAGAATTCTATGTGCAATTTTTTACATTACCCCTGAAGAAGAAGCGAACTGCTTCGAAATGCGTTGGGTATTTGAATGTGAAAATTTAACTGCACGCCCCCATAGCTGTGCTGTATTATAACATCTGCTTGCCTATGCTTTTATGTATATGCATTTTCATTGTTGTTTTTATATCTCTTCTATTGTTACAAATAAAAAACTTTTGTTACTTTTTCAAAAATTGTACAATTCTACCTCTTTCTACTAATTTGAGTGCCGTTAAAGTCCCAACCCCTTAGGGGAACCCTCCTTTTCTATTTTTTGTCTTGCTCTCCCGGGATGTGGCACCTCCCCTTATAGGGGTTTGCTGGTTTAGGACAACCCTTTGTATATGTCCCAATCATTAGTATGAGAGCCTGGTCTCTGTGCTAGGAGCGCATGTTGGATAGTCAGACTGGTGTTCTAAAATAGAGCTCAAATCAACAGCGCTGCTTAGGGAGCAAAAGTGCTGTTGATTGGAGCAAGCTGGGGTGTCTCATCACACAGGCTGGTTAGTTTGCATGGAAGAAGCAGTGCGATTCCACAAAGTCCTGGCAGATACAGTACGTCGCTTGACTTCCAGTAGTTGTACCAGGATGATGCCCGTAGCTGCAGGCATCACCCCCACCCCCCACTTTCCCTGGCTTGCTTGGGCTCTCCTGTCCCACCAGGAGACCCGAGCAACAGGCCGGACACCTGAACAAAGCCGGGTTAGGCTTTGATCGGTCTCCATAGCGGTAACCTGGAAGCAATGAACTGACATCACTTCCGATTTATCCGAATGTCATCGGCGCCATTTTCAAAAAAATAAAAGCATTCAAAAATGCCAATCTTGGTGTTGTAAAAGCTTTTAAGTGCAGAGCCACTTTTAAGTGCAGAGGGATCTGGGGTCTCTTTGACCCCAGATCCCTCCATTAAGAGTACATGTCATGTGCCTATTGCTGTCACAAGGAATGTTTATAACAGCAATAAAAGTGGTCAAAGAAAAAAATGTAAAGCAACAGTTTAAATCAAATAATTAAAATAAAGTAATAAAAAGAAAAAAAAAAACATTTTTTTAAGTGTCCCCACCCCCCTGTGCTCTTGCACAAAGGCAGGCGTGCAAACAGCAATCATCACACACATGAGTTATCACCGCAAAGATCAGATCATGGGCAGTAATTCTAGCACAAGACCGCCTCTCTAAATCTAAAGTGGTAACCTGTAAGGGCTTTTAAAGCATTGCCTATGGATAGTTTGTCGCTGTAAATTTTACAAAATAATTAGGGTAGGTAATGTGTTTTGCATTAAATTTAAAAAAAAGTGTATTTCCCAAAAATTGTGTTTTAAAAACCATTGCACAAATACCGTGTGACATAAAAAAAATTGCAAAACCACCAATTTATTCTCTAGGGCCTCTGCTTTAAAATATATATAATGTTTAGGGGTTCTAAGACATTTTTTAGCAAAAAATACTGATTGGTACAAGTAAACAAAAAGGGCCAGAAATGGCCTGGAGCTAAAGTGGTTAACCCTTGAAGCAGCTAACAAAACCTAAAAAAGCAGCCCGAATGCATTACAGTAATAAATATAGAAAGTTTAGTTAGGCTTTAATTTGTGTTTACTGACACTACTATGCTAGATATGGGTATCTAGATTTTCATGCACTCAAGTCTTGAAAAAAGTAGATCACAAGAAGATTTTGAGATAGAACATTGCAGGTGGGTCAACTTACCAGCATCTAACAAAAACTGAAATCTTACTTTTGTCTGGACAGAGCCTATAAGATTATTTTTTTTTTTGCTGAAGTCTCATTTAGCATGGCAATAGCAAAGGTCATTACCTCTGCCTCTGGTACAGCAGCCTTTTCTCCTCATCCATTAGTAGTTGGCGTCTCTGTTGCTCTGCTCCTCGTAGGAGTTCTTGTTGTTGATACCAGGCTGCATCTTCAGCTCTGCGTTTTATTGCTTCTGCCTCAACTTCATGGGTTATTTGTCTGCAAAAAAATTACAAAGATTAGCTTGCAGCTGACTTAAAATACACAAGCCCCCCCCCCCCCTAAAAAAAAAGCCCAGAATTCAGTATTCAGTTTTGGTGATATGTTTAGCCATACGGTGCACCCAATAAAAAAAAAAAAGAATCAAAATCCAGACATGGAAAAAGCAAGCTATTCAAATGCCATAGAAAATAATGAATTGTGGGCGGTGTCTGCAGATTTCTGTTAATATTTGTAGCATTTAAAAATGAAAGCCCTTTAACTCGAATTATATCCTAATATGTAACACGACTGATATATGTTGTTTTACAGTCTATGTTTTGCACTGTACACCTGTAAAATGTTTCTTAAAGAGGAAGTGAACCCTCCTCTGACACTTTTACCTATAGGTAAGCCTATGATAAGGCTTACCTATAGGTACTGTAAATATCTCCTAAACATGTACAGTTTAGGAGATATTTACCTTACATGCAGCCAGTGACGTCACTGGCGCATGCGCTTTGAAGGAACGGCCGCTGGTGCCGTTCCTTCAGAGTCCCGTGCCGTGACCGTCGGCTCCCGCGCGCGTGCACGGGAGTGACGTCACCGCGGCTCCAGCCAATCAGATGGCCGGATGCCGCGATCCCGGAAGACGGGCTACTGAACATGTCGCCCGTCATAGAGGTAAGCGGGCGGCACAACGGGGGCTAGTTCTAAGGTAAGTATTTCATAATGAGCTAGTATGCGATGCATACTAGCTCATTATGTGTTTCTCTTTCAGGGTGAAAAAACAAAAACAAAAACAAAAAACATATCGGGTTTACAACCTCTTTAATATATCTTAGGCCCCTTTCACACTTGTGTGACTTCAAAGTCGCGTGATTTTACCGTGATTTTGACGCGAGTTTGACTGGGCTTATAATGTCTTTTACTCAAAACGCATCAAAATCATGCCAAAAGTAGTGCAGGGACTACTTTGAAGTCGGTGCGACTTCAAGTCGCACAGATATGAATGGGGCTCATTGGAAATAATGGAGAAAAACTTGTCATGCGATTTTGCAGTCCCACAAGTGTGAAAGGGGCCTTATGGTGCTCTTGTTGTTAAACTGTTGTACTCTTATAAAACTAATAAAAATATTTGTTAAAAAAAAAAAAAAAAAAAAAAAATGAAAGCCTTCCATACTTCTCTCGCAAATATTCCAGTTCCTCTTGATGTAGCCTTTCCCTCTCCTGACTCTGATAATCCACAATAAATTTGGGGTATTTATTAAATATGGGATACTGTCCCTTAGTGAGGGGCACAAATTCACTGAGAAGACGCTGAGGGTGGATCTCGGCTGGGGTGGCGTCCATGAGATGATACGATTCTTTTATCATCAGATTGATATCCAGGTTATTCCGGTGATGGAAAAAATACTGCAAAAACACAAAAAGCCCCATAAGCATGTAGAAAAGCTGCATATTAAATGGTTAAAATAACATTAAACGAAAATCCAACATAAACAGGGAAAAGCATGGGAAAGGGGGGGGGGGGGGGGAGAGAACAAGAGAGGAGAAGAAGTAAAGAGAACAAGAGGGAGAGAGGAAAAAAAAGTGGGAAAGGGCAAGAGAGAGGTAGAAAGCAGAGGAGGGAAACAGGGGCTGGGTTTCTTGAGTATGTAAGCGACTCACACGCACTGCCACAATGCATTGCCAGAAGGGGGGGCTATTCACTACTGCAACTTCTTGTGTCCTACTGGACTAGGAAATAGCATATATATATATATATATATATATATATATATATATATATATATATATATATTGGTCATATCATAATTTTCCGATGTAGTCTGTTTTTCACTTGAGCATTTAGCATTTTACTTGTACATATTGTACCCCCGAGGAAGCTATTTGTAGCAAAATGCATTGTCCTATTTAGGGTTGTCTTTTGACTTGTATGATTTGGGAGGTGATGCCATTTTATAGTAAATTGTAGAAGGAGGGGCCTATAGGAACCTTTGGAACCACAGAGGGATAACCATGGCATGTGGTTTTAGGGAGGAATTGTGATCCTGGCAATCACAGCCAGACAGAGAGGGGGAGTCTTAGTAACCTGGAAATTTCTTTGAAAAAGTATTAGATTTTCTAGTATTGAGTGTGGTCATCAGCACACACAGTAGCTAAAGTTATTATCTGTACCCCCAATGACCACTTAGCTTCCTTCATGCGGTCAGAAATGTGAACTCAAGAAAGACATTCATGTACATATGAAGATAGATATAATCAAGTGAACAGCAGCGCTCAAGGTGTGTATTTCAAACAGTCCCGCCTCTGATGATGTCACCTAAGATGAAACGCGTTGGTAGGAGCCTAACCTCATAACGCTGGAGTTGTATGCCACTGGAGGTCGGCCATGTTTTCGGTTTGAAACAAATCTACACCACATCTTTGCCATTTTTTATGCTTGTTGTATTGGAGAAAGTGTGAGTACCCTGTGTGAAGGTTTTATTGGTATAATAAATGTTTTTAACCACTTGGCGACCGCTCACATTGAGCCTACTGCGACAAAGTGGTTCGTTATCGTCCAGCGACGTAGACCTGGACTCCTCCGCTTGTGGGTGGCGCGCGTGCGCCGCCGGAGGCTCGCTCCTGCTGTATTCAGTCACAACGATCGTCGGGGATCGAGTGTGGAGATCCGCCCGCTTGTGTAAACAAAGCAGGCGGATCTCCTAAGTGACAGACAGGGACTGATTGCAGGATTCAGCATAGCTGAACCTGCAATCTGTGCCTGTGTCACACAGTCCCCTCCCCCCACACACGTTAGCAAGCACCAGGCATACATTAACCCCTTGATCACCAGAAAAAAATAACCCCTTCCCTGCCAGTGTCATTTTTACAGTAACAGTGCATATTTATAGCACTGATTACTGTAGTAATGTCACTGGTACCCCCAAAAGTGTCAAAAATGTCAGTCAAGGGTCCAGCAGAAAAAAAAAAAAAAAAAAATCGCAGATCGCCGCCATTACTACTTAGAAAAAAAATAAATAAATAAAAATGACATAAATTTCCCGTAGTTAGTAGCTGCGATAACTTTTGCGCAAACCAATCAAAATACGCTTATTGCGATTTTTTTTTACCAAAAATATGTAGAAGAAAACAAATTGGCCTAAAATGTTAAAAAAAAATTTAATTGGGGGGGGGGGGAATTTCATATAAAAAAAATTGAAAAATATTGTTATTTTTTCAAAATTGTCGCTCTTTTTTTGTTTATAGCGCAAAAAGTAAAAATTGCACAGGTGATCAAATACCACCAAAAGAAAGCTCTATTTGTGGGAAAAAAAAGGATATAAATTTAATTTGGGTACAGCGTTGCACAACCGCGCAATTGTCTGTTAACCACTTAATCCCCAGAGGATTTGGTTGCTAAAAAAACAGGGGGTATTTTGCGATTCGGCACTGCGTGACTTTAACGGACAATGGCGCGGTCGTGCTACGCTGTACCTAAACGAATTTGACGTCCTTTTTTTCCCACAGAGCTTTCTTTTGGTGGTATTTGATCACCCGTGCGATTTTTTGATCATGCGCTATAAACAAATAAAGAGCGTAAATTTTGCAAAAATAACAGTATTTTTCAAATTTTTTTATATGAAATTCCCCCAAAAAAATGTAAAAATCAAATATTTTTAACATTTTCGGCCAATTTGTTTTATGCTACATATGTTTGGTAAAAAAAAAAAAATTGCAAAAAGCGTATTTTTATTGGTTTGCGCAAAAGTTATCGCGTTTACTAACAAAGGGAAAGATTTTTGTAATTTTTGTTGTTTTTTTTTTAACGCGTAATGGCGGCGATCTGCGATTTTTTTTGCGGTACTGCGACATTGCGGCAGACAGATCGGACCCTTGACTGACATTTTTGACACTTTTGGGGTTACCAGTGACATTTCTACAGTAATCGGTGCTATACATATGCACTGTTACTGTAAAAATACACTGGTAGTGAAGGGGTTAACTTTATTTGAGAGGGAGGGGCTGTGTGTGTCCCTAGGGGCGTGATTCTTACTGTGATTGGCTGTGGCTTGAGCTGTAGGAACACTGATCAACGGTCCTACATTGTAGAACCGTGTGATCAGTGTTTCTACACTGGGGAGAATGACAGGTGGCTTGTTTACACAAGCCGCCTGACTTTCTCCCTCTCCCCCGACGATCGCCGAGTGACCGGCGGACATCGGGTCCGCCGGTTACACGCGCGGGGGGGGGTTCGTGACCGCGCTCGCTCCCCAGAGCCTCACAGGCTAGCGACGTAGACCTGTGAGGGGCTGACTGCCGCAGTAAATATACTGTAAGCAGTCGGCAAGCGGTTAAAGTAACGCAGTGCCAAATTGCAAAATAAGGCCTGGTCAGGAATGGGGTAAAATCTTCCGGTCTTAAAGCGGTTAAAAAACTCGCTCATTGAGAATTTTTTTGTTAAAGACATGTAGCTAAATACATTTTGGCCTAAATATATGACAAAAATTGAATATATTGGATATTTTTTAACTTTCAAAGTAGAAAAATATTGTTATTTTTTCAAAAGTGTTGCTTTTTTTTATTAATATCGCAAAAAATGAAAAGTGCAGAGGTGATACCACCAAATACCACCAAAAGAAAGCTCTGTTTGTGGGGGAAAAAAGGACGTAAATTTCGTTTGGGTACGGCGTTGCATGACCGCGCAATTGTCGCACAATGCCGAATCGCAAAAAGTGGCCTGGATGTAAAGCAGGAAAATCCTCCGGTGGTAAAGTGGTTAAAGATGTCTGCACAACGATTGCCCTTTCATTTCTCCATGTACATGCCTTGGAATCTGTGCTTATGCGATTGGATCCAATGACCAAGTGATTGGTACATGCTTTTTCAGACTGCTGTTGAATCCAGTATGATCTGGTAAGAGGTTGCATGTTTAGTTTCCTTGGTGGTGGATTTATCGATTTCACAGTGTCTGTGGATATCTCACTGGAGGTCTGTTTAAAATTCACACCTTGAGCGCTGCTGTTCACTTGATTATACTACATTATCCTCTACCAATAGGACGGTGTGCTAGCAGCTCAAGACCCATTCATTGGACTCCTATTAATTATTGCTGTTTTATGTTTTTTTTTTCCTAGTGCAATATTTTGATCTTTTATTGAAGAGAGATATAAACCTGAATAGACTGGCATCACATTCTACATGGTAACATGTAGAATGTCATATGTAAACAAACACACACAATTTAAATATGGTTTTATTTTGCTTAAATAAATTTAAAATGATGATATTCCTGCTGGGGTTGACCTGCTAGTGACTAACGCATGTTACATTCATTGCACCATTTATAAATTATGAAAGAGCATAGTTATACTGGAAGCTAAATGTCCAATGAGCAGGCAGGTGACACAGGAAGCTGAAATAAGGGGACATCATAGGGTTGATTTACTAAAACTGGAGTGCACAAAATCTGGTGCAGCTCTGCATTGAAACCAGTTTCTAACTTCAGCGTGTTCAAATAAGCTTTGACAAAATACCTGGAAGCTGAGCTCTATGCACAGCTGCAATAGATGTTGCACTCTCCAGTTTTAGTAACTCAACACCCATCTGTCTAGCAGGATTCTGATTGTAAATCACAAGTCCAACCTAAATAAAAAATAAAGATTACAAATCTGTTCAAATCAATTCATGTGCTGTCAGTCCGGGACACTGCACTTAAATTATTCACTAAATGGTACTACACTCCGCTCAAACTCCCTATCTATCCTCAGGCCTCGCCTCACTGCTTCCGTTGATGCTCTCAAGTTGGATCCTTTTTGCATACCTTTTGGAGTTGTGAGAATATATATTCGGTTTGGGCTGACCTTTTTGACCTTGTGTCTAAGATGGTTGGTAAACCAATAACTTTAATGCAATTTCAAATTTTTATTATTCTCCCATTTTCCACACCTCCCTCAACCCTTGGAAAAGATTGATACATGCCCTATGTGTAGCCATGCTGGTAATCGCTTACCAATGAAAGTCAATCTCTGTACCATTTACACAGATGATTTCGAGGATGGATGCTATTATGCTAATGGAGCACATTTTTTATACGATTCACAAATCAAAACCACGTTTTGATGCCGAGTGGGATCCTTGGTTTGTGTATTGTCTTCCTTCTGTAGACTGATCCTGCGACTTTTCATGTGGTCACTTTTTTTTTTTTTACTGTTTGGTTTATGCAATGTAAATTCTATGTCCTATGCGTTGGATTCACCCAGATTTGCTCTATTTTTCTACAGCCATTTGAAAGTGCTTATATCCTACTTCTTTTTTAAGATGTATTTTGTTTTCCTAAAATGTTGGTTATGTTTTCTTTTCCATGGTTTGCATTTAGGATAAAATGGCATTGTATTGTTTGATGCTGTTTCGAATGCAATTCTTTTGATTGTATTTTAACATACTTTTTGCTTTTGTATTTGTATCTATCTCTAGAAACTGCAATAAAAGTTTGTTAAAATAAATAAAAAACAGGGCGTATGTAATTAGCCATATTGCTGGCATTTGACTTTAACCTTTACCAAATTATATTTATACCATTCATATAATGTTACAGATCATCACTGGGTAAATAAACTGAAAACTTAGTATGTAAAGGATAAGTTCACTTTAAATAAATAAATGCACATTTTTTTTGCAGGTAAAAAAAAAAAAAATGAATGGGCATTTATTTGTTCTTTTTTTTTTGGAACCTGTAAAGCATTGCACCATCGCTGGTGCCATTCCAGTCTCCGGCAGATCTCTCAGTGTATCTGTGTGCCCGTACATCCCGACAGCAAGAATCAATGAACTACCAAGGCTCTCCACAGACCCTGGTTCATTGAGAACTACATGCCAACAGCCGCAAAGGATGTTGGGGCTTGTTGTTAATTCACACATGAAGCAGTGTGCATGAATGATGTGACCCTGCGGGGCTCCGCCCAAATGCCCGCTTCAAAAAGTGACAGCTTGTACGGGGAACTTCTCCCCGTACTGCTGTCACAGGGAGTGCAGGGATTGGGCAGCAGCTCCAGCAATGGGAACAGATTACATATGCACCCTAAAAACAAGTGGAATCCTATTTTCCTTATTGCCCTCCTATACTATCTTCATCACTGTACTATAGCAAAAACACTTTCTTTTGAAATCTTAATGCTCTTGTACAAACAAAACATTTTCATCATAGCTTTTAACTTCTATGGATCTCTTAGATTGTAAGCTCTAATGAACAGGGCCCTCTGATTCCAACTGTATTAAATTGTACTGTCTGCCCTTATGTTGTAAAGCGCTGCGTAAACTGTTGGCGCTATAGAAATCCTGTGTAATAATATACATTACAGTAACTTCTGCATACAAAGTGGAGAGGGTACCTCAATGTCTTCCTTCTGGTTGCAGTGCAGTAAAGGAGAGCGGGAGCACAGGACATAGGCCACTACCGCCATTAGCAGGAAGGAGGGATGGTTGGAGAACACATTATCAAACAGCTTCAGCCATTCTTCTCTGGTTAAAACCTCAGAGAACAGAGTTTCCAGGAGTGGCCAGGCATAAACCTGCAAAGAAAGTCACCAAAAAGCCAATTTTTTTTTTTTAAACGTAGAAACAACCTTGTGAAGTTTTAAAAAAGTAATGCATGGCAATGCAGACAGAACACACCATGAGTATTCTTCAATATATTCTCTCAACGCAAAGCACTAAAATAATAAATAATCCCAGGAAAAAAACGGAATTTTTGTAAAATCTTACCTGTAAAATTCCTTTCTCTGAGTCCTCCGACAGTCGCCGCCATCTTCATATTCGTCACAATGGGGTATTAGACTTTGCTCCGAAGGAGTAGCTAGGCAACAGAATATGTTAACATTAACGCTTTTAACATATCCCACCCCCAGGGGGTGGTCCCCTCAGTCAATACCCTCCTACTTCCTGCATCCATATCTCAGTTTCAGTGGAATAGCAGTAGAGTATACAACCAAACCCCAAAAGAGGGGCGGGGGCGGCGACTGTCGGAGGACTCAGAGAAAGGAATTTTACAGGTAAGATTTTACAAAAATTCCGTTTTCTCTTACGTCCTCCGACAGTCGCCGCCATCTTCATATTCGTCACAATGGGGACGTCCCAAAGCAGTGCAAACATGAGGGGTGGGAAACGCAGCCGCGCCGTGAGGCAACGCAGTCTCCACATCAAAGAAAGGAACCTTACCAAAGGAAGGAAACCAGCTGGGCAACATGAAAAAAACTTGAACAGGAGCAACAACCCAGGAAAAGCAAATAACCCAGGGATAAAACACGTATCCCAAAACAGCCAGGGGTCCAAAACAAGGGACCCTAAGGAACTGCCGCACTAAGAACCTTGCGGCCAAAGGAAGCATCTGCCGATGCCTGAACATCCACTTTATAGAATTTTGTAAAAGTGTGCACGGTCGACCAGGTCGCCGCCTTACACACCTGGGCCACAGAAGCCCCATGACGACAGGCCCAAGACGTACTCAGAGATCTAGTAGAGTGCACCTTCACAGGCATAGGGGGAACTTTTCCCTGCAAAGCATATGCCCGTTCAATGATCTGTCTGATCCATTTGGCGATGGTAGAAGCCGACGCCGCAATGCCCTTCCGAGGACCTTCCGGAAGAACAAACAAAGAGTCCGTCTTGCGAAAAGACTCAGTCGATTTAAGGTAAACCCTTATCGCCCGAACAACATCCAAGGAGTGCAACCTCACCTCCTTCGGATGCTTAGGCTTCGCGCAAGGCGAAGGCAAAACAATATCCTCATTGAGATGAAATTCCGAAACTCGCTTCGGAAGAAAAGAAGGGTTAGGTCGCAAGACCACCTTATCCAAGTGAATTCAAATCCCAAGGAGGCAGAGGTTCCCTCCTAGGAGGGACCAGATGTCGCACCCCTTGAACAAAAGTGCCAACCAAGGGGTTAGAAGCCACAGGACGTTGAAAAAGAACGGCCAGCGCAGACACCTGACCCATGACCGTAGCCAGCGCCAAACGCTGGTCGACACCCGTTTGAAGGAAGGACAACACTCGAGAAACCGAGTACGTGCGAGGTGAAAACCCCCTGGACTCACACCAGGCAAAATAGGCCTTCCAAGTACGGTAATAGACCTTCCCCGAGGAAGGCTTCCTCGCGTTGATCAAAGTGTGAATGACCTCAGGGGAGAGACCCCTATCCTTCAGGACCTCGGTCTCAACAGCCAGGCCGTCAAAGCCAGCGACTGTAAAGCAGGATGGAATATCGGCCCTTGAGACAGGAGATCGTCTCGAAGAGGCAGACGCCACGGGGCGTCGACCGCCAGATTCACGAGGTCCGCGTACCAGGACCGGCGAGGCCAGTCCGGCGCCACAAGAATCACCGTGCTGCGTTCTGAGTGCAACCTGCGAAGGAGCCTGGACAGCAATTGAATCGGTGGAAACGCATACATCAGTCGGTACTGATGCCACGGGGCCACCAACGCGTCCGATGCGTCTGCCCGAGGGTCGCGCGTCCTTGCCACGAACCTTTTCACCTTGTTGTTCAGACGAGACGCGAACAGGTCCATATCTGGAAGACCCCACTTCGCGCACAACATCTGGAAGACAGCCGGATGGAGAGACCATTCCCCCTGATCCAGGGTCTGGCGACTCAGATAGTCCGCCTGCCAGTTCTCCACCCCCGGAATGTGAACTGCCGTTATCGCCGGGACGTGAGTCTCGGCCCAAGATAGAATGTCGGCTACTTCCTGAGCCGCTCAGGCACTCCTGGTGCCCCCTTGGTGGTTGATTTAGGCCACCGCCGTGGCATTGTCCGTCTGCACCCGAACCGGACAGCCCTGCAGCCGGTCCGTCCAACGACGAAGGCAGAGATTTATCGCACGCAATTCCAGAATGTTGATCGGAAGGGAGGACTCCACCCTCCGACCAAGTTCCCTGGGCGGACAGAACGCCCAGAACACCACCCCAGCCCGACAGGCTGGCATCCGTGGTGATCACTGTCCACGAGAGAGGACGAAAGGACTTGCCCCGACACCATCGGGGACTGGAGCCACCACAGAAGATCCCTTCTGGTGCGATGGCTCAACGAGATCTGAAGATCCAGAGATTGCGGTCGCCCGTCCCACCTGGACAGGATCTCCGCTTGGAGACCCCGCGTGTGGAACTGGGCAAAGGGGATCGCCTTGAAGGCCGAGACCATCAACCCCAGACATCTCATGCACGTCCGTAGTGACGAGTGCGGAACGTCCCTGAGGGACCTGACTTCCTCCTGAAGAGTCCTGAGTTTGTCCTCCGGCAGGAAGACCTTCGCCTGGACCGAGTCCAGGATCATTCCCAGGTAGGGAAGACGAACCGACGGACCCAGTGTCGATTTTGGAAAATTTATCGTCCAACCAAACTCCTGTAGAGTGTGCATCGTGACGGACAGGTCCTTTTCCAGACCCTGGCTGGTCGCAGACCGAACCAGAATATCGTCCAGATACCCCAGGACAGAGATGCTCTGGGCTCTCAACAAAGCCAGAACCGGTGCAAGCACCTTGGTGAAAACCCGTGGAGCCGAGGCGAGACCAAAAGGTAACGCCACGAATTGGTAATGATCCTCCGCAATGGCGAATCGCAGGTACCTCTGGTGACCCTCGAAAATCGGGATGTGAAGGTACGCATCCTTCAAATCGATGGAGGCCATGAATTCCCCCGGAACCAGGGCAGCCACCACCGACCGCAGGGATTCCATGCGGAACTTGCGAACCCGCACAAAGCGGTTCAGAGCCTTCAAGTCCAGAATTGGACGAACCTTGCCCTCCTTCCTGGGCACGGTGAACAGATTTGAATAAAACCCCCGAAATCTGTCCCGATGAGGCACCGGAACCACCACTCCCTGAGCCCTCAGGTCCCGCACCGCTAGGTGCAGATCCCGCAAACGCTCTGGAGACAGTTGAAGATTTGAGGGAAAGAATCTGCTCTCCGGCCGAGAGAGAAACTCGATCTTGTAGCCAGATCGAACGATCTCCTGAACCCACCGGTCCCGAACGCGGGCCAGCCAGGGTTGAAGAAAACCGAGCAAGCGTCCCCCCACTCCAGAACTGGGTGAGGGCGTCCCTTCAGGCCGCATTGTTATGGGCAGCGGGTCCGGACTGACCGGACTTCTGCTTACCAGACCACGGCTTCTTTTGGGAGCCTTGACCCTTGAACGGTTTGCCCTTGTAGTGCGACCGAAAGGCACGAAAGGACCCCTGAGAAGGCCGAAAATTAGTATGCTTCTTACCAGGAGCCCCCTTAGCCTTGGGGAAGTGGGGCAAGAGTGTGCTCTTACCGCCCGTGATCCCCTCTATCAACGTATCCAAGGATTCTCCAAAAAGGCGAGATCCATCATAAGGCAGATTGGCTAGGGTCTTGCGCGAAGATTGGTCCACAGACCAACACTTTAACCAAACCAGGCGGCGAGACAACACCGCCACGCTGTGTACACGTGCAGCCAACGGCACTAAATCCAAGTCCGCATCACACAAATACATGACACCTTGATGGATTTGATCCACCATATCCAATGTCGCCGGTGAGGCCGAATCAGCCACTAGGACGCGCCTAAGCACCTGCGTCCAACTCGCGACAGCCTGGGCTGCCATAAGAGAGGCAAACAGAGCTTTTAGCATCGAACCCGTAACAGAATAAGTATGATGGGCAAGAGACTCCAGTCTCCTATCCGTGGCATCTCAGAACACCGGAGTATCCTCTGCAGGAATCGCAGTGGATTTATTGAAAACCGCTATCGCGTGATCCACCGGGGGTGGCACACACCACCGTTCATCAGTGGTAGGCGTGAAAGGATAACGCAGCCTGAACCTACTTGGCACAGCAAAAGGTTTGCGTAAATTGCGCCATTGTTCCTTAACAGCGCGCTGAAAATCATCAGTGCAGGGAAAGACCTGCGATGTCGTGCGTCTTTTCTGTGTCCCATAAGCCGCCAGGGCAGCAGGAGGACACGGTTCATCCTGCAAACGCAGCGTTTGTTTAATAGAAGCAACCAATTCATCCATGATTGCAAGCTCTTCAGGCGAGAATTATCAACCCCTTCAACCTCAGCCTCCACCTCGGACCCCACGAGATCCAGGGAGGAATGGGACCCCGATAAGGAGACCCCAGCCATAGCAGCCCCATCACCATCACCCTCTGAATCAGAGGAAATTGAAACTCTGGGTCTTTTAGTGGATTGAGCAGCCACAAGCATCTGCACCTGAGCAGCAAGGTTAGCCACCACCTCAGCCAAATCCCCCCCTGGGGGGGAAACAGCAGTCCCCTGGCTTCCCACCAAGGTGGCAGGAAATTTGCCTTCCTGAGAATCCATTGCCCCAAAAAAATATGCTGGAGAATAAAGGGTTAAATGCCCCTTTAACAAGCGCGGCGAGCGCAGCCCACCGCACACACACACACACTAGCACAAGCAGACCCCCACAGGGATAAAACTGAACACAGGCAATGGATATAGGAAGAAGAGAGGATAAAACCTGAAGAGACCACTGCTGCTGCTGCCGCCTCGATCGGTGCACCCAGGAAAGAGGAAGTGATGAAATCAGGGCGCTCTATTAAAGCCTATGGAAGGCTACAAGAAAATGGCCACCCGCAGTGCAAACATGCGGCCGGGGCGAGCGCAGCCAAAATGGCGCCGTTTGGCGCCGAAACCGCCGCTCCCCCACTACTGTGAGGACCGCAGTATAACACTACAACATGTAAAAAACATGGCGGACCGCCGCAGCGATCGCTGTATTGTGCCCAAACATGACAAAACATGCCCCACAGCACACAGCCTGTCACACATCCCACAGTCTGACACAGATAGTGCAGCACAGCCCCCCCCCCCCCTGCAGCCCACTGCATGCAGCCAGAGCGATAGGGAGCTAAACAGTGTGAACAGAGGCAGGTTACACAGTCCCAGACTGAAACCCCCCCCCCAACAGACAGGTCCCCACATAGATACACTTACCTCCTAATGGCGTGGGGAACCCGCACAGGCGAACAAGCCACTGCACATGTGGCAGGGAGAGTCGCATTCAGGACGCAGAAAAAATCGGGGTTAAGAAACCGCACAGCGTCCAGTGAGGTAGCCACCTCACCAAATCATCCCTGCACCGAACAGGGATGGGTCGTTCACTGTGCCAGGAGCGTTACCTGGCTGAACGCTCTATGGCAGGCTGGGAAGCCACTGACCCACAACCTGAGACCAGGGGAATCAGCCCGAGACCCAGCCCGCACAAATCCTCTTCATCAGAAGAACTAACTAATGCTGACAAAAAGAACAGCTAAGTAAAGAGAGAGAAAAAACTCAAACAAAAAATCAAAAAAGAAGAGAAAGGCTGAGACAAAATGCCCCAGCATAGAGAGATCCAGCTACTCCTGACAAGCTAGACATTGAAACTGAGATATGGATGCAGGAAGTAGGAGGGTATTGACTGAGGGGACCACCCCCTGGGGGTGGGATATGTTAAAAGCTTTAATGTTAACATATTCTGTTGCCTAGCTACTCCTTCGGAGCAAAGTCTAATACCCCATTGTGACGAATATGAAGATGGCGGCGACTGTCGGAGGACGTAAGAGAAACAGACATTTAAGTATGTAATTCCAGTATATCGAGAGGATTGAATAAAAACAAGGGGAGATTGGGACTTTAAATGAAACCTTTTTTCATTTAAAATCCCAATCTCCCCTTATTTTTATTCAATTGGCCTAGGGATGGCGGTATATGACCCTACCATGTAATTTCCTCATTTAAAGTCCCGATCAATTTCCCTCTTCCTCTTATTTCTCCTATATTAAGAGGATGTGTACATCGCTCAGGTGAGTCTGCACCAGCAATCCGACTTAGGTGCCTGACTCCGGCTCGCCACCATGAACAATAGACTAGAAGAGAAAGTGGCCACACACCACGGGGGGGGGGGGGGGGGGGGGTGTCCGGTCTTGAATGAAGCAATATCTCTTTTATTGACACACGTCCAAGTACAATGTACAGCAGGAAAAATGTAGACGTTCACTATGTGTGAAACGCATCTACATTTTTCCTGCTGTACATTGTACTTGGACATGTGTCAATAAAGCCAACTTTATTCAAATTCTTCTCTTCAATCTTTTATTAAATGCTATTGGCCGCAGGGCGGTACTAGGTGGTGGATTGCGTCACACTGCGCTAAAAAAAAAAAAAGTAGTTAAAGTGGTTGTAAACCTAAGACATGAAATATAAGCAAAGCATATCCCTCTATAGTGTGTAGTTGTCTCAATCCAGAGCCCATCTCGGTTTCATGAATAGACACCTAAGTGTTATTTTTGGACTGCTACCTCTTCCTCTGCTATCAGCATGAATCACTTCTGACAATTTATCCGGGCACCAAGAAAAAAAAAAAAAGGTGACAGAAGGGAGCTCCAGCACACAGCCTGTAATTGGCAGCCTCAGCTCTGTTCCTGTGTTTGGCGTGAATAGGGAGGTGGGGGTGTTCCTTCCTTCCAATCAGCACCTCTTTGCCCCCTTTTATTCTGACATCTCAGACAAGCTTTATACATTTTGAATGGCTTTAGAAAAGAGAAAACTGCAGATAAACAGGTACAACTTACGTAGGAGGATTTGTTTCAGCTCAGTGTATGCCCTGAAGCCAGTCACTTTACTAGGTATATGTAAGGTTTCACAACCACTTTAGGCTCCATTCACACCTAGGCCTTCCGATTCGCAGGGGGAATTGCTGCTATTCTGCCCGCCTTTCCGAATCGCCACAAAACATGGGACACGCTTGCGGTTCCCGTTACTTTCAATGTAACCCCAATCGCGGTGCGATTTTGTCGCGATTGTCGCCCGACTAATCGCTGTAAAATCGCGCAAACTTCTGAATGGAGCGCCTTAATACAGTACTTTTTTCCAGCACACACACTGCAGTTCAGTGGTATGGACCAGCCAGGTAGGAGATGAGGAATTTTGCCTTGTCCTGCAGTGGGAATGCCCTGGAATACGCTGACCAACGCAGTCTTATTACACCATAAATGTAAATGTACCCCAAGTGACTGCAAAAAAACTGAGGGTTCAATATCACTTTAACCAGTTCTAGACCGGTAGGATTTGCCCCCTTTTTGACCAGGCCAGTTTTTGCGATTAGGCAATGCGTTACTTTAACAGAAATTTGTGACGCTGTACCCAAATAAAATTGATGCCCTTTTTTTCCCCAGAAAGAGCTTTCTTTTGGTGGTATTTGATCACCTGTGCGATTTTGATTTGTTGCACTATAAACAAAAAAAAGAGCGACAATTCTGAAAAAAATATATACATTTTTCACATTCTGCTATAGAACATTCCCAAAAAAAAAAAAAAAAAATGTAAACCAATGTTTTCATCCTTTTAGGCCAATTTGTATTCTGCTGCATATTTTTGGTAAAAAAAAAAAAAGATCGCAATAAGCTTATTGATTGGTTTGCGCGAAATTGATTGTGTCTACAAAACTAGGGGAAAGATTTAAGTTATTTTTATTTATATATTTTTTTTACTAGTGCTGGCGGCAAGCTGCGATTTTTAGATCGGACAGATTGGACCTCTAACTGACCTTTTTGGGGGACCAGTGACATTACTACAGTAATCAGTGCTAAAAATATGCACTGTTACTGTAATAATGACACTGGCAGGGAAGGGGTTAACCTAGTGGGTGATCAAGGGGTTAAATGTAAGCCTAGGGGCATGTTTACTAACTGTGGGGGGATGGGCTTTTGAAATGACCATAGAGACCTGTGATCCTATATAGAAGGATCACAGGCACTCTGTGATCATTTCAGAGAGAAGAACGGTCAGCTTGTGTTTACAGTGGGGATCAAAAGTTTGGGCACCCCAGGTAAAAATTTGTATTAATGTGCATAAAGAAGCCAAGGAAAGATGAAAAAATCTCGATCCCCACTGTACAAAAGCTGCCCGTCCTTCTCTCTTAGCGGGGAGCGATCGCGGGTGGTCCCGTGCATCGGCATCCCCGCTGCCTAGTTGGTCATGTGCGCTCGCCCCCCAGCACCAGGCGCGCGACCGACGTAACCCTATGGCGGTTCACACAGGAGGGGCCCGTAACTGGTTAATCAAACTACAAACACAATGCTGACTTTGAGAGCTAACTATACAGAGGATGGACCTGTTACCTGGGATGTGACTCCAAAATTCACAAAATGCTGAAGAACCTCCTTGTCGTGATGCACTAAAACATTCTCAACCATGCCAAGGATGTTGATTGGTGGATTAGGAAAGTACTCGAACCAATGCTGACACCAGTTAGCTGCAAAGAAACATGACAGGTTATCATAGGCTAGGTCAATGCAAGTCCCTCCAGATGTTGGGAGGACAATCCCTACATACTGATCCTTGTAGCTTCCGGACAACTGGAAGGACACTGCTGGCTTTATAATCAGAAGAACAGAAGTCTGAATGCTACATGTTCACACTGTCACCTTCTTAAAAAAAACAAAAAATATATTTTCACACATAGAAAAACAACTTACTTATGACAGTAGCCACAACTTCAAAACAAATGAGCTGATTGTTCTGAAAAAGCTTGACAAACGGGAAGGCCATCAGCGGTAAGTATTTCGTCTCTCCAAATATCGCAGACCAGTGAGCCAAGGCTGAAAGTGTCCTGGGGAGCAAAGGAAATCACAGAAACTTGTTTAGAAATAAAAAAATATTAAATACATCACGGTCACACGTGCAGATTTCTCCATGTGTTCTTTAACCCTTACACTGCCAAAACATTTTTTTCCATATTTTTCCACACATTAAAATGCACATTTTAGGCCTGAAGATTAGTTAAACCCCTACACATTGGCACTTTTTGTTTACAAGTAAAAATCAGTATTTTTTGCAAGATTTGCGAACCCCCTCTTTTAGAAGAGATCCTAGAGAATAAAATGGCGATCGTTGCAATTTTTTATGTTTCATGGTATTCGCGCAGTAGTTTTTCAAACGCAATTTTTTTGGAAAAAATATACTTTAAATAATGTTAATGCAAAGAAAACACAATATAAAAAACACTTTTTTGGTAAAATATAAAAGATAATTTTACACTGAGTAAATAGATACCTAACATGCCACCTTTTTTAATTGCACACGCTTGTGGAATGGCAACAAACTACGATACTCAAAATCTCCATAGGCAACGCTATAAAATTTTTTACAGGTTACCGGGTTAAAGTTACAGAGGAGGTCTAGGGCTAGAATTGCCCTTGCTATAATATTCCCTGTAATAACCTCACGTGTGGTGCGAACATCGTTTACATATGCGTGCGCGTCCTATGTGCATATATAAATATATATATATATATATATATATATATATATATAAATATATATATATATATATATATATATATATATATATATATATATTATTATTATTTTTTTTTGTACCCTGTCCCTTTATTCTTTTTGCATCACTTTTATTTCTATCACAAGGAATGTAAACATCACTTGTGATAGAAATAAGGGATTACAGGTCCTCTTTATGGAAAGATCAATATTTCCTCTACCTTTAAAACTGTCAGATCAAAGAAAAACAAAAAAAAGAGATAACAATGATCCTATGCTTAAAAAAAAAAAAAATGTTTACTTCCGCCCTAGGCCAGAGGTCCCTCTGGTCCTCCTAGATTGGTCTGGTCTCTCCTTACCTCTGTCACCAGCTGCGTAACCCCTCCCACTGCTTCTAAAAGTGATCCAGATGCTAATCAGCCACTCAGATCGCTTTTATGAGAAAGAGGATTGGCGGCTAGAAAAAAAAAGTACCGGGTTATGGCTGATGGCTTCAGTCATAACCCTGGTAAAGGGAAGGGAGGGGGGGGGAGGAGGAGGGGCCAAAGATCGTTGTGGCAATCTTAGCCAGAAGTGGGACAGGGTACCTGTCAAATCCAGGTACCCAGCCCCCCCCACAAAAAGTGCCAACTTTGGCAGTGGAGGGGGGGGGGGGGTGCAAACAAACCAAGCTTGCCCTATTGGGTGGAGCTTCGCTTTAAGTAGCAGCCATAGTTGAGATGTGCCAGACTCAAGCTGCCTTCTAACTTGCAAAAAGAAAAAAAATACTTGCAGTGCCGTGTCAGGGTTCCGCAAAGCCTGCTTACCTTTGTAGTACTCTCAGGAGCTTCCTGCTCTTGATGGGGTATTCCTGGTGAAGTTGGAGGTATTGGGGATGCGTGCCTTTATCGGTTAGGCTGCTGAA
Source organism: Pelophylax lessonae (assembly GCF_965119305.1). Classification (NCBI taxonomy): domain Eukaryota; kingdom Metazoa; phylum Chordata; class Amphibia; order Anura; family Ranidae; genus Pelophylax; species Pelophylax lessonae. The sequence goes on along the minus strand of NC_138772.1, from coordinate 515,437,291 downwards.
AGCTGCATGGTTCTCTGGCAGCTGGAGCAGTGAGCGCCAGATAAACATCCTAAGGAGAATTGATAGTTTAACCTTAGATGGAGTAACACTCACACTACACACACAGCTAATAAACCTCTACAAAGCAGAGTCTATAAAATAGATCTATGGCTACAGAAAACCTATACACCTGACACTTACTCTATAAAGTAGGCACTTCTGGATGCCGCCATGGCTGTTCTGTTTTTCATAGAACACCCTAAAAACCAGGTGCTCCGAAACATTATGATAGGAGTCCTCAATCTCCAAAGTATCCTGCTTGAGAGTTTTGACTGCAGTGGTTTCTGGTGAGTGACTATATTCATAGTGAAACCCAAAAGACAGCTTAAAGCAGGGGTGTCAAACTCAATTTCATCGTGGTCCCCATCAGCATTATGGTTGCTCTCAAAGGGTTGGTTATATCTGTAAGATTAGATGTCCAGAGCACCGCACGCCCCCTTACACCCTTATATGAGATGTCAGGAGCCCCCCCACCATCATAAGTCAAGAGTCACCCACCCTTCCTTCCATCACAATGCATCCCCTTACTACTGCCAGGAAGAAGATGCGGGTGGATCTGGGAAGAAGAAAGTGCAAGGTCTGGAGGAGGAGACCAGAGGAGGGCTGGAGTCAGCTTACAGAGCCTGCTGAATGCTGAGACCAGGGGAGGCAGAGACAAGGCGGAACAAACAACAAAAATGAGATAAAAAGCGCTCCCCCAGACAAAGAAAACAAGGCTTGTAAATTTGGGGTAAAAAATGTCAGTTTATTGAAGACGTCATAACAGGAAACTCCAAGTGATGGATAGGAAACACTGGCCACCACTGCCATGTAAATAGCATAAGTGAATATGCAGTACCCTGAGTGGGAGCCAATGTTGAAGACACTGTGCTAAGCAGGAGATGTCACCCCTAATAGAGGATGAGGTGGAGCTGAGCCTGGTGATGGTGGGGGGGAAGAACAACCGGAGGGATGCCACATCACAGGCGAGAGCCTGCAGGGTTATCCCGCATCGAAAAGATGAATCACAGGTGCTTGCTTAGAATGACCGGCAACATCCTCAGAGCGCACCGGCGTCTCCTGCTCTCGTGGGTCCACAGCAGCGCCGGAAGATGACGTCACCAGGCAGCCGGAGTCAGTGAAGAGAAAGACAGTGTCCACACTCTACAGTACCGGAGTGATAGTGAGGCGGCCAGATGTTTAGGGAGGAAAGAACGCCAAAAGCAGACTACATGTTTCGGGGAGACATGGTGGTGCTGTGGCTGCACAGAGAGGTGCAGGATCTGTAGGAGGAGTTCTGCCCTCCTCTCTGCTGCAGACTTTTGAGAAGGGGGGTGGGCAAGGACAAGCCTTTCTGCAGAAGCACAGAGAATCACAGGATCTAGCAAAGGAGTTCTGTCCTCTCTGCTGCCAACTACTGAGACAATGTGGGGGCAGAGACAAGGGGGTGCCACAGCTGCAGGAGAAGTGCGAGGGCCACGTGAAATGGCCTGGGGGGGCCTCTTTCGGCCCGCAGGCTTGCGTTTGACACCTGTGGCTTAAAGTGTTTGTAAAGGCTAAAGTTTTTTACCTTCATTCATTCTATGCATTAAGGTAAAAAAAAAAAAAACCTTCTCTGTGTAGAAGCCCCCCAGCCCTCCAAATATGTACCTGAGCCTGGCGGGGAACCGGAGAAGAGGAGGATCAGGGCTTCCCTGTGCAAAACCACTACACAGAGCAGGTAAGTATAACATGTTTGTTTTTTTTATTTAACTTTAATAATTTCAACCCCAGAGGTTTACCCCCTTCAAGACCAGGCAATTTTTTGTTATACGGCACTGCGTTACTTTAACTGACAATTGCGTGGTCGTGCGACGCTGTACCCAAATAGAATTGATGTCCTTTTTTTCCCCACAAATAGAGCTTTCTTTTGGTGGTATTTGATCACCTCTGCAGTTTTTATTTTTTGTTCTATAAAAAAAAAAAAAACAAATAATAATAAAAAAAAACAATATTTTTACTTTATGCTATTAAACATACCCAAAAAAAAAAATCCTAATAAGCGTAAATTGGTTTGCACAAAAGTTATAGCGCCTAGAAACTATGGGATATATTTATTGAATTATTTATTTTTTACGAATAATAGTGGCGATCAGCGATTGTTAGCGGGACTGTGACACTGCTGTGGACAATTCGGACACCTGACACTTTTTGGCAACCTGTGACCTTATTATAAAGATCAGTGCTAAAAATATGCACTGTCACTGTACTAATGACACTGGCAGGGAAGGGGTTAACATCAGGGGTCATCAAAGGGGGTTAAGTGTGCTCCTAGGGAGTGCTTCCTAACTGTGTGGGGAATGCTTTGACTGGAGGAAGACAGATCTGTGTTTCTGCTTAGCAAGATCTCGGTCTTCCCCTCTCATAGAACGGTGGTCTGCCTTGTTTACATAGCTCTGCCTCTCCTGAGACTGATCAGTGGGTCCTGGTGGACATTACGTCCATCGGACCTGCTGTTTGGCTCCTGCTGTGACCAATCACAGCAGGAGCGGGTTGCGGGCGGGAATGATAGGAAATCCCTTCAAAGAAAGAAAATCTCTGGTTGCAACCAGAACTAGAATCCCCATTGGAAGATTTCCCCTCTATTACTGTTCTGGAGACAGAAATTTGGGAGTCTCTTTCACAGACAGCAATTTAAATCTGACATGTCATGTGCGGCTTGGGATTGAGCCCGCATGCGTGCTCCCATAGCAAGGGGGAATCAGAAAAGAGAAGGAACCAGGAGTGCCAGCAGAGGACCTGAGGATCAGGGCTGCCTGGTGCAAAACCACTGCACAGAGCAGGTAAGTATGATCTTTTGTTCGTCTAGAAAAGAAAAAATTGAAGCCCTAAGGCCCCTCTCACACGGATATCCCCAATCAGGTACACCTGTCAGGTGTACTTGTTCGGACCATCCGTTGTCCTCTATAGAATGGCCGACATCCGATCCGCTGAAAACAGAAAGATGGCGGATCAGATCAAATGGCGATCCATTTACATCCGACTGCCCATAGAGGACAGTAGGCTGTGTCTGCTGTGCATAAGCGGAGTGGACACAGACAAGCCATCTCTGTCTGTTCAGTGGGGATCCGCGGTCAGATTCCCCGCTGAGCAGGGGCACTCCGTGCCCCATATGAAAGGGGCCCTACAATCACTTCCACTTATCAGCAAATAAATAACTCACTAATGCACAATCATTGTACACAATAGAAGGTTCCATGCATACTTGAGTTGAGCATCTTTGGTCATCTTTTGGGTGTTGAATGCCTTGTACAGGCATTTCTGCGCACAGTTCAGGCTTGGACTTTTTTTTTTTTTTTTTTTACCAATGGAAAGCTAGTAACTAATCGGAGTGTTTAGGAAGGTACCACTTGTTTGTGGACTAAAAAAGTTCACCTTTTTTTTATTCACAAACTACAATCAAAACAAATTAATGTGCTATATTTTACCTGTATTTTGTTGGATACTCTCCAAAGCCCTTCAATAACGCTAAAAGGCGCTGCTTGTTCAGTCCAGTTGGCAATACATTCTGCAATAAGCACAAAGATCAAACGGTTTAAATAACTGAATTCAGCTCACTGGAAGCTAAAAGTGATTTACCACTGCCTTCTGGGGTAAAGGATAAATGTTTAGTTCCAATTTACAGAAACACTCATCACACTCAAAAGCAGGGAGTAGTAACCCATTTTAATTTATATAACCAAGCTGCTAGTGGCATTGTCTGGTACAAAAATGCTTTGCATTTCCTTTGCCAATCTATATAGAGACAGCCAGGTGTTTGCTTTGCCCCCTCTATTTCTCCTTTTTACCGGTATCACTAATGGCACTTTTCCACTGCAAGTACCGGCTCGGCTCTACTCAACCCTGCTTGGCCCGGTTTGCTTTTCCACTGCTGGTACCGCATGGTACGGTGTTGGAACGGTTCGGTACGGTACGGTATGGTTTGCTTTTCCGCTAAAGTAGTACTAAAGTTAAGTGGGTGGGATAACAACGATTCTCTGACCAATCAGTGGCTAGTAGTGACTGCATGCAAAGGATTGTGGGATATGGTACCGGTATGGCACCTCTTGGAACCACAATCGAGGTGGTACTGTTTTTGAGAGCCGTACCGTTTGGTTCCATGCAGTGGAAAAGCGCCGCCGTACCGTACCGAACCGTTCCTACACCATACCATGCAGTACCAGCAGTGGAAAAGCACAAAAGCGAGCCGAACCGTTCGGTTCCATGCAGTGGAAAAGCGCCAAAAGTAAATCCCAAGTTTTAAGTTGTCACCAGAACAGGATTAGAAAGGAGATCTTCTAATGGAGACTCTAATTCTAGTGATCCTGGTGACAAAGAGGGCTTACCTTACATTAGAGGGATTCCCAGTTACTTCCTGTTTTGGTTATGGGACAGAAAGCAAAAAGGAAATCTCCTGAATGGGACATAGATGGCATAAAAAAAAAAAAAAAAAGAAAGGGGTTATAGCCCTCTCTTTCTCTATTCAAAAAAAAAAAAAAAGTTTTGCCTTTAGTTCTATTTTCAGATACCATATTTTCCGGCGTATAAGACGACCCCCCTAATTTTCAAGTTAAAATATAGGTTTTGGGCTATACTCGCCATATGCATCTTCCGAAGCAAGGCAACACCACTGAAAAACATTAGATTTCTCAGATCTCTTATATATCACAAGGCGTTGGCTGTGCAGGAATCCTGTACCGGTATAGCGTATGTACCGTAGCTTCAGCTACATACAGTATACCGCACTGAGCCAATCGCGGTGAGCGATGTATTCTATTATTGAATGCAAAGCCTGCTCAGATTGGCGGAGTCAGAGAGGCGAGCTGATGTTACTCTCTCTGACTCCACCAATCCAATTGGCTCAGTGCGGTACACTGTATGTAGCTGAAGCTACAGTACATACGGTATATATACCGGTACAGGATTCACACACAGCCAGCGAGAGATTAAATCTACCGGTAATACTTACTTACGGTACCCTGGAGATGAATAGGGCACAGACAGCCAGCGCTTTTTGAGAGATTACACTTACTTACCTTGGAGACTTTTATACTCGGCGTATAAGACGACCCCCGCATTTTTGGGGGATTTTTTTGAGGTTAAAAAATCCTCTTATACGCTGGAAAATACGATACTAATTTGTAAAGCCGGGATCGGACAGGTGATTGGCAGCATTGCACTGCATTAACAGCACATGCAGAGTCTCGGCTGTCAAACAAAATTAGCATTCTTGATGCAGAGAAAGCACACTGCATTTTCTTTACAAACTGAATCGTTTTTTATACAAACGCAAATATATAGAAAAGCCATACAACAAAATCCTCACACATGTGTACATTGAGGTCTATATGAGCATATTTGGATAAATCAACAAAGCTGTCAGCAAGCTTACTTAGAGGCCAAGGCCAGGACAAGCAGCTGCCCTGGCCACAATTGAGTAAAGGGGCAGTAAACCCATTCTATGGCATGCATTAGCAGTGGGGAAGGGGCAAAGTTCCGCAACCTTGCCCTGGGTGCTAGATGAACCTGTCCTGGTACTGCTAGAGGCTACCCCCTTCCCTCCTAGGAAGAGCAGTAACATGCAAGGACCAGACTCATTTAAGGCACTCCGAAAAAAAAGCAAGAGCTTGATCAGTCAATACACAAGAGGGAAGGAGAACAATGGAATCGCTTATTAGCCTTATGCAAGCATTCCTGCATGCTACCATGTCAGCTGAAAAAAAAAAAAAAAAAAGGGATGGTTTCGACAATATGCATGTTCCACTACAATACTTACCTATAGCATGGACCAGTACCAACACTAATGCACCTCCTATAGTGTGGAAAACCATGCACAAGGGCATTTTTATAAAGTGTTAATTTAGAACAAACCTCTTTATTACTGTCGTTGTCATCTCCGTCTGGGCGCAGAATTCGGGTCTTCACTATTTCTTCCTTCGACTTCCACGGGCGACATATCCGGCTAGATGAAACTTTAACTTTCTCACTGCTTGCTTTAGACTTTTCCACTGTGGAGTCCTTGTCTTTACTTAAATCAACCGCTTTTACAAGTGGTGGCGGAGGCTGCAAAAATACGGTTATATTCACTACTTAGAAATACAGACTTCTTAGATTAGGCACCATACAAAGATAACATACCAGATTAACCACTTGCCAACCGCCGCACGACTATTTACGTCGGCGGTCAGCCCCTCACAGGCAAAGCGACGTAGTACTACGTCGCTAGCCTGTAAGGGTTTTGGGAGCGAGTGCGCGCCGCCGGAGGCACGCTCCCGCGCGGTCACAGACTCCCCCGCGCGTGTGCCCGGCGGGCACTCGCGATCTTCCGTTACACTGGAAGAAAGGCAGGCGGCTAATGTAAACAATGCCGCCTGTCATTCTTCCCTGTGTAAGAATAGTGATCATACGGTTCTACTATGTAGGACCGTTGATCTCTGTTCTTACACTAGTAGCCACAGCCAATCAGTTAGAAACACGCCCCTAGGGACACACTTAACCCCTCCCTCTCCAATAAAGTTAACCCCTTCACTGCCAGTGTCATTTTTACAGTAACAGTGCATATGTATACTGTAGTAATGTCACTGGTAACCCCAAAAGTGTCAAAAATGTCAGTCAAGGGTCCGATCTGTCCGCCGCAGTCCCGCAAAAAAAAAAAAAAAATTTGCAGATCGCCGCCATTACATTAAAAAAAAAAAAACAACAAAAATGACAAAAATCTTTCCCTTTGTTAGTAAACGCAATAACTTTTGCGCAAACCAATCAAAATACGCTTTTTGCGATTTTTTTTAACAAACATATGGTAAAAAAAATTGGCCTAAAATGTTAAAAAATTTTGATTTTTACATTTTTTGGGGGGGATTTCATATAAAAAAATTTGAAAAATATTGTTATTTTTGTGAAATTGAAACTCTTTTTTTGTTTATAGCGCATGATCAAAAAAAATCGCACAGGTGATCAAATACCACCAAAAGAAAGCTCTGTTTGAGGGAAAAAAAGGACATCAAATTCGTTTAGGTACAGCGTCACACGACCGCGCAATTGCCCGTTAAAGTCACGCAGTGCCGAATCGCAAAATACCCCCTGGTCAGGAAGGGGGTAAAATCTTCCGGGGCTTAAGTGGTTAAAAACAAATTCAAAAATCCCACGTGTAACATGATACTGATAAGGGCCCTTTCCACACGGGCGTTCTTATTGGGTCCGCATGTCAGTTTTGCAGGCAGACCTGATCAGACCCTTAATTATCCACTATAGAGCAGCGGATGTAAACCAACATGTGTCCGTTTACATCCACCAACTTTGAATCCGATTGAATCCGATTTGAAAAAAACAGATGGGGTTCTGTTCCCCATCTGTTTAGCAGATCGGATAGCAATCGGGGGTAAGCGGACAGGCGGTAATCCGTCCACCCACAGAGGAGAGCCGGCTGTGTCTGTGTCCACTCTGCATAAGCAGGGCAGACATGGACCAGCCATCCACTTGCCCAACAGATCAGCAGACAGATTCCTCTCTGAGCTGGCAAAAAAGACAAGTTCCCCACTGAGTGGGACTATAGCGACCTATAAGTAGAAGTCAAAAAATATTGTAAAGGGGTAATAAAAAATACACTTTTATTAAATAGATCATTTAAAATAAAAAATAAAAAATGGGTCGCGGTAGATCATATAAAAATAAACAAATCAAAACGTGATTCAGATGATCCCATAACGTTTTGATTTGTTTATTTTTATATGATCTAGCGCAACACATTTTTTTATTTTTTATTCATGGTTTGTGCAGTGGGATCACAATTAGTGTTTGCAGCTGATCACTGTTAGTTAGCACCTTTGATTTGTTATATTATTGCGCTGATAGTTTTTCACTATTTTTGCAGATCATTTAAAATGTCCAAAAAATTTAAACATAGTAGCAAAATAACACAAAAAGGAACAATCTGGTTGTTTACACAGCAAAGTCATAATACACATATATAATACATACATAACCCATGTAAAAAATTATTTTGCTACTATGTTTCAATTTTTTGGACATTTTAAGCAATAAAATAATAAATAATATGGATACAGAATGCATGAAGGTAAAAAACCTTGAGTCTTTAAAACAACTTTAAGCCATTAATGGGATAGTTAATTAGTTTTAGGCATTTTTAACACCTGATTTAATCACTTACTGAGTATGCAGCTTCCCAATTGTTGATTCTTTGCCTATGTTACATTTCAAGCTGGTCCCATGACCACTGCCCCAAGTTTCTCATTTCAGGGAGGCTCCTTTCTCTTACAGCATCCTATGAAGCAACCCTTGCATGTGGGGACTGGAATTGTGTCTCCCTATGTTGTGGTCATCAATATAAAAACACACAGCCCTGTAGCCTAGGATAGCAAGACACACCCCGGCTCCTCCATCCTCCTTCCTTCTCCAATCTAACCAGACTGGATGAAGACTGCACTATTAATGCTTTCCTGTGAAGACCAGAAGTTCAGAGAAGCAGCAATGAGAGAGCAGGAGCCAGCAGCATTGAAAGTTGTAGGGGCACACTGGACACCTTTAGCTGGGCTTCTAGTGTGTCCCAGGCACCCTTAAAGTGGAGTTCCACCCTATTTTTATACTTACCTCCATCTTCTCGCTCCGGGTCACCTGAAAAAGAAATGGATAATCGCATATTTTTTTTTTTTTTTACTTACCTCGTAGCGAAGAAAAAATACTTACCTTACTTCCTTCTTCCTCCTTCCTCGGCCGTGGCCCGTCGTCACTTCCTGGCTCTGCAATGATTCCTGGGAGCTGAACGTCATAGCTCCCAGGAATCATTGCGCCTGCACCGGCCCCGACGTCAGTTCCGGGTCGCGCGTGTCATCCCCTTCTAAACAGCTTCTGGGCATGCCCAGAAGCTGTAGAGGGATGACGCGCGTGACCCGGAAGTGACGTCGGGGCCGGTGCAGTGCATCGTGGGACCAAAGAAGGCGGAAGAAGACGCCGAAGGGGATCTCGCTGGCTTCAAGCTGCCCACATCGGAGATGGCAGCGCTGGACAAGACGTTTGCAAGGTAAGTATTTGTCCTAACAGGTAAGTGCAACCCGGGACAGATCAGAGGCTAGCCATTGTGGAATGCACTAGCCCTGACTGTCCCGGGGGTATTAAAAAAAAAAAAAAAAAATCCAGGGTGGAACTCCGCTTTAAGAAAGAATGGGCTACCTCCAGGTACACCTGCCCGTAATTCAGCCGGTGTTATATGTGCTCCAATAAGGAGACTCCCAAATATGAGTTAGTGGAGAGAAAACACAAGCGCCATCTAAGTGTAGAAAATCAAGTGATTTATTAGCAAGAGGTATACAGGTAATCACAACTAAATATGTGATAGAACATATATAGCCCTGTGAAGCACGTCCCCCTGACCGGTGGATGTCAGCACATCCTTACCAGCCGCTCAATCACATATTTAATTGTCAGTACCTATATACCTCTTGCCAATAAATCACTTGATGTGCTATACTTAGATGGCACTTGTGTTTTCTCTCTAGTAACCCACAAGCCTCTTCTTGCTTGCACACTGAGCAGCCGTTTAACCACTTGCCGACCGCCCACCGGCTTTTTACTGTGGCAGGACGGCTCGGCTGCGTCCAGTCACGTAGTACTATGTGACTGGAGTGCATGTGGTTTCAGCAGCGCGCGCGCCCCGCCGGAGCCGCGCTCCCACTGTGTTTAGACATAGAGGGAGGCGGGCCACGGGAGGAGAGGCAGCGATCGCCGCCTTCCTCCCACGATCGTCCGGGAAACGGAGAGAAGACCCGCCTGCTTATGTAAACAAAGCAGGCGGATCTTCTCTCAGACAGGCAGGGAGAGATCTGCAGTTTCAGCTAAGCTCACCGATCTCTGTGCCTGTCACAAACCCCCCCCCCCCCCCACACACACACACAGAGCGATTAAGCACACAGGCATACATTTAACCCCTTTGATCACGCCCAGTATTAATCCTTTCCCTGCCTGTGTAATTTATACAGTAACAGTGCATATTATTTTTTAGCACCGATTACTGTATTAGTGTGACTGGTCCCCAAAAAGTGTCAAAAACGTCAGTTAGGGGTCCGATCTGTCCGCCGCAATGTCGCAGTCTCGCTAAAAATCACAGGATCGCCGCCATTACTAATAGAAAAATATAAATAATAAGTTCGAAAATCTATCCCGTAGTTTGTAGCCGCTAAAACTTTTGCACAAACCAATTAAAATACGATTTTTGGGATTTTTTTTACCAAAAAATATGTAGCAGAATACAAATTGGCCTAAACTGATAAAAAATTTTAATTTTTAATATTTTTTTTATTGGGAATGTTTTATAGCAGAAAGTAAAAAATATGGCGTTCTTTTTTTCAAAATTGTCGCTCTTTTTTTGTTTATAGCGCAAAATCTAAAAACCGCAGAGGTGATCAAATACCACCAAAACAAAGCTCTATTTGTGGGGGAAAAAAGGACATCAATTTTATTTGGGTACAGCATCGCAGGACCGCGCAATTTTCAGTTAAAGTAATGCAGTGCCAAATCGCAAAAAATGGCCTGGTCATTAGGGGGCAAATCCTTCCGGGGCTGAGGTGGTTAAAGGAGCCAGCACAAGAACATCAAGGACCTATTTTGAACTTCCTATTGAACCTTTCATTGAAGTTTCTATTGCCCTTATTATATCACATTACCTATGGGATGTAGCCTAAGTCATGTTCTTTGCGCCAGTATGATTGTCCCATACAAATATGAGTTAGGACCGCACTTGAGACCCCGTTCACACTGGGGCGACCTGGTCGCCTGACAAGTCACCGTGGGTCGCCTGCCATAGAGCAGCACAGGACCCGTTCTAATAGGAGCGACACAAGTCGCTCCGACTTAGAAAAAGGGTCCGGAGCTTCTTTGGGGCGACCTGGAGCGACCTGCATTGACTTCAATGATATGAAGTCCATGCCGGCCGCTCCGAGGTCGCGGTGCGAGCTGCGCACCGCGACTTCACAGGTCGCCCCGGCAAGTCGGGTCGCCCCAGTGTGAACGGGGTCTCAGAGAGAAGCATTGACAAGGCAGTGCAGCTTCCAATATATATTTGCAAATGTGTGTAACTAACACCTAGGTTATTAATGTAATTTGTTAGACGCTGTCATTTATTTTTTTTGTTTTTTGCAGGCTAGCTGGTAAGTGTGCTGGGAAAACATTTTAGGAAGTGGTTAATCCCCCTTACCTTATTGATTTCCTTGGTCAGAGCCTGAATGCTGTACAAATTCACACTGCCGTTATCCATGACACTGGCAATGTAACGTCCATTTGGGCTAACAGAAGAAGTCACAATGCCGTCATCATGGCTTCCAACGTCAAACACAAGTTTGCATGTTTGGATATTGATGAACCTCATTATCCCATCTTGACTGAGCACACCTAAAACCTGCGGGAACAGAAAGTTAGAACTTTGCTGTATACTGTAAAATGTTCAAACAGATATAAACATCACTGGAGGAAATATAGGAAGACAGTTACAGCTGTTGCTGTATGCTGGCAGATGTTCAAACAGAGATGTGCCCTGCTTTAACTGGAAAAAGGAAGGGTTTATTGAAAGGGAAACTAAATTACAAATTTATATAGAAAAATTAAATCTGAGCTCCAGCTGAAATACATACAAGTAGAATTTTTTAATTGCCAGAGGCATTTATAAGTCTGTTGAGAAAGTCTTGTGATCCACGCTTCCTGACAGATCGCTCAGCCAACTACCTGATCTCAGACTATGCTAATCTTAAAGTGACTGTAAAGAGAAAAAAATAAAAATAAAAACAAACGTCATACTTACCTGCTCTGTGTAATGGTTTTTCACAGAGTAGCCCCGAATCTCCTTTTCTTGGGTCTCTTGCTGGCGCTCCTGGCTCCTCCCCTCTGCCAAGTGCCCTACTAGCAAGCCGCTTGCTATGGAAGCACTCATGCAGGCTCTCTACCGAGCCATGCTCTGTGTGTTCATTGACACACACAGTGTGGCTCGGCCCAACCCCTGCTCCTCCTTACTGGCTGTGATTGACCGCAACATGAGCCAATGTCTCCCACTGATGCCTCTAAGCCAGTGAGGAGAGAGAAAGAACAGTGATGCTGCTCTCATGCACATTGCTGGATTGACATTGGACCCAGATAAGTATAAGGGGGGCTGAAAGAGAGCTGCACACATAATGGACAGATACATTAAGGTAAAAACGTTCTGCCTTCAGAACCACTTTAGGTGACACAGCTTGGTAAAAATGGTACAGCCGCTTCTCAGCCGCATCGGTTGTCAATACAAGACAGCCAACCCTCGGCTATGGATGCCGGTACCAGGGTGATGCCTCTAGCTGCAGGCATCACTCCGGTACAGCACTTTCCCGAAATATCGGTAACCTCCGGGGCCGATTCGGACAGAAATATCTATGGTCTCGAAGTAGGAGGTCAACTCGTTGGCCCTATAGGTCACCCGGGAACTACAGAGGGTTTGGTGAAACAAAACAAAGCACTGGTTTATCTCGTCAAGGGCAGAGACAAGATAGCCGGCAGAGCCAAGGATATGGGGAACACTAATCTCCCCCCCCCCTCCACATATCGGGGAAAGTGCATATTGGCCCTCGATAGATCCCTACTTCTTACTGGCTGCTAAAGCTCTCCCACTGGAGTATTAAATGGTAAGGGGGGAAGTGGTAGTTCAAAGTCACATACAGCAACATCTAACAAGAGATTGTTACCATGAGACAAGCCTATAATCAGAGGATGCCAAGATACCAGAAACTGCCAACTTTCCTGCAAAGCATGCAAGGAAAACCTCCTGTACTGCCTACCTATCACCAAGTAGAGCAATATGCTCTCATGCATCTTCTATAGTAATAATATGACCTATAATTTTGCTTGCAGAGTCACAAACATGTTGCTTCTACCTCCAGGAAAAAGCCTGTGAAGGAAAATGCTTTACAGCATGTAGGGATAAAAAAAATGACTGCAGCGTACTGACACACGGTTATACCTGAAGGGTTTCACATGTACTGTCACTTTAAGGCTGGCTCCACCCAGGAGTGATGACAAGGGTCAAGGGGCAGAGTGGCCATCTTAGAGACATGTAAGAGATGCATTGATATACAGAGCTGTCTTGTAATGCATGTTAGAGTGTACAGTGAGTCCTGAATAAACAACCGTTGTTCCAGACCAGAGTCCTGTGTCTCTTACAACACGGAGAATATAGAGAATATAACACACATACTGTCAAGAAAAGCTTTAAAACTGGGAATGCAGAGCACAACTCCATCCCTTTATGTTTCCATGGCTTTGGGTGGAAGGAGGCCTACAGGTTCCTTACAAACCAGCTGAAATTCATAAAGTCTATGGCCATTTTAAGTAATAAGCAATGCATGCAATCTAAGGAGGCAAGAGTCATACCTGACTGGACCCTCCATCAAAGCTGTCAGGGAGGAACTCGAGCTGGCGCACACTCCGCACCGTACTGGGCATCTGGAGTACTCGAAATAGCTGCTTGGAGGTCAGACACCACAAATGCACATTGTTGGATTTTCCTCCGGCTGCCAACATCCTTCCGTCCCTGCAAACAACAAAATAATGTTACCAGTATAGGTCAGCTTACACAATTGGTGATCACAGAGGAAACCTAGCAAAAGCAAATGAAGCAACTGCTGCCAAAAATTGTTGGGGACATCCCTTTATGTCATTGTTTAGAAGCCTTAAAGCGTAACTCCTTTTGTTGAGGAAAAAAAAACATTCCCCTCTGGGTGTTCTCTGTACATTGCAAGAATTAGAACAACCTTTGTTGCAGATTCCTTCCTTTTGTTATTCTGAGGAAATCACTGTTAGTTCCTCTGTGCCCCTGTGCTAAGTGGGTCTAATAAGAGTGGTTTCATAATAATCATATAGCTGCTGCACCTCCAGGGCATAAATGAGGAAATCTGCTGGTTCTGCATCCCTTTAGACGTGTTCTTATTGGCAGTATGTCACCAAAAATTACATTTTTGTTCCAGGAAATGCCTGAAATCTGACTTGTATCTTAGGCAGACTTCTGGGAAAATTGGTGAGCCAATCACACAAGCAGGAAATGATGTTTCTGGGGTGTGGTCAGTATACATTCTGTGTACAAAACACCTCCAGGCGGCCATATTGCACTGCATTTTCAGAAAATTACAGTGGCTGCAGATTGAAAAGGAAAGGTTATTTTAATAACATTCAATTTACAATATGACTTGTGTCCCAATTGTATATGCTATATTATTTTTTATTTGCCATTTTTTTCCCCCATGAAATTGGAGTTACCCTTTGATAAAAAAAAAATGGGATTTTTGACTTACCAGAAAATCCATTTCTCTGATGTTCATTGATGGACACAGCTCCCGATCTTCTTAACCATTGAGTTATATTGTCCCCTAGAGGAGTAGGACACTAGGCAAAAAAAAAAGTCTGGCTACACCTATGGGCAGTCCCAGGGGGTATACTCCCCCTCTCGGCTATAGGTACTCCATTTTGTTACAAGCAGTGTCAGAAGAAATTACCACGCCACAGGGCGGTGGGTGCTGTGTCCATCAATGAACATCAGAGAAATTGATTTTACGGTAAGTCAAAAATCCCATTTTCTCTTTCGTTCATTGCCAGACACAGCTCCTGATATTTTTTTTGAAAACAGTGAGTTTTATTGAAAACGTTTTGGTACAATACAAAAATAAATTATACACTGAAATTTTTGCCTTGTTCATGTTTTGCAAATGTACAAAGAGTAACCAAGAGAACATATAAAAACTGTACAAGCACATAAGGCAGGAAAATAGCTGAGCAACATGCATTCAGTTATAGGAACAATAGTGGACATGACCTTCAAGGGGCGGTAATATACAGTGCTACTGGCCCGTATCCAGACATTGCACCCATCTGTCCCAGATCTTGTTGAACTTTTGAGGGCATCCCCTGTTTTTGTAGAGAATTTTATGAAAAGGGAGGATACTGTTTATTTCTTTAATCCAGAGCCCAAAAGTAGGGGGAGTGGTCCTCATCCACTGTCTGGCTATCAGTTTACGTGCAACAAACAAGGTTTCCTGTAGGAATATTATAGTGGACTTGGGCATCTCTGCATCCGGGTAGACCCCCAGGAGGCACGCCTTAGGGGAGAGCTGTAGAGGAGATCCCATTTTGTCATGGAGGAAAGTGACTGTCGCCAGAGAACCTGCAGTTGGGGGCAGCTCCATAGTAGATGAAAAAAGGAGGCCTCAGGGTCTACGCACATAGGACAAGAGGGGACCAGGTCAGGGTTATATTTCGTCAGTCTAAGGGGGGTGAGATAGGCCTGGTGGAGTATAAAGGTCTGCGTCAAGCGGTCCGACAGCTTCGGTGACACACAATGACTTGTCTCCAGGGCATCCTCCCACTCCTCATCCTCCATAGCCCCCACACTCCGCTCCCAGCGAGTCTTGAGTGCATACGCCATAGTGGTGGAAGAGGGTGTGTGGAGCTCCGAGTAGAATATGGAAATGAGGTGGCTGGGTTCTGTACATTTAACAATCTCGAGGGTAGTAACCGGCTCTAGTCCCGGTGGTCCGTCAGGAAATTGAGATCTATAGGCGTGGGACAGCTACAAATACCTGTAGTGCATGGGGCCAGGGAGGGAAAACTGTTCCCTCAGGGTCTCGAAGGATTTCAGGCCAGCAGTCGTGGAGATATGGCTAAGGAGAGCTACTGATATTTTTAACTATTGGGACGTCCCAAAGCAGTGTTAAACATGAGGGGTGGGAACAGAGAAAAATAAATTCCCAAGGCTAGCCAACCAGGTAAACAGGAGCTCAACCAAAACAACTGGAGTTCACCTGAAAAAACAATACACCCTCAAAGAGGACCAGGTCATCTAAACAGCAGCCTGCAAAACGTTGCGGCCAAAGGAAGCATCTGCAGATGCCAACACATCCACTTTATAGAACTTTGTGAAAGTGTGCACTGACGACCAGGTGGCCGCCTTGCAAACCTGCGTCACTGACGCCTGACGACGGGAGGCCCAGAAGGCACTGAGCGCCCGAGTAGAGTTCGCATTGACAGGGAAAGGAGGAACCTTACCCTTGATGGAATAGGCCAGAATCATCGTCTGTCCGATCCATCTGGAAATAGTCGCAGAGGGAGCAGACAACCCTTTCCGAGGCCCATCAGTGAGCACAGATAGGGGTAATTTTGTGGGTAAATCTATAGTCCTGGTGCTCCAGGGCCTTCAAAAATGTGATAGGTACTGAGGAAATGAAATGTGTAATTTATGCCTTTAGACCGCCTGACGGTGCTACTTGGGTGTTGGGCCTCTGTATGTAGAAAAGTCTCACACATGTGGTATCGCCATACTCCGGAGTAGCAGAATATATTTTGGGGTGTAATTGTAAGTTTATCTATGCCATGTGTAAGAAATAACTTGGTAATATGACAATTTTGTGGGGAAAAAAAAAAATCTTCATTACCCAACATATTGTGGGCAAAAAATTTCAACTTCAAAAAACTCACTATGCCTCTTACTAAATACTGTGGATAGTCATATTTACAAAAAGGGGTCATTTGGGGGTATTTGTACTGTCCTGACATTTTAGGGCCTCAAGAAATGAGATAGGTAGTCAGTACATCAGGATTGATCAATTTTCAATGATACATAGCTTAGCTTGTAGGCTTTAACTTTCACTCAAACCTATTATACACTTATCAGGACTTTTTTTTTTTTTTTTTTACCAAAGACATGTAGTAGAATTTATTCTGGCCTAAATTTATGACGAAAATTTTATTGGATTTCTTTTGAAACAAAAAGTTCTCTTTCAAAATTTTTGCTCTTTTTTTGCTTATATCGCAAAAAATAAAAAACAAATCTTCCCACTGAATGGCCGTGTAGGTGTATCAGGACAAGTCTGATCATTGGAGGAGAGCAGGTTGAGTTCTCTGAATAGCCAGAAAACTGACCTTGCTGTGCCCTCGTGCTTAGTGTGGTCAGTTTTTAAATAGGAAAGCAGAGGGACTGGCAGGAACACCAACGATTTCACATAAATGAAGCAATACAAAGAGAACAGGATACGGTTTCTTACAAGTACATGGTACAACAGGCACCTATCAGGAATATGAAATGTAACATATTCTTTAAACTCCAAGCCTATTTTTTACATTTTCTGCCTGTTACATATGTACTGAGTATTCTTTATTTTCTCAGTTTGTTTGATATAGCCACCCCAACATGTTCCTATTATACTTTCCTCATCAGACTCATCACTCATCAGTAAAGGTTTGTGTACAGTAAGGTGTCTATTTAGCCCCTCTGAATGCCAGAACTCCTGGCAGCAGAAAAGCTGCCTAAAAAAATGTCTATCTACCTCTATCAAGGTACCATAGAACTGGATTCTGTCAGCCTTGGTGGACAGCGTGACTCCATGGTTTATTGCCTTCCCTACATTTAATGGTATTATATTTTCCTTTATTTTATTGGAAACAATTATCACGTATTCTAGCCGAGATTTCTATATACATTGACATAGATGTATGTATTTTCTTTACATTCATCTTAGGCAAGTAATGGTGCACTTCTCACCAAGGATTTTGGAATATACTTTTGTTTATACATATCCCGAGGGACTATACATATGCATTGAATTGATGGAAATACCATAATGATTCACCGCTACTGAGGTAAGGCACCCCATATGAAATGTGTCCACCATATTTCATATGACGGCCACGAACATCTATGTATGGCTCAGTTTTTCCTTTTCTTTTCCTAATATAGGACTTATTAAATTTTGGAGATACTCATATTATGGAATAATCAATTGGAACCTTCCAGGAACAATATCTTTTTTCCTCCCCCCTGTGGGTGTTGTTTTTTTATTTCAGGGAAAACTTTTTACTCCCTTTTCTTTCACATTTCCATTTGTGATTAATCATCGAACCAGGTGAATTGTTTGAAATATTTTATATACTTTTTTGGTATAGTGCAGCTTGAACTCTACAATTGTAGTTTTCTGATTGTTTACCATTGCTTCTAGGTTAAGGCTAATAATATACACACCTGACTCTAGCTTTCACTTTGTGGGAACGGAACATATCCCCACTGGGACAGGGTTGCTGGGCTTTCCCATTTTTTGCAGGTATGTGACCTCCTAATCAGTGGTACTCCATCTGGGAATTTTTCTCCTTCCCTTCCCCTCTCCCCCCTTCCCCCCTCTTGTCTTGGTTTTTTTTTTTTTTTTTTTTTTCTCGAGACCACATGGTCGCAATTGCAAGATTATATATATCTATATATTTGTAAACTGTATATACTGAACTGTGCCCCTCTTTTTGGGACTTATTCTGTATGTGGTTACTTTTTCAGTAATATATGCAGATTCCCTGAGGAAGATTCATGTATTATACTGCATTTGAAACGCGTTGGATTCTGCTGTAACCTGTGACTGTTTGTACAAATGTCCATGTATACTGTTTAAACATATGTTCCTTCTGTTTTGATGGTTCTTTAATCATTCCACTTTTTCAAAATAAAGACACATTTTTATTTATATATCTCTGTTATGAGAGTCTAATATAGTTACCTCTAAAGTCCCAACCATTCCTCAAGGGGTTTTTTTGTTAAATAACTCTATAGGGATTATGGTAACACAGCACTTGGCAACTACCTACATATATTTATAGTTCACGATTTGGGTGGATAACACACCCTACCCCCATTTTTTTGTAGGTATTTTCCAGGTCACCCACGCTTCGAGATATAATTTATTAATATTCTTCACTAACAATAATAGGTTTAGGAGGTAAACGGTCTTCACCACTAAGTTTCCTCTGCATATTCCTTCACACGCTCTCTACAGAGCGTGTGTAACACATATACCTCAGATGGGAGGGTTTCAGGGAGATGGGTGGGAGGAGCTAATGTCAGACATTGAAAGCAAATTTCAGCAAAAGGAACAAATAGAATCAGATATCTTTACTCTATTTTCCACCTTGAAACGGTTCTTGGAAAAAAAGTCAGCATTGCACTGGCATATCAAAACTTTTGATAAATATGTGAAGGAAGGTCTGAATCCTTTAGGATTAAGGATTCAGATCTTCCCTACTCTGGAGAATATCTCACCAGATCTCAAACAGGACTGGGAGAGAATTCTTAATGAATGCTCAAAGAATTTAATGATTCTTCTTCAGGCCGAATATTTAAAACAATTAAAACATATAGAAACTGAAGTTTCTGCTATTAATAAACAACTAACTCCGCTTAAAACCTCTCCACTCTATATAGAACAAGAGAGTAAATTAAAATTATACCTGGAGGATTATAACAGGTCAATCCTGCAAAGGAAGGAGAAAAAATACTGGAGGGACAGAATAGCATTCAATGAGGGTAAGGCATATAGATGGAATCAAGGACAACGAAATATGAGACGTAGGAGTGAATACAACAGGAGTGACCATCACTCCTCTGACTCCTCTGCCTCAAATTCTTCCCAAATTGACTCACGAGGCCGCTCTCGAGCAGATTACCCCCAACGGGGTAAAAAAAAGGATAAAACTAAAAATAGAACTAACACCCCTCGAGGACCAACATCAACACCTAGAAACAATGATGGCACAACTAAGGAGACCATGGGTGCCCCCCATGCTAGTCAAGATCCTACTATGATTCAGGTAGATGGAGCAATAACAACTAAAGCACAAGGCACAAGCAATAAGGGGCCTTTTTTAGGGAAACCCCATACTCGACAAGCGGTCAAAACACACGCCAGCATGGACTCCTTTGCAATAAGGGTAACCGAGAAAATGGACTAACCGTTATTAACCTTTCATTTCATAATCTTACCCCGGAGGAGGAGGAACTCTTAATGTTGGGTTTATCTTTTTGTCCAAGTCAACCAACGGATAAGTTTAATGTCCTAAAAGACATAAATTTATTTGCAAGGGACATCTTCTTTAAAAGTAAATACCTAAAACAAACAGATAAATCACAGAGACCTGATTCTAAATTGAAAGCAGCAGAATATCGAGCCCTTCGGGACTTGAATTTACTTCTGCAGGAGAGTGGTTATGATAATGAGGAGATTTGGGAAAATCTCAGCAGTTCTTCGGATGATGAACCCACACAAACTCAAAGTAAGGATAAAGTTTCCACTAAACAATTTAGGAGGAAATCTCCAAAATTTCCCCAACTCAATCAAAACCCCACCATATCCCTCTTTGTTCGTCAGGTCTCAAAGGACACTGTCTCTCGTTTGGTTTTTGTGTAATTTATCAACCTCCCCCCCAATCAACGTAAAGCCCTTAAAACCCTTCAAAAAAACAACGCCATCACTATTAAACCCAGTGATAAGGGAGGGAATATTGTTCTGATGAACAATGCTGACTATGAAAAAATGTGTCATCAACTTCTTGATAACGAAACTTGCTATAAACAAATATCAACTTCCGTTATCAAAGGTTTCAATGAAGAGTACTACGCTATCATCGACTCAGCCAGGGAAACAGGCACAATCACGACAGAATTATGGGAATACATGAGGACGCCATATCCCCGTATCCCCACGTTCTATTGCCTGCCCAAGGTCCACAAAGACCTAAGAAATCCACCAGGCCGTCCGATAGTTTCAGGCAATGGTAGCATTACCGAAACAGCAAGCCGGGTGGTAGACGCTCATCTAAGACCGCATGTTACTGGCCTGACATCTTACACTAAAGATACCATTCACATGCTTCAAATTCTAGAAAATGTTATTGTACCTTGTAATGCCCTCCTAGTAACTATAGACGCCGAATGTCTATACAACTCCATACCTCACGAGAAAGGTCTCTCTGTTATCAAAAAAGTTTTGAAACAGAGAGGACTACAGGAACTAAACTACAACAATTTTATCCTTGATATTTTGAGGTTCATTCTCGAACACAATGTGTTCTCTTTTGAAGGCTCCCACTACCTCCAGGTACAGGGTGTAGCGATGGGGACCTGCTGTGCCCCATCCTACGCCAACCTGTACCTGGGGGAGTGGGAGCATATGATTACCACCAGTGAAGACTTGTCGATGTACTTCTGCCACTTTTTATTGTGGCAGAGGTACATCGACGACATCTTCCTGGTATGGGACGGTCCTGCGGAACTACTAGAAGAATGTCTTGTGAAGCTAAATGACAACAATATGAATTTGTTTTTCACCATGCAATATGACCTGAAATCGGTGGATTTTCTGGATATCACCATCACCAAGGGTGATGAGGGCCAGATTTCAACATCTCTATTTAGAAAATCCACAGCGGGAAACACGCTGCTTCATGCAGCTAGCTTCCACCCAGAGCCCCTTAAGAAATCTATTCCATACTCACAATATCTAAGAATTAAGAGAAATTGTTAGTCCGAAAAGGTTTATAGGGAAAAGGCTAATGAACTAACAGAGAGACTCCTCGAAAGAGGATACTCTAAGACATGTCTTAGGAAAAGTTATAACAGAGTCCAGACCATGGAGAGAAAGGATTTGCTCTTCAAAAACCCGAAATCTAATGAAGTACCTGTTAAGAACCCTCCTAGAATAATTCTCAACTACTCTACGGAACATGAGAAAATTTATGACATCTTGAAAAAGCACTGGGCAATACTTAGTGAGGACCCTATCCTTCAACAGATAGTGACACCCTCCCCAGCTATCACCTACAGAAGAGCCACCTCTATGAGGGACACGTTAGTCCAGAGCGAGTATAAAGGTGCAAACAGAGAGGATCCCTGTCGAGACAAAGGGACATTTCCCTGTGGCCATTGTGACCAATGTAAGGTGATAGTTAGATGCAAAACAACTAAGCTCCCTAATGGGGAAATCTTTCACCCCCGACATTTTGTGAACTGCAAAACCAAGGGGGTTGTGTATCTGATGCGTTGCGAATGCAAGGCTTTCTATGTTGGAAAGACCAAGCAGGAAATGGGCAAACGCATCAGTAAACACATGCAAAGCCTTAACATTGGAGACTTGTATCTGCCACTTGGCCGACACATGGCTATTGCCCACAAATACAGGACCCCAGTGGTGACTTTTCTTGCCTTGGAAAGGGTGCACATTCCGACCAGGGGGGGTGATTGGAACAAGCAGCTGCTCCAGCGCGAAATGCGCTGGATTGTTAGGCTTGGGGCGACCACCCCCCCTGGTCTGAACGAAATGGAAAGTTATAGGTCTTTCTTGGAGGGGTTTTCCTCCGGGAAGACAGATTAGATGGTCCTCTGTTCCTTTCCATCACTATAAACCTTTTTGTTTCTTTCACTTTGCTGGTCTATGTATGCCTTTAATAAAGCCTTGTTACCATCTTAGGCTACACACTAGAAACCTTCCCCTCCCCCAATTTTTACATTTGTTTGGGGGTTCTTTTTAATTTCCCCTCCCTGTCCCTTTCATCTTAATGGTATATGTTAATGAATATATATTATACTCTATTTAGAAATATACACTCTCTCGGAGTGGGATAAATATGAAATAACAAGGAATTATTTTTCATGTATTGTATAATGTTAAAATATAATTGAACTAGAGAATTGTATGATTGCATGTGCGATTCATGTCCTCCCTGACAATTATGGGGAGGTTTCTTGTTCCTCGAGGGAATTAATCCCCTTTTTCCCTTTTTATTTTTTCCCCCTCTTCCCTTCCCCCCCCCTTTTTCTTTCCCTTCTCCTTCTTCTCCTTTCCCCCCCCCCCCTTTTTTCTCTCCTTTTCTTCCTCCCCCCCTTTTTTTATTTTTATTTCTATTATTTTTATTATTATTTATATTATTATTTTTACTTTATCATTTTTTTCTTATTTTTATGATTATTATTTTTTATTTTTATATTTATTTTTATTTATATTTATTTTTATTTATTTACTTATTTTTATTATTATTATTTCTCTTCCTCCCACCAGGTGGATCCACGAGCACAGTGGGACTGCTATTTCCTGATCCCTGTGGGGGGATCATCCCCAAGTGGAAGCCCGGCATGGGTGAGACATCTCCAAGGGTGTCCTCAACTCTGGATGTGGACCCTGAACATCTGGAGAAAGAAGCGTTTTTCGGAATGGTAAATCCCTGGAGACAATTGTCTCTGGAGATTCCAGGTCTGAACCCCCGATAGTTTTCGGGGGTCTAACGCCACTACCCATGCCGGGGCTATATCTGATAATGATTGTCCCTTTTTTTTCCCCAAGTGGTGCCCGCCTAAAAAGGGTTTTTTTCTATTTAGTTGAACCTGTACAACGATTGGATCTTTTATGTGAGATATAACCATTAATTTATATCCTTATATTTTCAATCGGGTTTCACTTATGTGATAAATTTATTCCTTTGTTCATCTTGCTATGCCTATGAACCGCCGTGATCTTGGGTGGACATACAATAATGTCCAATACCGAGTAAGGGCGGAAGTAGTCACTAGTTTTGGCTTCATATAGCGCTCCGCAACGTGGACATCTAAAACGGAAGTGATGTCATCCTTAAAAAACCCGCGGGCTATCCCGCGATAGACGGAAATGACGACATCATTACACGCAAATCTCGCGATGTTTACCGCGAGATCACAGGCCCCCCCTTGGGTTACATAAGGACATGCCGAGAGTCAGTCCCTCTCTCCGAAGTCACCTCAGGACTGGTGTTCCTCGAAACCTGTTACACGATAGTAAGTACCTTTCTTAGGACCCCGATTGTTACATTCATTTTTGATTCTGGTTAAGGAGGCTTTTTCTCCCCTCCCTCCAGTATACTAGGACACACGTGGTGGACGCCATTGCGGCTCTATCAAGGTACCATAGAACTGGATTCTGTCAGCCTTGGTGGACAGCGTGACTCCATGGTTTATTGCCTTCCCTACATTTAATGGTATTATATTTTCCTTTATTTTATTGGAAACAATTATCACGTATTCATGTATTTTCTTTACATTCATCTTAGGCAAGTAATGGTGCACTTCTCACCAAGGATTTTGGAATATACTTTTGTTTATACATATCCCGAGGGACTATACATATGCATTGAATTGATGGAAATACCATAATGATTCACCGCTACTGAGGTAAGGCACCCCATATGAAATGTGTCCACCATATTTCATATGACGGCCACGAACATCTATGTATGGCTCAGTTTTTCCTTTTCTTTTCCTAATATAGGACTTATTAAATTTTGGAGATACTCATATTATGGAATAATCAATTGGAACCTTCCAGGAACAATATCTTTTTTCCTCCCCCCTGTGGGTGTTGTTTTTTTATTTCAGGGAAAACTTTTTACTCCCTTTTCTTTCACATTTCCATTTGTGATTAATCATCGAACCAGGTGAATTGTTTGAAATATTTTATATACTTTTTTGGTATAGTGCAGCTTGAACTCTACAATTGTAGTTTTCTGATTGTTTACCATTGCTTCTAGGTTAAGGCTAATAATATACACACCTGACTCTAGCTTTCACTTTGTGGGAACGGAACATATCCCCACTGGGACAGGGTTGCTGGGCTTTCCCATTTTTTGCAGGTATGTGACCTCCTAATCAGTGGAACTCCATCTGGGAATTTTTCTCCTTCCCTTCCCCTCTCCCCCCTTCCCCCCTCTTGTCTTGGTTTTTTTTTTTTTCTCGAGACCACATGGTCGCAATTGCAAGATTATATATATCTATATATTTGTAAACTGTATATACTGAACTGTGCCCCTCTTTTTGGGACTTATTCTGTATGTGGTTACTTTTTCAGGAATATATGCAGATTCCCTGAGGAAGATTCATGTATTATACTGCATTTGAAACGCGTTGGATTCTGCTGTAACCTGTGACTGTTTGTACAAAGTCTAATATAGTTACCTCTAAAGTCCCAACCATTCCTCAAGGGGGTTTTTTGTTAAAAAATGTTGTAAAAGCCACATATTGCACATGTGTTCAGGAGCGTCAAGTGTTTGAGCATTAATGGACTTCATTGGTCAGAATATTAATGTATTCTGGCCACTCAAACGCATTAAAGCGGAGTTCCACCTAAAACCAAAAAAAAAATACATTAAAATACCCCTGGAACAGTCAGGGCTAGTACATTCCACAATGGCTAGCCTCTGAACTGTCCTGGGTTGCACTTACCTGCAAGAAGAAATACTTACCTTGAAAATGTATTGTCCAGCGCTGCCATCTCAGGTGTGGGCAGCTTGAAGCCAGCGCGATCTACTCACCTTACCATCCACTTCCTCCCTCGGCGGCCGTGGCCGCCGAGGGAGGAAGTGGATGGTAAGGTGAGTAGATTTTCTTCTAAAACAAGGTAAGTAAAAAAAAAAAATTGCGATTATCCATTTGTTTTTCAGGTGACCCGGAGCAAGAAGATGGACCGAAGTTACATTTTAGGGTGGAACTCCACTTTAATAGTCAAACGCTAGTCATGTTCAGCCTTTTTTCTTCTTTTCAGCTCCTCTCCTGAAAGTACTTCTGTGTGCATGGACACGTAGGCCAACATAGAGGTACTTTTATAGGCTGAAAAAAATGCTCAACGCCTGTAACGATGGAGATATGTAAGCTCTGTGTGACCGATGCCTAAAACATGCCTGCTAGAATCACACTAACCTGAAAATCATGCCCAATGCGACCTACCACAATGTCAGAAAAGTGTGTGCAAGGAAGAAGAAAGGATGTTTTTCTAACCAGTTCAAGACTATCCAAATCCCTGACCACAGGCCCCATCATACCTTGTAACAGCAAAGGCCTTGTATCGCACCATGGATCCATCCTCAGGAGGCGGAAGCTGGTATTTGCAGGTAAGAGTATCGCTTTCCCAAGCAAAGATGGAATTGTCCTTAAAACAGCTCAGAATGGTATTACTTAGTGGAAGGAAAAATACCTATGGAAATAAAAATGACAGAAGAGTAAAAAAAAAAAAAAACATAAAACAAAAAAGAAATGAACAAATTATATATTTTATACACACATTATATATATATATATATATATATATACACACACACACACACACACACACACACACACACACACACACACACACCCCCAAGAAATGATCTACAACTGTTTTTTGTTTTTAAATGGCCAACCTCAGTTAAGGCTGGTTTTTCACTTGGGGTTGAGTCCCAGTGTGATGGAATCACCTATTGATTCATTTGAAGCACATTCCATTGATGCCGTTGTTGGGATTAAACAAGTTTAGCTCTACTCTTCCCACAAGACAATAAAAAGGTCAACTCTCTCTGTAGCTGGATTCACCAATAGTTAAAGGAGATGTATGGGATTCCATTTTTTCCCTATTCATACTTAAGCTTAAGTGGATGTAGCATCTGTCCCCCAGCGCCTCTACACTGAGAAACGAGCGATCAAAAACCGCTGATCGCTCGGTTCTGACAGCTCCCCGAGCAGAGACCTGCTGACTCTCAGTCACAGCTCTCAGCTCTGCCCCCTCCTCACTCATTGGAGCGCTGGGCTGTGGAGGGGGTGGGTGTCGGTCCAGGCACCTGGCAGATCCCAACTCTGTGGTTGTGATGACGCGGAGCCTGGACCGATTTCTGTGACGTCAGCAGAGAGCGGACTTCAGCCTGATGTCTGCTGAAAATGGGTCACAGGAGTGCAGAATGAACTGTACTCCTGTGATCCACAGGAGATGTACAGCCAAACGAGCTCTCTCTGGCGGCACATCTTCTTGAAAGTGGTGCTAAACCCATTAGGCCTCTTTCACACGGCCACTCCGGTTTTTTGCTCTGCTGCTGGACTTTTTTTTTTTTCACGGAGCGGCGTATGTCCACATATCATCCCATCTGTTTGTGGATGATATACGGACATAATGTAAGTCTATGGGCATTGCGGATGTCAGCGGATGACACCGCTGACATCCGATTTTGCTTCCTTTCCATTTTTTGAACGGAGGAAAAATAGGGTTCTGTTCCGTTCCAAAAAACAGAACAGAACTGAAAGGAAGAAAATCGGATGTCAGTGGATGGTCATCCGCTGACATCCGCAATGCCATAGACATTCATTATGTCCGTAAATCATCCGCAAAAAAATAGGATGATTTGCGGACATACGGAGCGGCCGTGTGAAAGAGGCCTTAGATGTAGTGGCTGCATTAGTTTTCTTTGACTTTTTCCTCTCTATTTTCACTTGGTGATCTGACCATAAACACATCTTCTGTATTAGTTAAACACAACTCTGGAGGAAAACAGGATGCACAGAAACATCGTCAGTCCTGGGGGGGCAGTGTTAAATGTATTAGCAGACTTAGATACACTAACAAATTGAAGCCAAACTCCAGCGCACACTTAATTAGTTATAGCAAACAGTTTACTATTTTCCATTTAGGATTAAAGTTTTGCATGAATAAATAAAAGCTGATAATTTTAGGAATCCCTGCCAGTGTTAGGTGGTTTGTCTCGTGTGTATAAACTGATACATTCTGCTGGGGAGCTTGAGCTTGTGAAAAATATCAGACTTACTGGCTGGATCACCAAGTGAAAATAGAAGAAAGATTAAACGGGAAACCAATGCAGCCATTACATCTAAGAATTGGTAAGCTGCAATATGTTTGCTTTTGGGTTTATTACAGCTTTAATTGTATATAATGGAAAGACCATTAAAGGGGAGGGGCTCCATCATTTTACTATGTAATGGCCACAGCAGTTAAATGCTCATCAGTAAAATCTTAAACGATAAGAAATCGTCATGTGTTTTAAGTTGCCAGCATCCACACAACACTTATTTTTTAAAGTCTTTGTTATTGTACAGAGCGGCCCAAATCCTTCTCTTCCCGGGGTCCCTCGCCAGTGCTCCTGGCCCCTCCTGCCAAGTGCCCCCACAGTAAGCAGCTTGCTAGGGGGGCACTTTAGCTGAGCCGCAGCTCTGCGTTTTCACTCAGATGCCCCCTCTCTCTCCTCATTGCCTCAGTGACTGATTGACAGCAGCGGTAGCCAATGGCTGTGTTATAGCCAATGAAGAGGGAGAGTCCTGAATAGCCAAAGGTCTCGTGCAACATTGCTAGATCGAGATGCAGCTCAGGTAAGTATTTGGGGGGCTGCTCCACCCACAAGGTTTTTTTTTTATCTTAATGTATAGAATGCCTTCCGATAAAAAACCTTCTGCCTTTAGAACCACTTTAACTAAAAGGCGGTTTCACCTAAAAGTAAACCTGTCATTAAAATTTTCAAGGGGCTGCCATTGCTGACTGTAACATAAATATCAGATATGGAATAGCTTTGCGTTAGCGAAATATGAAATATGAAGTGATCTGTAGAAATATGTAGTGAATTGTAGATGTAATGTCATTTTGGGTTAATTAATGTATTATCACACACATGTCCTGTTAGTAGCATTTGAAAGGACACAGCTGGTCTCTGGGATAGAGTTGACACCTGGTTGCCAATTAAGGCCCCCCATGCAATTGAACAAAAATTGTCACCTTCCCGGAAGCTTCAAAGGAGACTGCTAGTCATTTTGGCTGCGGAAAACCACAGGGGTGCGGTCGAAGGCTCCCAACAGTCAGCGAGCTGTCAGATCAAAGGAATGTATTTTATCTCTCATAAAAGTTAAAATATTAGTGGCAGAGAGATGAAAATAATTCCTTCTTGTGGCTCACGTGTGGGGCTACGAGTATGTATAAATTTGTGTCAGTGGCATGGGTGGGGTCCTGGAGAATTGAACAAAACCGTTATATGGCGCCTGATTGCGGCAGGCAAGCAGTCTTTGGTACTGTCGCGATCAGACCGATGCGCTGGTGTCAGAACTCCTATCCCTGGCCCAGCGGTCAGCGCCATTCTGGGCCAATTCAACTCTGGTCAGTTCAGAACACAGAACTTCAGGTCGGCTGAGCCGGGGGCAACCCCTTGTGGCTGATTCGTTAAGGGCTAAAGTCCAGCCCACATCGATATTCCAATAAATTGGGAATCTGAGATTTGCACATTGTTCTTCCTTGAAGCCAGTTCTGAACTGAGGAGTTCCTGCACGATTTCCGGTATGCTTCTGCCAAAGAGATAAGCTTAGGTAAAGTTTATTTCTGTTTTATTCCCTTTTATTTTCATAGCAAATTGCCAATTGTGTGTCTTTTTATCTTTTGTGTATTTTTGTAACTGCTTTTATTCTGTATATATTTTTTATGCACTGCCCACTATCGGGATATTAAATTATAAAATTAATAAGCGACTTCTGTGTACTAAGCTAGGACTCATACCTCTAGAGAGATAATTTGCATTTTAGTGCCTAAATTGCTTGAGCTACGCTACATGCCAATCTGTATGCAATTGCACTGTGTGTTGGCAGATTGCATGCAGATTGTACACCAGACGGAGATCTGTGTGTGTGTGGTGTCCCAGCAGACCAGTTTGCGGACAAACTGTTGGGTGGTGGCAGGCTATCATTTGTGGTGTGTGGGTGTGGGGACAGAGTGATTAACACAGGGGTTCTGGCTTGTAGGATAGCTGGAGGAATCCTAGTAGTGTGTGATAATTGCTAGACTGCTCCCCAACCCTTAGAGTGCACCAGATTGTATGTAAGATTTGTATCTGCCTGTGTGTGGTCGGCCACCTGGATTGGAGTGGAGTCTCCCTCTAGTGGTGACCTAAGGCAGTGCAGGCTGTGAAAGTATTGCAGCCAATCTAATTACTTAGTAGGAATTTTCTTTATTTCGTTATCCCCTTATACTCCCCAGTCACGGTTTTACCACGTCTCGGTTAGCTAGTCGCCGTGGGCGTGGTCGAATCGTGACACTGACCTTCTTCTGTAAATGTCATTGTTTGGCTGTTAGGTCGACTCTTTGGCTTCAGTACTTTCTGAGGCCATCTGCATGGCTGTTTGGGATGAAAAACCCAGAGCATTTAAACTGGGGGTTCAGCAGCCAGGAAAAGTAACATTTTTAGTAGGCAATCATCAAGATGGCAGTCTTCATTTTATTTTCAGGGCAAAGTTTCTTTAACCTGTTGCTGCCCATGCAACACATATGTGCGTTGGCAAAAGGGTAGACTTTCACCCACACGCTGCACATACATGTCACTTGGTGGCCAATGTTTCTGCACTGAGAGCGCTGCTCCTAGCTCAGAGACTGAGATAACAAGGACAGCTCTCGGTCCCCACTAATGATCAGTAGCTGGCAGGAGAGAAGGGGTGAGTTCGGACGCCGCCGGGGACAGTTAGAGGAGGCCCGCACAAGCCGTCTGTAATGAGGGGAACTCATAAGAAATCCATGGTCCCCAAATTTTAAGGAATTAAGAGTGTGAATCATTCACAATGCTGGACATTTGTTCCTGAATCATCAGAGCGGACATGCGAAAATCTGCATCTTTCAAGAAGACCATGATATTAAAGTGATTGTTAAGTCTCCTTTTTTTTTTTTTTAACAACAAACATGTTATGTCCACCTAAAACTGTACGTATATTTTCTCCATCAACCCATCCCTTACAGTTATTACCTCTTGTATCTCTTGACCCTCCCTCTTAGACTGTAAGCTCTTACGAGTACTAAAGTGTATTGTATTTGTACTGTCTACCCTCAAGTTGTAAAGCACTGCGTAAACTGTCGGCGCTATATAAATCCTATATAATAATAATGTTATACAGTTGATTTTACACAAAGCTGACTGGATCCTCTCTCTCCCGATTGGCTAACTGACTTTGAATAAAAGCCACAAGAGCCAATGGCGCCGTGGCTATGTCCCAGCCAATCAGAAGGGGGAGTCCCAGACGGCCGAGGGACTCGTGGACATCGCGGAGAGATGGGGCTCAGGTAAGTATTAGGGGGTGCTGGGGAGGCTGTTACACACAGGTTTTTTTTATCCTAATGCAAAGAATGCATTAAGATTAAAAACCTTCTGACTTTACAACTCCTTTAATGCAGGACAATGCTCCATCTCATGCATCAAAGCACTCCACTGGGTAACTAGCCAGTAAAGGCCAATAATGACATGGCCCCCTTTCTCACCTGACCTAAACCCTATTGAGAACTTGTGGTCCCTTCTTAAATGGGAAATTTACGGTAAAGGAAAACAGTACTCACCGTCACTGGAATTTAAAGACAGATAAGTAATGGTTTGGATTGCTTCATATTTGCCAGCAATATCTCCATATAGGAATATAAAGATTTATTCCCATTTGCCATGAAATCTGTTCTTCCTAAATGCTGGGTATATTACATGTCTTTCAATGTCAGACAGGTATTCCTTTTGTTGTGTATTGGGAGGGAATGTGGATTGCCCTTTTGCATTGTTAAGTGTTAATGACCTCCCATTGTTCTGTCTGTCTGCCTTAAGAGAAACGTATTATGGGATGTATAAAGATATGTGGATTGGATGCTAAGGGGGAGGGTGGATTGTGCCACGTTGTATATTTTGTACACTGTATGAGAGTGTAAAACTCTGTTCCTATTGGATGGTGAATATTATGTTCAGTCTTCAACAAGGTCCATCTGGGTGGTAACCTTGTGGGTGAAAACTGTATATAAGTATTATTCAATAAAGTTGTTCTAGAGTTCCTTCACCCTCAATCTAGAGTTCTGTCTCTTATTGGGGGAATCTTCTGCAAAGGAATTGCTATGGTCTTCCATACTCCCTTGGATAATCACTAAGCTCTTGTAAGAGCTTGTATAAGAGCTTGTTCTACTGCACTCTCTGGGGAAAGAGAGGTTCACCCACAGGAACCTGGAGCCTTGTCGGAGGTCCAGGGTGGATAGGAAATGGTGAGACCCTAACCAAGCTGCGGCGGTTCGTGGGGTCTGAAGTGGTTACGGTGTCTGGTGGAGTGCTTGGAGCCCCTCGGGAAGCACTAGGAGCATCTGTCAACGGAGGTACCCGGTCAGGGGTGCCCTATTCCGTTACATTGGTGGCAAGCGGTGGGATGGCATCCTAGTGTGAGGAGAAGCAGCTCGGAGACACCGGTAACGTTATGGAGCGAGCTAACACCCGTGCAGCGTCCCCATATGAGGAGGAGTTTCTCTGGAGGTTGCAGCAACACTTGGTCCAACAGGATGGGTCTGTATCAGAGGAAGCCATACTGGACTGGAGAGATGTCACTCGAAAGGAAATGTGGTATGAGACCTTAGAGGATGTGCAGTGGAGGCGGAGAGAGAACCTTCCCAGCGAAGAACAGCGGTTCCAGGTATACGTTGCCCTGCGGTTACCTTTCCTAGGAGAGCAACCCCTGGATGAGTGGGTGACGGAGCTGTGGAACCTGATTTGGAAGGAGTTGTGGCTGGATGAAGCTTACCGGGCACTAAAGCCAGGAAAAGTAACATTTTTAGTAGGCAATCATCAAGATGGCAGTCTTCATTTTATTTTCAGGGCAAAGTTTCTTTAACCTGTTGCTGCCCATGCAACACATATGTGCGTTGGCAAAAGGGTAGACTTTCACCCACACGCTGCACATACATGTCACTTGGTGGCCAATGTTTCTGCACTGAGAGCGCTGCTCCTAGCTCAGAGACTGAGATAACAAGGACAGCTCTCGGTCCCCACTAATGATCAGTAGCTGGCAGGAGAGAAGGGGTGAGTTCGGACGCCGCCGGGGACAGTTAGAGGAGGCCCGCACAAGCCGTCTGTAATGAGGGGAACTCATAAGAAATCCATGGTCCCCAAATTTTAAGGAATTAAGAGTGTGAATCATTCACAATGCTGGACATTTGTTCCTGAATCATCAGAGCGGACATGCGAAAATCTGCATCTTTCAAGAAGACCATGATATTAAAGTGATTGTTAAGTCTCCTTTTTTTTTTTTTTAACAACAAACATGTTATGTCCACCTAAAACTGTACGTATATTTTCTCCATCAACCCATCCCTTACAGTTATTACCTCTTGTATCTCTTGACCCTCCCTCTTAGACTGTAAGCTCTTACGAGTACTAAAGTGTATTGTATTTGTACTGTCTACCCTCAAGTTGTAAAGCACTGCGTAAACTGTCGGCGCTATATAAATCCTATATAATAATAATGTTATACAGTTGATTTTACACAAAGCTGACTGGATCCTCTCTCTCCCGATTGGCTAACTGACTTTGAATAAAAGCCACAAGAGCCAATGGCGCCGTGGCTATGTCCCAGCCAATCAGAAGGGGGAGTCCCAGACGGCCGAGGGACTCGTGGACATCGCGGAGAGATGGGGCTCAGGTAAGTATTAGGGGGTGCTGGGGAGGCTGTTACACACAGGTTTTTTTTATCCTAATGCAAAGAATGCATTAAGATTAAAAACCTTCTGACTTTACAACTCCTTTAATGCAGGACAATGCTCCATCTCATGCATCAAAGCACTCCACTGGGTAACTAGCCAGTAAAGGCCAATAATGACATGGCCCCCTTTCTCACCTGACCTAAACCCTATTGAGAACTTGTGGTCCCTTCTTAAATGGGAAATTTACGGTAAAGGAAAACAGTACTCACCGTCACTGGAATTTAAAGACAGATAAGTAATGGTTTGGATTGCTTCATATTTGCCAGCAATATCTCCATATAGGAATATAAAGATTTATTCCCATTTGCCATGAAATCTGTTCTTCCTAAATGCTGGGTATATTACATGTCTTTCAATGTCAGACAGGTATTCCTTTTGTTGTGTATTGGGAGGGAATGTGGATTGCCCTTTTGCATTGTTAAGTGTTAATGACCTCCCATTGTTCTGTCTGTCTGCCTTAAGAGAAACGTATTATGGGATGTATAAAGATATGTGGATTGGATGCTAAGGGGGAGGGTGGATTGTGCCACGTTGTATATTTTGTACACTGTATGAGAGTGTAAAACTCTGTTCCTATTGGATGGTGAATATTATGTTCAGTCTTCAACAAGGTCCATCTGGGTGGTAACCTTGTGGGTGAAAACTGTATATAAGTATTATTCAATAAAGTTGTTCTAGAGTTCCTTCACCCTCAATCTAGAGTTCTGTCTCTTATTGGGGGAATCTTCTGCAAGGGATTGCTATGGTCTTCCATACTCCCTTGGATAATCACTAAGCTCTTGTAAGAGCTTGTATAAGAGCTTGTTCTACTGCACTCTCTGGGGAAAGAGAGGTTCACCCACAGGAACCTGGAGCCTTGTCGGAGGTCCAGGGTGGATAGGAAATGGTGAGACCCTAACCAAGCTGCGGCGGTTCGTGGGGTCTGAAGTGGTTACGGTGTCTGGTGGAGTGCTTGGAGCCCCTCGGGAAGCACTAGGAGCATCTGTCAACGGAGGTACCCGGTCAGGGGTGCCCTATTCCGTTACATTGGTGGCAAGCGGTGGGATGGCATCCTAGTGTGAGGAGAAGCAGCTCGGAGACACCGGTAACGTTATGGAGCGAGCTAACACCCGTGCAGCGTCCCCATATGAGGAGGAGTTTCTCTGGAGGTTGCAGCAACACTTGGTCCAACAGGATGGGTCTGTATCAGAGGAAGCCATACTGGACTGGAGAGATGTCACTCGAAAGGAAATGTGGTATGAGACCTTAGAGGATGTGCAGTGGAGGCGGAGAGAGAACCTTCCCAGCGAAGAACAGCGGTTCCAGGTATACGTTGCCCTGCGGTTACCTTTCCTAGGAGAGCAACCCCTGGATGAGTGGGTGACGGAGCTGTGGAACCTGATTTGGAAGGAGTTGTGGCTGGATGAAGCTTACCGGGCACTAAAGTGGTATGCCACCCGGCACTGGATGGCTGATTACAATATGCCGGAAGGTGAGGACTATAGTGGCCCGAGCTTGCTGTGGGAGGCCTTTGAGGAGAGGGACTTTGGATGTCCAGCAGAGGTTCGGCACTGGGAAATCCAGGACACCAGGGAAGCCCTACTGGGTCGCCCCAAAGCGGATGACGTGGGGTCAGACCTGATTCATCTGGTCAGAATGGAGTGGGAACTGGAGCAGGACTACCAACGCCTGCTCTGCTCCATTCCACCCCAATCTACCCTGCAAGCAGAGCCCGAGTCCTGCGTGGCAGATCCAGACCCACAACCCTTGAGTTGGAGAGACAATACAGACTGGTGGTACTGTGAAGACCCACCGATGGCAAGTGGAGATGGGACCGAGGTCTCTCTACCGGCCCTAAAGGGAGGTTGGGCAGCCGGCCCAGGTCCCCAGCTACAGCAGGAGTTACAGGGAGCCGAAGGTGTCGTTCTTCCTTCCAAGCAGCAGTGTACCTTGCAGGGAGAGGAGACAACTAATCCTTCTCCCCAACCACAGGGAGACAACAGACCTGACCCCAATGGTACAGATGGGACCGCGGTCTCTGCACCAGACCTACAGGGATGCTGGACGGACGGTCCAGATCCCCAACCTGCCCCGCAGGAATACCAGGAGGAGGAGGTAAGCGATCTCTCCTCTCTACAGCAGACACCCAACCAGGTTCTGAGGGTACTATTCGCCAACCCCAACCCAGCAGAAGAGCTGGCGACAGGGCAGAGTGTTACCGACCTCTGCCCAGCACCCGCAAAAGCTACAGTCTTCATTTGTACACCCCAGGGATGCTGGACAGTCAGCCCAGATCCCCAACAGCCTGACGAAGTTAGCCCCACCACCCTGTCTTCTCTTCAGCGGCTGAAAGGACTCCCAGGAGAAGGGCCAGTCCACGCTTATCACCAGCAGCGGGTATATTCTGCGAGAGAGGCAGAGGTTGGCTGGGAGAGTAACACTGTTTTCCCGACAATTTGTTTGGGGTACTGGGTGGGTGCAGACATTGGGAGGGCCTGTGGAACACAGCCTACCTTAGAGAGGTTGGAAAGTTCTTCTCTCAGCCTACTAGGCTCCTCTTATGTCTAAATCACCCTGTGTCTTTTAGGGACACAGGGTGCCCAAGAAGCCCAGTCTGGCCTGCCCAAACCAGACTTTCACAGACTGATCGGTTATGAGAGCTCCATGCGCCTTGCCAAGACAAACTTACAAACTATGTGGAACTTTGTCAAGGAAGCTTCCCTCATGGATGGACTCTTTGGGACTTATAAACCCGACGAACTCAGGCACAGACCAGTTGGAGGTCTGGTACCTGGTTCGTCTACCTTTGGGGGGAAGATATGTGACAGTATTCACCGTCACTGGAATTTAAAGACAGATAAGTAATGGTTTGGATTGCTTCATATTTGCCAGCAATATCTCCATATAGGAATATAAAGATTTATTCCCATTTGCAATGAAATCTGTTCTTCCTAAATGCTGGGTATATTACATGTCTTTCAATGTCAGACAGGTATTCCTTTTGTTGTGTATTGGGAGGGAATGTGGATTTTACATTGTTAAGTGTTAATGACCTCCCATTGTTCTGTCTGTCTGCCTTAAGAGAAACGTATTATGGGATGTATAAATATATGTGGATTGGATTCTAAGGGGGAGGGGGGATTGTGCCACATTGTATATTTTGTACACTGTATGAGAGGGTAAAACTCTGTTCCTATTGGATGGTGAATATTATGTTCAGTCTTCAACAAGGTCCATCTGGGTGGTAACCTTGTGGGTGAAAACTGTATATAAGTCTTGTTCAATAAAGTTGTTCTAGAGTTCCTTCACCCTCAATCTAGAGTTCTGTCTCTTATTGGGGGGAATTTGCTGCAAGGGATTGCTATGGTCTTCCATACTCCCTTGGATAATCACTAAGCTCTTGTAAGAGCTTGTATAAGAGCTTGTTCTACTGCACTCTCTGGGGAAAGAGAGATTCACCCACAGGAATCTGGAGCCTTGTCGGAGGTCCAGGGTGGATAGGAAACGGTGAGACCCTAACCAAGCTGCGGCGGTTCGTGGGGTCTGAAGTGGTTACGGTGTCTGGTGGAGTGCTTGGAGCCCCTCGGGAAGCACTAGGAGCATCTGTCAATGGAGGTACCCGGTCAGGGGTGCCCTGTTCCGTTACACTCTCTAAAAAGTGTCTGGGAGGCTGTGGTTGCTGCTGCACAAAAAAAGTTGATCATCAACAGATAAGAAACAGACAGACTCCACGAATGGAAGGTTTATCACTAAGCGCCGGTTCACACTGGTGCGATGCGGGAAACCCTGCAAATCCGGTGCGCACCTTAATCGCTGGTGGTTTGCCCTCTGCGAGTGTCAATACAAAGTTAATAACACCCCCAGATTGGTTCGCAGATTGCAGTGCGAACTGTGAATTCGGACATAAATCGGATTTGCATGGGTGTAAACACCCATACGATTTGATTCTGGTGTGGGAAAAAAAAAAAAAAAAAAAGGGGTCCTGTACGACTTTGGCCCGAATGCGATGCGAATACAGCCATACAATATGCTTAGCTGAATTTGCATCGCAGAGACGTTGCACGTGATCTGCACAGCAATGCGGTGCAAATCACATGCAATGCCTGGCATCACTACAGTGTGAACAGGCCCTTATTAAAAAAAAAAGGTGGCTAAATTAGTCACTGAAATGTCAGAAATGTTATTATTTGTAAATTTTGAGTTGCTTAATATTCTCACTTTACCAGAAAACAAATGAGATTTGAAAATTTTCCTTTTTCATTTAGTTGCATAATAATTCTGCACACACAGATATTCTCTGAAGAAAGTCAAAACCTCACTTTTACTTTCCTAACAGATTTAATAACATTTCGGATTGATAGAGCACTAATTGTTCAATATTGAAATGAATCCTCAAAAATACATCTTACCTAATAAATAGTGCAAACAGAGTATATTTCAGTTGAAATCATTTTTTTCTTTTTTTATACTCCTAAAAATAATCCTTACCTTCTGAATTCCGACAGACTGGCGAACATTGAGCTTTCTCTTCCTCTGGAAGGTGTCCAGGTCCCAGAGCTGAGCGGTGTCACTGGATGTGGTGACCGCATAACGACCAGAACCATGTACAGAGATAGATGTGACTGTGGACTCGTGTCCGCGCATCCAGCTTACCAGTTCTTTGCTATCTATTAAAACATCATATTTATATAGTGGCAGCATATTTGTTAGGGCTCATTTACAGTACACTAGAGGTTGGGGAGCGATAAAACCCCCATGGTTAAGCAATGCAGCGTGCTAGTGCGGGGTAAAAGACTAAAATACCATATAGAGATCAGGCGCTCATTGGAAAATTACTAGGGGGAGTTAATAATGACAGCTCTACTGGTCTTAGCAGCTGGAGACAACACCTGGGAGGGAGGGAGGTAAACCATAAAAACAACCACCAAAAAGTCTGTATGAAGCGCTTAGAACAAGGCTGTATGTGCCATGGGTGTGCAGACACCTCTAATAAACACCAGCCTTGGAAGGGCAAAAGTCACTGAAACAAGAACAGTTTTTTTGAATGGATGATAGCATAAAATAAAACATAGCATAAAAAATCCATGAGCGATTCAATAGTTAAAATTTGTATGCTGTGAAATGAGCCGGCACCAGGTCCACCAATTGCCAGATGTGAACAACCAGGGGCTGTGCAGCCTACCTGCCCGTATGTAGAGATGTGATGGATGTGTCCTCAGCCGTGGCCGAATCACTGAACATGTGGTTACCCGGGCACACACAAAGAAAGTGTAGAATGGCCGGGCTGCTACCACAGCCACCAGTCGCGGCATGGATGTTGACTGGATAAGGCGCAGGCGCGCGAAACGTGTAGTCATAGTGACAGGACCTTCACCACTCAGCACAGTTCCATCATCCCCAGAGGTTTTCACCCGGCTCTCCATTCCGGCGCGGCTCTGTGACGTCATCGCTGGCCGCCTCCCTCGCTCTAAGCCTCTCCACGGATTGAACACTGCAGGTCCCTCCATCTTTACCTCAACATTGGTGCCACGAGTGGCAGCCCAGCCATTCTACATGCTCCGTGTGTGCCCGGGTAACCAAGCCTTGTGATTCGTCCACGGCTGAGGACCCATCCATCACATCTCCACATATGGGCAAGTAGTCTGCACAGCCCCTGGTTGTTCACATCTGGCTATTGGTGGACCAGGTGCCGGCTCATTTCACAGCATACAAATTTTAACTATTGAATCGCTCATGGATTTTTAATGCTATGTTTTATTTTATACTATCATCAGTTCAAATAAACTCTTCTTGTTTCAGTGACTATTGCCTTTCCAAGACTGGTGTTTATTAGCGGTGTCTGCACACCCATGGCCCATACAGCCTTGTTCCAAGTGCTTCATAGAGACTTTTTAATGGTTGTTTTTATGGGGTACAAGGATGCCTCCTCACCACCTGTCAAATGCTCTCTGAATCCTATCCGAACACAAAATGCTCTTCAGAGAGCAAAACTAGTGTGAACGAGCCCATTGTGATTTTTAGGCTAGTAAAGTATAGTAAATCATTCAAATCATAATGCAATATAATAGAAAAAGAAACAACTGTGAAAAGGCATTAAATATGAAAGCTAACAATCAAACTACACCTAAAATAATAAAAATAAGAGTGACTATAATTGTGCTCCAGCTCCGAGGGTAAAAGTCTCTATGCAGGTAAGGTCTGTAAGCAAAACAATGTATTTCACTGACACCATCTGTAAACCGAGTCAGAGAAAGATCCATGATTACCTTTATCAAAACACTTCACAGAATAATCTGCAAGAGCCACGAGAAACTCCGATTTCCTGTGCAGGGTAAAGGCCAACGCTGTGCAAGCCTGCATCGTTTTCTGGACCAGATCAAACCTAGAAGGGAGAAATGATAGAAAGTTGAGACTCATCC
The DNA here is from genome assembly GCF_965119305.1 of Pelophylax lessonae. Taxonomy (NCBI): domain Eukaryota; kingdom Metazoa; phylum Chordata; class Amphibia; order Anura; family Ranidae; genus Pelophylax; species Pelophylax lessonae. The sequence goes on along the minus strand of NC_138772.1, from coordinate 515,397,732 downwards.
TTACAGGAAAAAAATATGCAGCATGACCGTAAAGATGCAAAGCGATTCCATGAACTATGTACGGTTATATTAACAGACAGCAGCAGGGCAAGGCAAGCATTGTAATGTGAAGGGGTATATAACTAGGCAATCTCATTTTGAAACTCCTCTGCATCCTGGCCACCTTGCTACCTTAGAGACATTAAAGAGAACCTGTGCCCAGACTATGCACACATTATGAATGAGCAGAAAAAGCCCTTTAAGTGCTGGTTCACACTGGTGCGATGGGGGAAACCCTGCGATTCAGTGCCAGTTCCTGCATCGCACCAAAAACACACACTGGTTCACACTGAGATCTGCGAATATCTGGGGGTGTCTATAACTTTACATTGACACCCCCAGCAATTCGTAGATCTCAGTGTGAACCAGTGTGCTCTTTTAGTGCTATGCAGGAACTGGCACTGAATCTCAGTGTTTCCCCCCATCGCACCAGTGTGAACCAGCACTTTCGCGGATCGCAGTGCAAACTGCAAAATGGTGCAGGAATTGGATTACATACGTGTCAACACCCATGCAATCCGATTTTTAGAGCAAACCAAACAAAAAGGTCCTGAGCAATTTTTGGTGTGAATGCAATGCGATTTTAGCCATACGGTTTGTATGGCTGAAATTGCATCGCACAGACATTGCATGTGATCTGCGCAGCAATGCGGTGCGAATCACATGCGATGTCTGGCATCGCACTAGTGTGAACCGGCACTCAAACAAGCCCTCATTCATCTCTGTAGTTATAGACATAGTGGACCGAGACAGGAAAAACACACAAACAAATGTACATGGCAATGGTAAAAAAATGTGCATAGTTAATGAGATAAGACAGAGGGAGGGTTAAGTGGGGTACACACTAGTAGAAAATCTGCCGAAAATTCCCATCCGAGGTAAAATCGTACGATTTTCAGCTAGTGTGTACACAACTTTCAGCAGCCGATGCCGACATTTTTCAACGAAAAAAAACGGAGGGACAAACACCAAAATTTTTATCGTCCATCCCTAGACGACCAATTTTCGTTTAATGTGTATGCAGTACGTCCGTGAAAAATTGGATACGAAAGACCGCGCATGATCTGAAGTTGCTGACGACCCGGTAGTCTGGGAACAAAAGTCCCCAAAAAAAATAAAAAATCGGACGAGAAATTTTGTGAACATTATGCACTGTCAACTAAAAACGGTTATGAATGCTGAGCAAGAGAGAGAAAAATCGGAGGATATTTCGTCAGTTTTCCGTCAAGTGTGTACGGGCCTTTATAGACTGGGGGGGGGAATGACAGTCACAGAGGGGGGGGGGTCACAAAACTATTGGATAAGGCTGCATTCACACCTGAGCGTAGCGACTCTTAGGCATTTTTATTTGAGGGTTTTTTTAGAGCTTTTAGAAGCTTATTACAAGTGTTTTACAGCTTCAGGCATTTATGATTAGCCAACAGAAAGCACTGGAGGGGGTGGGAGAGCTCCTGTTTGGGGTTGGGGTGGGAGAGCTCCTGTTTGAGCAGAAAACGTACAACAAAATGCTTTTAAAACACTCATGTCACAGGTTTTCAGGCTTTCTATTGAAGTCTATGGGGCCATAAACGCTTGTAATCTGCCAAAAAGAAGCTCATGTACTGTTTTGAGAGACAAGCGTTTTGCTTTAGGCGACAGAACGCTCAAATGTGAACGGCGGGCATTAAAATTAATGGGATTTGGCTTGTTGAGCGTTTTAGAGCTACAAGCTTCAAGCAGAGAATCGCTCAGTTGTGAACAGGGCCTAATGAGTAAGAAACCCCACATCTAAAGCTGGGTACACACGAGCCAGCCATTTGGCTAGCTTCGGTCAGACAGACCGACACACACGGGCCGAATGTCGGCCATTTTTTTGGAACCAGCCAATGTCTTCCGACATTCGGCCCGTGTGTATGTCAGTCTGTCCAACAGAATCTACCTGAACACCCGGTATCTGTCGAATGTGCATGCTAGAAAACCAGCAGCCGACCGACTCCTGATCAGCGCCCTCAGCCAATGGCAGAGAGCATTGATCAGAATGTTCTGGCGGGGAGCTGTCCCCCTGTCAGAACACAACAGCTCAGAAGGGGAGATCGCTGGACTAATATCGGATCATTAGTACAGCAACTCTGACCTGAGCTGAAAGTTTCTTTTTTTTCATGTGCAACCCAAAAAAAATGCGTACCAGGCTTTAAAGTGGTTGTAAACCAACTTTAATGACTTTTACCTATAGGTAAGCCTATATTAACCACTTTCAGACCGGAGGATTTTGCTGCTTAATGACCAGGCCCTTTTTTGCGATTCGGCACTGCGTGACTTTTAATGGAACAATTGCCCGGTCGTGCGACGCTGTACCCAAACAAAATGTAAGTCCTTTTTTCCCATAAATAGAGCTTTCTTTTGGTGGTATTTGATCACCTGTGCGATTTTTTTATTTTTTGCGCTAGAAACAAAAAAAAGAGCGTCAATTTTGAAAAAGTAACAATATTTTTCACCATCTTTTATATGAAATTCTCAAAAAAAAAAAAAATGTAAAAATCAACATTTTTTAACATTTTAAGGCTAATTTGTTTTCTGCTACATATTTTTGGTTAAAATAAAAAAATGAAAAAAATCGCAATAAGCGTATTTTGATTGGTTTGCGCAAAAGTTATTGCATTTATTAACTACGGGAAAGATTTGTCATTTTTATTGTTTTTTTTTTTTTTACTAGTAATGGCAGCGATCTGCGATTTTTTGCGGGACTGCGACACAGCGGCGGACAGATTGGACTCCTAACTAACATTTTTGACACTTTTGGGGGTACCAGTGACATTACTACAGTAATCAGTGCTAACAATATGAACTGTTACTGTAAAAATGACACTGGCAGGAAAGGGGTTAACAGTACTGGTGATCAAGGGGTTAAATGTGACCCTAGGGGCGTGATTCTAACTGTGGGTGGGCGTGGCTTGTGAAGTCATCCCAGCGACATGTGATCCTATATAGCAGGATCACATGACATATGTAATCACTTCAGGGAGAAGGACGAACGGCTTTGTTTACATCAGCCGTCCGTCCTTCTCTGTCAGCGGCAGGAGATCGCGAGTGGCCGGCGGCCATCGGAGCCGTCTGCCGCACGCACTAGCTTCCCTGCTGAAGAGCGGGAGCGTGCCTCCGGCGGCGCACCATTGCCCCTAGCTCCTCCCAGGCGAGCGCTGTACATGTACGGGACTTTGCCCGGGAGAGCAGGCCTGCCCCCTTACATCTGCGGCGGCTGGTCGGCAAGCGGTTAAGGCTTACCTATAGGTATTGTAAATATCTCCTAAACTTGCACCATTTAGGAGATATTTACAGTGGATGCAGCCGATGACGTCATCGGTGCATGCGCTCTGAAAAAACGGTCGCCCGTGCGTTCCTTTAGAGCCCTGTGCCGTAACTGGCGGCTCCCGCGCGCCTGCACGGGAGTGACGTCATGTGTCCCCGGCCAGTAATACAGCCGGAGTCCGCAGACCTGGAAGGAAGACGGGTGAAGATGGATGCGGCCGGTAGCAGGGACAACGCAGGCTTCAGAGCGGGTGTAAATGCATACTAGCACATTATGCATTTACTTTGCAGGGGGGGAAAAAAAACATTTTTGAAGAGTTTACTTCCTCTTTAATTCAGGCCGTTATCTTTAGTGTCAAATAGAAGTATCATTCTTAGTTCAAAAGTTTTCCTTTCCTGGAAAGTCTGAAATTCCCCTAAAGCTGGTTACACACTATCCAACTTTTGTGGTTAGATTTCCTTCAGATTTACCTTTTCTATGTAGTGCAAGGGCCTGCCAGATTGCATACAAATTGAAAGTGTTTAGGTTTGGCCTCATATTATATGGTTTTGGTAAGTCTAAAGGAAAAAGTCTTCAGAAAATCGTATAGTGTGTATGGCCCATAAGACATTGAGGTCTTCTATAATGTGGCCCAGGTGTGAGAAATTATGTCCCACAGGTGTGCAGAACTCATCTTCCTTATGTTTCTTGATGGGTTGTCTGTTTCTGTCGCAAGTGCATGAATACGGCTACAATCACCTCAGAAATTGTGGAGAAATTCAGTTTCAAATTTCACAAGAGGCACTGAGATCTCAGCTTTTTTTCTATTACTTTCCATTGCAGCAGAATCATGGCAGCCCACCAGTCCTCCAATATAAACTCACAGCAAATGTTTGTAAGCTGTTAGAAACTGACAGAATCCCCACTTTAGAGTGATATTTGAGGATGAATTACTTCACATTACAAGCAGCTAGACAGGTTAGTGATGTCTTGTTTTAAAAACTTCACCTCCAGGTTTTAGCCCCTTCATGGCCAGGCCATTTTATTGCGATACAGCACTTTAACTGACAATTGCATGGTCATGTGACGCTGTATCTAAAAACAATGTACTTCCTTTTTTTACTACAACTAGAACTTTCATTTGGTGGTATTTGATCACCTCTGCGGTTTTTATTTTTTGCGCTATGAACAAAAAAAAAAACTATTTTTTTCTATTTTTTGCTATAAAACAAATCCAACAAAATGTTTTTTTTAAATCTAATTTCTTCATAAAATAGGCCCATATGTATTCTGCTAAATATTTTTGGTAAAAAAAAATACCAATAAGCGTATATTGAAACCAATCAGTTTCCAGGTTTTATTGCCAAAGCTTAATTAAACGAGCTAAGGTTAAAAGTTGATTGGATTCCATGCAGTATTGTGACTAATTTTGCACGCTCAAGCTTTAGTAACTGAACCCCTGGCACTTTTTGGAGACCAGTGACATTAATACAGTGATCAGTGCTAAAAATAAGCACTGTACTAATGACACCGGCTAGGAAGGGGTTAACGGTGTGCCTAGCCAGTGTTTCTTACTGTGGGGGAGGTGCTTTTACTTGGGGGAAGGAATGGATTCTAGTCCCTGCTTTGCAGACACACAGGATCCATGCCTTCCCTCCTGTCATAATGGCAATCTGCCTTGTTTACATCGGCAGATTGCGGTTCTGTGTCTCTGCAGGATGATCTGTGGGTGCCGGCGGACATTGAATCTGCGGCATCCCCTGATCCCCCTGATCGGCTGCCGCTGCTTATAATCGCGAGCTGCCGGTGGCGCGCACTACCGGGAAGACCTGGATTACATATATATATAAAACCGGAAGTTTACTTTAACCACATTAAGACCGCCCGCCGCAGGTTTACTGCGGCAGGCACCCTCTACTGCGCGAACCAACGTAGCCCTACGTGAGTCGCACGCGTGGTGTTGGGGAGCGAGTGGGGATGCTGATGCACGGGGGCCGACAGCCACAATTGCCGCCGGCCACCCACGATCGCTCCCTGCTGAGAGTGAAGGACGGGCAGCTGTTGTAAACACAGCCGACCGTTCTCTCTGAAATGATCAGAGAGCGCCTGTGATCCTTCTATATAGGATCACAGGTCTCTATGGTCATTTCACAAGCCCATCCCCCATTCAGTTAGTAAAGACTTCCCTAGGCTCACACTTAACACTTTGATCACCCCTAGGTTAACCCCTTCCCTGCCAATGTCATTATTACAGGTAACAGTGCATATTTTTAGCACTGATTACTGTAGTAATGTCACTGGTCCCCCCAAAAGTGTCAAAAATGTCAGTCAGGGGTCCGATCTGTCCGCCGCAATGTCGCAGTCCTGCTGAAAATTGCTGATCGCCGCCATTACTAGTAAAAAAAAATAAAATAAAATAAAAATAACATAAATCTTTCCTCTAGTTTGTAGATGCGATAACTTATATAGTTACATAGTTACAACTTTTAACCGTACATTGTATACCCCTGTATGTTGTGGTCTTTAAGGTGTCCATCCAATAGTTTTTTGAAACTATCAATGCTCCCTGCTGATACGACTGCTTGTGGAAGAGAATTCCACATCCTTACCGCTCTTACAGTGAAGAACCCCTTACGCACTTTAAGGTTAATCCGCCTTTCTTCAAGTTTTAGTGAGTGGCCACGTGTCTTATTGTATTCCCTTACTCTGAATAGTTTGTTCCTTATGCTAGGGTCGCCAGTACAGTATTTGTACTTTGATATCATATCCCCTCTCAATCGTCTCTTCTCCAGAGAGAATAGGTTCAGTGCTTGTGGTCTTTCCTCATAGCTGATGTCCTCCATTCCCCTAATTATTTTTGTTGCCCTTCTCTGGACTTTCTCCAGTTCCAGCACATCCTTCCTGAGGACCGGTGCCCAGAACTGGACAGCATACTCCAGATGTGGCCGGACCAGAGTTTTGTAGAGTGGAAGAATAATCTCTTTATTTCTGGAGTGAATCCCCTTTTTTATACAACCCAGTATTCTGTTGGCTTTGCTTGCAGCGGCTTGGCATTGCATGCCACTGCCAAGCCTGTTGTCTACCAGTACCCCCAGGTCCCTTTCCATCCTAGACTCACCCAGAGGTTCCCCCCCCCCCCCTAGTGAGTAGCTTGCTTTCTGGTTTCTGGCCCCCAAGTGCATTACTTTACATTTTTCTACATTAAATCTCATCTGCCATGTAGTTGCCCACCCCGTTATTTTGTTCAGGTCCGCTTGCAAGATTTCCACATCCTGCATAGAAGATATTGGCATGCCTAATTTAGTATCATCTGCAAATACTGAGATTGTACTAGATATCCCCTCCTCTAGATCATTTATGAATAAATTAAACAGGATTGGTCCCAGGACAGAACCCTGGGGGACCCCACTTTCCACACCCGCCCAATCCGAGTACTCCCCATTAATCACCACCCTCTGGACTCTCCCCTGGAGCCAGTTCTCTATCCAGGTACTCACCTTATGGTCCATACCTACCTTCCTTAGTTTGTACAGTAAGCGTTTGTGGGGAACGGTGTCAAAGGCCTTTGCAAAGTCCAGATACACCACATCCACAGGCAACTTTTGCGCAAACCAATCAAAATATGCTTATTTCCATTGTCTTTACCAAAAATATGTAGCAGAATACAAATTGGCCTAAAATGATGAAAAATTTTGATTTTTACATTTCTTTTTTGATAATGTCTTATAGCAGAATGTGAAAAATATTGGGGTTTTTTTTCAAAATTGTCACTCTTTTTTTGTTTATAGCGCAAAAAATAAAAATTATCACAGGTGATCAAATATCACCAAAAGAAAGCTCTATTTGTGGGAAAAAAAGGACGTCAATTTTATTTGGGTACAGCGTCGCATGACCGCGCAATTGTCTGTTAAAGTAACTCAGTGCCGAATCGCAAAATATGGCCTGGTCATTAAGGGGGCAAATCCTTCAAGTCCAGAAGTGGTTAAACCCTCAAACATAGCAGCTGTGAGTGCAAATAAAATCAGTGGCAATAAAAGGGTTAAATGCTTGCTAAGTCTAGGCAGTAGAAAGGTAGAACAAGAGGATACATACCTGAATCACCTTTCCAGCGCTGTTCACTTCTTCCCAAATCTATGGGCTGTTGACAGTCACTAGATCTCATCATGTACAATGCAAGGCTTCTAATCCTGCATTGTACATGGAGGCTGCAATTGTGGCCAAAAGCCCATCGGAGAGGAGGCCATGGGGGACCGGGCGCACAGATCGAGGTACCCTGCTGCAGCAAAGAGAAGGTAAATATTACAGCCTCTTCCACAATCCCCTAGACTTTGAAAATTAAGTCCTGCCAGAACACTATTTTCTGGCCCCCTTTTGCAGGTATAGCTATATAAAACATTACAAATAAGTGTCTATATAGTTTTTTTTTAATCCAGTAATACACTGTCTCCTCCTACTCTACAAATACGCAATTGCTCTCTATTTTTCTGCACTGTGCTGAAAATTAAGAGACTGATCTGTTGACAGCCTAAAGATTTACTGCTGCTCAGGGGCTCTGGCCTTCAGCGAGAAAAAACAGGAATATTGCTGGGGACAATTTACAGCGCACATTAATATTGGTAGCATTATTATTCATGTGAAATGTATGATCTTTGCTAAAGAACATTATTTTTTTATCTTTTTTTTTAAAGTCAGAAAAATAAGTTTGATACCAACTAAATCACTAACTCAAAACGTATTTGGGCTCTTTCACACAGGCGGTCCGATCAGATCCGCCTGTCAGTTTTTTAGGCGGATCTGATCGGATCCTCCATGCAGCTCTATGGGGCAGCGGGTGTCAGCGGAGGTGTCTCCATCCGCATCCGATCCTGTGCGTGAAATCTGGACGGATGAAAACCCTATTTTTCCATCCGTTCAGTAATCGGAGCGGAGCGGATCTGATGAGAGCGGACAAGCGGTCCGCTCTCATCCGATCCCCCATAGAGGGCAGCGGGTGCTGAGACACCTCCCTCTCCGCTCTGCAAGCGGAGACGGAGCTGTCATCCGCCTGGCTCAGCGGGGATCGCGGATCGATCCCTGCTGAACAACACGGATCCGCCTACGGAGCGGACCGTGTGAAAGAGCCCTAAGATATGTAGCAACAAAAGATATAATAATAATAAGTGCCGGTTCACACTAGGGCGACCTGTGAGGCGACCTGGTCGCCTCACAGGTCGCCTCCCATAGGGAAGCTGCGGACCCGTTCTAATAGGAGCGACACAAGTCGCTACGACCTAGAAAAAGGGTCCGGAGCTTCTTTGGGGCGACCAGGAGGCGACCGCCATAGACTTCAATGTTATGAAGTCCGTGGCGGCCGCTCCGAGGTCGCGGCGCGCTGCTCGCACCGCGATCTCGGAGGTCGCCCCTGCAAGTAGCGTCGCGGTAATGTGAACCGGCACTAAAGCAAAGTGAATATCAAATAGCTACACAAAAATAAATAAATAAAGTGGATATCACAATAAAAGTGCACTTGCTCTTAAATCATTAATTAAATTAATCCAGGTGGTAAGAAACTGTATCTATGATTAAATAAGATATAAATTAATATATAAATATTGTCACAATAAAGTGGCCGTGCTTATAAATAATAACTGTTGATACACAAGTGGAAATTCATCAACAAATAGTGCAAAGTTCATAAAAGTGGGTGATCCTTCTGTGAAAAAAAAAAAACAGCAAAAACACTCACATGGGATGGCACTCAGCCAGTGCAAGCATAGACAGCAATAAAAAATCCTCAGCAGCAAGTGGTGGATTTGACGTAACGCGTACGGGGGAGGAGCCTGCACACGCTGTAGCACCCATTATTGCTGTCTATGCTTGCACTGGCTAAGTGCCATCCCATGTGAGTGTTTTGCTGTTTTTTACCCCAATAAATCAGATATTACAGAGAGCACTAGATCGCTGTGTTTATTTTATACATGTACCCATTCGTGACGGTGGAGAGACGATTATGAGGAAGTGACAACTTTATCCCCTTCACTGTGTTACTGACACGGCAAGTCTGGCCACCATATCCTACCTGAGGCACCGTCATCCAGAGGGAGGACAGGAGGAAGCAGCCTATCCATTACCTAGCAGCACCTGTGTGTGCAAAAGACGAGCTTGGCTTATTATAACTTGTGAGCCAAACCAGGAGGTGAGCGGCCAGCATTATCATCAATGCACTAAGTCACCCTATGAATTAAAGCACCGGCACCTGGTTACCTGATATCTGCACAGCACAGAAGCATCACCACTTTTATGAACTTTGCACTATTTGTTGATGAATTTCCACTTGTGTATCAACAGTTAATATTTATTAGCATGGCCACTTTATTGTGACAATATTTATACATTAAGTTATATCTTATTTAATCACAGATACAAAGTGCAAAACCTTACACTGCAGAACCTGTGTAAGTGCAAAACCTTACACTTCTCCACATTAAACCTCATTTGTCATGTCGTTGCCTTATTGCCCTGTCCAATTTTGTGTCATCTGCAAAAACTGATATAGAACTACTGACCCCGACCTCAATGCTGTTTATGAATAAATTGAACAAGGTTGGTCCCAGGACTGAGCCTTGGGGAACCCCACTTACCACCTCAGACCAGTCTGAGTATGCGCTATTTATTACCACCCTTTGGACACGCCCTTTTAGCCAGTTCTGTATCCAAGGCCAGACCTTGCGGTCGATGCCTGCAGACCTTATTTTATAAATTAAGCGCTTGTGGGGAACTGTATTAAACGCCTTAGCGAAATCCAGGTACACCACATCCACTGGTCTCCCCCTATCTAGCTCACAGCTCACCTCCTCGTAGAATGCTAATAGATTGGTTTGACAAGAACGCTCATTTGTAAACCCGTGCTGGTTACTACTGATGATGCTGTTGTCTTTAGCAAACTCTACGATATAGTCCCTTATCATCCCCTCCAGAAGTTTACATACTATCTATGTCAGACTGACAGGCCTATAATTTCCCGGGATATGCCTCTGCCCTTTTTTGAATATCAGAATCACGTTAGCTTTCCTCCAATCCCCTGGTACATCTCCTGTCCTAATACTGTCAGCAAAGATCAGGAACAGTGGTCTAGATATAATCTTACTGAGTTCCTTGAGTACTCTCGGATGTACGCCATCCGGGCCTGGTGATTTGTTTGTGTTAATTTTATCCAGCCTTTCCCTGATTTCACCCTCTGTTAGCCATAGTGGCAAATCCTGTGTATTACTACTAACCATACAGCCATGGTCAGTGTACCCCTCCTTTTCCTGTGTAAAGACTGACGAGAAAAAAGCATTCAGCACGGTTGCCTTTTCAGTGTCCTCTGTAACCATCCTCCCATCATTGTTAATTATGTGTGCAATATGCTCTGCCTTAGTTTTTTTGCTGTTGATATATTTAAAGAATTTCTTTGGGTTCTTTTTACTATCCTCCGCTATTTGTCTCTCAAAGTTGATTTTAGCCATTTTGATTTCGTATTTACTTTTCTTATTTGCCTCCTTGTATTGCTGGAAGGCCGATACTGTGCCCTCTGATTTATATTTCTTGAAGGCCAATTTTTTTCCCTTAATAAGTTTTTTAACGCTACGGTTTAGCCAGCCACGTTTGGCTTTGTCTCTTCTAAATTCATTTCCCATAGGAATGCACTGCAAGATGCATTTGTTTAATATGTTCCTAAAGCAATCCCATTTTTCCTCCGTGGTCAGTGATCCCAGGGTTTGGTCCCAGTTTACCCTTTCCATCATGGAGCACTTTTGGGAAAGTTTGCCCTTCTGAAGTTAAGGGTTCTTATGTTCCCCACTTGCCTTGTTATATTGTTATTTACGCTAAATGTGATCATCCTGTGATCGCTAGAGCCCAGGTTGTCCTGGACTCCTACCTCCGAGATTAGGTCCGGGTCATTAGTGATCAATAGATCCAGGACTGCGTTTTCTCTAGTAGGAGAATCCACCAACTGGTGTAAAAATTTGCCCACTGACAATTTAACTATGTTGTAATGTGCTGTTTATACAAATGGTAAAACAAGTGATGTTACTGCGGCATGTGCACATCAGACACCACAGAAGTTACAAGCAGAACTCATCTTTCACACATCATTCCTCCCCATACAGAACAGCAGATTAGCGCACCAATGTTGCTGTACCGGTGACTGGTTGAGCTACATGGAGAACCAACCAGTGAATAAAAATCAGCAATTGCTCTTTGAGAACTCTAGCACACCAAGGCCACTAGGAGTGCAGAGGTGTGACTCTAGTCTCGACAGAACATTATTTTTTTTATCAACTTGTTATGGGTAATGTTCCGCTTTGTTGAGCATTCATCCCTTGCAGTGTGGGGGGGCCTTGACTTCAAGGGTAATTATTTTGGTGTGCCCGGAGTTGGGCTTTAACTTTGTGATTTGAGCACTTAACAGAGGGCATTGAACGCTCAATCATTGGCTTTACTCGTTGCCTAGACAGGCTATTTAATAATTCACAGATTAGCAGGAAGGTCGGCGAGCCTCTCACCTGTTTGTGTTTAGGTTGAACAGATAGATGTTTCCTAAGTGATCCCCGGCAAGGAAGCAATCACCAGACTCATCAAATGCTACTTGCAGAAACCGCTTTGTCTGGGTGTGAGAAGCTGCAGCTCCATGCATTACATTCACCATAATCCTGGACAGGAAAAAAAACCCCAGATACACGGGTAAATTCAAAGTATAGCAGAAATCATATGAATACACGCTGCAATGCAGGGACCAACAATGCTTTTTATGCTGTAAAAATAGCAAATTTTTTTTTTAATTTATGCAATATAAATATTACAGTATGGAAATACACCATATTACCAAAAGTATTGGGACACCTGCTTTTACACGCACATAAACTGTAATGGCATCCCAGTCTTAGTCCATAGGGTCCATTATTGAGTTGGCCCACCCTTTGCAGCTATAACAGCTTCAACTCTTCTGGGAAGGCTGTCCACAAGGTTTAGGAGTGTGTCTATGGGAATGTTTGACCATTCTTCCAGAAGTGCATTTGTGAGGTCAGGCAATGATGTTGGACCAGAAGGTCTGGCTCACAGTCTCCGCTCTAATTCATCTCAAAGGTGTTGTATCGGGTTGAGGTCAGGACTCTGTGCAGGCCAGTCAAGTTCTTCCACTCCAAACTCACTCATCCATGTCTTTATGGACCTTGCTTCGTGCACTGGTTCAAATCATTGGTGGAGGGGGGATTATAGCGTGGGGTTGTTTTTCAGGGCTTGTGCTTGTCCCCTTAGTTCCAGTGAAGGGAACTCTTTAGGTCAGGGATCCTCAAACTACGGCCCTCCAGCTGTTGCAGAACTACACATCCCATGAGGCATTGTAAAACTGACATTCACAGACAGGACTAGGCATGATGGGAATTGTAGTTCCTGAACAACTGGAGGGCCATAGTTTGAAGACCCCTGCTTTAGGTGTCAGCATACCAAGATATTTTGGAAAATGTCATGCTCCCAACTTTGTGAGAACAGTTTGGGGATGGCCCCTTCCAGTTCCAACATGACTGCACACCAGTGCACAAAGCAAGGTCCATAAAGACATGGATGTGTGAGTTTGGGGTGGAGGAACTTAACTGGCCTGCCACAGAGTCCTGACCTCAACCTCACAGAACATCTTTGGGATGAATTAGTGTGGAGACTGAGCAAGGCCTTCTCGTCCAACATCATTGCCTGACCTCACAAACAAATGCGCTTCTGGAAGAATGGTCAAACATTCCCATAGACCAGTCATGGCGAACCTTGGCACCCCAGATGTTTTGGAACTACATTCCCCATGATGCTCAACTACACTGCAGAGTTCAGAGAGCATCATGGGAAATGTAGTTTCAAAACATCTGGGGTGCCAGATCTTCCTCCCCGCTGGCACCAAGTATGGGGCGCTCTTCCTCCCTGCTGACACCAACTATGGGGCGCTCTTCCTCCCCCATTGACACCAACGATGGAGCACTCTTCTTACCCCATTGACACCAATGATGGAGCACTCTTCCTCCCCCATTGACACCAATGATGGAGCACTCTTCCTCCCCCATTGACACCAATGATGGAGCACTCTTCCTCCCCCATTGACACCAATGATGGAGCACTCTTCCTCCCCCATTGACACCAACGATGGAGCACTCTTCCTCCCCCATTGACACCAACGATGGAGCACTCTTCCTCCCCCATTGACACCAACGATGGAGCACTCTTCCTCCCCCATTGACACCAACGATGGAGCACTCTTCCTCCCCCATTGACACCAACGATGGAGCACTCTTCCTCCCCCATTGACACCAACGATGGAGCACTCTTCCTCCCCCATTGACACCAACGATGGAGCACTCTTCCTCCCCCATTGACACCAACGATGGAGCACTCTTCCTCCCCCATTGACACCAACGATGGAGCACTCTCCTTCCCCCATTGACACCAATGATGGAGCACTCTTCCTCCCCCATTGACACCAATGATGGAGCACTCTTCCTCCCCCATTGACACCAATGATGGAGCACTCTTCCTCCCCCATTGACACCAACGATGGAGCACTCTTCCTCCACACTGACACCAATGATGGAGCACTCTTCCTCCCCCATTGACACCAATGATGGAGCACTCTTCTTCCCCCATTGACACCAACGATGGAGCACTCTTCCTCCCCACTGACACCAATGATGGGGCACTATTCCTCCCACTGACACCAATGACGGAGCATTGTTTACTCCCACTGACACTGGGGCATTTTCTACTCTTGCTGGCCATAGTCTGGCCTCCCAAAAAAAAATGGGTCCGGCCTTAGTAAGTTTGGTGACCCCTGATGTAAAGGTCAGCTTTAACTTCTTTCACATTCCAGTTAAAAAAATAGTAAAATCAGTATATCAAAAGTATTTTTCCTTACCCATCACTGGAGGTCGGTGTGGGCTTCCTGTGCCAGATCTTGCCCGTCTCTCTGCTGCCCAAATCTGTTGCCTGCATGATGCCGCGCTGTACCCGGTGATCTCCGGCAGATATGATTTCCCAAAGATGATCAGAAGTGGAATGTAAAGCAGACCAGTCTGCTGTGTGCCAGTTTATATGGCTACCTTACAAACTCTGCTACTCCCACTATGCAAGAGTCAAATAAAAATGTTGGTATCAATGACCTCGGAGTGTGTGCAACCGGAACCCAGCTGTGCCCGGCGTTATACCTGCATCCTGTGGTGTGTATTGGGTGACTGTGTAACACCACCAGGTCCGGATCACCAGTATAGCAGGTCCGGATCACCAGTGTAGCAGGTCAGGATCACCAGTGTAGCAGGTCAGGATCACCAGTGTAGCAGGTCAGGATCACCAGTGTAGCAGGTCCCGATCACCAGTGTAGCAGGTCCCGATCACCAGTGTAGCAGGTCCCGATCACCAGAGTAGCAGGTCCCGATCACCAGTGTAGCAGGTCCCGATCACCAGTGTAGCAGGTCCCGATCACCAGTATAGCAGGTCAGGATCACCAGTATAGCAGGTCAGGATCACCAGTATAGCAGGTCAGGATCACCAGTATAGCAGGTCAGGATCACCAGTATAGCAGGTCCGGATCACCAGTGTAGCAGGTCCCGATCACCAGTATAGCAGGTCCCGATCACCAGTATAGCAGGTCCCGATCACCAGTATAGCAGGTCAGGATCACCAGTATAGCAGGTCAGGATCACCAGTATAGCAGGTCAGGATCACCAGTGTAGCAGGTCAGGATCACCAGTGTAGCAGGTCAGGATCACCAGTGTAGCAGGTCAGGATCACCAGTGTAGCAGGTCAGGATCACCAGTGTAGCAGGTCAGGATCACCAGTGTAGCAGGTCAGGATCACCAGTGTAGCAGGTCCCGATCACCAGTGTAGCAGGTCCCGATCACCAGTGTAGCAGGTCCCGATCACCAGTATAGCAGGTCCCGATCACCAGTATAGCAGGTCCCGATCACCAGTATAGCAGGTCCCGATCACCAGTATAGCAGGTCAGGATCACCAGTATAGCAGGTCAGGATCACCAGTATAGCAGGTCAGGATCACCAGTGTAGCAGGTCAGGATCACCAGTGTAGCAGGTCAGGATCACCAGTGTAGCAGGTCCCGATCACCAGTAAAGCGGGTCCCGATCACCAGTAAAGCAGGTCCCAATCACCAGTATAGCAGGTCCGGATCACCAGTAAAGCAGGTCCGGATCACCAGTAGCAGGTCCCGATCACCAGTAGCAGGTCTATATCTATACTATGATGTGGTGTGGTATAGAGCTGTAGAGGCCTAGAGCAATGCTACAAGCTGGTATACAGCCGTGTGTGTTTCCATGCAGCAGTTTCGTCACGGTGTGTACACTCGTTGTGTCACAGCATACTGTATGCAGCAGTTGCACACCTGTCTAGATCAGTTAAGACACTCACAGTGTGCTGGACATGTCAGATCGCAGCATGTACAGCAGGGTTTGTACACACAGGTTGTGCTACCGTGCAGCAAATGTGAGTGTGGGAGCTAAATGGAATACAGCGAGCCTGTATTTCAGCTGTACACTGGCCTGGGAATATGTGCCAGTCCTGTCAAATGTTTGCAGCAGCTGTAAAGAAGTTTCTAGCAGTGTGTATGAGGCAGATATCACTATATGGAGGCTGTGTGTCTATGCACAGTGTGTGTACAGCTTGTGTTCTGCCTGTATATGGTGTGTGTAGGCAATAGGGACAGGTTGTGGGTCTGTGCTATATTCTAACAAGTGTGTGTAGATAAATAAGCTGTGTATGTGCAATGTCTATATCCCTGGCTGTGTGTATGTGCAATGTCTATATCCCTGGCTGTGTGTATGAGCAATGTCTATCTCCCTGGCTGCATGTCCTCTCCGCTGTGTGTGTGCCCAGTCTGTGTGTTGCTGGGAGTTACACTAGCCCCGCCCATCGCACTCCACACCTGAGCTGCCGCGCTCTACAGCGGGAACTTCAAACTTCCCTGTATCCCTCCGCTCCGCCCACACAAGTGACCTATCCCTCCGCCTTGCCCACACAGGTGACATCACTCCGGTCACCCAGAACGGCAGTTTTGTTTGTTCACGGTCTTATTTACTCGGTGCAGCAAAGCACGCATGGGCAAAGTTAGCCTCTTAAAACTAAAAACGATGTAATGTAGTCGTTACTCCAGTCAAAGTTTAGCTAAGGTCGGAGAAAACGTGTTAGTGGCGGCCATCTTTACTGATGGCAGCTTGCCAGTACTGGAATTCATTATTGACTGAGTGCAAACTTTTATTACTACTGCGGAAGTTTATTGAAGGGTCGGCCATCTTTACCAATGGCAGTTTGCCAGTCTTGAAATTAATACTATTTCACAGTTCCTATAAACTTTCTCACAGTCTGGAAATCCGCAAGTCTAGCCTGCTATTTGATAAAAATGCTTTGGACCCCCTTATAATAGCAGCTGAACCCAGCCTACAAAGCTCCGCCCGCACTTGATGTAGGTTTCAATACAGCGGCTCCGCCTACACGATGCCAGTACATGGGCGGAGTCCTGTTCTTCAGCGATTGAAGTGAGTTTGGTGATGGGCGGTGACATATTAGGGAAGGGCGGAGATAAACTAGAGATGGGGGGCGTGCTTCCTCACTGCCAATATCTACTCTCTCACTGATTGCACAGAGGGCGTGGCTTATTCATGAAAGACGACCAAAGAGCTGCAATGTTACTCTATCATGTTGTTCTATCAGAATACCGCTACCTGTCAGATTCTGCAACCGGATGTGACGGTCGGACGAGAACAACTTACTGAGCATGCGCTATGCGTTCCAACATGGCCGCTATGCGTTCCAATAGGTTTCCTAATGTGACAGAAAAGGATGCAGAGGCGGACATCTTCTTACACCCACGCAAATCTTGAATTTTACATTTATTTTAGCAGTAAGCTCACCTTATATACTGAATAACAGTATTACATTTCTATAATTATTGTATAATAGTAAATATAACAAGAAATCTGCAAGCAGAAGGTGGCGGCGGCCATCTTGGTACACCCACACTGCTCAGCGCCACACTGATTATATAGTGAAATAAACTATTTCCCTCGGTCGTGGTGAAATAGTCTATTTCAGTCTATAAGGTGAGTTTACTGCTAAAATAAATGTAAAATTCAAGAATTGCGTGGGTGTAAGAAGATGTCCGCCATTGCTTCCTGTTCTGTCACATTAGGAAACCTATTGGAGCGCATAGCGGCCATGTTGGAACGCATGGCGCCTGCGCAGTAAGTTGTTCTTGTCCGTACGTCACTTCTGGTTGCAGAATCTGATAGGTAGCGCTATTCTGATAGAAAAACGGCTTTGAGATTCTTCAGGGTTGGCACTGCGTGCTGTCAGCACTATGGTACCCATTATAATAAGTAAACATTGTTAGTCTGCCCGATAATAACCAACAACATGACCGCCCACAAGGCGGCGACAACTTTTTTCCTCCGTACCCGGAGTTCTGTCAAAACAGCCAACTCGTCCTGTTCTGTCGAAAACTCCAACTCACCAAAATCTCCAACAATGTCACTTCCGATGACTCTACAGCAGCAATAATTGGAGATATCGATGAGTTGCTGTTCTCATAGACCACCAGCAGCCAATACACTCTTTTCACAGAACACCGGGTAAGGAGGAACACTGTTGTCGCGGCCTTGGAAGCGGCCATGTTGTTGGTTAGTAGCAGCCATTGCCAACAACGTCCAGGCATTATAGCGCGTACTGGAGTGTATAGGCTGCCGGGGGTCTGTGAAAACAGCAACTCATCCAAATCTCCAATTATTTCTGCTGTACAGTCACCTGAAGTGACGTGGTTTGGGTTCTCGGCAAGTTAGAGATTTTGGCAGAACACCGGTGTTTGGAGAAAACAGGCAAGTTGTCAAAATCTGCAATTACTACTCTGCTATAGAAATCTGCAATTACGGCTCTGCTATAGAAATCTGACATTACGGCTCTGCTATAGAAATCTGACATTACGGCTCTTCTATAGAAATCTGCAATTACTGCTCTGCTATAGAAATCTGCAATTACTGCTCTGCTATAGAAATCTGCAATTACTGCTCTGCTATAGAAATCTGCAATCACCGCTCTGCTATAGAAATCTGCAATCACCGCTCTGCTATAGAAATCTGACATTACGGCTCTGCTATAGAAATCTGCAATTACTGCTCTGCTATAGAAATCTGCAATTACGGCTCTGCTATAGAAATCTGACATTACTGCCCTGCTATAGAAATCTGCAATCACCGCTCTGCTATAGAAATCTGACATTACTGCTCTGCTATAGAAATCTGACATTACGGCTCTGCTATAGAAATCTGACATTACTGCTCTGCTATAGAAATCTGCAATTACGGCTCTGCTATAGAAATCTGACATTACTGCTCTGCTATAGAAATCTGACATTACGGCTCTGCTATAGAAATCTGACATTACTGCTCTGCTATAGAAATCTGACATTACTGCTCTGCTATAGAAATCTGCAATCACCGCTCTGCTATAGCAATCTGCAATCACCGCTCTGCTATAGAAATCTGACATTACGGCTCTGCTATAGAAATCTGCAATCACCGCTCTGCTATAGAAATCTGACATTACTGCTCTGCTATAGAAATCTGCAATTACTGCTCTGCTATAGAAATCTGCAATTACTGCTCTGCTATAGAAATCTGACATTACGGCTCTGCTATAGAAATCTGACATTACGGCTCTGCTATAGAAATCTGATATTACGGCTCTTCTATAGAAATCTGCAATTACTGCTCTGCTATAGAAATCTGCAATTACTGCTCTGCTATAGAAATCTGCAATTACTGCTCTGCTATAGAAATCTGCAATCACCGCTCTGCTATAGAAATCTGCAATCACCGCTCTGCTATAGAAATCTGACATTACGGCTCTGCTATAGAAATCTGCAATTACTGCTCTGCTATAGAAATCTGCAATTACGGCTCTGCTATAGAAATCTGACATTACTGCCCTGCTATAGAAATCTGCAATCACCGCTCTGCTATAGAAATCTGACATTACTGCTCTGCTATAGAAATCTGACATTACGGCTCTGCTATAGAAATCTGACATTACTGCTCTGCTATAGAAATCTGCAATTACGGCTCTGCTATAGAAATCTGACATTACTGCTCTGCTATAGAAATCTGACATTACTGCTCTGCTATAGAAATCTGACATTACGGCTCTGCTATAGAAATCTGACATTACTGCTCTGCTATAGAAATCTGACATTACTGCTCTGCTATAGAAATCTGCAATCACCGCTCTGCTATAGCAATCTGCAATCACCGCTCTGCTATAGAAATCTGACATTACGGCTCTGCTATAGAAATCTGCAATCACCGCTCTGCTATAGAAATCTGACATTACTGCTCTGCTATAGAAATCTGCAATTACTGCTCTGCTATAGAAATCTGCAATTACTGCTCTGCTATAGAAATCTGAACTTACTGCTCTGCTATAGAAATCTGCAATTACTGCTCTGCTATAGAAATCTGAACTTACTGCTCTGCTATAGAAATCTGCAATTAGCTTGAGAGTCACCAGAAGTGACGTAATTGGAGATTTTGACGAGTTGGCTCTTTTGAGAGAACTCCACACTTACTTTAGACTACAACAAAATGGCCGCCTAGTCTTTAGTTATTGTTCTGTAATTTAACCACTTCAGCCCCAGAAGGATTTACCCCCTTTCATGATCAGGCCATGTTTTGCGATACACCAAAGGTCCCTGCCAGCAACTTTAGATTTTTGCATGTGCATGATATACTGAGACATCAAGCTTGTGTAGGGATCTACTGCCCTCTACTGTTAGCTGCTAATATACAGTGGGGAAAATAATTATTTGATCTCCTGCAGATTTTGTAAGTTTGAAAAAGACAAAAGAAAAGGGGCGCACCGACCTAGTGCATTACCACTAAAACCATTTATTAAAATATTAAAAAGTATGCAATATACTCACAAAGCAGATGTGAATGTACACACATCAACATATTGTACATAAAATCTCCAAGCAGCAACTTTTCTGGCTCTGAGGAAGGGGGCTTGCCCCTGAAACGCGTCAGCCTAGCCATAGCAGCCCCATGCGGCAGTCTGCATGCCATTCAGCTTCGTGTGGGACCTTGGCAAACTTGGAGATTTTATGTACAATATGTTGATGTGTGTACATTCACATCTGCTTTGTGAGTATATTGCATACTTTTTAATATTTTAATAAATGGTTTTAGTGGTAATGCACTAGGTCGGTGCGCCCCTTTTCTTTTGTCTTTTTCCCAGTTGGTTCTGGATACCCTTGATCCTGAGGGGGCAGCAAGACCATAGGCTTTATCCACCTGAGTCTGAAGTATCTCTCTTCCCTCTGTCATATGTCACTCGAGCGCAGGAGGATTGTTCTACAATTTTGTAAGTTTGCCCACTTATAAGAAATGAAGGATCTATAATTTTTTATAGGTGTATTTTAAATGTTAGAGACAGAATATCAACCAAAAATCTAGAAAAAACACATAATACAAATGTTATAAATTGAGTTGCAGTTCAGTGAGTAAAATAAGTATTTGATCCCCAAGCAAAACATGACTTAGTACTTAGTGGAGAAACCCTTGTTGGAAAGCACAGAGGTAAGATGTTGCTTGTAGTTGGTTGCCAGCTTTGCACACATCTCAGAAGGGATTTTGGTCCACTCTTCTTTACAGATCTTCTCTAAATCCTCAAGGTTTCTTGGCTGTCGCTTGGCAACTTAAGGTTTCAGCTCCCTCCATAAATTTTCTATAGGATTAAGATCTGGAGACTGTCTAGGGCACTCCATGACCTTAATGTGATTCTTGAGCCACTCCTTTGTTGCGTTGGTGGTATGTCTGGGTCATTGTCATGCTGGAAGACCCCGTCATTACCCATCTTCAGTGTTGTGGCTGAGAGAAGATTTTACATTACATGGCCCCGTCCATTGTCCCCTCAATGCGGCAAAGTCGATCTGTACCGTTAACAGAGAAACAGCCTAATGTTTCTACCTCCATGCTTGACTGTAAGGATGGTGTTCTTAGGGTCATAGTCAGCATTTGTCTTCCTACAAACACGGCGAGTCCCCCTCTGTCATGGGGTAACGTGGCAGAGCCTGACGTAAGAGGAGTGGCTTACCGGGTAACTGGCGTGGCACAGGTTCACCAGAGGCGCGGAGTCTAAGTGTTAGCCGGTTTTCACCAGGGCCCCAGATGGTGGGGATGGACTTGGCCGCTTGCTAACACCAGGTCGCGGCCCCACGGATTCCCTGGGAGAGCCAGGAACAGGTCCAGGACCAATAGCCGGTAGTAGGTAAACAGATCATGACTAGACAGGAGGATAGTCAGAAAAAGCCAAGGTCAGGGCGGGCAGCAGGTAATCAGAATCCAAAGACAAGCCGGGTCAGGTAAACAGGAACAGCAGATATAACAGGGACAGGATACAGGAGAGCTGAAGACAACACAGCAATCACCTAGAGTGACAGCTGTGTTAAAATAGGCCATTTTGACGCCAATTTGGTAGCCTCGAACTACACTGAGGTAGCCTCGAACTCTGCCGAGGTGGCCTCGAACTCTACCGAGTTAGCCTCAAACTTCCACCAAGGTAGCCTCGAACTCTGCCAAGGTAGCCTCGAATTTCACCAAGGTAGCCTCAAACTCTACCAAGGCAGCCTCGAACTCTACCAAGGTAGCCTCAGCGCATGCGCATAGGCGTTCGCCGGTTAGCGACGCCAGTGCGCCTGCGCAGGGTATTGAGTTCCTGACACCCTCCTTAAGAAGGCACATGTACAGTCATGCCAATGAACATCTAAATAAATCAGAGAAGGATTGGGAGAAAGTGGCGTGGTCGGATGAGACCAAAATTTTGCTCTTTGGCATTAACACGACTCCATGTTTAGAGGAAGAAAAATGCTGACTATGACCCTAAGAACACCATTCCTACAGTCAAGTACGGAGGTGGAAACATGATGCTTTGGGGCTGTTTTTCTGCTAAAGGTACAGGCCGACTTTGCCGCATTGAGGGGCCAGTGGACAAGGCCAATTATTGGAAAATCTTGGATGAGAACCTTCTTCCCTCAGCCAGAACACTGAAGATGGGTCATTGATTGGTCTTTCAGCATGACAATGACCCAAAACATGCCACCAAGGCAACAAAGGAGTGACTCAAGAAGAAGCACATTATGGTCATGGAGTGGTCTAGCCAGTCTCCAGTCCATAATCCTATAAAATAGAATTTATGAAGAGAGCTGAAACTTTAAGTTGCCAAGAGACAGCCAAGAAACCTTAAGGATTTAGAGAAGATTTGTAAAGAAGAGTGGACCAAAATCTCTCCTGAGATGTGTGTAAACCTGGTCACCAACTACAAGAAAAGTCTTACCTCTGCTTTCCAACAAGTCATGTTTTGCTTGGGGGTCAAATACTTATTTTACTTACGGAACTGCAACTCAATTTATAACATTTGTATCATGTGTTTTTTCTGGATTTTTGGTTGATATTCTGTCTCCATCATTAAAAATACACCTATGATGAAAATGTTAGACCCTTTGGCCCCTTTCACAGGAACGATCCGATCAGATCCGCCTGTGAGTTTTTTAGGCGGATCTGATCAGATCCTCCATGCATCCCTATGGGGCAGCGGATGTCAGCGGATACATGTCCACTGACACCCGCTGCCATCCGTGTCCGATCCTGTCCGTGAAATCTGGATGGATGGAAACCTTATTTTCCATCCAGGGGATCGGATCGGATGGGATCGGATGAGAGCTATTCCCCCATAGAGGACAGCGGGGCTCTAACACCTCCCTCTCCACACACAGTGCGGAGACGGAGCTGTCATCCGCCTGCTCAGCGGGGTTCGGCGGATGGATCCCCGCTGAGCAGAGAACAGTCCACACCGGACAGCGGACCGTGTGAAAGGAGCCTTTATTTTTTTAAGTCGACAAAATCTGCAGGGACTCAAATAATTATTTTCCCCACTGTAATAGTTGTATGTATAATTATGTACAGCATTTCCTGCCTCTGCTGTCTGTGCCAGGAAGAAGGAAGTAAAGGGAGAGATAAAGTCTGCTGCTGTTGTATTTTCACCCAGCCACAAGAGACCATTATGTGCCTATTGATCTTCCTAGGATTCCTAGTGATCCTCTAACTTCCTGCAGCAAGCTGACAATGCTGCACTGAACTCTCAAATAAGCCCTTCCTGAAGTATCTGTGTGGACTACAAAACACCTACTCCATAGACAAAAAGTGTGTTACTATTAGGATTGCTGGTGCCAGATAGCCAGGACTGCGTTCCAGGCTGGTTGGGTAATGTCTGGAGGGTCTAATCATCACAGATCTTCTCTTCAGGTCTCTGACACAAAGAGACGCTGCTTCATCCTCAGGGGCTCCTGCAAGTGGACTTTGCTGCAACATTCATTTGGAGGTATCTCTATAAATAACTGAGCAAGCAGGAAGGAATTTTATTGCAGAAGAGACCTACTATGTCTCTGGCACAAAAAAAGTCTTATTACCTCACCTGATGTTTTGGAAATCACTCTGCTCTGCACATGCGTGGAAGGTATGTCATCCTAGACTAGCCAATCAGGATGACCGTAGGCCATGAACCCCAACCAGACCCTGAAGCCAGGTTGAAGATGATGGTGCAGGTTTTAATAGGCTCTAGAGATCAGCCTGATACTGCCTTACACTTGGTAAGTCTTCCTGAAAAAGCAGTATTAAAGCCAAAAGCAATTATGTATATTGCAGCTTACCAATCATTAGATGTGTGGCTGCATTCGTTTTCTACATTTAGGCTTTTTCCGCAGTCTTCACCTGGTGATCCGGTCAGTAAAACTCCTCCTGTATTAGAGTGCTCCCACTCTGGATGAATGGGCACTGGGGGCACCTTTGGACAGCAGCATTGTCAGCCTGGGGGAGGGGAGTGTTTGATCTACTAGCAGATTTCTATACACTAACAAATTGAAGCCAAACTCCAGATCACAATTTATAAGCAGTTACAGAAGTTTTTTTTCCCCTTTAGGATAAAGATTTGACATAAATAGATAAAAGCTGATCATTGTAAGCACCTGTCAGTAGTAAATTGTTTGTCTAATCCCTCTAAATGCTACATCTGGAGGACAGATTGTTCTGTTGAAAAACAACAGACTTACTGGCCGGATCACTCGGTGAAAAGAAAAAAAGAAAACAAATGCAGCCATTACATCTAAGAATTTATAAGCTGCGATATAATAAATGTTTGCTTTTGGGTTTATTACCACTTTAAAGCGGAACTTCACCATATAGAGAAAGTTCCACCATATGCCCCCCCCCCCCCCTTCTTCTTTTGGAACTTCTTTTTTTGTTGTGTGTGTGTGTGTGGGGGGGGGGGGATACCTAATTTTCTCAGAACTTTTTTCACGGGGGGGGGGGCATAGTTTTAAGGTCACCCATGCTCCGCCTCTTTTCAACAATGTCATGAAGGGGAGGGGCTTAATCATTATACTTATTTTAAGTATTTATTTTTAAAGGGAAAGTGGCAGCATTTATTTTTAAAGCATTTGTTAAGAACAACTGATCCTGTTCCCTTAAAGCACAGGTGTCAAACACAAGGCCCGCGGGGCCGAATGTGGCCCCCCAGGCCATTTCATGTGGCCCTCGCCCCTCTCCTGCAGCTACGGCACCCCCCTTGTCTTTGCCCCCACCTCGTCTTAGCAGTCAGCAGCAGAGAGGACAGAACTCCCTTGCCAGATCCTGTGGTTCTCTGTACTGCTGCAGAAAGGCTCGTCTTTGCCAATCCCCCTTTTCAGCAGTCTACAGTAGAGTGGAGGGCAGAACTACAGATCCTGCACCTCTCTGTGCAGCCACAACACCACCTTCTCTCTGTCTCCCCTGGTCGCAGAATTCAGCAGACTCTGTATACTGACTCCAGCCCTCCTCTGGTCCTCCTCCGGACCTTGCACTTTCTTCTTCCCAGATCCACCCGTATCTTCTTCCTGGCAGTAGCACAAGGAAGGGTGGTGCATTGTGATGTAAGGAAGGGTGGGTGACTCTTGACCTATGATGGCAAGGGGCTCTTGACATCTCATGTAAGGGTGTAAGGGGGCATGGCGTGCTCTGGACATCTAATCTTACACATATAACCGGCCCTTTGAGGGCAACCATAATGCTGATGTGGCCCGCGATGTAATTGAGTTTGACACCCCTGCCTTAAAGCATGATTTATAGCACAGTGCTTTGCTGTGTAATCCCCCCCCCCCCTATTACCTAAAATACCTGCCTGGCTATGTCCTCCCCTCTGTAAACTGACCACGGTATACCATGGCTGCTGAGCTCTGACACTGTGGTCAGTTTATGTGTCTCCGTCATCCGCAGCCCTCCTGTCCTCCTCTGTCCTCTCTCCCTCCTCCCTCCCTGTCTGCTCCTGTGTCAGTTACCACCCCCCTCCCCTTCTGCTGCTGTAGTTTAATTTAAAGTTTTATATCCTCTCTACAGTCTGTTTAATAATCCTGTGTGCCCCTGTGTCTGTATTATAAAAACTTTTCATAGCGCCAATCGCCGCTCACGTGAACCGCCGCCTCTCTCCTCCTCTCCCCCTCCCCTCCTCCAGATTGACGTCAGCAAGGAATACTTGGCCCCGCCCGCACATGTCACATGAGCGGCGCTCGGCGCTATAAAAATTGGTAAAGAACGGCTTATTTTTTTAAAACATAGGCACACAGCATTATTAAACAGACCAACAGGGTGGTATAAAGTTGCTTAACAGCCACTGTAAAAGGGGAAGTTGAGATTCCAGGGGGGGGGGGCATTTGACCCCCCCCCCACCTTGCCCCTACCTGCGGACGCCCATGCCTGCTTCCCACTTCTGCTGAAATCGTCTAGGCGATTCATCTAAAAGTTCTCCCCCACCCGCAGCTCTCTGGGACGCATCACAGATTCCAGGAGGCTGCAGGACCATTCACACAGTGCGGCGCGGCTCATGCCAGCTCTAAGGCCACATGGAGCCACAGCTGTCACCCCACACTAAACATGCCAGCGCCAGGGACCCGAAGGCTGGCTAAGGACAGCACAGGATTGGACAGGTAGTTGTCCTTTTATTAAAACTCAGCAGCTACAGTATTTATAGCTGCTAACTTTTATTTATTTTTTTTAACCTGACTGAAGAATTACTTTAATAAATTCTACAACAGATAAGCTTGGCTGCAGTTTTAACTGATAGTCTGCAGGTGGCGCTGATGACATGTGACATTTTGAAATTGTGATATTAACCACTTTACCACCAGAGGATTTTCCTGCTTTACGTCCAGGCCACTTTTTGCAACTTGGCACTGTGCGACTTTAACTGACAATTGCGCGGTCATGCAATGCCGTACCTAAACAAAATTTACGTCCTTTTTTTACCACAAACAGAGCTTTCTTTTGGTGGTATTTGATCACCGGTGCGATTTTTCATTTTTTGCGATATTAATAAAAAGACAAATATATTACATTTTTGTCATATATTGAGGGCAAAATGTATTTAGCTACATGTCTTTGACAAAAAAATTCTCAATGAGCGTATTTTTAACAGCTTTAAGACTGGAAGATTTTACCCCATTCCTGACCAGGCCATATTTTGTGATTCGGCACTGCGTTACGTTAACGGACAATTGCGCGGTCGTGCGACGCTGTACCCAAATTAAATTTATGTCCTTTTTCTCCCCACAAACAGAGCTTTCTTTTGGTGGTATTTGATCACCTGTGCAATTTTTACTTTTTGCACTATAAACAAAAAAAGAGCGTCAATTTTGAAAAAATAACAATATTTTTCACATTTTTTTATATGAAATTCCCCCCCCCCCCCCCCCCCAAAATGTAAAAATCTAAATTTTTTAACATTTTAGGCCAATTTGTTTTCTGCTACATATTTTTGGTAAAAAAAAAAATCGCAAAAGGCGTATTTTGATTGGTTTGCGCAAAAGTTATCGCAGCTACTAACTACGGGAAAGATTTTTGTCATTTTTATTGTTTATTTTTTTTTACTAGTAATGGCGGCGATCTGTGATTTTTTTTGCGGAACTGCGACATTGCCGGCGGACAGATTGGACCCCTAACTGACATTTTTGACACTTTTGGGGGTACCAGGGACATTACTGCAGTAATCAGTGCTGTAAATATGCACTGTTAGGGCTCTTTCACACGGGCTTTCCGTGTGAGAGCTCCGCTGCGGTCCTTTTTTTTTTTTCACGGAGCGGATGACATTTCTGTCATCTGCTCCGTAGGTCCGCATATCATCCCATCCGTTTGCGGATGATATGCTGACCTAATGTAAGTCTATGGGGATTGCGGATGACACCGCTGACATCCGATTTTCCTTCCTTTCCGTTTTTTGAACGGAGGAAAAAATAGGGTTCTGTTCCGTTCCAAAAAACCGGAACAGAACTGAAAGGAAGAAAATCGGATGTCAGCGGATGGTATTCCGCTGACATCCGCAATGCCATAGACTTACATTATGTCCACAAATCATCCGCAAAAAAATAGGATGATTTGCGGACATACGGAAAGCCCGTGTGAAAGAGCCCTTACTGTAATAATGACACCGGCAGGGAAGGGGTTAACTTTATTGGTGATCAAGGGGTTAAATGTATGCCTGGTGCTTACTGCCATGTGTGGGGGGAGGTGACTGAGTGACACAGGGACAGATCGCAGGTTCAGCTATGCTGAATCCTGTAATCTGTCCCTGTCTGTCACAGAGGAGATCCGCCCGCTTTGTTTACACAAGCGGGCGGATTTCTTCACTCGATCCCCGACGATCGGGGAAGAGCAGCGGTGATCACCGCCTCTCCTCCCCTGGCCCGACTCCCGCTGTGTCTGAATGCAGCGGGAGTGAGCCTCCGGCGGCGCGCGCGCCGCTGAGAAGGGGTGGAGTCCAGCAACGTAGGTCTACGTCGCTGGAGGATAACAAGCCACTTTGCCGCAGTACGCTCAATGTGAGCGGTCGGCAAGTGGTTAAACTCCAAGCTGGCCCAAACAAACTTTCCTACTCTAGCAGTTGCGCCTGTTGGGCCTGCTGTATAAATTGGAATAGACTGCACCTCAGTGGATTACTTTTCAGAGAATTGGCTAGTTTGAAAGTAGCCTAAGTGACCTGGAATAATCAGAGAGCTGTACAGCAGTACAGTTACCCTTTAACCACTTCAGCCCCGGAAGGTTTTACACCTTTTCTGATCAGATCATTTTTTGCGATACTGCGCTGCGTTGCTTTAATTGATAATTGCGCGGTCGTGCGACGCTGTACTTTTTCCCCCACAAATAGAGCTTTCTTTACGTGAATTTTGATCACCTCTGCAGTTTTTTTTTTTTGCACTGTAAACAAAAAAAGACCGACAATTTTGAAAAAAAAAAAAAAATACTTTTTATTTTCTTCTACAAAACACATCCAATAAAAAAATGTAAAAAATCGAATTTCTTCAAGAGTTTAGGCCAATATGCATTCTGCTAGATGTTTTTGGTAAAAAAAAAAAAATCCCAATAAGCGTATATTAATTGGTTTGTATTTGTGTGTTCCTACAGAGGTTGTAAAGGTAGAAGTTGTTTTTTTTTTTTTATCTTCATGTATTCTATGCATTAACCACTTGCCGACCGCTGCAAGTAGATATACTGCGGCGGTCAGCCCCGGCCAGGCAAAGTGACGTATATATACGTCACTAGCCTGTGACCGGCTTGTGAGCCAATAGCGGGCGAGCGCACGCCCGCCCCGGCTCGTTCACTGAGGAGTCCGTGCGTGTGACTGGCGGACCCGATGTCCGCCGGTCACACTGCGATCGTCGGTAGAGAGGGAGAAAGGCAGGCGGCTGATGTAAACAAGCCGCCTGTCATTCTCCCCTGTGTAAAAATGGAGATCAGACGGTTCTACTATGTAGGACCGTTGATCTTTGTTTTTACACCAGTAGCCATGTCCCATCACAGTTAGAAACACGCCCCTAGGACACACTTAACCCCTCCCTCTCCAATACAGTTAACCCCTTCCCTGCCAGTGTCATTTTTACAGTAACCGTGCATATGTATAGCACTGATTACTGCAGTAATGTCACTGGCAACTCCAAAAGTGTCAAAAATGTCAGTCAAGGGTCCGATCTGTCCGCCGCAATGTCACAGTCCCGCAAAAAAAAAAATCGCAGATCGCCGCCATTACTCGTTAAAAAAAAAAAACACCAAAAATGACAAAAATCTTTCCCTTTGTTAGTAAACGCGATAACTTTTGTGCAAACCAATCAAAATACGCTTTTTGTGATTTTTTTTACCAAACATATGTAGCATAAAACAAATTGGCCGAAAATGTTAAAAAATTTTGATTTTTACATTTTTTGGGGGGAATTTCATATAAAAAAATTTGAAAAATATTGTTATTTTTTCAAAATTTTCGCTCTTTTTTTGTTTATAGTGCAAAAAATAAAAATCGCACAGGTGATCAAATACCACCAAAAGAAAGCTCTGACCGCGCAATTGTCAGCTAAAGTCGCACAGTGCTGAATCACAAAAAGTGGCCTGGGCGTAAGACAGCAAAATCCTCCGGTGGTAAAGTGGTTAAAGAGGACCTGAACTATGGAATCTGTGAATAAGAAGGGAGGCAGAAAGGCAATGACTAGTCACCAATATAGCTTGTGGTGTCTCTGCAACTAATCTTTCCCCAGGACTGACTTACCATGACTTACCATGTCTCTGTATGAAGGCAACCATCTTGGTAGAGGCTGCACTTTGTTTTCTCGTGTCAGAGCTGTCCCCCAAAGACTGGTGATCTGATTACTGGTGGGGACTATTTATGTAGCAGCTGGAGAGGAACACAAGGTACAGAACAAATGAAGCAGAAGCAGGGGGATCCTTGCGCTGTAAAATTCTCAAATACAGCTTCCTTTCCAGCAAGGAGAACGATGAGCAGCACAAAAGGCAAATCTCTCAATTGTCCCAAATTTTGAGGGACTGTTCCTGATTTGGAACAAAGTCCCTCTGTCCCTCTTTCCTCCCTATTTGTCCTTCATTTTAGTCTTATCTATAGAGTTGTGTATCCGGGAGCAGACTACGCATAACTGATGTAGAAGACCTAATCTTCAGCTCTACGGACTGCTCCTGTTCCCCTCTAGTGTCGGGCTCAAATTATCTGCATCACTTTCC
Organism: Pelophylax lessonae; assembly: GCF_965119305.1. Lineage (NCBI taxonomy): Eukaryota > Metazoa > Chordata > Amphibia > Anura > Ranidae > Pelophylax > Pelophylax lessonae. The sequence goes on along the minus strand of NC_138772.1, from coordinate 515,367,294 downwards.
TGAGCTCAGAGGGGAGCATTGTGGGAATTGTAGTCCCCTGCGCAGTCATCACTGAACTGTTGGATTCCCTGCAAACTACAACTTCCAGCAGGCCTCTCTCTCCAGAGGAGAATTACAGGGTAAGCTTTAAAAGGATCAGGCCGGCACGCTTGTGGCCTCTTGCTTCCCTTGGCCCATTGAGTGAGCACTGGTCCCGCCACCTAGCCAGGGTGATTGCGGCCTACTGCGGCATCCAGTGTCCCCGGAGTTCCTGCCCACAAGGATTGGACAGGCACCCTCACGCCAGAGATCCCCTGCATTATCGCTGAACAGCAGAGACACATCGCAGGTTGCTGAATCAACCCACTGATCTGTCGCATCTGGCCTCCCGCTGAATGGGGAACAGACTTGTATCGCTTCCAGAGTATCCGTCTGTTGTCTTCAGGATCTGGCAAGCAGGCACAAGCCCAAATCCTCCTTTGCCTGCTAATAACAAATCACATTTGGACACTGCATGCAGACATCATAGTCAGGATTGCCAAGAGGACCTGTCACTTTGCTACACCAAGCATCCCTTTGCTGATTACTGACCCCCCTTTGTTACACTTTGAGGGTCCTCTTGTCTGAGCTCCAACACTGCCGGTGAAGATAAATCCAAGGCCCTCCATTCAGACGACTATTCTTCTTGCCTTTAAAGGAAAGCGTGACTGGTTTCTACATAGCTCGGTCTCTCATTAGGATCAGAGTCACTGTAGGCTGGCCCTTGCTCCCCCTTTAGTAGTAGCATAATCAGCTAATGTTCCTTTGAATATTATGTGGCTAAATGTCTGTTATTGATTTTTTGCTGTGAGTGCTATTGTAATTAATTTGTTGTTGCTACTTGTACCTAACAGTCTTACTGAGAGTTACCGTATATACTCAAGTATAAGCCGACCCTAATATAAGCCGAGGCACCTAATTTTACCACAAAAAACTGGGAAAACGTATTGACTCGAGTATAAGCCAAGGGTGGGAAATGCAGCAGCTACAGCGGGCATGGTACAGGAGAGTAAGAAGCTGCGGGCATGGTGCAAGAGATGCAGAGGCTGCAGGCATGGTGCAGGAGATGCAGGGGCTGTGGGCATGGTGCAGGAGATGCAGGCATGATGCAGAGGCTGCGGGCATGGTTCAGGAGATGCAGAGCTGAGGGCATGGTGCAGGAGATGCAAGGCTGAGAGCATGGTGCAGAAGATGCAGCGCTGAGGGCATGGTGCAGGAGATGCAGGGCTGAGGGCATGCTGCAGAAGATGCAGGGCTGAGGGCATGCTGCAGAAGATGCAGGGCTGCGGGTATGGTGCAAGAGATGCAGGGCTGCGGGTATGGTGCAAGAGATGCAGGGCTGCGGCCATGGTGCAGAAGATGCAGGGCTGATGGCACGGTGCAGAAGATGCAGGGCTGCTGGCATGGTGCAGGAGATGCAGGGCTGAGGGCATGGTGCAGGAGATGCAGGGCTGAGGGCATGGTGTAGGAGATGCAGGGCTGGGGGCATGGTGCAGGAGATGCAGGGCTGAGGGCATGGTGCTGGAGATGCAAGGCTGAGGGCATGGTGCAGAAGATGCAGGGCTGAGGGCATGGTGCAGAAGATTCATGGCTGCAGACATGGTGCAGAGGTTCTCCAGTGTCTCAACCCCTCTAGTCAGCTCTCCTGGACCTCTGGGCTTAGCTCCTGCCTTCTGGCTCACCAAACCGACTGCCTGTGACCATACACCAACTGCTGCAGAAGAGGAGGCAGCTGCCACCCTCCTTCCGGGACTCTGCTCACCAGCCAAAGACCCCGAGCACATGTGATCCTGGCCTTTATACCACACCCCACAATGCACCAAGACAACCAGTCTGTGCCAATCACTGGGGCTGTATCAAAGCCTGTGTACCCATTGGCCAGGTTTCCTCCAATGTGCCTTCCCATTGGACCAGTGGGGACACTCCCCCAGACCAGATGAATCACACACTGAGCACATTGAGCAGACCTAACTCATAGATCTTGCTCCCTGTTAAGCACAGCGCAATATAGAATTTACCTGCTGCTCCTCTGATAGGCAAACAGAGTCAAAACTATACTCTCCTATCTAGCACCTACGTAGGAAGGTACTACACTCATATCTTTATTTAACACACCCATTAAACATTCATAGTACTGGAGGAAAAAGTAAGTGAACACCTGGAGTTAATAGCTGGTCAAGCCTCCTTTGGAAGAAATTAGTTCAAGCAAGCACTTTCGGTAGCTGTGGATCAGATCTGCACAATGTTCAGGAGGAACTTTTGACCATTCCTTTTTACAAAACTGCTTCAGCTCAGACACATTTGTAGGATGTCTGGAGTAAACGGTTCTCTTGAGGCCATTTCACATCATCTCTATGGGGTTGAGGTCTGGGCTCTGACTGGACCACCCTGAAAAGCGCATTTTCTTTTCTGAAGTCATTCTGTGGTGGATTCACTTTGATGCTTAGGCTCATTGTCCTCTTGCGTCACCCATCTTGCACTAAGCTTCAGCTGGCGGACAGCCACCCTGACATTATTCTGGAGAATATTCTGGTAACCTTAGTAATTCATTTTTTCCTGTTCATGAAAACATATCTTATATTCTGTTATGTATCATAGAAATGTGTTTGTTCCACTCTGCACTTTGTTGGTTTCACTAAAGGAGGCTGTATGCACCATTGTCATGTAACTTGCCAAGTGGTCCAGAACCTAAGGCAGCGAAGCAAGCCCAATTCACAAATGTTCTCTGTCGGGATGAAGTTTTGATGTTGGTAAGCTGTGCTTTACATAGTGCCGAGTATTCTTCCTGAACAATTCAACTTTTGTTTCATAAGTTCATGAAACATTTTCCCAGTAGCATTGCGGTTTGGCAAGTGGCTTCTTCCATGGTGTTCCACCATGGACACCTTTCCTGTTTAAAGGCTTACATATAGTAGACTCATGAACATGGATGTTTGCCAGTTCCAGTGATCCCAGTCTTCAAGCCTTGAGCTGTTACTCATGGGTTCTTCCTTACCTCATTGAGGATTTTGCATTAGGCCTTGGGAGTAATCTTGGCTGGGTGCCCACTTCTAGGAAGAGTAGCTATGGTACTAAATTGTTTTAAATTATAGATAATTTGTCTAACCATCGACTGATGGATGCCCAAACACTTTGAAATTGCTTTGTATCCCTTTCCAGCCTTACGCAGATCAACTACCCTTGATTGTATGTATTCAGAGACCTCCTATATTCAAGGCATGATTTGCATCAGCTAATGCTTCTTATGAACACCAGTCTTAACCACTTGCCGACCGCCGCACGACTATCTACGTCGGCGGTCAGCCCCTCACAGGCAAACTAACGTAGGGCTACGTTGCTTGCTTGTGAGGGTCTAGGGAGCGAGCGCGCGCCCCCCGGGGCGCGCTCCCGCGTGGTCACGGACCCCCCCGCGCGTGTGACCAGCGGACCCGATGTCCGCCGGTCACTCGGCGATCGGCGGGGGAGAGGGAGAATGTCAGGCAGCTTGTGTAAACAAACTGCCTGTCATTCTCTTCGCTGCAAAGACACTGATAAAACGGATCTGGTATGTAGATCCGTTGATCAGTGTCTTTACAGCTAGAGCCACAGCCAATCACAGTAGAAACCACGCCCCTAGGGACACACACAGCCCCTCCCTTCCAAATAAAGTTAACCCCTTCACTACCAGTGTATTTTTACAGTAACAGTGCATATATATAGCACTGATTACTGTAGAAATGTCACTGGTAACCCCAAAAGTGTCAAAAATGTCAGTCAAGGGTCCGATCTGTCCGCCGCAATGTCGCAGTACCGCAAAAAAAAATCGCAGATCGCCGCCATTACGCGTTAAAAAAAAAAACAACAAAAATGACAAAAATCTTTCCCTTTGTTAGTAAACGCGATAACTTTTGCGCAAACCAATCAAAATACGCTTTTTGCGATTTTTTTTACCAAACATAGGTAGCATAAAATAAATTGGCCGAAAATTTTTAAAAATTTTGATTTTTACATTTTTTTTTGGGGGAATTTCATATAAAAAAATGTGAAAAATATTGCTATTTTTGCAAAATTGACGCTCTTTTTTTGTTTATAGCGCGTGATCAAAAAATCGCACAGGTGATCAAATACCACCAAAAGAAAGCTCTGTTTGTGGGAAAAAAAGGACGTCAAATTTGTTTAGGTACAGCGTCGCACGACCGCGCAATTGTGCGTTAAATTCACGCAGTGCCGAATCGCAAAATACCCCCTGGTCGGAATGGGGGTAAAATCTTCCGGGGCTTAAGTGGTTAAAATGTTTGAGTGTCTTTTATCAATCAAAGTTGCTCTAAACCACACCTCCAAACTCCTTTCATTGTTTAAAATCTATATATACAAACTACTGGTTCCTATTAGCTTTTGTTGAAGTTATTAGTCTATTATGGGTTCACTTACTTTTGCCTGCAGCACTGTGAATGTTTAAAGGGTGTGTTCAGTAAAGACTCAAGAAATTAGAATTGTTTGTGTGTTGTCAGCTTAAAGCGTAACTCCACTTTTGTTGAGAAAAAAACATTCCCCTCTGGGTGATCTCTGTACATTACAAGGATTATAAAAACCTTTGATGCAGATTCCTACCTTTGGTTATTCTGAAGAAATCATTGTTTGTTCCTCTGTGCCTCTGTGCTGAGTGGGTCTAATGGGAGTGGTTTCATTATTATCTATCGGCTGTGACAGCTGCAGGTCTCTAATGAGGAAAGCTGCTAGGCCTGCATCCCTTTAGATGTGTTCCTACAGGGAGTATCTAACCAAAAATGACATTTTTGTTGCAGGGGATGCAAGAAATCTGACTTGTATCTTAGGCTGGCCATGCATGTTCAATTTTCTTGTACAATTTTCTGTTACATTTACCAAAAAACATATAATATGAGGTCAAAACTAAACACCACTTTCAATTATATCCAATTAGACAGGCCCTTGTACTACATAGTTGAAGGTAAATTTTAAGAAAATTGTAAGAAAATTGTATAATGTTTGGCTAGCTTTAGGCAGACTTCTGGGAAAATGGGTGGGCCAATCACACAAGCAGGAAATGGTGTTTCTGGGGGTGTGGTCAGTATACATTCTGTGTACAGAACAGCTCCAGGCAGCCATATTGCATTGCATTTTCAGAAAATTACAACAGCTGCAGATTGAAAAGGAAAGGTCATTTTTAATAACATTCAATTAAAATATGATTTGTGTCGCAATTGCATACGCTATATTCTTTTTTCTTTATTTGCTGATTTTTTTCCCCACGAAAGTGGAGTTACCCTTTAACCACTTTACGACCGCCCGCCACAGTTATACTGCGGCAGACAGCCGCTCCTGTGTGTAGGTATACGTCGGTCGCGCACAGGCAGCTAGGAAAGCCGATGCAGAGGGCAGGCGGCCCTGATTGCCACCTGACACCCGCGATCGCTCCCCGCTGAGAGAGAAGAACGGTCAGCTGTTGTAAACACAGCCGACCGTTCTTCTCTCTGGAATGATCACAGAGCAGAGCCCATGTGATCCTTCTATATAGAATCGCAGGTCTCTATGATCATTCCACAAGCCATGCCCCCCACAGTTAGAAACACGCCCCTAGGTACACATTTAACCCCTTGATCACCCATAGTGTTAACCCCTTTCCTGCCAGTTTCATTATTACAGTGACAGTGCATATTTTTAGCACTGATTACTGTAGTAATGTCACTGGTCCCCGAAAAAGTGTCAAAAATGTCAGTTGGGGGTCCGATCTGTCCGCCACAATGTCGCAGTCCCGCAAAAAATCACAGATCACCGCCATTACTAGTAAAAAATAAAAAAATCAATAAAAGTGACATAAATCTTTGCCGTAGTTAGTAGTCACGATAACTTTTGCGCAAACCAATCAAAATCCGCTTATTGCGTTTTTTTTTTTTTTTTTTTAACAAAAATATGTAGCAGAAAACAAATTGGCCTAAAATGTTAAAAAAATTAGATTTTTAAATTATTTTATGGGAATGTCATATAGCAGAATGTGAAAAATATTGTTTTTTTTCAGAATTGTTGCTCTTTTTTTGTTTATAACGCAAAAAATAAAAATTGCAGAGGTGATCAAATACCACCAAAAGAAAGCTCTATTTGTGGGGAAAAAAGGACATTTTATTTAGGTACAGCGCCGCGCGACCGCGCAATTGTCCGCAGAAGTAATGCAGTCCGCGCAAAAGTAATGCAGTGCCGATTCGCAAAATATGGCCTGGTCATTAAGAGGGTAAATCCTTCCGGTCCAGAAGTGGTTAAGCACATTGAGTGTGACTATGGTTGAGGATCAGATTGCATGTTATTCCAAATTACTGCAGAAAAACTGTTAATTCCATGGGATTCACATACTTTTTCTTGCCACTGTATACGTAACTCTTACTTTCTTGCCTATTGTGAAAGTGCAGACACTTGGATAAAAATAGCCCTTTACAGGGATCAGTCACTTGCGCTGGCATGTGTTGTAATCCATATATTTACACATACGTTCAGTCACGTGCAGAATGTGCTGGTTAAACTGGCCAGCATTTTAGGAACTCGCTGCACATGCTTATCGTGTTTTGTAAGCTCCAGCTTCAATGTTTCCCTTGTTTTTACTCAGGCAGCCACAAAGCTCTCACAGCGAAGCCTCAATTTCCTTTAAAGAGAAATCCGGCAAAAACTAAAGCTGGCAGAAAACATATCTCCTATTCTGTTATGCATCACTGAAATGTGTTTGTCCCAGGGATCGACCGATTATCGGCATGGCCGATATGCACTTTCTCCGATATATCGGAATCGGCCCCGGAGGTTACCGATATTGCTGATATTTCAGGAAAGTGCTGTACCGGAGTGATGCCTGCAGGTGGAGGCACCCCCCCGGTACCGGCATCCATAGCTGACGGTCGGCTGTCTTGTAATGACAACCGATGTGGCTTAGAAGCCGCTTGGCTGTCATTGCAAGGTGCAGGAGGGGCAGTGCTGTATTTTGGCCTAGGTCAACAAGGCCCAGGCCTAGGGCGGCACTATGCAGGGGGGCAGCAGAAAAGCTGCCCCCCCCTCCACCTGAGACTCTATTAGCCACTGGTTGCTGTCTCAACCCCCCCCTATCTCTCTCTCCCTCTCTCACCTCTCATCTCCCTCTCTCTCTCTCATTCCCTCTCTCTCATCCCCCCTCTCTCTCTCATCCCCCACTCTCTCGCTCTCTCTCTCACCCCCTCTCTCTCTCATCCCCTTATCACCCTCCTCTCTCTCACCCCTCCTCTCTCTCCCCACCCCTCTCTCTCTCATCCCCCTCTGTCATCCCCCTCTCTCTCTCTCATCCCCCCTCTCTCTCTCTCGCTCTCTATCTCATCCCCCTCTTTCACCCCCACCCTCTCTCTCTTTCTCATCCCCCTCTCTCTCTCTTTTATCCCCCTCTCTCTTTCTCACACCCTCTCTCTCATCCCCCCTCTCTCTCATCCCTCCCTCTATCTCTCTCTCTTTAGTCTCCCCCTCTCTCTCTCTCACCCCCTCTCTCTTTCATCCCCCCCTCACCCACCCCCCTCTCTCTCTCTCCCACCCCCTCTCACAGCCCCTCCTCTCGTGAGATCTCAGGGGTTCATGCTGGGACTTGTAGTCCTTCAATTTTGGAGGGAGTCAAATCCGTTAAAAAAGGAGTGGGGCAAATTTACATAGGAGGGGGCGCCCAATTTTAGTCTTGCCTAGGGCAGCACAAAACCAAAATACACCACTGAGGAGGGGACGCCCCCCCCCCTCCCGCCGCCTTCCGCAGCTCATCCGAGTCTCCCGTCCCACCGGGCATCCTACCTGCACGGCCGCCGAAGACCATATCAAAGCCACATTCGGCTCTGATCAGGTCTCCATGTAAAAATGACATCACTTCCGGGTACTCGGCGCCAGATTAAAAAAAATGACAGCATTCAAAACAGCCAAACTTGGCGTTTGGAATGCTTTTAATTGCAGAGGAGGGGTTTGGTGTCTTTTAGACCCCCAGATCCCTCCACAACAGTACCTGTCAAGTGCTAACAATAAAAAATAATTTTTTCTTTAAATGTACGAAAATATCGGCCGATACTGATATTCAATGGCCAAAATATCGGTATCGGCAACGAAAAACCGATATCGGTCGATCACTAGGTTGTCCCACTCTGCACTTTGTTGGTTTCACTAAGGGAGGCTGAATGCACCATTGTCATGTAACAAGAGGCTGCAGTGCTAACCCAAAAGCTCTGCCTGCTGCATTCAACACCAGTGGATTCTTGAAAAAGGTGTAATGACTCAGTAGAAGTCCGGAGTTCACATATCAAATACACTCACCGGCCACATTATTAGGTACACCTGTTTAATTGCTTGTTTACACAAAGTACTAATCAGCCAATCACATGGCAGCAACTCAATGAATTTAGGCATATAGACGTGGGGAAGACGACTTGCTGAAGTACAAACTGAGCATCAGAATGGGGGAAGATAGGGGATTTAAGTGGCTTTGAACGTGGCATGGTTGTTGGTGCAAGACGGGCTGGTCTGAGTATTTCAAAATTTGCTGATCTCCTGGGATTTCCACACGCAGCCATCTCTCGGGTTTACAGAGAATGGTCCGAAAAAGAGAAAATATCCAGTGAGCGGCAGTTGCGTGGAGGAAAATATCTTGTTGATGTCAAAGGAGAATGGGCAGACGAGATGATAGAAAGACAACAGCAACTCAAATAACCACTTGTTACAACCGAGGTATGCAGAATACCATCTATGAACGCACAACACATCGAACCTTGAAGCAGATGGACTAAAGCAGCAGAAGACCACACCAGATGTCACTCCTGTCGTCTAAGAACAGGAAACTGAGGCTACAATTAGCACAGGCTCACCAAAATTGGACAATAGAAGATTGGAAAAATGTTGCCTGGTCTGATGAGTCTCAATTTCAGCTGCGACATTCAGATGGTAGGGTCAGAATTTTCAGAAAAACAACATGAAAGCATAGATCCATCCTGCCTTGTATCAATGGTTCATGCAGGTGGTGGTGGTGTAATGGTGTGAGGGATATTTTCTTGGCACACTTTGGGACCCTTAGTACCAATTGAGCATCGTTCAAACACCACGGCCTACCTGAGTATTGCTGCTGTCCATCCCTTTATGACTACAGTGTACCAATCTTCTGATGGCTCCTTCCAGGAGGATAATGCACCATGTCACAAAGCTCCAATCATCTCACCACTGGTTTCTTGAACTTGAAAATGATTTCACTGCACTCCAATGGCCTCCACAGTCACCAGATCTTAATCCAATAGAGCAGCCCTCAAATTTTCCACTCGCATCTTGCGAGTGGAAAATGATTGAGGACGAGTGTGAGGCTGCCTCGGGAGCCGTTCTCCCAGATATCGCCCAGGGAAGGAGACAGGAGAGGAAGAGGAAAGCTGGCCGGATAATCACAGAGCGGGGATAGCCCCGCTGTAACAGCTTTTATTTCAATTGTCAGCCGCTTGCCGTTACACACAGCACCGCCTCCTGGCCCAGCTCCTTTGATAGACAAAACACCGGTCCAATGCCAGGACGTGTGACTTCTATCATAGGAGCCAATCCAAGAGGCTGGTCTGTGTGTGATGGTGAGTGCCTGGCAATTCAAATGAAAGCTGTTACAGCGGGGCGATCCCTGCTCTGTGATTATCTGGCCGGCTTTCCTCTTCCTCTCCTCTCTCTTCCCCTTCACTGGTCAGGCTGCATTGACGGGCACAGGTGAGGCTGCATTGACGGGCACAGGTGAGGCTGCATTGACGGGCACAGGTTAGGTTGCATTGACGGTCACAGGTGAGGTTGCATTGAAGGGCACAGGTGAGGCTGCATTAATGGGCACAGGTGAGGCGGCATTGATGGGCATTGATCAGGCTGCATTGATGGGCACAGGGGAGGTTGCATTGATGGACACTGGTGAGGCTGCATTCATGGGCACTGGAGAGGGGGCATTGATGGGCACAAACGAGGCTGAATTGATGGGCATTGATGGGCACTGATCAGGCTGCATTGATAGGCCCAGGTGAGATTGCATTGATGGACACTGGTGAGATTGCATTGATGGACAATGGTTTTCAGTAAGTAGTAGGTCAGCCATTTGGCACGGGGCCCAGAAGCTAATGGAGAACACTGAAGAAGTGGTGCCAATTACAGTGATTTATCAAGCTTCCACAGGAATACCACAGGTATGGCACATACATACAAAAAATGAACACAAGGGCACACCGGCCTAGCGCATTATCCTCCATAAAAGGCTTTATTAAATAAAATCATAAAATACTCACAAACGAGTTCTTGGTAAAAGCATATCTCAATGATAAGTTGCCATCAGCATCAGAAACGGAATGGCTTACGAATTTCGAGGCTGAACTGAAGAGATAAAGGGGATTAAAGGAGGTGTGTGTGTGTGTGTGTGTGTGTGGAAACCAGCCAGCCCTTAGTTTGCTATACTTACCCACCAGTCTGCTGACAAACCAAATAAACCTGTCTAACAAAATAGGTTAAAAACAGGGGTTTAGTTAACACACATTTGCAAACGCATGTATAAGCTGCAGGCCACTCCAAGGCACCCTGTGTATTCTGCAGTCCTAACACTACCTAACACTACTCAACTCAAACTCAGTAACTGAGTTTCTACTGAGTGTCTCCAAACATGGGAGTACATGAATGCTAATGGATGGATGGGAAACAGGTGAGCTTGGAGGTGGCCCAATCCTTCCCCAACCTGCTCCCAGCCATGACTGGTATTGAAAAACGAATGGCTATGTGGAAGCCATAGGGTGCAAACTAAAAAATGACCAGCTGGAAAACGCACACCCCCATTCCAATAATATAGATGGTAAAGGCAAATTGGGACTTTAGATGAAACACCAGCCTGTAAAGCAAGCTATGTTAGACAGGTTTATTTGGTTTGTCAGCAGACTGGTGGGTAAGTATAGCAAACTTAAGCCCCGTACACACGCACAGATCGTCGTCATACAAACGTCGGCGGACGAAAGATCTGCCGATTGTACGCGTGTTAGTATGGTGCCTCCGACAGCTGTCTGCACACAATCCGCGGACAAGAGTCTTTCTTGCAAACATGAAAATTTTTGTCTGCGGACACCAGAACGGACGATTGTTCGCCTGTCAGTACAGAAATCAGCCGACAGACCGCAGATTTGCAAGACTGGGCATGCTCAGAAAATAAAAAACACAGGGAAAGTTAACCATTACATGACATCACTTCTGCAGTCAGCTGAAGTCTGCGGACAAAATTCTTGTGCTGTCTTTGCACTTTTCAACAGACACCGACATCCCGGGGAGAAAAGACGAACATTTGTATGACGACGATCTGTGCGTGTGTACGGGGCTTAAGGGCTGGCTGGTTTCCACACACACACACCTGCTTTAATCCCCTTTTTCTCTTCAGTTCTGTTATATACAGGGATGGAGACGTTGTGCAGTGCTCGCCGGTGTCTCATGTAAAGTCCCAAAACTGCCCAAAATTTTCCATGTTGTCAGGGATGGAGACGCTTGCTTTACAGGCTGGTGTTTCATCTAAAGTCCCGATTTGCCTTTACCATCTATATTATTGGGATGGGGGTGTGTGTTTTCCAGCTGTTCATTTTTTAGTTTGCACCCTATGGCTTCTACATAGCCATTCGTTTTTCATACTGGTGGGTAAGTATAGCAAACTAAGGGCTGGCTGGTTTCCACACACACACACACCTCCTTTAATCCCCTTTTTCTCTTCAGTTCTGTTATATACAGGGATGGAGACGCTGTGCAGTGCTCGCCGGTGTCTCATGTTAAGTCCCAAAACTGCCCAAAATTTTCCACGAATTTCGAGGCTAAGCCTCTTCCTCAGAGCCTACAGGTAGGCTCTGAGGAAGAGGCTTAGCCTCAAAATGCGTAAGCCATTTCCAGCTATCAAAGACGGTTCACCTTCCGTTTCTGACGCTGACGGCAACTTATAATTGAGATATGCTTTTACCAAGGATTTGTTTGTGAGTATTTTATCATTTCATTTAATAAAGCCTTTTATGGAGGATAATGCGCTAGGCTGGTGTACCCTTGTTTTTGTTTTTTGTTTGCAGTGGTCCCAGACTACCCTGGTCTTGAAGGGGCTGCAAGGCTGAAGCATCCAGGAGAAGTCAATTGTATAGTCTCTGGTGTGGCCTAGGCTGGGCAGAAGGTCTTTTCTCAGAGTGCAGGAGAAAGGTGCATAGCACCATTTTTTTGTTCATGGCACATACATACTTTTATGTTGGTCCAAGCTGTACCAATCTAACAATGTAATAATTGTCATACCTAAACTTTACCTAAATCTATAGTTTCTCCTGACAGGTTTTATCCCTCAGGCAAATCGCCAATTTTATTTCCCAACTCTGGATACATGCCTTCTTATCAATATATTTTTGTGAGTGAGATCTCCACAACTGAATTCTATACAAATCTATGAGATTGGAAACACAGAGGAGCGACTTAATAAAAAATACCAAAAAAAAAACACCAAGTGAGCCAGGAAGTCTGCCCTCCTTTTTTTTTTTTAGTATAGATCTATGTTTGCTCCAAACATGTTTATATCTACCTACTGTTGACTGACTAACTACCTCTGCTGGAAGTCTGTTCTAGGCATCAACTACACTTTCAGCAAAATAATAATTTCTGAATGTTCCTCCCGCTAGTTTCAGGTCATGTTCCTGTGTTCGTAATCTTTGCTTTATATTGAAAATACTGCCCTCCTGAACCTTATTCACACCCTTAATGTATTTACATTTTTGAGTAATCGGGACTTCCTTCCATTTGCTGTTGATCTCTCCAGTGATGACTAAAGATCTATATAGAGGGCTCAGGACCTCCTTCCTCTTGCTGGTGATCCCATTAGGGATATAAAGATCTGTATAGAAGAATCAGGACCTCCTTCCTCCTGTTGGTGATCCCTCCAGTGATAACCAGTGCTGTATCTTGGCCTAGGCCAACAAGGCCCAGGCCTAGGGCAGAACTTTGCAGGGGGGCAGCAAAAAAGCTGCACCACTCCTCCCACCTCCCCCACTAAAAAGAGTCACTGACAGCTTGCGCTACACACTTTTAGTATAGTGCCAGTCTTATAGGACGAATTGAGCTGGAGGGCAGGGTCCAGGAGGCAAATCAGTCTGGCACCCCCATAAAGCTGTCACACTGCTACCTCCTGGTATGATATAGTATGATATTATGGTATGATGATGGCCACTGCTGAGGCTGACCTTATGGGAACTGATGAGGCTACACTGATGGGCATTGATAGACTGTGGCTGTGGTTTGTGGTTTACAGATGACAGGGCGGGTCATAAACAGGAAGAGGTGTGGCCTTTACAGGAAGGGGTGCGTCATATTTAAATTAGGGGGTGCACAAGTTTAGTCAGGCCTAGGGCAGCACAAAACCTAAATACACCACTGGTGATAACTAAAGACCTATATAGAAGAATCAGGACCTCCTTGCTCCTCTTGGTGATTCCTCCAGTGATAACTAAAGATCTACAGAGGAACAACGACCTCCTTCCTGCTGCTGGTGATCCCTCTAGTGATAACTGAAGATCTCTATAGAGGAATGAGGACCTCCTTCTTCCTGCTGGTGATCCCTCCAGTGACAAATAAAGATCTGTATCAGCCTTACTCAACCTTTTCAACACAGAGGAACCCTTGAAAAAACGTTCCAGTGTCAGGGAACCCCTGCTAAAAATTATTATATGTAAAACACATGATATATTAATGTGATAGTCAGGTGGAAGAATGCTCCTTACACTTGTGGTCATTAGGATGAATTACCCCCTTATAGATAGCTAAATAGATCAATAGTGTTAGTGGAAACTTATCTGAGGCAGAAATTGCTCATTACTCAAGGAACCCCTAAAAACCTCTGGAGGAAATATGATGATGACCCCTCTAGTGATAACAAAAGATCTATATAGAGGAATCAGGACATCCTTCCTCCTGCTGGTGATCCTTTCAGTGATAACGAAAGATCTACAGTATCTGACAAAAGTGAGTACATCCCTCACATTTTTTTAAAATATTTTTATTATATCTTTTCATGTGACAGCACTGAAGAAATGACACTTTGCTACAATGTAAAGTAGTGAGTGTACAGCTTGTATAAAGCCCCGTACACACGTACTGATCGTCGGCCGAACGATCGGCCGTCTTTTGTCCAGGGCTGTCGTGTCTGTTGAAAACTGCAAAAGACTGCACACGAATTTTGTCGGCCAACAACAGCAGACTGCAGAAGTGATGTCATGTGATGGTTAACTTTCCTTGTCTTTTTTCTTTTCTGAGCATGCCCAGTCTTGCAAATCTGCTGTCTGTCTGCCGAAATCTGTACTGACTGGCGAACAATCGGCCGTTCTGGTGTTGGCCAACAAAAATTTTAATGCCTGCACGACAGATTCTGTTCGGCCGAAAATGCACTGTTGGCTGTCGGAAGCATCATACTAACAAGCCTACAATCGGCCGATCGGTTGTCGGCCGAATATTTACGGCCGACAATCGGTACGTGTGTACGGGGCTTAACAGTGTAAATTTGCTGTCCCCTCAAAATAGCTCAGCACACAGCCATCAATGTTTAAACCGCTGGCACCAAAAGTGAGTACACCCCTAAGTGGACATGTCCAAATTGGGTCCAAAGTGTTAATATTTTGTGTGGCCATCATTATTTTCCAGCACTGCCTTAACCCTCTTGGGCATGGAGTTCACCAGAGCTTCACAGGTTGCCACTGAAATCCTCTTCCACTCCTCTATTACGACATCACAGGGCTGGTGAATGTTCGAGACCTTGCGCTCCTCTACCTTCCATTTGAGGATGCCCCACAGATGCTTAACCTTCCTAGCGGTATTCCCGAGTGTGGCTCGGGGTTAATTTTCAGTACCAAAAGCGGTAACCCCGAGCCACACTCGAGATTACCCCAGAATGATACTCACCTTCCCCTGCGATCCCCCGCCGTCCTCCCCAGCCTTCCTGCAGCCTTCCTCCCGCTGTCCTCTCGCTCTGTGCTCAGCCAATGCCGGCATCTTCTTCCGAATCCCTTCCCTGCGTTGCAGGGGGGTGAAACCGGCGGGAGATTAAAAATTACATGATACAGTGTAATCTGTTAGAATTACAACTTTGCATTATGGCATTTCACCTAGTGGCTTTTCCAGTGTCCTACCTGTACTTTTTGCGGTACTTTGTACCTGGAAAAGTGATAACATCCATGGCGTCCAAAAAGCGTTCTTTTAGCTCAAAAACGCTTTTGGACGAACTGGAAAACAGCGATGGTGTATTGGAATTATTTAAAGAACTGAGCGATAGAGATTCGTGGGAAAATTCGTCATCAGGTACTAAAAGTGAAAACAGCGACGATTCTGCGACTGAGCTCAGCGATGTGCAGGCTTGGTGCTCTATTGACTGCGATACGGATCAGGTAGTGCCCCCGAGTACAGATTCCCCCTCATAATGAAATATCTCCACTTCAAAAATAATGAAGAATTTGATTAAATGTATTATTATTACATTTTAATTTATGATTTTGTGTTTCAAACTTTATCATACCCTACTAGACTCCTGTTTGGACAGATTTAAGTGGGTTATTTCTAAGAACTACAGGCCTAAAATATAAAACATATTTCCATGCAAAATAATGTACCGCTCTTAGCACAGAAATTCTGACATAATCAGACCGCCAGGTAGGTTAATAGGGTTTAGGTCTGGAGACATTCTTGGCCAGTCCATCACCTTTACCCTCAGCTTCTTTAGCAAGGTTTGGGTTCACTATCATGTTGGAATACTGTCCTGTGGACTAGTCTCTGAAAGGAGGGGATCATGCTCTGCTTCAGTATGTCACAGTACATGTTGGCATTCATGGCTCCCTCAATGAACTGTAGCTCCCCAGTGTCAGCAGAACTCATGCAGCCCCAGACCATGATACTCCCACCACCATGCCTGACTGTAGGCAAGACACACTTGTCTTTGTATTCCTCACTTGGTTCCACACACACTTGACACCATCTGAACCAAATACGTTTATCTTGGTCTCATCCGACCACAGGACATGGTTCCAGTAATCCATGTCCTTAGTCTGCTTGTCTTCAGCAAACTGTATGTTGGCTTTCTTGTGCATCATCTTTAGAAGAGGCTTCCTTCTGGGATGACAGCAATGCAGACCAATTTGATGCAGTGTGCAGCGTATGGTGTGAGCACTGACAGGCTGACCCCCCACCCCTTCAACCTCTGCAGCAATGCTGGCACCACTCATACGTCTATTTCCCAAAGACAACCTCTGAATATGACGCTGAGCATGTGCACTCATCTTCTTTGGACGACCATGGCAAGGCCTGTTCTGAGTGGAACCTGTCCTGTTAAACCGCTGTATGGTCTTAGCCACCATGCTGCAATTCAGTTTCAGGGTCTTGACAATCTTCTTATAGCCTGGGCCATCTTTATGTAGTGCAACACTTCTTTTTTTCAGATCCTCAGAGAGTTCTTTGCCATGAGGTGCCATGTTGAACTTCCAGTGACCAGTATGAGAGAGTGAGAGGGACAACACTAAATTTAACACACCTGCTCCCCATTCACACCTGAGACCTTGTAACTATCGAGTCACATTACACTGGGGAGGGAAAATGGCTAATTGGGCCCAATTTAAGCATTTCGACTGAGGGGTGTACTCACTTTTGTTTCTAGCAGTTTAGACATTAATGGCTGTGTGTTGAGTTATTTTGAGGGGACAGCAAATTTACACTGTTATACAAGCTGTACACTCACTGCTTTACATTGTAGCAAAGTGTCATTTCTTCAGTATTGTCACATGAAAAGATATAATAAAATATTTACAAAAATGTGAGGGATGTACTCACTTTTGTGAGATGCTGTGTATAGAGGATTCAGGACCTCCTTTCTCCTGCTTGGGATTTCTTCAGTGATATAAAGATCTTTATAGAGGAATCAGGACCTCCTTTTTCCTGCTAGTGATCCCTTCAGTGATAACGAAAGATCTATATAGAGGAATCAGGACCTCATTCCTCCTGCTGGTAATCCCTTCAGTGATAACGACTCCTTTCTCCTGCTTGGGATAACTTCAGTGATATAAGGATCTATATAGAGGAATCAGGACCTCATTCCTCCTGCTGGTGATCTCTCCAGTGATAACTAAAGATCTATATAGAGGATTCAGGACCTCCTTTCTCCTGCTTGGGATCACTCCAGGGATATAAAGATCTATATAGAGGAATCATGACCTCCTTTTTCCTGCTAGTGATCCCTTCAGTGATAACGAAAGATCTATAAAGAGGAATCAAGACATCCTTCCTCCTGCTGGTAATCCCTTCAGTGATAACGACTCCTCTCTCCTGCTTGGGATCACTGCAGTAATATAAAGATCCTATATAGGGCAATCAGGACCTCATTCCTCCTGCTGGTGATCTCTCCAGTGATAATGAAAGATCGATATAGAGGATTCAGGACCTCCTTTTTCCTGCTAGTGATCCCTCCAGTGATAACGAAAAATCTATAAAGAGGAATCAGGATATCATTCCTCCTGCTGGTAATCCCTTCAGTGATAACGACTCCTTTCTCCTGCTTGGGATCACTCCAGTGATATAAAGATCCTATATAGGGCAATCAGGACCTCGTTCCTCCTGCTGGTGATCCCTCCAGTGATAACGAAAGATCTATATAGAGGATTCAGGACCTCCTTTCTACTGCTAGTGATCCCTCCAGTGATAACGAAAGATCTATACTGTATAGAGGATTCAGGACCTCCTTTCTCCTGCTAGTGATCCCCCTCCAGTGATAACTAAAGATCGTTATAGAGGAATCAGGACCTCCTTTCTCCTGCTTGGGATTTCTCCAGTGATATAAAGATCTATATAGAGGAATCATGACCTCCTTTTTCCTGCTAGTGATCCCTTCAGTGATAACGAAAGATCTATAAAGAGGAATCAAGACTTCCTTCCTCCTGCTGGTAATCCCTTCAGTGATAACGACTCCTTTCTCCTGCTTGGGATCACTGCAGTGATATAAAGATCTATATAGGGCAATTGGGACCTCATTCCTCCTGCTGGTGATCCCTCCAGTGATAACAAAAGATCTATAGAGAGGAATCAGGACCTCCTTTCTTCTGCTAGTGATCCCTCTAGTGATAACTAAAGATCTATATAGAGGAATCAGGACCTCCTTCCACCTGCTGATGACCCCTCTAGTGATAACTAAAGATCTATATAGAGGAATCAGGATATCATTCCTCCTGCTGGTGATCCCTTCAGTGATAACGATTCCTCTCTCCTGCTGGTGATCCCTCCAGTGATAACAAAAGATCTATATAGAGGAATCAGGACCTCCTTTCTTCTGCTAGTGATCCCTCTAGTGAGAACTAAAGATCTATATAGAGGAATCAGGACCTCCTTCCTCTTGCTGGTGATCCCTCCAATGATAACGAAAGATCTATAAAGAGGACTCAGAACCTCCTTTCTCCTGCTGGTGATCCCTCTAGTGATAACTAAAGATCTATATAGAGGAATCAGGACCTCATTCCTCCTGCTGGTGATCCCCCCAGTGATAACGAAAGATCTATATAGAGGAATCCGGACCTCCTTTCTTCTGCTAGTGATCCCTCTAGTGAGAACTAAAGATCTATATAGAGGAATCAGGACCCCCTTCCTCCTGCTGATGAGCCCTCTAGTGATAACTAAAGATCTATATAGAGGAATCAGGACCTCCTTCCTCTTGCTGGTGATCCCTCCAGTGATAACGAAAGATCTGTATAGAGGAATCAGGACCTCATTCCTCCTGCTGGTGATCCCTTCAGTGATAACGACTCCTCTCTCCTGCTGGTGATCCCCCCAGTGATAACTAAAGATCTATATAGAGGAATCAGGACCTCATTCCTCCTGCTGGTGATCCCCCAGTGATAACGAAAGATCTATATAGAGGACTCAGGACCTCCTTCCTTCTGCTGATGACCCCTCTAGTGATGCACCCCAGAATTCCTTATGTTCTGTAAGTCCACGATTTTGTATTTAGAAAGATTGAACTGCAGTTTCCTCTGCTTTGACCAATCTTCGAGCAATGCCATATCATATATTCTGTCTTACAAACCCCTCCAGGAATATCAACCCTATTGCACACCTTTGTGTCACCTGAAAAAATCAGACAATGTGTCAACACCGACATATTACATTAAAGGAAACATAAGCCATTTCCACAAACGTTACAGCGGGAATCTGCCGGCTTGCGTGTAACGTGGTTATATTTTGATTTCTCTTGTACCTTCCCAGTCGCCGTAGACGTAGAGGAACTCCCAGTCCATCCCTTCCCCCACTTTAACTAGCTGTCTCCAAACCAAGCAAAAAAAGCTAAAGGGGTGGGGGGGAGGGAAGGGAAGGCATAGAGCCCTGTGCACTAACAATGTAGCTTTTCTGTCTCTCCCAGGAACTCCTGCCAGTCTCTGATGTGCTGTACACAACATGTGATCATTCAGACTAAATATTGCATGATCCTCCCCTGTGATCACTGGCTTGCAGTGATCTGAAGACTTTGGCAGCTCCATGCAGGCAGGCATATTGCACAATAGAAGCTGCAAGGAGTTGTGCCTAGGTATCAGGGCTGGGTGCAGTCAGTGGCCCCTGAGTCCTGGTCCTGAACTGTGCATTGTGGGGCTGTTGGAGCCTGGACTGGGTGGCTGGCACTGCATTGTAGGAGTGCAGCAGTGTGCATGTTAGCCAAGGGGGAAGTTGGTGTGAGTTGTGATCTTCAGGAGAACTTTTTTTTTTTTCCATCTGATCTCAAAGTTCAGCCCAGCTGACCTCCCAAAGCTGCACGATTCTACAACCCCAGTCTTGTCCTTGCAGGGACATGCGAGAGTCCCTCCTGCATTCTGGGTGCTTTTCTTGGATCACCTCTGTGCCTGGGTGCCTCCTGGGTGCTTGAGGTGGGAGGCACCTGCGAGCCTCCAGCGCAGAGACGAATAAGCCCCCTGGTGCTGCTGCGTTAGCCGGAGAGAAGAGCACAAACTGCAGGTTAGTAGTAGTAGCATGCTTTATTTTTTATATTTACATAAGCCATAATAACTAGTTGGCACCCAACTTCCTGTGATCTAAGCTGTATCTGGTTGCTATGGGATACCGTGATTTGCACGTCAATCTTGCTCTTGTTACGTAACCTGCGTGTTGCGTTGCTGGCGGGCATACCTTATGAGGAATTGTAAACAAAGCCACTCGTTGCATATGACAGCATGTATATAGGGCAGCGTAGAACGCAACACTAAAGCTTGGTTCAGATCAATATGTGTTGGGAACGCACGCAAAATCGCATACTTTCCCATTGGCCATGTGATCATGTGGTTTGGTTTTACCTAATTTTTAAAAAGCGACAGGTTCCTATAGTCACGCATTTCTCGTGGGTTGAAATTATTGGCCCACCTTGAACGCAGCTGCATAGATCTGAGCCAAGCCCAAGGCTCCATTCACACCTCTGCGTTTTGGAGCTTGACGCTCCAAAATGTTGGGAGGAGAAAAAAAAAATCAATAATTCTCTATGGATTTGGTTCACATCTCCACTCCAAGTCGCCTGAAGCCAAACGCCTGAGACTGGCTTCACACTGGTGTGATCACAGGCATTGCATGCAATTCGCACCGCATTGCTGTGCAGATCACATGCGATGTCTGTGAGATGTGAATTCAGCCATACAGTTTGTATTTATTTATTTCAGGTACTTATATAGCGCTGTCAATTTACGCAGCGCTTTACATATATATTACACATTCACATCAGTCCCTGCCCTCAAGGAGCTTACAATCTAAGGTCCCTAACTCACATACATACACAGTAGGGCCAATTATTTTTATTTTTTTTATATAGGATCCAATTAACCTACCAGCATGTCTTTGGTGTGTGAGAGGAAACCGGAGTACACGGAGGAAACCCACGCAGGCACAAGGAGAACATGCAAACTCCAGGCAGGTAGTGTCATGGTTGGGATTCGAACCAGCGACCCTCTTGCTGCTAGGTGAAAGTGCTAACCACTAGTTTGTATGGCTGAATTCACATAGCATTCGGACCGAAATGTTGCAGGACTCCTCCTTTTTTGCTCCGCATTGGAATTGGATCGCATGGGTGTTCAAACCAATGTGATCCGATTTCTGTCCGATTTTTTTTTTTAATCGTGCACACTGCGATCTGCGAACCGATCTGGGGGTGTCATTAACTTTACATTGACACCCACAGCGGTTTGCAGAGAGCAGTGTGCCTGCAAGAGAGATGCGATGCAGGAACCCGCACTGGAATCGCACTGGTTCCCGCATCCCACAAGTGTGAACCGAAGCTGAAAAAAGTTCTGGAGCTTGTTTTGTATCTCGAATTGGGCAGATGTTTACGTTTTTATTGCCTTAAATGAAATTTATGGAAACACGAGATTTGTGCGTTTTCGTGTGCATTCACGTGTTTTGTCACGCGCTTTTGTGTGATTTTTTTTTTTCTGCTTAAATGGGGAGAAAACATAGTAATAAGAATATGAAGAAATATATAAATCATCATAAGTAAATAAAATTAATTTAATAATATGTAATAATAAATAATAACCCCCTAGCCTTAAGTGTCGGTTCACACTATGGCGATCCGACTTCGGGGGCGACCTGTGAAGTTGCGTGCACCGCGACTTTGGTGCGACTTGCACGGACTTCACATAATGGAAGTCAATGCAAGTCGCTCCGATGTCGCCCCGAAGCAGTACAGGAACTATTTTCTAAGTCGGAGCGACTTGAGTCGCTCCTATTAGAACGGTTCCCGTAGCACTGCATGGATGGCGACTTGTCAGGCTGACATGTCGTGGTAGTGTGAACCGGGACTAAAAAGATTAAATACATTAAAAATAATAAATAACAATAAACACCGAAACCCAAACAAAAAAAAATATTATTATTATTGTTGTTAAGGATGTTTATTTATTATTTAATTTATTATTAGTAGTAGTAGTTAACACCCTAAGCCCCCGTTCACACGCCTAACAGGTCGCCGTAGGTCGCCTGCCATACAGAAGCTATGGACCCGTTCTAATAGGAGCGACACAAGTCGCTCCGACTTAGAAAAAGGGTCCGGAGCTTCTTTGGGGTGACCCGGAGCGACCGTCATAGACTTCAATATTATGAAGTCCGTGCCGGCCGCTCCGAGGTCGCGGGGCGAGCAGCGCGCCGCGACCTGTGAGGTCGCCCGGCGAAGTAGCGTCGCCCCAGTGTGAACGGGGTCTAAGGCTCCATGTACACGGGACGTTGTTAAAAGTCCCTTTGAATGCTGGAATTTTTAGGACGTTTGAAACATCCGTTAGGTCGCGTTTGTACCCGCGTTTAGCGGGCGTTTGCGTTTAGAACCGTTCCTAGAGGTCAAAAAAATTATTCCCCTTTAAAATGGAAAAACACGAACGCTAAACGCGGGTCATCGCGTTCGGTCGCGTTTGGACGCGTTCAGACGCGTTTTTTGCGTTTGAAACGCCGGGAAACACACGTTCGAACGCAAATAATTGCGTTCTAAAAAAAGTCCCTGAACGCAACTGCCTGCAAACGACTGTAAACGACCATGTGTACATGGACAGATAAGATAAAATGTAGATGGGTTCAGGGGCTTCTGAAAAAAACGCCCAACTGCTCCTAAACGGCCATTTCCAGCGTCCCGTGTACATGGAGCCTTACCCTAACAAAAACATAATAATAATAATAAAAAACCCTGAGAGCCCATTCAGACTAGCGCGACACGACTGCACGACTTGGGGAGGCGACTTGTCAGTCCCGTGCACCACGACTTCGGAGCAACTTGCAGGGACTTCACATAATGGAAGTCTATGCAAGTCGCTCCGAGGTCGCCCCAAAGTAGTACAGGACCCTTTTTCTAAGTCGGAGCGACTTGTGTCGCTCCTATTAGAACGGGTCCTGTACTACTCAATGGACCGCGACCGAGCGCGACTTGTCAGGCTGACAAGTCGCGCTAGTCTGAATGGGCTCTGATCCTGGCCCTAACCCCCACCCCTAATCCTAACCTAACTCTAACCCCCTTACCCTAACTAAAAAAAAAATAATAAAAATAAAAGCTGATGGAAAAGCTAAAAAAAAAAAAAAAAAAAACAACCTAGCAACATATGATGCAACAGAAGATAGTTTTCTCTATTGACTAATAAAAAAACGCCAAAGCTCAAAATCAAAGATCAAATCGCACATAAACGCACAAAAAAACACCGTAAAAATGCTTAAAGATGCTACACTCAGCTGTGAATGCAGCCGGAGTGCCGGTTCACATATATGCGATGCAGGAACCCTGCGAATCCACTGTGGGTTCTCACGTCGCGTTCAAATCGCAGGTTCACACTGCCATATGCGAATCGCTGGGAGTGTCAATACAAAGTTACCGACATCCCCAGATCAGTTTGCATATTGCAGTGCGAACTGACAGTTTGAACATGAATCCGATCGCATTGGTGTGAACCTCCTGGCGATCCGATTCTGCTGCGGACCCAAAAAAAGAGTCCTGTGCGAGTTGTGTCCAAATCCGATGCAAATTCACCCATGCAATCTGTATGGCTGAATTTGCATTGCACAGACATCGCATGCGATTTGCAGAGCAGTGCGCTCCGAATCACATGCGATGTCTGTCATCGCTATAGTGTGAACCGGGACTAAAACTCACCATACACTACTGGATTTTGAAACGAACGTTCATACGAACATTCTCAGGACATTCCAAAGCTTGATGAAATGTCTTTCTAAATTTGGTTTGCTCTTTAACATTCGATTTAGGAACAAATAGACTTTTCAAAACGAAAACCGCATACCCTGTTATAAATGTGTTATCCGAGAAACAGATTTCATCCTGCCCCTTCACATTTTCTCCCCACTTTGGTCAAAAACAAATGTTGATTTGACCCCAGTAATTACAAAATTGTACGATCGTTCAGAAAAAGGGAAATTTCGAACAGCTAACATAGACCAGTTCTGTAACCGGTGGCAACGGACAGCTCATCTTTCCACTGTAACACTGAAAGGTGATTGTTGATTGGTTGCTATGGGAGATTGTGATTCATATGTCACTGTTGTCATTTGTGACGCCGTTGCTTTGGCACGTGTTTTGTCGTTGCCGTCGACGTATCTTATAAGGAAATGTAAATAACGCATTTCATATGGCTGCATGTTAAAACTATGAGCGGAACTTATCAGAGCTGGAGCAGCCGTGCACGGCAACCAATCAGCTTCTGCCTTTCATTTTTGATGTTAGTTGCCACACACAGCTGCTCCAGCTTTGATAAGTTCCTCTCTATATATATATATATATATATAAGGCAGAGTGGAGAACAACCGCCGTAACCGTGACCACCAAATATCCAGCTTTCTATCGTAACCCTGGAAGATGATTGGTTGCTTTGGGATACTGCACCTTGCAAAGTGTCGTAGTAGGTAAGACTTAGGCTCGTTCACACCTGTGCGATTTTATTTTCATTTTTTTGTAGCTCTTAGTCTCCATTCACACTGGTGCGACTTGGTCAGCCTGACAAGTCAGGCACCGTTGCGGTCCAGTGACTGCTACAGAAACCATTCTAATAGGAGCGACACAAGTCGCTCCGACTTAGAAAAGGGGTCCTGTACTACTTCGGGGCGACCTCGGAGCGACTTGCATAGACAATCATTTTATGAAGTCTGTGCAAGTCGTGCCGAAGTTGCGGTGCATGCGACTTCACAGGTCGCCCCCGAAGTCGTGCCACATCGGTGTGAACCGGCACTAAAACGCTCAACAAGCCAAATCCCATTTATTTCAATGGCCTCTGTTCACATCTGAGCATTCTGCCACCTGAAGCAAAACGCCGAAAAAGTACATGAGCTTCTTTTTGGTAGGTTGCCAGCGATTTTAGGCTCCATAGACTTCAATATAAAACACCTGAAAATGCGTGATTTGAGCATTTTGTCACGCGTTTTCTGCTCAAACAGCAGCTATCCACCCCAATCCCCCCCCCCCCTTCTCTCCCTAGTGCTTGGCTAAAGAAAAATGCCTGAAGCTGTAAAATGCTTGTAAGGCCCCTTTCACACTTGTGCAACTTGTCCTGCGACTTGGGACTGCAAGGTCGCATGACAAGTCGTACCCCATGATTTCCAATGAGTGCCGTTCATATCTGTGCGACTTTAAAGTAGTCCCTGCACTACTTTGGTCCGACTGAGATGCGACTTGAGGTTCATAGACCCCAAGATTACACAGGCATTGCTTCAAGTCGCGTCATGGTTGCTGCTGAACTGGCCGAGATTCTAACCGTTAATAGGCAGGCTGAATGTGCCAAGTTGATCGATCAACCAACTTGGGTTCAATAAGCCTGCCGGATTCTCTTGCGATTATCGCAAACTCTCGCAAAGTCTTTTAGGTCATACAAGTGTGAAAGGGGCCTAATACACTTCCAAAAACTTTCAAAAACTCTCAAACAAAAACGCCTTAAAGTCACTCTGCTTAGGTAGGAGAGTGGAGCACTAAGGCTCCATTCACACCTTTGCATGCGCAATTGCGCATGCACATGGCAGGATTAATTTTAATAGGCGGGAGAAACTCGGGGAAAGAAGCCTCAACCCTTTTTTAAAATCGCAGTGCACTGAATCGCATCGCATGCCGCATCATGCAGTTTAGCGTGTGCGAAATTACGCCGCGGTTGACGTGCTAACATGCAGTGCGTTTCTCTGCAGATTGGGACCGCGCGCAATTTCCCCACCTGCTGAGATGTGAACGAGGCCAACTGCTCTTCCTAGCGTTTTCTTGTGCATCTTTTTGTGCGTGTTTTTGCGCTATACGCACAGGGCAGCCAATTAATTTCAGTGGGGTGCCCTAAGCGCAACAAACGCAGCTCGTGTAGCACGTTTTTAATTGCAAAGTGTTTTCCAGTGTTGTGCGTTTTGCCGCGCTTATCTGCTTGCTGCATTTGGGGTGACAATAACAATGAATGGCAGTGTGTGTTCACCAAATGCTAAGCTGTGAATGGAGACTAGGGCCGGTGTTCAGAATACCGGTACCTATCAGATTCTGCAACCGGATGTGACGGTCGGATGAGAAAGAGTTACTGCGCATGCGCCATGCCTTCCAACATGGCCGCTGTGCGTTCCAATCGGCTGTTCCAAATGTTACAGAACACGAAGCAGCGGCGGACATCTTCTTACAATTCTTCAATCTCACTTATTTTAGCAGTAAACTCTCCTTATATACTGATTTAAAGTATTACATTTCTATTATTATTGTAATATAGTAAATATAGCGAGAAACCTGCAGGCAGAAGGTGGCGACGGCCATCTTGGTACACCCCACACTGCTCAGCTGCAAACTGATTATATAGTGAAAAAGACTTTTCACTCGGTCGCAGTGAAATAGTCTATTTCAGTCTATAAGTTGAGTTTACTGCTAAAATCGGTGTGAAATTCAAGAGTTGCGTGGGTGTAACAAAGCCTGCCGCTGCACCGTGTTCTGTCACATTAGGAAACCTATTGGAATGCATAGCGGCCATAATGGAATGCATGGCGCGCGGCATTCGCAGTGAGTTTTTCTCGTCCGAACGTCACTTCTGGTTGCAGAATCTGATAGCGGTTTTCTGATAGAACACCGGCCATACATGGTTTGAATCTCGGCCGGTTCAGCAGCAACCGTCCGAGATTCTAACCATTAATGGGCAGGCTGACTGTGCCAAGTTGATCGATCAATCAACTTGGATTCAACAAGCCTGCCGGATTCTGTTGCGATTATCGCAAGTGGCTGCTATAGCTGCTAGCGGTAATCATTGTCTTCTCACAGCGCAGATGCCTTCCCCCGCCCTCCCGCCGGGAAAAGACCATTGCTGATTCCCCTGTCAGCACTGACTGTGTTGATGGAGAAACCGTGCAAATTTCTTTCCTGCAACCACAGAAATTTGCACAGTGTATGGCCGGCCTTAAAGCGGAGTTCCGGCCTATTTTGCAACTTTAGTGATTCCTGCAGTGCTCGCTATGTTGATCAACAAATGGGCATTTTCAATTTTTTCGGGGGTCCCTTACCTTATTTTTAGGGCATTTTTTATTGTACTTCCTCCTTCTCCCCCCTCTGTGGCCGCGGCCACCGACATCACTTCCGCCTTTGCATTGCATCCTGGGAGCTGTTTGTCATCACTCCCAGGAGGCTGGAATCAGGAAGAGCTCCCAGAACACTCCCTGGAATCAGGAAGAGCTCCCAGAACACTCCCTGGAATCAGGAAGAAGGACACAGCAGATTACACTGCGGCTTCAGATGCCCACATCCAAGATGGCCACGCCCAGACAGCGTTTTTAAAATGGAGATTTTTTACTAAAATCTAATACTAATACACACCTTGTAAGTATGAGAATAGCGGTTCTGTAAAGGGCGATGGATTAGTATTATAGGGGTATTATTTAGTTAAAAAAGGTATTTGAGGCCGGAACTCCGCTTTAAGCAAGCCAAGCATTATACAATGTTCTTTCTTTCATTCACAGGTTGAAAGAAAGAAAATTGCTAGATTCCCCCCTAAATACAGTCAGTGTAGATGGGGGAATCCCTCCCACTGCGCTTTTGTGTTCTGAAACCGGGAAGTTTCCCAGCTGTCAGAATACAATGATCACTGTTGGAGGCTATAGCCGCTGTTCTGTCAGAATAGTGCTACCCATCAGATTCTGCTACTGGAAGTGTAGGGACTAGAACAACTTACTGCGCATGCGCCATTCGTTCCAACATGGCCGCTATGCGTTCCAATAGGTTTCCTGATGTAGCACCCTCCTAGTTAGGTAGGTTCTAGGTAAAAGCATCTATTGCTCCTTCTGCTTATCAGGGGAGCCAGATCTATTAGGTTGCCTGTCACATGTTTCCAGGTGTGATGCACTGGGTCTGAGGGAGTGTCCCCACTGCATCCAATGATGGAGCTTGTTGAACAGTGGAAGAAACCTAGCCAGTGACACATCATGTTTTATGGCAGTCCCAGTGGGAGGGCATGTGGCAATGCATCCTGGGATTGACCATGGCGCTTTTCCACTGCATGGATCCGAACGGTTCGGCTCGCTTTTGTGCTTTTCCACTGCTGGTACCGCATGGTATAGTGTAGGAACGGTTCGGTACGGTTCGGTACGGTGGCGCTTTTCCACTGCATGGAACCGAACGGTACGGCTCTCAAAAACAGTACCTACTCGATAGTGGTTCCAAGATGTACCATACCCGGTACCATATCCCACAATCCTTTGCATGCAGTCACTACTAGCCACTGATTGGTCAGAGAATCCCACCCACCCCGTTGTTATCCCACCCACTTAACTTTAGTACTACTTTAGTGGAAAAGCAAACCATACCGTACCGTACCGAACCGTTCCAACACTATACCATGCGGTACCAGCAGTGGAAAAGCAAACCGGGCCGAGTATAGCCGAGCCGGGACTTGCAGTGGAAAAGTGCCAGAGTGCTTTGGATTACAAGCTTGTTTCCGTGAACAAATTATGCTCGCAATTCAAGGTTTTACTGTATATACACTGCCTGGCCAAAAAAAAAAAGTGACCACCAAAAAAAAAAGGTCACACTTTAATATTTGTCTGCTTTGATTACGGCACGCATTCGCGGTGGCATTATTTCGATAAGCTTCTGCAATGTCACAAGATTTATTTCCGTCCAGTGTTGCATTCATTTTTCACCAAGATCTTGTATTGATGATGGGAGAGTCGGAGCCCTGCGCAAAGCCTTCTCCAGCACATCCCAAAGATTCTCAATGGGGTTAAGTTCTGCACCCTGTGGTGGCCAATCCATGTGTGACAATGATGTCTCATGGTCCAGGAACCACTCTTTCACAATTTGAGTCCGATGAATCCTGGCATTGTCATCTTGGAATATGGCTGTGCCATCAGGGAAGAAAAAATCCATTGATGGGATAACCTGGTCATTCAGTATATTCAGGTGGTCAGCTGACCTCATTCTTTGGGCACATGCAGGAACTATCCAATAGGACGGGTGTCAAACTCAATTTCATCAGTATTATGGTCGCCCTCAGAGGGCCAGTTCTATCTATAGCCCACCACCATCAGAAGTCAAGAGCCCCCCCCCCCCCCCCGCAGTTTAATCTGCCTATATTTTGCCTTTCCTGATCCTCATTTCCCCCACATGTATATGCTAATGATATACAGTGCCTTGCGAAAGTATTCGGCCCCCTTGAACTTTGCGACCTTTTGCCACATTTCAGGCTTCAAACATAAAGATATAAAACTGTATTTTTTTGTGAAGAATCAACAACAAGTGGGACACAATCATGAAGTGGAACGAAATTTATTTGATATTTCAAACTTTGTTAACAATTAAAAAACTGAAAAATTGGGCATGCAAAATTATTCAGCCCCTTTACTTTCAGTGCAGCACACTCTCTCCAGAAGTTCAGTGAGGATCTCTGAATGATCCAATGTTGACCTAAATGACTGATGATGATAAATAGAATCCACCTGTGTGTAATCAAGTCTCCGTATAAATGCACCTGCACTGTGATAGTCTCAGAGGTCCGTTTAAAGCGCAGAGAGCATCATGAAGAACAAGGAACACACCAGGCAGGTCCGAGATACTGTTGTGGAGAAGTTGAAAGCCGGATTTGGATACAAAAAGATTTCCCAAGCTTTAAACATCCCAAGGAGCACTGTGCAAGCGATAATATTGAAATGGAAGGAGTATCAGACCACTGCAAATCTACGAAGACCTGGCCGTCCCTCTAAACTTTCAGCTCATACAAGGAGAAGACTGATCAGAGATGCAGCCAAGAGGCCCATGATCACTCTGGATGAACTGCAGAGATCTACAGCTGAGGTGGGAGACTCTGTCCATAGGACAACAATCAGTCGTATATTGCACAAATCTGGCCTTTATGGAAGAGTGGCAAGAAGAAAGCCATTTCTTAAAGACATCCATAAAAAGTGTAGTTTAAAGTTTGCACAGCAAACATGTGGAAGAAGGTGCTCTGGTCAGATGAAACCAAAATCAAACTTTTTGGCAACAATGCAAAACGTTATGTTTGGCGTAAAAGCAACACAGCTCATCACCCTGAACACACCATCCCCACTGTCAAACATGGTGGTGGCAGCATGGCTTTTCTTCAGCAGGGACAGGGAAGATGGTTAAAATTGATGGGAAGATGGATGGAGCCAAATACAGGACCATTCTGGAAGAAAACCTGATGGAGTCTGCAAAAGACCTGAGACTGGGACGGAGATTTGTCTTCCAACAAGACAATGATCCAAAACATAAAGCAAAATCTACAATGGAATGGTTCACAAATAAACATATCCAGGTGTTAGAATGGCCAAGTCAAAGTCCAGACCTGAATCCAATCGAGAATCTGTGGAAAGAACTGAAAACTGCTGTTCACAAACGCTCTCCATCCAACCTCACTGAGCTCGAGCTGTTTTGCAAGGAGGAATGGGCAAAACTTTCAGTCTCTCAATGTGCAAAACTGATAGAGACATACCCCAAGCGACTTACAGCTGTAATCGCAGCAAAAGGTGGCGCTACAAAGTATTAACTTAAGGGTCTGAATAATTTTGCACGCCCAATTTTTCAGTTTTTTATTTGTTAAAAGAGTTTGAAATATCCAATAAATTTCGTTCCACTTCATGATTGTGTCCCACTTGTTGATTCTTCACAAAACATTACAGTTTTATATCTTTGTTTGAAGCCTGAAATGTGGCAAAAGGTTGAAAAGTTCAAGGGGGCCGAATACTTTCGCAAGGCACAGTATTAGTAGAACTATAGACAAAAATTATTTTTTTATTTTTTCATTTTGGATAGAGTAAGGGGGGATATATTTTTTCAGCCTCTCTGTTTCATTGCGAAGATTTCCCATCACTTCCTCCCCTGTAGCCAAACAGGAAGTGGGAGGAAATCCCTGCAAATTAGGGAAATTTCTTGGGGACCCCCAGGTCACCAGAACTAGTGTCCCCCTTGGAATATTTGCCCTATACTACTTTTCTGGGGCAACCCAAAAATTGGGATTTTTCTTTTTACTTTTACTGATGATGGTAAAAAGGACAAATGGAGAGAGTGATTCTCTTTTAACCACTTAAGCCCCGGAAGATTTTACCCCCTTCCTGACCAGGCCATATTTTGCGATTCGGCACTGTGTGACTTTAACGGGTAATTGCACGGTCGTGCGACGCTGTATCCAAATGAAATTGACGTCCTTTTTTTCCCACAAACAGAGCTTTCTTTTGGTGGTATTTGATCACCTGTGCGATTTTTTTTTTTTTTTTTTTTTTAAATTTTTGTGCTATAAACAAAAAAAGAGCGACAATTTTGAAAAAAATAACAATATTTTTCAAATTTTTTTTTTTTTTATATGAAATTCTCAAAAAAAAAAGTAAAAATCAAATTTTTTTTAATATTTTAGGCCAATTTGTTTTCTGCTACATATTTTTGTTAAAAAAAATCGCAATAAGCGCATTTTGATTGGTTTGCGCAAAAGTTATTGCGTTTACTAACTATGGGAAAGATTTATGTCATTTTTATTGTGTTTTTTTTTTTTTTTTTAACTAGTAATGGCGGCGATCTGCAATTTTTTTTTTTTTTTTTCTTTTGCAGGACTGAGACATTGCGGCGGACAGATCAGACCCCTGACTGACATTTTTGACACTTTTGGGGGTACCAGTGACATTACTACAGTAATCAGTACTATAAATATGCACTGTTACTGCAAAAATGACACTGGCAGGGAAGGGGCTAACTTTATTGGTGACCAGTGGTTTAAATGTATCCCTAGGGGCGTGATTCTAACTGTGGGGGGCAGGGCTTGTGATGTAATCACAGAGACATATGATCCTACATAGCAGGATCGCATAGCCTCTGTGCTAACATCAGGGAGAATGACAGACGGCTGTGTTTACATCAGCCGTCCGTCCTTCTCCCTCTCCTGCGGGGGATCGCGAGTGGCCGGCGGACATCAGAGCCGCCGGTCACACGCGCGGGGATCTCAGTGAACGAGCGGGGGCGGGAGCAAGCCTCCGGCAGCGCGCGCTCGCCCCCTATAGGCTCCTGGGCGAGCGACATAGATCTACATCGGTTTGCCCAGGAGCAGCTGACTGCCGCAGTAAATAGTCGTGCGGCGGTTGGCAAGTGGTTAATTCACCTTTGAATGTGAAAGAGTCCTATTAGCTTCCTAAGGCCCTCCTTTGCTGAGGTAGCTGACTTGTATTATAGACTGCAGTGCTGAGTAACTTCAGGGCCCTTCCTGGCATCCCCTTCACCCCCTAATCTTCAGGGCTTTACAACTTGGCACCCCCTTTACCATAACTCTCCGGGTTAGCTGGCTCCTTGATCCTCTTGACCCCTCTGGAGTGGTCCCCTCTCTCAGGCAGACCCCTGGACAGATCCTTGAGTACTCATGACACTGTTTTTCCAGAAGTATTCTGCCCAGCAGCTCCACTTGGTCAGCACACTGGATCCTCTGCAGCACAGCTCAACCCCTGGTCCCTAGGCCGACCGCCTGGACCGCCTTCCTCACTTCAGCAGGAGGAGAGAGACAGCCGTCCACCTCCTCCTAGGACTTTGCTCCCGCTAAAAGACACCCTGTCACATGCCCCCTCCGGATTTATTCCCAATCCCAGGATGAATTACAGCAATGCCCACCCACTGGGACAGTCCTAAACACTGGTGTGCTATTGGCTAGGTTTCCTCCACTGTCCAACAAGGTCCCTCATTGGATACAGTGGGGAGACTCCCCAGACTCAACAGGTCACACCTGGAAACATGTGACAGGCTAACTAACAGATCCGACCCTCCTGATAAGCAGAACAGGGTCACATATATGCTTTTGCTTAGCACCTACCTAGGAGAGTGCTACACAAATATCAAAATGCCTTGATGGGTGGGTGTCAGTCTGAAGCAGTGAGTGTTCCTAAAGCGGAGTTCCAGCCTAAACACACACACTCACCTGTCCAACGGTCCAGTGATGCGGCCGCCCGAAACCTCGCTCGTCTCTCTCTCTGTCTGCGGCGCCGGCATCACTGGTGTGGGCACCCGGCTGTGACAGTTTTCGGCTTCACAGCCAGGTACGCACTGCGCATGCGCGGGTTGCGCTACGCGTCGTGATTAGCCAGCAATCTTCTGGGACCTCTGACATGTCCCAGAAGATTGCAGGGAGGGAGGGGGAGAGGAGAACTTCCGCTTAGGGTGCCGTGGCGCTCCGAGCGGAAGTGGGAGCGGGTACCTGTCAAAACTAGGTACCCGCTCCCCCCCAAAAAGAATGACATGCCAAATGTGGCATGTCAGGGGGTTAGAACTGCCTAAAGCGGAAGTTCCACTTTTGGGTGGAACTCCGCTTAAGCAGGCCGCATTTGCATGCAGATCGTCCTAGGTAACGTCCACATGTGGAGTCTCAGTTCTTGAAAGAACTTAAATCAAATCAATGAAAAGGATGGGCCAGTGATGGTTAGGCTGGGGAAGAAAGAGCTAGATGATGCTGGATGTCCTCCAACCAGAAAATGAGGCTGACTGTGTCTGACCTACTGTACTTTATAATGTGAGAAGCTCACAGTGTGCAGTGAAATCAGAGTAAGTCATTTCAGTACAGGAGGGGAATCTGTACAACTGGTCAAGACTGAAGGGAAGGCGGGAGTTCATTTTGCTGTAAAGTAACACAAGGGAGGATTTGATTGCTTTTAACCGCTTGCCGACCGCCGCACGACTATTTACTGCGGCGGTCAGCCCCTCACAGGCAAAGCGACGTAGGACTACGTCGCTAGCCTGTGAGGCTCTAGGGAGCGAGCGTGCGCCACCCGCTCGCTCACGGACACCCCCGCGCGTGTGCCCAGTGGACCCGATGTCCGCCGGTCACTTGTGATCGTCCGTTACAGCGGGAGAAAGGCAGGCGGCTAATGTAAACAAAGCCGCCTGTCATTCTTCCCTGTGTAAGAATGGAGATCAAACGTTTCTGCTATGTAGGACCGCTGATCTCTGTTCTTACACACACAGCCACAGCCAATCACAGTTAGAATCACGCCCCTAGGGACACACTTAACCCCTCCCTCTCAAAAAAAGTTAACTCCTTAACTGCCAGTGTAATTTGTACATTAACCGTGCATATGTATAGTACTGATTACTGTTGTAATGTCACTGGTAACCCCAAAAGTGTAAAAAATGTCAGTCAAGGGTCCGATCTGTCCGCCGCAATGTCGCAGTCCCGCAAAAAAAATCGCAGATCGCCGCCATTACTCTTTAAAAAAAAAAAAAACAACAAAAATGACAAAAATCTTTCCCTTAGTTAGTAAACGCAATAACTTTTGCGGAAACCAATCAAAATACGCTTTTTGCGATTTTATTTTTTTTTATTTTTTTTTTACCAAACATATGTAGCATAAAACAAATTGGCCTAAAATGTTAAAAAATTAGGATTTTTACATTTTTTTGGGGGGGAAATTCATATAAAAAAATGTGAAAAATGTTATTTTTGCAAAATTGTCGCTCTTTTTTTGTTTATAGCGCATGATCAAAAAATCGCACAGGTGATCAAATACCACCAAAAGAAAGCTCTGTTTGTGGGAAAAAAAAAGGACGTCAAATTTGTTTAGGTACAGCGTCGCACGACCGCGCAATTGTCCGTTAAAATCACGCAGTGCCGAATCGCAAAATAGGCCCTGATCAGGAAGGGGGTAAAATCTTCCGGGGCTTAAGTGGTTAAAAAAATGTTTTGCAGCTTGTGGTCATCGTAACTTAACTCCTTCTTTCTAGGTTGGCCTTCCTCTTAAATGTCCCTGTGCAGAGTCCTATGGCTCATGTGTTAGTGAATGAACAAAGATTGCCGTGTATGAGCTCTTTAGAGGGTTTAGTAGTCAATGAGTGACACAGAAAGCAGCAGTGTATGGGCTAAATGCAGCCATTGGGCTTTGTGGTAAGGCGTGCGCGTGTAGGGAAATGAGCCTTGAATGACTGGCTAGAGACGGGTTTGAAATGTCGGGTATTGCTGGCATCTCATCAATGGCTCTTTCAATTCCTGTTTGGTTTGTCCCAGCAGAGATGGATTCGGTCAGCCTTGCAGTCCTGAAGACAGCCACGGAGCGGGAGCAGGCGGGGGAAATAGTCATCATCGGAGACCAGCTAAGGTGGGAGCTGACAACATCAATTTACATGTTGACCTGATTTTGTGTTTTCATGCCCAGTTACGTTTTTGAAGTTGATTACAGTAAAGAAAATTCCTTGTCTGATAAAAAGGCCAACTCCATTTTTTTTTCCTTTCAAGTGTAGTCGTCTCATGCTTAGA
Organism: Pelophylax lessonae; assembly: GCF_965119305.1. Classification (NCBI taxonomy): domain Eukaryota; kingdom Metazoa; phylum Chordata; class Amphibia; order Anura; family Ranidae; genus Pelophylax; species Pelophylax lessonae. The sequence goes on along the minus strand of NC_138772.1, from coordinate 515,332,045 downwards.
TAAATACACCAAATGTGGACAGGCCTTTACTGAGCCTAGGTGTTTCCAGTGAAAGATATTGCTAATACTACATCATACAAAGACATTTTAGACAACCTTGTGGAACAAATTTAGGGAAGGCCCTTCAGCATGATGGTGCCCCTGTGCTCAAAGCTAGCTCCATGAAGACATAGTTTGATGAGTTTGGGGTAGAGAAACTCAAGTATGCCCTTCCAAACATGGGCAACAGTTTTCTGTTTCAGCACGACTCTGCCCAATTCCATAAAGTCATGGCTTGCTGAGTTCTCTGTAGGGGAACGTTAGTGGCCTGTACAAAGCGCCAACCTCGACCCTACTAAACACATTTGGGATGAATTAGAAGGCCAAATGTGAGCCAGATCTTCTCTTCCAACATTGGTACGTGATGTTGGAAGTTTGCACCTATTTGAACTTCCAACCTTGGCCAACAGCTTTCTGTTCCACCACGACTGTGCCCCTGTGATCAAATCCAGCTCTGTAGAGAAATGGTATGATGAGTTAAGCCTCGTACACACGCAACGAATTTCCGCCGACCGGTCGTCCGTCTTTTGTCCAGAGTGCGTGTCCGTTGGTTGGAATGTGCTCTAGACTGCACACGAATTTTCCCGTAAGTCAGAATTCTACTTTAGAAGTGATGTGTTGGATTGCTTTCTATGTGTTCTTTCATCTCTGAGCATGCCTAGTCTTGCTCATAAGATTTTTCCCCGTCGAAATCTGTACTAATGAGACGAAAATCGGATGTGTGTTGACGGAGGACAAAAACTTTAATGCCTGCACATCAGGATTTTGTCAGCCGAAAAGTCGGAGTCGGCTGTCGAAAGCACCATACTAACAATCTGAAAATCGGCAGATCGGTCGCCGGACGAAATTTCCCTTCCGAATTTCTTATCGTATGTACGGGGCTTTACCTATGAAAGAACTCAAAAATGCACATCTAACCTTGGTCAACAGTCTCTGTTCCAGCATGACTGTGCACCTGTGCTTAAAGCCAGCTCCACAGAGACATGGTTTGATGAGTTACCTGTGGAAAAACCCAACTGTGCACTTCCAACCTTGGCCAACAGTTTATTTTCCAGGATGCCAATGTCCCTATGCCCAATCCAGCTACATATAGACCTGGTTTGATAAAGTAGCTGGGCAGGAACTTAAGTTTGCACTTCCATCCTTGGCCAACAGCCTCTGTTCCAACATGACTGTGCCCCTATGCTCAAAGCCAGCTTCATAGAACTATGGTTTGTTGGGTTTGAGGTGAAGGAACTCAAATGTGCACTTCCAACCTTGGCCAACAATTTTCTGTTCTAGCATGACTGTGCCCCTGTGCTCAAAGCCAGCTCCATAGAGACATGGTTTGATGGGTTCGGTGCGGAGAAGCTCAAGCATGCACTTCCAACATTGGCAAACAGTTTTCTGTTCCAGCTCGACTGTGCCCCTGTGCTCAAAATCAGCTCATTAGAGACATGTTTTGATAAGTTAGCTGTGGAGGAACTCAAAAATGCACTTCCAACGTTGGCCAACAGTCTCTGTTCCAGCATGAATGGGTCGTATGGTCAAAGCCAGCTCCACGAAGACAAGGTTTTAGGAGTTTGATTTAAAGGCACAGAGTGCCAACCTCAACCCTACCAAACATCTTTGAGTTGAATTAGAAGGCCAATGGTGAGCCAGATCTTCTCTTTCAACATCAGTACCTGATCTCACAAATGCTATTTTGGCTACATGAACACAAATTCCCATAGACACACACCAAAATGTTTTGGAAAGCCATCCAAGTGTCCAAGAGTGAAGTTTCAATTGGTTAACTCCATGATAATGTCCATTGTTTAGAGATGGATGTCCAACAAGTTCAGATAGATGTGATGGCCAAAGGGCTCGTGCGCACGGCTCCCTACCTCCTTTTGTTCTTGGTATTTAGGGCCAATAGCATAGATTTACATGTATGTATTCTGTAAATGTTAGCACAAATGTTAACATGCATACAGAGTTAAATGCGTTTCATGCACAGGACCTTGGATGCAGATTTTTATGTTCGTTTTTTTTTTTTTCTTTGCAGCGGAGAACAACTAGAAATTTAGAGATCAAGGATCTATGTGCAGTTGTGAGCATGGGCCCATAGCATAACATACATAAAAATGTAGTTGTAAATGTAGTGTAAAATCTGCAGTACAGATGGATTATAGGTCCATTTGGCACCCGTGTGCATGAGCTGATATGGTGTACATTGCAGGAATTGGGTTAACCGGTTGCCGCCCGCCGCAAGTACATATACTGCGGCGGTCAGCCCCGGCCAGGCAAAGTGACGTACCGGTACGTCACTAGCCTGTCACTTGCTTGTGAGCCAATAGCGGGCGAGCGCGCGCCCGCGGAGGCGCGAGCTAGCCCCGACTCGTTCCCTGGGAAGACCGTGCGTGTGACTGGTGGACTGGTCCGCCGTGAAGGGAGAAAGGCAGGCGGCTAATATAAACAAGCCGCCTGTCATTCTCCCCTGTGTATGAATAGTGATCATACGGTTCTACTATGTAGGACCGTTGATCACTGTTCCTACACCAGTAGGCATGTCCAATCACAGTTAGAAGCACGCCCCTAGGGACACACTTAACCCCTCCTTCCCCAATAAAGTTAACCCCTTCCCTGCCAGTGTCATTTTGCAGTAACAGTGCATATGTATAGCACTGATTACTGTAATAATGTCACTGGTAACCCCAAAAGTGTCAAAAATGTCAGTAAAGGGTCCGATCTGTCCGCCGCAATGTCGCGGTACCGCAAAAAAAATCGCAGATCGCCGCCATTACGCGTTAAAAAAAAAAAAAAAAAAAATGACAAAAATCATTCCCTTAGTTAGTAAACGCAAAACCAATCAAAATACGCTTTTTTTTTTTTTTTACCAAACATATGTAGCAGAAAACAAATTGGCCTAAAATGTTAAAAAAATTTTGATTTTTACATTTTTTTTTTTTGGGGAATTTCATATAAAAAAAATTGAAAACTATTGTTATTTTTGCAAAATTTACACTCTTTTTTTTTTTTTTTTTGTTTTATAGCGCAGAAAGTAAAAATCGCACAGGTGATCAAATACCACCAAAAGAAAGCTCTGTTTGTGGGGAAAAAAAGGGCTTCAAATTAATTTAGGTACAGCATCGCACGCTCGTGCAATTGTCCGTTAAAGTCACGCAGTGCCGAATCGCAAAATAGGCCCTGGTCAGGAAGGGGGTAAAATCTTCCGGGGCTTAAGTGGTTAAAGTGTATCTAAAGTCAAAATGTTCCTTTTGGTTTTTGATGAAATAGGGAACATTTATAACTCCCTGATGTCTATGCCACTCCTGAGGAGATTCACCCTTTCTATACTCTAGTGACCATAGGTGGAGATTTCCCTTCTCTTCTGGTTTCCTAGACAGGAAGTAAGGGGAAATCTCCTCAATTAGATGAAGACCGCAAAAAATAAAATACAATATCCACCCCCTTACTATCTTCTGTCCTGTAGATATCATAAACAGGTCATTCTAAAGAGGGTCTGCCTCTCGTCCTGCATTCTTTGCAAGTATCTTACCAAGAGTTACAGTAAACACAAGGGAATGCCAAGGATGCCATCTTCCATTGAACAGGTTACCAGTAATATGACCTCCTTTTCTCTGCAGGCTTCTAGTGGAGGTAGTGATGTAATTGCAGGAGCAGGGTGAAGATTGCTGCTATGGCTTCAAGGAGAAAAATTGTACAGTAGTTCTAGAAAACAATGGCTGGCTGCAGATTGAAGTGAGTTGCTTTTAGTAAAACCAAAGACGTTTTTAACCTTCATGGTCTCTCAGGGCAGCCAGCCAGTGTGACGCAGATTGGCCTTGGAAATCTGCTGAGAAGCAATGAGTCTCCTGTGCTAGTTTGGGTTGCTCTGATTGATGGTGGCCTTGAAGCTGCTTGAGAGGTTTGTCCAAAAATAAAACATGGCTAAAATTTTAACTCTTCTCCACTCTTTCTAAAGTTAGGCCGGCCATACACAGAACAAGGAAATTTGCTCCATTCCCCCATCAACATAGACAGTGTTGATGGGGGAATCCCTTCTGCCAGGCCATTGTCTTCTCCTGCTGGGAAAAGACAGTGATTATTGCTAGGGATAATCGCAGATAAAACCTGGCATGCTGGTTGTACCCAAGTTGAGGTACATTCAGCCTGCCCATACACAGTTCGAACCGTGTATGACTAGGGATGATCGAACTTTTCAAAAGTTCGGTTCGACCAGAACACCCGAACTTCCTGAAAGTTCGGCCCGGATTTCAGAACCCCATTGAAATCAATGGGACCCAAACTTCGGTAATCAAAAAACACCATTTTGATGCCCTAAAACCCAATAAATGCCCCTAAAAAGTGCCTAGGGTTCTGGGTCATGCCCCAGGGACTATTAATCACACAAAAAAAAAAGTTCTTAAAAATTTTCATTTTTGATAGAGAGCCAATTATTGAAAAAAAAAAAATAAGATTTCTTTTGGATTTAGTGTCTGGTGGGTCTAAAAAGTGTACCTGTGAAGTTTCAGCTCTGTAGCATGTCCAGAACCAGAAAAAAAAAGTTTGTTTGTATTAGAATTGCAAAAGAACAGGATAGTGGCTCCGCTATTTTCACACCTTGCCGGTTTAGTAGCAGGCGTTTTTTTGGGCATTTTTTGGGGGTCTTTGGAGGCAGGCATAACATCAGAACTTCTGTGTAGGGGTATATATATATATATATATATATATATATATATATATATATATATATATATATATATATATATATATATATATATATATATATACACACACACACACACGTATGTATATATACACATACACATATATATAGGTGTGAAAGTAGCAGAAAACTATGCTTGCGCTAATGAAATAATTAACACCCATATGGCTTCTCTGCTATAACACCTATATATGTGTATGTGTATAAATACATATAAGTGTGTGTGTATATATACCCCTATACAGAAGTTCAGATGTTATGCCTGCCTCCAAAGACCCCCCCAAAGATGCCAAAAAAACCGCCCAGGTGTGTTGTTGCAGGCGTTTTTTTTGGGCATTTTTTGGGGGTCTTTGGAGGCAGGCATAACATCTGAACTTCTGTATAGGGGTATATATACACACACACACTTCTATGTATTTATACACATATATAGGTGTTATAGCAGAGAAGCCATATGGGTGTTAATTATTTCATTAGCGCAAGCATAGTGTTCTGCTACTTTCACACCTATATATGTGTATATATACATACGTGTGTGTGTGTATATATACCCCTACACAGATGTCATGCCTGACTCCAAACATGTCCTCAAAAAAGCCCTATAAACGCCTGCAACAAAAAGCAGGGTGACAGGGGCGAAGCCACTATCCGGTTCTATAAGTGTTCTAAGAGAAACTATCTTTTCTCTATAGCGGTCAGGGCTGTCTTTACCGCAGGGCAAAAGGGGCAGCTGCCCAGGGCCCTGTCAATCTTTAGGGGCCCAAAGCAGAGCTGCCCCTTAAGCCCCAAATCAGGAGCCCCATCGGCGCTGTAAATCTACCGGTCTGTCGCCACTGCAAACTTTCTGCGCACAGAAGCCGGTGTAGCATGAAGCTATGTATGCCCTCACAACTCTATGGACATTACATTGCTGCTTATGTGGACAGAGATCGGGACAAATCTCCTCCCCCAGCAGTAACTTTCATTGGCCAGGCTCTGTGGTAGAACATCCTCTAGGTGGAGCCTGTCTTCTCCTTACTGCCTAGCCCTATGCTGTGTGAGTGGGCGGGGACAGGGATGCAGCCATCCTGTATTATACAGGCTCCAATGGTGACATCAGTGGGAGGTTGGTCCAGTGAGAGTCACTGTGTGCCATTCCCGCGGTATTTTCAACCTCCTCCTATGCTTGGCAGGCACATGACAGCAATATGGTGGCCAGAGTCCCAGCATAGACTATTCTACTCTTCACTGCAGTGCTGCTCCCCTCATCTCAGCTTGTAAGTAGAACCATTGTTGTTTCCATCTGCCCAGCCCCCTCTTCATCTGCCCTGTGATGTCTGATCTAGAATGTAATGGTCTCTTCTTTCCTCCTCTCCTTCCCCACAATGCACAGTTCCAGCATTGGGAGGGCTCTTTCTGTAAGTGGGGGCTCTGAGGGTAAGGGGGACTCTGATGGTTAAGGGGGGGGGGACTCTGATGGTTAAGGGGGGGGGACTCTGATGGTTAAGGGGGGGGGGGCTCTGATGGTTGAGGGAGGGGGACTCTGATGGTTAAGGGGGGCTCCGAATGTAAAAGAGGACTCTGAATATAAAAGAGGACTATAAAGGAGGACTCTGATGGTTAAGGGGGGCTATGATGGTAAAAGAGGTCTCTGATGGTAAAGGAGGGCTCTGATGGTAAGGGGGTGCTCTGATGATAAAAGAGGGCTCTGATGGTAAGGGGGGGGGGAGCTCTGATGGTAAAGGGAGGGGGAGCTCTGATGGTAAGGGGAGGGGGAGCTCTGATGGTAAGGGGGGAACTCTGATGGTTAAGGGAGGGCTCTGAATGTAAAGGAGGACTCTGAATATAAAGGAGGACTCTGATGGTTAAGAGGGGCTCTGAATGTAAAGGGGGCCTCTGATGGTAAAAAGGGGGGGGGGGCTCTGATGGTAAGGGGAGGGGGGGCTCTGATGGTAAGGGGAGGGGGGGCTCTTATGGTAAGGGGAGGGGGGCTCTTATGGTAAGGGGAGGGGGGCTCTGATGGTAAGGGGGGGCTCTGATGGTAAGGGGAGGGGGGCTCTGATGGTAAGGAGGTCTCTGATGGTAAGGGAAGGGGGGCTCTGATGGTAAGGAGGTCTCTGATGGTAAAGGAGGGCTCTGATGGTTAGAGGGGGGGGGCTCTGATGGTAGGGGGGGGCTGTGATGGTAAGGGGAGGGGGGCTCTGATGGTAAGGGGGGGGCTCTGATGGTAAAGGAGGGCTCTGAATGTAAAGGAGGACTCTGAATATAAAGGAGGACTCTGATGGTTAAGAGGGGCTCTGAATGTAAAGGGGGCCTCTGATGGTAAAAAGGGGGGGGCTCTGATGGTAAAGGAGGGCTCTGATGGTAAGGGGGAGGGCTCTGATGGTAAGGGGAGGGGGGGCTCTGATGGTAAGGGGGGCTCTGATGGTAAGGGGAGGGGGGGGCTCTGATGGTAAAGCAGGGCTCTGATGGTAAGGGGGGCTCTGATGGTAAGGGGAGGGGGGGCTCTGATGGTAAGGGGAGGGGGGGCTCTGATGGTAAAGGAGGGCTCTGATGGTAAGGGGGGCTCTGATGGTAAGGGGAGGGGGGGCTCTGATGGTAAGGGGAGGGGGGGCTCTGATGGTAAAAGAGGGCTCTGATGGTAAGGGGGGCTCTGATGGTAAGGGGAGGGGGGGCTCTGATGGTAAGGGGAGGGGGGGCTCTGATGGTAAGGGGGAGGGCTCTGATGGTAAGGGGAGGGGGGGCTCTGATGGTAAAGGAGGGCTCTGATGGTAAAGGAGGGCTCTGATGGTAAGGGGGGCTCTGATGGTAAGGGGAGGGGGGGCTCTGATGGTAAGGGGGGGCTCTGATGGTAAGGGGGAGGGCTCTGATGGTAAGGGGAGGGGGGGCTCTGATGGTAAAGGAGGGCTCTGATGGTTAAGGGGGGCTCTGATGGTAAGGGGGGCTCTGATGGTAAAGGGAGGGGGGGCTCTGATGGTAAGGGGGGCTCTGATGGTAAGGGGAGGGGGGCTCTGATGGTAAAGGAGGGCTCTGATGGTTAAGGGGGGCTCTGATGGTAAGGGGGGCTCTGATGGTAAAGGGAGGGGGGGCTCTGATGGTAAGGGGGGCTCTGATGGTAAGGGGAGGGGGGCTCTGATGGTAAAGGAGGGCTCTGATGTTACAGGGGCACTTTAAAAAAATGAAGGTAAAGGTTTTTTTTTTTTTATCTAGCAGTCACCAGACTGTGAGAAATTGGGCAGTGCAGTTTTAAAAACAATTTCTCAAAGTCACTCCTTGCTGACTCTAAGGCCCCAATCACACAGTGGGATCTGATCAGGTCTGCCTGTCAGTGTTTCAGGGTTCATGTATCCCTATGGACAGGTGGATGTACACAGACCCTATTTAAGCTCACACCATTTAAGCCACGTCCAATATTTAGCATAATTTAAGCCACTACCATTATTGCTTTGTGCGCCACCATTTTTTTTTAGGTCCTCGGACACACCCACAAAATGAATGCCCCGCCCCCAATTAACATACTATTACGCCTACAATGGGTTTTTGGAAAAAGTGTCCCAACATTTTTTGGGGAAATTAGTGGAGCCGATAGCAGAGTGCTCCTGTCACTGTGAGGCACCCACTGATCTGAGCTGAGCTGGCCAGGACCAGACCGGTTAGGTCTTTCTCCTCCCTAGGCTCCCCATATAGGTAGTTAATCCAGTTACTTTTAGTAAATCCTGACCATTCCAGGCTATGTCCAGAAGGATTTATTTATTAGAGAGCACGCTGCATGGCTGTGCCATCACCAGACCAGACACTGCTTGATGGGCCTACTTTAGGCCTGATTCACATGTATGCAGGTTGGTGGCCCACATTTTCAAAGGCACAGCATCCTATTCATTTGAATGGGCTACTATGCCTGCGTTTCCCGCAGAAAAAAAAGGTGCATGCAGCATTTTAAAATTTCAGTGGCCTTGAAATCCATACTGCTTTTGCACCATGCGACTTACCTGCAGTTCCTTCACTGGCAAGCTTGCTGCATTTTTAGGTATGTGGGCCATGCATTTAAAAACACAGTGCATTTACGTTAACTGTGTCATGCAAATGCACTGTGTTTTTTAAATGCATGGCCCACATACCAAAAAATGCAGCAAGCTTGCCAGTGAAGAAACTGCAGGTAAGTCGCATGGTGCAAAAGCAGGATGGATTTCAAGGCCACTGCAATTTTAAAATGCTGCATGCACCTTTTTTCTACGGGAAACGCAGGCATAGTAGCCCATTCAAATGAATAGGATGCTGTGCCCTTCTAAAATGTGGGCCGCCAACCTGCATACATGTAAATCAGGCCTAAAGCAGTAGTAAAGTAATTTACAAATAAAAAAAACTGGTCCTCCAGCAGGTTTAAATCATACCACACATTGACGTGAAAATTGCTGCAATGTAATGGGGCGCTGTGATGTGATAAGGGGTACTGTGATTTGTGTAAGAAGAAATGCTGTTGGGGGACCCCAGAAGAGAAGGATTGGTGCTGCTCTGTGCAAAACTTTTCCACAGAGATTGAGATGTTGGGGTGGAGAGCTAAATTACATGGGGGGGGGCAAGAAAATGTTTGCCCAGGGTCCAATCCATATTAAAGACGGCCCTGATAGCGTTCACCCTGAAATGGAAGGGTTTTGTCACCCTGCCATAGCAGTCAGAGTCAGTTAACCCTACACTACACTACGGTCCCCTTACACTTAACACTTTCCCTACAGAAACTAGATTATTAAATCTAACTATAGTGGAAAATAGTACCCTAACTACACTAGATATCCCTTTCCTCACACTAATAATTGCTAAATGACACTTTGAGAGCAGAAGTAACAGAACTGCTTCCACTCTCTTCCACATCCCTGTATTAAAATGGTAGAGATTTGGCGGGGCTATTTTATATACTGGGGGGCATATTCACTAATGATTGGCCTCTGGACCCCCTAGTCACTCCAATCACATTCCTAGCATTCTCCTGCCCACTCAATTGGCTTTTACTGATGGTTCTGGTCCAATCACGGGCTTTTAAAGCCCAGTTCCTGTCCCATTGAATTTTGGTCGGGTTCTGGTTGCTGAATTCCGAACTTTTTGCTGAAAAAGTTCGGAATTCGGCCGAACCTCGAACAGTCAATGTTCGGGTCGAACCGATGGTCGACCCGAACCGTTCGATCATCCCTATGTATGACCTAACTTAGGCTTTATAATAGAAAACAAAGCCGATATATCAGGGTTCGATATGCACTTTCCCCGATTTATCGGAATCGGCCTCTGAGGTTACAGATATTGCCGATATTTCGGGAAGTGCTGGTACTGGAGTGATGCCTGCAGCTAGAGGCATCACCCCGGTACCGGCGTCCATAGCCGACGGTCGGCTGTCTTGTAATGCCAACCGATGCGGCTGAGAAGCCGCTCGGCTGTCATTACAAGGAGCGGGAGGGACCCCCCTTCCGCCACCTTCCGCGGCTCACCCGGGTCTCTCGTCCCACCGGGAGACCTGAGCAACCAGCCTGCACGGCCACCGAAGACCCATGTGAAAACTCGGAAGTGATGTCATGACATCACTTCCCGGTACTCGGCGTCAAATTAAAAAAAAAATGACAGCATTCAAAACAGCCAAACTTGGCGTTTTGAATGCTTTTAAGTGCAAAGGGGGGGTTAGCGGTCTTTTAGACACCCAGATCCCTCCACAAGAGTACCTGTCAAAAAAAAAAAAAATAATGTACAAAATATATATATATTTTTTAATGTACGAAAATATCAATATTGACATGCGATGACCAAAATATCGGTATCGGCAATAAAAAAAACGATGGCGGTCGATCACTAGTTTGGATAGAGTAGGGAAGGATAGAAGCTCTGTTAAAGTGGTTGTAAAGTCAGAACTCAGAAGGGTTTTTTATCTTAATGCATTCTATGCATTAAGATAAAAAGCCTTCTGTGTGCAGCAGCCTCCCTTAGCACCCCCCCCCCCAATACTTACCTGAGCCCTTTTCGCTCCAGCAGAGTTCTGCCCAAGACTCTCCCTCCTCATTGGCTGAGATGGGTGGGGCTGGGCCACGGCTCCATGTATAAATGGACACACGGAGCAGCGGTTTGTCTCGGGTGCCCCCATAGCTAGCTGCTTGCCATGGGGGCATATATATAAAAAATGTGTGTAACAATTGAGCCAATGTTTAAAGATATCCCATCAATGCCATCACCAGTGGGTGTATCTAGCTAGGAACATGCATACAAAAAGTACCCCGTATCGGCACGGGCATTAAGGAGCTTTAAAGCTGGCAAAGAATCTAGGCCGTAGGATGTGGTAAGGAACTTAAAAAACCTTTATTGAAAAAAGACAGGGAACACCTGATAAGGATTAACCAATGGCTGCACCTATGTTTTATAAGTAACATCCAACAAAGAACGGAAGACAAGACAAAAAATAATACAGATGAAAACAGTCGGCCAACGCCAGGTGCCCCTTGCATATAGACTGGTTCCCACGGCATACGCCGTATATAGGCTGCCAACATTGGATACTAAGGATCTCTCTTTATGCAAGCCCCTAGGAGCTGGAGCTCAATTTGGGGAAAGGAGGGATGGTGGGTGCCACCAGTGGGTGGAACGAAAGGCAATGTGGGATGGTCAATACCAGGCAGTATGAAGGACTGCACATGCAGTGAGAGTGCTACTGCCACTGTGATCCAAACAAATGCCACTGCCTAGACTCTTTGCCAGCTTTAGAGCTCCTTATGCCTGTGCCTATGCGGGGTACTTTTTGTTTGCTGTGGGGGCACTCAACAGGATGAAGGGGCCAGGAGCACAGAAGAGGGACCCGAGAAGAGGATGATCTGGGTTGCTCTGTACAAAACCACTTCACAGACCAGCGGATTGTTAGTAGAGCGACTCCGACCGGAACTGACAGTTTTTTTTCATTCAACCTGCTGGGCTTGTGTATTAGGCTTTACTGGGGAGATAGACCATTTACTATTTGTCCTGGTGACTATTGTCAGGGCCGCTGATAGGGGGGGGGGACCACCAGTCCTCCTGTAGGGGGCCCAGGCACACAGGGGGGCCCCAACAGCATTGGGAATTGGTGCAGTTGGGCAGAGAAGCAATTACTGAAGGAAGCCCTGTGTGGCTCTACACAGCAGCTCAAAGACAGTTTCTCCCACTCCTGCCAGCTTTCAGCTACTGCAGGGAGAGACACAGGCACAAAGCATTGTTCCTGTAATTGCTTCTCCGACACAGATTCCCCCTCTCTGTTCTGCCTGCTCCTGATTCCCCCCTCTACCTGTGTGCGCACCCTTCACTGTGCAAACCCCCCCCCCCCCCAACCCGCTGTGCTGCAGTGCTACTCCCCTGTCCTGTAAAAACAATAACACCTATTGTTCTGGGATGCCATCCTATGCCAGTGCACCAAAACAGCCTCTCTCGCGGGGGCGCGCAGAGCGGCGATCGTGGCCGTGCCGTGTTGCTAGGACACGGCGTGACCCTGATCTCAGTAAATAGTCAATTACATGACTCTTTATTTTCAATGGTTTTTATTGAGATTTTTTATGAGAAATTAAAAAAAACATCAAAGGTACAGAAAGAAATACCGTTCACATAGGCATAACAGTCACAATTGTCCTACTGCAATTACAAAATATTAACGTAGGAAAAAGACACTCGCAGCGTAGGCAGTCACTATGTATCATAGTCCGAGAAGAGTGAGAAATCTATATGCAGTTCAACAGGTTACAGAACAATACCCAACAAGAACTAGCAATGGGAATGCGAGCATCATAGTACAGCAAGTAATAGGGGCTAAAAAATGTGGGAAGCAATAAAAGAATTACATGACTCTTTACCCATGTGATCGGCTGTGTCCAATCACAGCCGGTCACATGTAAATGAGGAAGTGCCGTTATTCGGCTCTCCTCGCCTCACGCTGTCAGAGTGTGAGCCGATCAGCGGCTCCTCCTCACAGGGGAGACAAGGACATGTAATCAGGACACTGATCATCAGTGCCCTGATTACAGAAAATTGCAATAGAGTGCCAATCAGTGCCCACCATCAATGCCCACAGTGCCCACCATCAGTGCCCATAGTGCTGCCAGTCTGCCTAGATGAGCAGGCACTGACTGGCAACACTATGGGCACTGATGGTGCCGCCTGTCAGTGTCGCCTCTCAGTGCCACTTCATCCGTGCCCATCAGTGCCGCCTCATCAGCGCACATTAGTGAAGGAGAAAAATTATTTATTTTCAAAATTTACTCACAGAAAATAAGAAAAACTTTTTTTTTTTTTTCAAAATTTTCTGTCTTTTTTTTTCTTTTTGTAAGAAATAAAAAAAAAAACAGCGGTGATTAACCTCCCTGGCGGTATTCCAGAGTGTGGCTCAGGGTGGAATTTTCAGTGGCATTATCGGTTACCCCAAGCCACACTCGGGGTACCACCAGGGAGAAATCGCTGGATCCTGGAAGAGGTTACTTACCTTGTCCCCGGGATCCCGCGATGTATTCCGGCAGTGTACGGCGTCCTGATCTTCCGCCTGATGCTGTGTGCCCCGGCCTCCGTTCCCTGCGAGTGTTGCGTCGCAGGGGGGTGGAACCGACGGCAAATTCAAAAATATATATATGTGTATGTATGTATGTATGTATGTATGGGAGGTTAAATACCACCAAAAGAAAGCTCTATTTGTGTGAAAAAAAGATACAAATTTCATATGGGTACAGAGTAGCATGGCCGCGCAATTGTCATTCAAAATGTGAGAGCGCTGAAAGCTGAAAATTGGCCTGGGCAGGAAGAGGGGTGAAAGTGCACTGTTTTGAAGTGGTTAAAGAAATTTTCAAATTTAAAATAATTGTAAACATTTTTAAAATTTTTAAAATGAATCATATATATATTTTTTTTAATGTAAAAAACAATTAAAAAGGACTAATTCACACAAGTTCACTGTTATGTTTCTGCCCGCTAATAATGATTTTAGTGTATTTTTAGTGAAAGTATTGTCTTGATATATTCGGGGAGGGGGTGCTGCCCGGTAGGCTGTATGGGGCCCTGTGATTTCTAACAGCAGCCCTGAGTATGTTAGCAGGCCGCCGTGCAGGGAGGAGAGAGCCCAGGAGCAGGAGATATTACAAGAAATCCAGCAGACACGCCCTCTCAGATCGCCATCTTGGCCACGCCCATATAATATGTTTAGTTTCTTTAGGGCAAGCATCAGTTTTAGTAACCAAGGGTTGGAGTAAAAAAATAAATGTACTGTCCCAGTCTTTCAGTAACCGAGTCGATCTTATTAACTATTGGGCGATCGGGGGGTTGTTCTGTACTCTTAGGCTGCATTCACATGTCAGCTTATAATCGCGGGCAGAACCGCCGCGGTTCCGCCCGCGATTCGGAGATTTATTGCAAATCGCGGGACGCCTAGCGTTGCCCGTTGATTTGCAATAGCCCCCTAAACGCCGAGCGATGTTGCCGCGATTTACGCCCGCCGAATCGCGGCAACATCGCGCAAACAAAATCGCGGGACGCAATACGCTCCAAAGAAGCTCTTGTACTTTTTTGGAGCGTATTGCGTCCCGCGATTTTGTTTGCGCGATGTTGCCGCGATTCGGCGGGCGTAAATCGCGGCAACATCGCTCGGCGTTTGGGGGGCTATTGCAAATCAACGGGCAACGCTAGGCGTCCCGCGATTTGCAATAAATCTCCGAATCGCGGGCGGAACCGCGGCGGTTCTGCCCGCGATTATAAGCTGACATGTGAATGCAGCCTTATGTATCTTAGGTAGAAAACAAATAGTTCTACAGAACCCCTAACATTATATATGTTTCTCCTTGATTGGTGTTATCTTATATAAACTAGCGATAATAAAAGAGAGGGCTATTAATTATCTCTGTCAAGATTTTATTGTGTCCATTACAGTGCTGACTAGTAATTGATGATTAGGGAGTGATCATGAATAGAGGTTTATCCCTATTGGTCTTCATCCCACTAGTAAAGCCGGAGAGCCGGGCTGTTAAATAAGTTTGCTTTGATCGGAGGTGTCTGGTTACCATGGGGCTCGAAAGGATGTACCCAGGATGTACCGTGTACGGGGGTGGAGCTACCTGTGACGTCACCCGCGGCCATCCTTATAGTATACCAATTATACAAAGAGCGCTGATAATTCGCACTTGTCACAAGTGCTATGCTTGTACGTTTTTTAACCTGCTTTATTGAAGTTTAAAGTTAAACGGAGAGCACTAGATATTGCCTTATTTATTTTACATATCTCGGACGAGCTGTCACCGCTACTGTTGAGTACTAAAGAATCTGTGACCCCAATGGAGGAGGTGTATTTAGACCTATTGGTCTTAGCAAGGAGGTGAGAGGCTGCTTATGTTTGTGGTGGAGGGATTCTCGCAATGACACCTGCATGCCTCATTCGGAAGAACTTATTCACAGTGGTCATGGATATGTGGATTTTTATGAGAAGGATTCATTCATGATTTTATGAATGTTTTATTTTAGTTTATATATTTTTATTGTTTGCGCTGCACTACTTGAATGATTATAAATATGTATTTATAAGGTATTGTGTTTTGGCCTTGAAGTGTTCAGCTGGCAAACCTATTGGGTCCAATGGCACAAAAAAGAAGTAAAGACTCCTCAGGGTGCAGTATATTTAAACACAAGCAATTTAATGTGCGAAAAGCCAATAAAACACTCACATTTTGATCGATAAAAACAGGCATCAACGGTCAATATCCTGTGGGGGACTCGAAAGTGGACAGTGTGGTAGCTGTAGCCTGGTAACCTCCGACTGAAGGCAGAAAGACGCTGAAAGGTGTTCACAGGGCGGACGTTACCGGTCCCCTACCGGTTTCGTCAGATCCTGACGTCATCAGGGGGCGTGGTTTGACGCCGCCGAACACCCACATTAAATGGCTAAGAAACGGCGGAAGGGGAGGAGCGGCGTACGCTCCGACCAATCCCCTTCTCTTCCGCTGACGCTGACCACACATCTGCATGGGTAGAGGAAGTGACTGCATGTTCCCCGGAACCTATATCCGAAGCAACTTTTTGAGATTAAACCCTTCATAACATGTTCTACTACACATGTTGTGTATCTTTTGAGATGCCCTTGCAGTTTGGATTATATTGGCCGTACTGTACGTAAGCTACGGGTAAGGCTTAATGAGCATGTGGGGAACATCATCAAAGGGTTCCCCAAACATAGCGTGTCCCGGCATTACGACCAGTATCACGGGAGGGACCCTACCGGCACAATCTTCATGGGTATTGACAGGTACACTAGCAGCTGGAGGTGTAGTAACCGAACACGTGGTGTATCCCAACTGGAAACCCAGTGGATCTATAGGGTTAAATCCTATAGTCCCTATGGTATGAACATATAGAAGTCTTTTCTTCTTTTTTGTGCCATTGGGTCCAATATCACTCCCATGAGAGGATCGGTTCTGGGCATGCAGAGGCATTTCCTGTTGGAGGAGATTTCTTATCTGTCCATTTGCTGTGGTGTGTGAGGAGTCCTTGTCAAAAGCGCATTGAGATCCCTGTAATAGGGATCATATGATTTTGGTAAGAGGCCATTAATGTTGGTGTTTGGTGGAGGTCACATCATCTAATTCATCACCTATATCTTGGACTCCCTATTGGACTCCTTTCCCCCATGGACTCTTCCTTTATTGTCTTACAGTTCACTTTGATGCATTGTGCAAATCATTACTTCTATTAGTGCAGGAGTAACACTTGATTTGTTTTTTTATTATTTATTTTATACAAAAAAAAATGTTTTACTTTTTTTTATTTAATTTTTTTTTTTTTTTTTTTTAATACTAACTTTCCTTGTGACAGCATGGCCTGTGACAGATCCTATTATTAGACCCCAAATCTCTCCTCTGGCCCTCCATGCAGCTGATCAGACTGAGATTGGTCTGGTTGGCTGCTTTCCTGGCCGCTGGTGGTTGGGGAAACAAAGAGGCGGAACCAGAAGTGATGAATTGATCATCGCTCCCAGTTTCCAAGGTTACACAGAGACGGGAATGACGTCAGTTCCTCTCTCTCTGAACAGGGCAGCCATTGCTGCTGGCCGCATCGCACCCGGCCTCCGCGATGGGACCGGAGAGGCGGCGGGAGGGGGGTGGAACCTTCTTCCGCCACCCGCAAAAGTGATTGAGTGGCTAATTAGCCACTCGGATCACTTCTGCATTGTAGAGAATCTCTGGCTGAAAACAATGGTACCGGGATGAGGCCTGTAGGTGCAGGCATCGTCCCATTATAACCACTGAAACCCAAGGACGTACAGGAACGTCCTTCAGTGGGAAGTGGTTACATATTCATCAGGGCTAAAATGTGCATTTAAAAAAAAACTTGGGCAGGAGGTGAGGCTACATCCGGGTGGAGACTTGAATTATTGGGGTCCCCTCTTTCTGTGCTATTTGGTGCACTGAGTTGCTGCTGGACGTTGTCATCCAGCTTGTGTGCTTGCACATGGTATCCACCATGCCTTTCTGGTGCACTGGGTCGCTGGGAATTGTCCTACAAGCTTCTGTGCTATTTGGTGCATTGAGTTGCTTGCTGGACGTTGTCCTCCAGCTTGTACGCCTACACATGGTATTATGGTATTGTTCCCACCATGCCTTTCCGGTGTACTGAGTTTTCTGGTGCACTGGGTCGCTGGGAATTGTCCTACAAACTTCTGTGCTATTTGGTGCATTGAGTTGCTTGCTGGACGTTGTCCTCCAGCTTGTACGCCTACACATGGTATTATGGTATTGTTCCCACCATGCCTTTCCGGTGTACTGAGTCGCTGGGAATTGTTCTACAGCTTCTGTGCTTACACATGGTATTGTTCCACCATGCCTTTCTGGTGCACTGAGTCGCTGGGGGTCACCCTCTAACTTTTAGTGCTTGCACATGGTATCATCCAACCACGGCCCTTGCTCTCCAACTGCTCTACATACTAAGGAATCCAATATTGTATATAAAACCCTCCAATTACAAAGCTTTCCAACTTATGGAGACTTAAATTTGAAACCAACATTAAAATCTTTCTTATTGGCTTGTATATCACTTCCCAATCCTTCCAGCTCTATAAACCGTCCAGAAACCCAAATTATTCACATTCTACCAACCCTGAGCTGACAAAACCCATTACCCAGAATCCTTTGCAAAGATATGCAAATGAGCAGGTGCAACCAGCTAACTGATAACTGTCACCAGTGTGATTATGGCAGCACTCAGCCCAACCTGCATGTTTTCAAACGGCTGCTGCCGTAACTGATCACGTGCGGCACCATGGCAACGGCAGGTCTGATCAGAGAATTCGATGGTGGTGCCTTCCTCAGCTGGGAATGATCGGAGGGTCTGCATTCCTTCTATCAATTCACAGATATTATCAGATTTTTTTTCTCAAAAATCCTGCCCCCTCCTGGCTGTCATTTACATTGCGCTTCTATGGGGTGTATATGGAGGAGAGCTGTTTGGGGATGGTGATTAACCCTTTTACTGCCGCTGACATACGCCATACATCAGCAGCAGTAGGGGGGTTACACACACTGCAGGAGCCGGGAAAGTGTGCAAATCTGACAAGTCAGATGGAAACGATCGGGTGGCTGTGCACTTTCACACACCTTGGCAGCACTGGAGAGCACCAGCAGGGGGCACAAGAGGAGGAGGATCGGGGCTGCTCTGTGCAGTACCATTGCATAGAGCAGGTAAGTAGAACATGTTGCCCTAACGTTGTATAGCGCTGCGCAAACTGTTGGCACTAAATCCTGTATAATCATAATAATAATGTATATTATTTTATTTTAAAGAAAGTTTATCCTTTAAAACCACTTACCGCAAACTGACGTAGATCTACGTCGGCAGACTTTGCGGTAGTATACCGGGATGATGCCTCTACCTAGAGGCACCATCCCGGTACCGTGGTTAACAGCCGACGGTTGGCTTTCCGTCGGTAACAACCGATGCGGCTCGGGAGCCGCTCGATCGTTACCCGGGTGAGCGGGAGGGGGCGTTCCCCCCCCTCCCGTCGCCTTCCGCGACTTTGCTCAGGGCTCCCGTCCCACCGGGAGCCCCGAGCACCCAGCCGGCGCGTCCGCCGGCTGGATGGAGTCCCGATCAAAGCCGGAAACGGCTTTGATCGGGTCTCCGATGATGTAACCCGGAGGCGGCGTCCATGACGTCACTTCCGGGTAACTCTGCTGCAAAAGGCGGCAGATTTAAAAAACGGCTGTATGCAAAAATGCCGTTTTCGGCGTTTTGCATGCATGAAAGTGCAGTGGAGGGGTCGAGGGTCTTTTAGACCCTCGATCCCTCCATAAAGAGTACCTGTCACTGCATATTGGTGTCACAAGGGATGTTTACATTGCTTGTGACAGCAATAAATGTGATCAGATTTTTTATTTTTTTTTTTAAAAACCTGTAATAAAGTTAAAAAAAAATAAAATAAATAGGAAAAAAAAATTTTTTAGCCGCCCCCGTCACCGTTAGCTCGCACACGAAAAAAAACGAATACGGAAGTCGAGCCGCGAATTAAATCGCTGTTCAAACCACACATGTGAGGTATCGCCGCGATCGCCAGGGTGTGAGGAATAATTAAAAAAAAAAAGAGCTACACTCTAACTCTAAACTGGTAACCGTTAAAAAAATTTAAAGCGTCGCCTATTGAGATTTCTATTGACCGTAGTTTGTCGCCATCCCACGGGTGTGCGCAATTTTAAACCGTAACATGTTGGGTATCTATTTACTCGGCGTGACATCATCTTTCACAATTTACAAAAAAAAAAATGGGCTAACTTTACTGTTTAGTATTTTTTGAATGCAGTGACATGTGATTTTTCTAAAATTTTCCAAAAAAATTGCGTTTTTATAGACCGCTGCGGAAATACCGCGTGACAAAAAATATTGCAGTGACCGACATTTTATTCTCCAGAGTCTTTGCTAAAAATATATATATAATGTTTGGGGGTTCTAAGCAGTTTTCTAGGAAAAAAATACTGATTTTAACTTGTAAACCAAAAGTGTCCGAAATAGGACTGGGGATTAAGTGGTTAAATCATGTGAATGTGTTTGTAATTTCTTGATGCAAATGTTGAGTTCTTCTGTAACAACAACAAAAATAACTCCTTTATAGATTGTTATAATGAGAATTTAGGTGATAATAAAATCAGGGCTGCTGTTAGAAATCGCGGGGCCCCGTACAGACTACCTGGCAGGGCCCCCCCAAGAAAATTATTAAAGATCTATTTAGCTAAAATTACAACAAAATCACTATTCTCAGACACAAATATAACATAACTCACATAATTCCTGCTAAATCTAAAAAAAAAAAAAAAACTATGTTAAATAAAAATGAAGATGAGATGAGAAAAATATACAGGCTGGGCAAGTTTAGAGCTCAGTGATCAGAGAGACAGAGAGAGAGAAACAAAGTTACAATTTACAAATAAACTCCTGAGCAGAGATAAGTGCTGGGAGGGGGGCCCACACAAGGGAGGGGGATTAGTGAGGGACGACTTCTTGTCTCTTTCTCAACAGATAAAAGCTGATAGCAGGGAGAGGGACAGAGATCAGATTCAGGTGCTGGAGGAAGATTTCTGTATTTGTTGTCCATCACTAATCCCCCTCTCTGTGTGGGCCCCCCTGTGTGCTTGGGGCCCCCTACAAGAGGGCTGGTGGTCCCCCCCCCCCCCTATCAGCGGCCCTGAATAAAATAAGATTTTTAGGGAAAAAAAATTGGATTTATATGTTGCACTAAATCCTGTATCATAATAATAATAATATAATAATGTTTATTATTATTATATCAACCACTTCCATACCGGCGAATTCTGTCATTCCTCTCCTACATGTAAAATTATATATATTAGCAGAGACCCTATGGCATAAAATGGTGGTCATTGCTATTTTTTATGTCACACGGTATTTGCACAGCAATTTTTCAAACACAATTTTTTTGGAAAAAAAAACACTTTCATAAATTAAAAAAAAAAAAAAAAAAAAACGTAAAGTTGGCCTAATTTTTTTGTATAATATGAAAGATGATGTTACGTCGAGTAAATAGATTCCTAACATGTTACGCTTTAAAATCGCTTTAAAATTTAAAGTTCCTGAATAGACAGCTTGCTTAGCACTTATCTTCAGGGTACTCTCCTAGCACCCCCTTTCTATCCACCAGCTGACACCCGTCCTCTGACTACTCTACTCCGGGGTGGCCTCCTTCCTGGTCAGGTCCTTAGACACGATCTCCTGTACTCACAATACTGTTTTTCCAGGTTCTCCAGTGCCTCGCCCCCCTCTAGGCAGGTCTCCTGGACCTCTGGGCTCAGCTCCTGCCTTCTGGCTCACCAGGCCGACTGCCTGTGACCGTACACCAGCTGCTGCAGAGGAGGCGACAGCCGCCACCCTCCTTCCGGGACTCTGCTCACCAGCCAAAGACCCCGAGCACTTGTGCTCCTGGCTTTTATACCACACCCCACAATGCACTGAGACAACCAGTCTGTGCCAATCTCTGGGGCTGTATCAAAGCCTGTGTACTCATTGGTCAGGTTTCCTCCACTGTCCAATATGCCTTTCTATTGGACCAGTAGGGACACTCCCCCAGACCAGATCAATCACACACTGAGCATATTGAGCAGACCTAACTCACAGATCCTGCTCTCTGTTAAGCAGAAAGCAATATAGAATTTACCTGCTGCTCCTCTTTTAGGCAGACAGAGCCAAAACTACAGTGGGTACGGAAAGTATTCAGACCCCCTTAAATTTTTTCACTCTTTGTTATATTGCAGCCATTTGCTAAAATCATTTAAGTTCATTCTTCTTCCTCATGAATGTACACATAGCACCCCATACTGACAGAAAAACACAGAATTGTTGACATTGTTGCAGATTTATTAAAAAAGAAAAACTGAAATATCACATGGTCCTAAGTATTCAGACCCTTTGCTGTGACACTCATATATTTAACTCAGGTGCTTTCCATTTCTTCTGATCATCCTTGCGATGGTTCTACACCTTCATTTGAGTCCAGCTGTGTTTGATTATACTGATTGGACTTGATTAGGAAAGCCACACACCTGTCTATATAAGACCTTCCAGATCACAATGCATGTCAGAGCAAATGAGAATCATGAGGTCAAAGGAACTGCCTGAACAGCTCAGAGACAGAATTGTGGCAAGGCACAGATCTGGCCAAGGTTACAAAAAGATTTCTGCTGCACTTAAGGTTCCTAAGAGCACAGTGGCCTCCATAATCCTCAAATGGAAAACGTTTGGGACGACCAGAACCCTTCCTAGAGCTGGCCGTCCGGCCAAACTGAGCTATCGGGGGAGAAGAGCCTTGGTGAGAGAGGTAAAGAAGAACCCAAAGATCACTGTGGCTGAGCTCCAGAGATGCAGTCAGGAGATGGGAGAAAGTTGTAGAAAGTCAACCATCACTGCAGCCCTCCACCAGTCGGGGCTTTATGGCAGAGTGGCCCGACGGAAGCCTCTCCTCAGTGTAAGACACATGAAAGCCCGCATGGAGTTTGCTAAAAAACACCTGAAGGACTCCAAGATGGTGAGAAATAAGATTATCTGGTCTGATGAGACCAAAATAGAACTTTTTGGCCTTAATTCTAAGCGGTATGTGTGGAGAAAACCAGGCACTGCTCATCACCTGTCCAATACAGTCCCAACAGTGAAGCATGGTGGTGGCAGCATCATGCTGTGGGGGTGTTTTTCAGCTGCAGGGACAGGACGACTGGTTGCAATCGAGGGAAAGATGAATGCGGCCAAGTACAGGGATATCCTGGACAAAAACCTTCTCCAGAGTGCTCTGGACCTCAGACTGGGCCGAAGGTTTACCTTCCAACAAGACAATGACCCTAAGCACACAGCTAAAATAACGAAGGAGTGGCTTCACAACAACTCCGTGACTGTTCTTGAATGGCCCAGCCAGAGCCCTGACTTAAACCCAATTGAGCATCTCTGGAGAGACCTAAAAATGGCTGTCCACCAACGTTTACCATCCAACCTGACAGAACTGGAGAGGATCTGCAAGGAGGAATGGCAGAGGATCCCCAAATCCAGGTGTGAAAGACTTGTTGCATCTTTCCCAAAAAGACTCCTGGCTGTATTAGATCAAAAGGGGGCTTCTACTAAATACTGAGCAAAGGGTCTGAATACTTAGGACCATGTGATATTTCAGTTTTTCTTTTTTAATAAATCTGCAACAATGTCAACAATTCTGTGTTTTTCTGTCAGTATGGGGTGCTATGTGTACATTCATGAGGAAGAAGAATGAACTTAAATGATTTTAGCAAATGGCTGCAATATAACAAAGAGTGAAAAATGTAAGGGGGTCTGAATACTTTCCGTACCCACTGTATACTCACTCTCTAGCACCTACCTAGGAGGGTGCTACATACTCTTAGAAAACAAACTGTCACACACACTTATAGGTTGGACTACATGGACCCGTGTCATTTTCCAACTATGTAGTAAGGACACCTTTTACCCTAAATTTTATAAGGGGGTGTCCACTAACTTCCTGGAAATGTAGATAGATCTCACTAAAGGGAACATGGAGAGCAATGAAAACCTGGCCACGATACTAACCCAAAAACTAACTTTAAAGGGAGCATTTACAAGGAGAAATAGATGGTGCCGCTTGCTGACCTCTTTCTGAAATGCTAGTTTCCTGGCCACCTTTGGCTTTAATACTGACCGGGAACAAAGCAGATCAGATACAGATCAGAGTCTCTGAACTCCTAATCTGCAAACTTTTTCTGATTTAGTAATTAAAAAAATACTGCAGCTTGAAAGCGTTTGTTACTCCAACATTTCATATCGCTGATATGTGCCTGCTGTACCATGTATGAGAAAGTCTCCTGTTCTTTGTATTACTTCTTTTGTGTGAAATCCCTGGTGTTCCTGCCAGTCCCTCTGCTTTCCTATTAAAAACTGACCACACTAGGCAGGAGAGCAAGGTCCATAAAATGATTTAGACCAGTGCACAAATCAAGCTCCATAAAGACATGGATGAGCGAGTTTGTGGTGGAGGAACTTGACTGGCCTGCACAGAGTCCTGACCTCAACCCAATAGAACACCTTTGGGATGAATTAGAGCAGAGACTGTGAGCCAGGCCTTCTTGTCTGACATCAGCACCTGACCTCACAAATGCGCTTCTGGAAGAATGGTCAAACATTCCCATAGACACACACCTAAACATTGTGGACAGCCTTCCCAGAAGAGTTGAAGCTGTTATAGCTGCAAAGGGTGGGCCAACTCAATATTGAACCCTATGGACTAAGACTGGGGTTCCATTAAAATTCATGTGTGTGTGTAAAGGCGGTGTCCCAATACTTTTGACAATATAGTGTAGATAAAGCCAGGCCAGAGACCATCACTGGCCCAGCATTATACTTGATGATGTTGAGGGTTGCCTACATTCTAACGCTGGAGAGAAGAACACAGCTGGTTAAAGCCTAATAGCCCGTACACACAATACGAAAAAGAGCTTTCGAGAGCCGATCACAACAGTTCATCCGATTATTATCCAATCGGATAAGCACGAAAATGTTTCTTGCATGATACCAGATCGTACGATTTTTGTTTAATCAGTACAGTTGTCGTCCGAAAATATAATGCAAATGCATTACATCACTTCCGAATTTTTATCCTTTTGTACGAGAATTTTCAGAACTTTAGTAACCTCTCCATTTTCGATATGCGACGAACATGCAAAAAACAAAAACAGACAATCTGTTGTCTGATTTTCAGATCGTGTGTGTGGCCAATAAGGCTCCTTTCACACGGGGCGGACCAATTTTTGATCCGCTCCGACCCTTTTTTTTTTTTTTATGGACACAGATGACACTTGTGTCACCCGGTCTGTATGTCCGTTTTATTATCCCATCCGTTTGCGGATGATATACGGACATAATGTATGTCTATGTGATTGCGGATGTCAGCGGATGACACTGCTGACATCCGATTTTGCTTCCTTTCTGTTTTTTGAATGGAGGAAAAATAGGGTTCTGTTCCGTTCCAAAAAACTGAACTGATCAGAAAGGATGCAAATCGGATGTCAGCAGATGGTCATCCGCTGACATCTGCAATGCCATTGACATGCATTATGTCTGTATATCACCCGCAAAAAATGGGATGAAATACGGACATACGGAGTGCCTGTGTGAAAGGACCCTAAAGCCCCATACACACGCGTCGATAATTGGCTGTGAATTTTCGGCCAACGTCCGATCGGCCGATTTTCAGCTTGCTTGCTTCCGACAACCGACTCCAACTTTTGGGCCGAAAAAAATCTGGTATGCAGGCTATAAAATTTTTGTTGGCCGTCAACACAACGGCCGATTTTCGGTCAGTCAGTACAGATTTCGGCAGACAAAAATCTGATGAGCAAGACTGGGCATGCTCAGAGAAGAAAAAACACACGGAAAGTAAACCAGAACATGACATCACTTCCGAAGTAGATTTTTGTTGGGCGAGAAAATTTGTGTGCACTCTAGGCACATTCCAACCAACAAAACACAACTCTGGACAAAAGTCGGACGATCGGTTGGCCGATAATCGTTGCGTGTGTACGAGGCATTACTTTCCTACTTTCCAACAACTTGTTGTTTGGCTTGGCCCACGCAAACCAAACTTTTGTAAAATTGCAAGAAAGTAGCTGATTATTGCAAAATAGACATGCAATACAGTCATACAAACTTACCACATGCCTACTCAGTTTTCTACCAAATTCACACTGAGCTGTGTGTGCGCATGCGCAGGATGACCTCATCTCACTGTCCAATCAAGAGGTCGGAAAACTGGCAACCAGGTGAAGATTACAGCGTCTGGCAAGGGATGTAAAGGGGAGAGGTGGAGGTGAGGATACTGAGGGGGGATTATTACTGCTTTAATGGCATAGGAAACTTGGAGTTAGGCTTTGAGTTTAGTATTCCTTTGTACTTTACATATGCTGGGGAAGGGGGGGGGGGGGACCAGTAATTGTATTGGCCAGTCCAGAGTTCTTCTTTAACCACTTTACCACCGGAGGATTTTGCTGTCTTCCGTCCAGGCAACTTTTTGCGATTCGGCGCTGTGCGACTTTAACTGACAATTGCGCGGTCTTGCGACGCCGTACCCAAACGAAATTTACGTCCTTTTTTTCCCACAAACAGAGCTTTCTTTTGGTGGTATTTGATCACCTGTGCGATTTTTACTTTTTGCGCTATAAACAAAAAAAGAGCGTTTATTTTGAAAAAATAACAATATTTTTCACATTTTTTTTATATGAAATTCCCCCCCCCAAAAAATGTAAAAATCAAATTTTTTTTTAAATTTTTGGCCAATTTGTTTTATGCTACCTATGTTTGGTAAAAAAAATTGCAAAAAGCGTATTTTGATTGGTTTGCGCAAAAGTTATCGCGTTTACTAACAAAGGGAAAGATTTTTGTCATTTTTGTTGTTGTTTTTTTAACGCGTAATGGCGGCGATCTGCGATTTTTTTTTTTTTTTGCGGTACTGCGACATTGCGGCGGACAGATCGGACCCTTGACTGACATTTTTGACACTTTTGGGGTTACCAGTGACATTTCTACAGTAATCAGTGCTATATATATGCACTGTTACTGTAAAAATACACTGGTAGTGAAGGGGTTAACTGTATTTGGGAGGGAGGGGCTGTGTGTGTCCCTAGGGGCGTGCTTTCTACTGTGATTGGCTGTGGCTTGAGCTGTAAGGACACTGATCAACGGATCTACATACTAGATCCGTGTGATCAGTGTCTTTACAGCGAGGAGAATGACAGGTGGCTTGTTTACACAAGCTGCCTGACATTCTCCCTCTCCCCCGCCGATCGCCGGCGGACATCGGGTCCGCTGGTCACACGCGCGGGGGGGTCCGTGACCACGCGGGAGCGCGCCTCCGGCGGCGCGCGCTCGCTCCCTAGATCCTCACAAGCAAGCAACGTAGCCCTACGTTAGTTTGCCTGTGAGGAGCTGACCGCCGACGTAGATAGTCGTGCGGCGGTCGGCAAGTGGTTAAACGGTTGCATTGCCTGGTACAGTGCAGCTATGCTAGCATATTTTGCATATGGTGGGGAGGGGAATAATGATTTTATTTACCAACCTGAAGTTAATCTATGAACGATTGCGTTGCCTGGTGCAGTACAGCTATGCGGCCGTTATATTTTGCATATGCTTGGGGCGGGGGAGGGGGGGGGGGGTTTAAATTTATTGGCCAGCCCAGAGATCGTTGCCTAGTACAGTACAGCTATGACTTGCTGAATCACAGAAGTCCTGGGCAGATACTAAAGGCAAATAGGCGGTGCACTTTGCAAGTGCAGTTGCACTCTCCATGTGCAGTTGCTAGAGCTTAGTAAATGAGGTAAAGCTTCACTTTGCAAAGAATACCCAATTATGTGCAAAGAAAATAAATCCATTTCAGCCCCGGAAGGTTTTACCCTCTTAAAGCGGAGTTCTGCCCAAAAGTGCAACTTCCGCTTATATGCTTTCCCCCCCCCCCCCGGCGCCACATTTGGCACCTTTCAGGGGGGGAGGGGGGAATGGGTACCTGTTTTTGACAGGTACCCTTCCCCACTTCCGGGAGACAGTGCCGCGGCGCTGTCCCTCGGAAGTTCGGCCCCCTCCTCCTCCTTTCTCCGCCGCTGGGCCAATTACAAAGCGCAGCGCGCTTCGCACATGCATAATAGGGAACCAGCTGTGAAGCCCAATGGCTTCACTGCCGGGTTCCCTTACCCTGAATGGCGGCGGCAGCACCCGAGGGCCGATACGAAAATCGGCTTTGGGTGCCGACATCGCGGGCTCCCTGGACAGGTAAGTTCTATTATTTAAAAGTCAGCAGCTATGGTATTTGTAGCTGCTGACTTTAAATTTTTTCATGGGGGGGGGGGCAGAACTCCTCTTTAAAGACCAGTCCATTTTTTGCGATGCGGTACTGCGTTACTTTAACTGACGATTGCACAGCCGTGCATCGCTGTACCCAAATCAAATTGATGTATTTTTTTCCCCACAAATAGAGCTTTCTTTTGGTGAAATTTGATCACCTCTGTGGTTTTATTTTTTGCGCTATCAACAAAAAAAAATCAGCGATTTTTTTTTTTTTTTGTAGGACTGCGACATTGCGGCCGGCAAATCGGACCTAACTGACACTTTTGACACTTTTTTTGGGGACCAGTGACATTATTACAGTGCTAAAAATATGCACTGTCACTGTACTAATGACACTGGCAGGGAAGGGGATACCAGGGGCGATCAAAGGGTAAATGTGTCCCTAGGGGGTGCTTGCGAACTGTGTGGGGGGTTGCTCTGACAAGGGGTAGACAGAGATCCTGTGTTCCTGCTTAGCAAGAACACAGGATCTCTATCCTCTCCCCTGTCAGAACGGCGATCTGCCTTGTTTACCGCCCTTCTGCCTCTCTCGGGAATGACTACGGGTGGCCCGCCGAACCTGCTGATTGGCTTCCCCCTCTGTCCAATCAGCGCACAATTGTGCCTCCGGCGGTGCACACGCCCCCTAGTGGCTATTGCACAAAATTACATACAGGTACGTGATTTTGCGCAATAGAGCCGACCTGCCGCAGTAAATATACATTGGGCAGTCAGCAAGTGGTTAAAAAACAGCATTTTGGCTTGCACATGATTGGACAATGGAAGTCAGCAGAGCTTCTGCTCATTTACTAAGCTCTACAGCAGCTGCACTTGCAGAGTGCGCAGCCTATTTGCCTTTAGTAAATCAACCCTAATGTGTTCCCTGAATGCATTTGGAAGCATCTTTTCCAATGGTTTATGGAGTGTACAGGTCAAATTTCCAGATGCCGGTAATCCACGGTTTTGAGCGGATGTGATGGGGATGGTCTGATCGCAGTGATCGCAGTCTATGTGGACGTGCACATCTGCATTGTTTTCAGGAATGGATCTTTTGGGAAAAGTTGACATGTCACATCTGGAGAGGACTTTCCTATGCATGGAAACTCCAACAATATACTCCTTTTGGTCTGTTATATACTGTATACCATGTAAAACATTTTCTCTTATCTATTCAATAGGTGAAACAAAAAACTGTTGATCCCGCTAGAAATCAAGAAAGCTTTTTGCTTCTTGTCCGGTTCCAAGGAGTCTTATGAGCCGTGCCCAGGTTAACCTCTGTGTCCTAGGATGACAACGCTTCTCCTTCTCCTCCTCACACAGGACGCTGAGTGAGAGTTGTCACACTAACACAGGAAGTGTTACTGGCAGGATCAAAGGAGAACGTAACTTAACCACTTGTCTACTGGGCACTTAAACCCCCCTCCTGCCCAGGCCAATTCTCAGCTTTCAGAGCTGTTGCACTTTGAATGACAATTGCACGGTCATGCTACATTGTACCCACATGAAATTTTTATCATTTTTTTCAAACAAATAAAGCTTTCTTTTAGTGGTATTTAATCTTTACTGGGGTTTTTATTTTTTTCTGAACAAACAAAAAAAAAAAAAAAATTTTGAAAAAAAACAGTTTTTATAGTTTTGTTATAAAATTTTGCAAACTGGTAGTTTTTCTCCTTCATGGATGTGCGCTGATGAGGCGGCACTGATGGGCTCTGATAGGCACTGATAGGTGTAACTGTCGGGCACTTAAAGGTGGCACTTATAGGCGGCACTGGTGGACGCTAAGGCGGTACTGACAGATGGCACTGAAGGACACTGGTAGGTGGCGCTGAAGGGCACTAATAGGCGGCACTAATAGGCACTGGTAGGTGACACGTATGATGTGGCACTGATTGGCACTGATAGGTGGCACTGGTGAGCACTGATAGGTGGCACTGGTGGACGCTAAGGCGGCACTGAAGGACACTGGTAGGTGGCGCTGAAGGGCACTAATAGGTGGCACTAATAGGTGGCACTGATAGGCACTGGTAGGTGACACTTATGATGTGGCACTGATTGGCACTGATAGGTGGCACTGGTGAGCACTGATAGGTGGCACTGGTAGGTGGTGCTGGTGGACACTGGTAGGCACTGGCAGATGGCGCTGGTGAGCACTGGCAGGTGGCGCTGGTGAGCACTGGTAGGTGGCGCTGGTGAGCACTGGTAGGTGGCGCTGGTGAGCACTGGTAGGTGTCACTGGTGGGCACAATTTGCCCTCTCCTCTTCAGGACCGATGTCCCTCTGACAGCAGCCGGCGATCTTTTTCTTTTTCTGTGTGGAGAAAAAAAACAGCTGATCGCCGGCTGCTGTTTACTTCACATGATCAGCGGTCATTGGCTGACAGCTGATCACGTGGTAAGGGGACGGGACCGCCCCCTTACTACGATCTGTGATCAGGCGAGTCTCATGGACTCGCTGATCAGAGCGAGCCGGGCCGCTCCTCAGGGACCTCCAGGCCGCTCGTGCACAGGAGGACCTCCATGTACGCCCTCCCGGCAATTTCGGCTTCATGTAGTTGAAGTGTCACTAAACCCACAACCGTAAAACCAGTCTGTATATGCAGTAAAGCATGCTTGTTATACTCACTGTGGAACCTAAGGGGTTAATCCTCTGCATTGTGTGTAAAGGCTGTTTGATCCTGTCTCTCGAATCTTCCTCCAAAAAAATAACCTAATACTGTACTTACAGAGCCAGGGGACGGGCTGCACATGCTCAGTTTGGGGTGTATTGCTAGAGAGTTGTTTTTTTTTTTCTTTGAAGAGAGAGTGCATGTGATCAGCACAGGGCCAATCGGCACTGTCCAGACAGAGGATCAGGATAGAATGAAAACTCCTCCTACAGGCTTTACTAGGAACTGATACAGGTCACAAGACTGCTATATACTTCTGATGATAAAAGATATTTATTAGTTTTATATTTACTAATGTTCTGTGTACTGTGGGAGAGCAGATATAGTGAATGCAGGTTCCTGGGTTTAGTAACTCTTTAAAGATGAAAACTAATGCAGCCACCTGATCTAAGAATTGATAAGCTGCACTATATTAGATTTCTATTTTGGGGGTTAGAAATGCTTTTGATTTTTGAATGATCTGTGAGTGAAAACACTGGCATTTGGTATGGAGGAGAATGTACAATATATTACATTATTTTAAATTTCATTTAAGATCGTCTTTAAATTTGATTTTACATTTTTTCCGTGGCTTTCTGATGAAAGAACCGTCTAAATCTAGAGATCTTATTTTGCTTGGTGTTTTTGTGAGCTCGGGTTCTTTTGATTGTAAAGTTTAGGGTTTGAAGCACTTGGGTGTACCCATCGGTGCACATGACTGCTCTCCTTTGGCTATGTCCCAGGCTGCGGATCACACGCTTTGAGTGGTCTCTGAAGTTGACTTTTTGGAAAAACAGCTCTGGGCTTTCCGGAGATTTGAGGAATGCGGCGTGGACGGCAAAGGTTTCCATGGGAACATGTGGTTTTAGGCAGTTGACCTTTGTACTCCAGCAAGACTTGAACTACCAGGAAGCAGGCCGCTGGATATAAGTAATAGCCATACAGGCTCCACTGTGCTATGCTTAATGTATATGTAAACCCTCACCTTGTAAAACAACTCATTCAGTTTAAAATAGAAATGAAAGGCAAAACATTTGTATACACATACAAAAAATATATAAATACTTTTTTTTTAAGTTATCACATACCCTCTGTTCTCAAGCTGCATTAGGAGAAGCAGCAGCACACTGGTCTTCCCAGTGAATAGCTGTGGGTGTCAGGACAAGTCTTGATGATTGGAGGAGAGCAAGCTGAGTTTCAATCACATTCAGAAAACTGACCACACTATGCTCCCCATGCCTAGCGTGGTCAGTTTTTCACAGGGAAGCAGAGGGACGGCCAGGGACACCAGGGATTTCACACAGGGAAGCAATACAAGGAGAACAGGATAATTTCTCAGGAATATGAAATGTTGGGTTTACATTAGGGATCGACCAATTATCGGCAAAGCCAATATATCGAGGGCCGATATGCAATTTCTCCGATATATATCGGAATCAGCCACCAAGGTGACCGATATTACCAATATTGCAGAAAGTGCTTGTACCGCTTGTACTTGGCATCACCCCGGTACCGGCGTCCATAGCCGATGGTCGGCTGTCTTGTAATGACAACCGATGAGGCTGAGAAGCCACTCGGCTGTAATTTCAAGGATCGGGAGGGGACGTCCCCCCCCCCTCCCCTCCCCCCCCCTTCCGCTGCCTTCCACGGCTCGCCCGGCTCTCCCGTCCTATCTGCACAGCCGCCGAAGACCCGATCAAAGCCGCATTTGGCTCTGATCGGGTCTCCATGTAAAAACCCGGAAGTGATGTCATGACATCACTGCCGGGTACTCGGCGCCAAATTAAAAAAAACTGACAGCATTCAAAACAGCCAAACTTGGCGTTTTTGAACGCTTTTCAGTGCCGAGGAGGGGTTTGGGGTCTTTTAGATTTTTTTTTTAAATGTACGAAAATATCGACCCATATCGGCCGATACCGATATTCAATGGCCAAAATATTGGCAACGAAAAACCGATATCGGTCGATCGCTAGTTTACATATTCTTTAATATTCTGTATTTGTTCACTGCCATTTATAGTATAGGACGGTATAATATATTAATAATAATAACTCCAAAACACAGCATTGCCATCCAAATAACTTTTTTTTTACCCCCCCCCCCAAGAATGAAGAGCGGGCTATACAGCCATACAATAGAATTTTGTTAAAAAATTTAAATTTTTGGAACATCCAATTTTTTAAAGCTAAGTGGGAACTTTGTTTCATTTGTTTGAGAAAAGATTTACAACTTTGAATGTGGTTTTCATTTGGGGGAAAAATGATACATGTTGTAATGAAATCCATTTTCTACATCTAGAATGGTCTGTAGGTCCCAAGGCAGAGATGCAACCTGACTGTACTAAGGGTGGCCATACATGGACCAAAATTCTGCCGGTTCAGCAGAGAATGGCCAAATTTCGATCCATGTATGGGTAGGCTGGTTGTACACAAGTCGATCTATCAAATGATTTATGTACAACCAGCCTGTCAGGCTTCTCCTGAGAGATCAGTGCCGCTGGTAATGGCCGGCAGCACTGATCAGTGTATACCAGGGATCCTCAAACTACGGCCCTCCAGCTGTTGCAGAACTACACACCCCATGAAGCATTGTAAAACTCTGTCATTCACAGACATGACTAAGCATGATGGGAATTGTTGTTCCTGAGGGCCATAGTTTCAAGACCCCTGGTGTATACAATCAGAATACAGTAGCACAGTGGGAGTGATTTTTTTTTATTTATTTAATTTTTTTTTTTTTTTCGTTTAGCCTGCTGTTCACTCTTCTGCCGCTATGCCTAGTGTGGTCAGAAAAGGACAGGAAGGCATGGATTGTGCAGGGTACTGGTAGGATCACCAGGTATTTATTCAGGGTTTTCAAACATACATTAGAAAAAGTTTGCATTTTATCTAATGTTGAGAACAGAAAAATCTTTTGTTAAAGCGGTAGTAGTAAACTGCAGTTAAAAAAATAAATAAAAAACGACAATATCCTAATGTGCTAGTATGCATTATGAGAGACTTGCCTTAATACAAAGCCCTCCAGCGGCGCACTGTCGCTGCTGAGAGGGCTTCCATCTTCACTCGGTCTTCCCTCCTGGTTTACGGCCTCCGGCTATGTGAGTGGCCGGGGGCGCGATGACGTCACTCCCACTCATGCACACAGGCTCTGAAGGCATGCCGGAGTGCATTCGCCGGTGACGTCACCGACTGCATGCAGTGTAAATATGTCCTAAACCAGGCAAGTTTAGGAGATATTCACAGTACCTTCTATTATAAGCTTACCTGTAGGTACAAGTGGTGAAATTGATTTTACTACCACTTTTAGGCTTCATTCACATGTCAGCGTAGCGATCGCAGGCAGAATCACCGCGATTCTGCCTGCGATCCGGAAATCATTGCAAATCGCGGGACGTCGTGTGCGTTGCCCGTGATTTGCAATAGCACCCCAAACGCTGTGCGATGTTGCCGCGATTTGCGCCTGCTGAATCGCGGTAACATTGCGCAAAAAAAATCGCAGGACGCATGACGCCCAAAAAAAGTACAAGAGCTTCTTTGGGGCGTCATGCGTCCCGCTATTTTTTTTGCGCAATGTTACCGCGATTCGGCAGGCGCAAATCGCGGCAACATTGCACAGCGTTTGGGGTGCTATTGCAAATCACGGGCAACGCACAGGACGTCCCGCGATTTGCAATGATTTCCGGATCGCGGTCAGAATCGCGGTGATTCTGCCCGCGATCGCTACGCTGACATGTGAATGAAGCCTAAAGTTTTTGCTTTAATATTTACATACGGTTTAATTCAGAACCTTCAGAGATGCATAGGCTTACTTTACTTTCCCTTCCGATAAATCTCCTTTAGCCACCTTAAGCATTAGGAAATTCCTGAGTAAGCGTCGAGCCACAGCTTATATATGGACTATGGACTTGTCATATGACTGCTGTTGTAGTTGACCTCCTGCTATCATATGCTGCTTCAAACTAGATTTTCTTTGGCTCCCAGTGCTGAATGGAACAGGAAAGGCAAGTATAGGCTGCTGGGAGGACGTGGATTTGCCCTAAAGCTTCCTACAGACATTAGATACTGGGTAGATGGCCGTGCATACTCCATCATGGTGCCAAGAACTGTTTCAAATGAAAGTTGAAATTAAAGATCAACAAAATTTAACATCAAGCTTAATTACTCTCTCTATTCTAACGCCCCTTTTACACGATCGGACCGATCAGGTCTGCCTGTCTGTTTTTCAGGCAGACCTGATCGAGCCACCCATTCTACTCTATGGGGAGAGATATATATATATATATATATATATATATATATAGTGTTGGGGTAGTTACTCAAGAAATGTAACTAGTTACTTCTGTAAATTGTAATGAGATTACTTTACTAGTTACTGCATTTGAAAAGTAACTTCACTACTTATTACTTTACTCTCCTCTTTCTTAATTGACCGTGTAGAAGAAGATACATGACACTCTTTCTGCATAGAGTTTATTGTATGAACACAGGCTTTGGGAAACATGAGAACAAAACCTGAAAAAACAGAATAAAACATAAAGTGCAACAAAAAGTCCTAAACTTCATCCCTCTCTATTCTTCGAAATAACGATTGTATCGCACGGCTTGGGTAACGCAGGAAAGCGCGTTCCTATAGTCTAGTAAAGTAGTGTAGTTACCTCCTATAGCCTAGTAAAGTAGTGTAGTTACTTCCTATAGCCTAGTAAAGTAGTGTAGTTACCAATATTAGTATTTTTTTTTTTTTTTTAAATCTCTTTTTATTCAATTTTACAAACCAACAAATCATACAGAAAAAGAAAAAAAAATAGATAATAATCACAATATCAAAGTCTATTATTCTATAATAGAAGGAAAAGAAAAAAGAAAGAAAGAAAAGAGAAATATATAAAGTATGATTTCTCAACATCCTAGCATAGGCTGGTCCATTTAAGTGATAGTGTTAGCGCATCACCCTTATATATGTGAATATAGAACCTAGATATGTAAAAAAAAAAAAATATAGATTAATTTGAGGGAAAAAGTGATAACAGTAACAGTAGTCAGACCTACAAGACATCTGTTTTTAATCTACCCAAAGTTTATGCTACTTCCGCCTTTACTGTAAATACCAATCCGTATATCTGAAGGGGTTCATAAAATGTTGAATGTCCTCATCCGTAAGTTCCTGTTCTATAAAGAGTTTCCATTTGTCAAAGAACTTTTTGGTAAGGATATGATGTTGTAGGACTGTGTCCATGCGTTCTTTGTACAATAATGACCTGAGCTCCGTCTTAAGGGCAGATAAGGTAGGAGGGGTTAAGTTGGATCCATGATTTTAAAATAGTTCTTTTGGCCGCCAAGAAGCATAGATGTGACCACAGAGGGACAGTGGCCAATGGGCTCGAATGATCGATAGTCCAATATTGGTATTGTAACTAGTTACGTTACTTCGTTACCAAAAAAAGTAATGTAGTTACTGTAATCCGTTACTTTGTAACTCGTTACCCCCCAACACTGTGTGTGTGTGTATATATATATATATATACAGTGTATATATATATATATATATATATATATATATATATATATATATATATATAACTCCTGGGATAGTGATCTGGTCAGTTAAGTAACAGAGGGGGTTGTTAGCAGCTGAAACAGATTTTGGTGTTAATGAAATTAACAAGTGCACTAGATGGGCAACAATGAGATGACCTACAAAACCGGAATAGTTTTAAAGGTGGAGGCCACTGACATTTACTTCCCCTATTCCTTTTTTATGACTGTTTTTCACTAGTTTTGCATTTTGCTAGGGTCAGTGTCACTACTGGTAGCATGAGGCGATACCTGGACTCTATGGAGTTTGCACAGGCAGTCCAACTCCTCCAGGATGGTGCATCCATACGTGCCATTGCCAGAAGGTTTGCTGTGTCTCCCAGCACAATCTCCAGAGCATGGTGGAGATTCCAGGAGACAGGCAGTTACTCTAGGAGAGCTGGACAGGGCTGTAGAAGGTCCTTAAAGCGGAGTTCCGGCCACAAACAAAAAATTTCAATAAACATACCCCCGGGACAGTCAGGGCTAGTACATTCCACAATGGATAGCCTCTGATCTGTCCCGGTTCACACTTGCCTGCAAGAAGAAATACTCACTTTTAAAATTTCTTCTCCAGCGTTGCCATCTCTATTGTGGGCAACTGAAGCCAGCGCGATCCTCTTCTGCGTCCTCTTCCGTGTCTTCTTCTCCCAGAATGCGCCTGCACCGGCTCCTCTCGTCACTTCCGGTGCGGCACCGCATTCCTCCACAGCTTCTGGGCATGTCCAGAAGCTGTTTAGCAAGGAATGCGGCGTCGCACCGGAAGTGACGAGCGGGGCCAGTGCCGTCGCATTGATTCCTGGGAGCGATGACGTTCAGCTCCCAGGAATCATTGCAAAATGGAAGTGACGGCGCGGGCCACAGCCGCCGAGGGAGGAAGTGGAAGAAAGGTGAGTATTTCTTTCTACAATTACAAGGTAAGTTAAAAAAAAAAAAAATTTCTTAATTATCCATTTTTGTTTCAGGTGAGGAAAAGAAAGCAGATGGCCACAAAATCGGTTATGTCGATTTTGTGTCCGGAACTCCGCTTTATTAACCCATCAGCAAGACCGGTATCTGCTCCTTTGTGCAAGGAGGAACAGGATAAGCACTGCCAGAGCCCTACAAAATGACCTCCAGCAGGCCACTGGTGTGAATGTCTCTGACCAAACAATCAGAAACAGACTTCACGAGCGTGGCCTGAGGGCCCGACGTCCTCTAGTGGGCTCTGTGCTCACTGCCTGGCACTGTGGAGCTCGATTGGCATTTGTTATTGCCCATCAGATTTGGCAGGTCTGCCACTGGCACCCTTTGCTATTTACAGATGAGAGCAGGTTCACCCTGAGCACATGTGACAGATGGGAAAGGTTCTGGAGAAGCCATGGAGAACGTTATGCTCCCTGTAACATCTTTCAGCATGACCGGTTTGGTGGTGGGTCAGTGATGGTCTGGGGAGGCATATCCATGGAGGGACGCACAGACCTCTACAGGCTGGACAATGGCACCCTGACTGCCATTAGGTATTGGGATGAAATCCTTGGACTCATTGTCAGACCCAATGCTGGTGCAGTGGGTCCTGGGTTCCTCCTGGTTCACGAAAATGCCCAGCCTCATGTGGCGAGAGTATGCACCCAGTTCCTGGAGAATGAAGGAATTGATTCCATTGATTGGATTCCACGCTCTAAATCCAATAGAACATTTCTGGGACATTATGTTTTGGTCCATCTGATGCCGCCAGGTTGCCCCTCAGTCTGTTCAGGAGCTCAGTGATGCCCTGGTCCAGATCTGGGAGGAAATACCCCTGGACACCACCTGTCTTATTAGGAGTATGCCTCGATGTTGTCAGGCATGCATACAAGCACGTGGGGGCCATACAAACTACTGAGTACCATTTTGGAGTTACTGCAATGAAATTTCAGCAAAATGGAAGAGCCTGCTGCATCATTTTTTCACTTTGATTCTCTGGAGTGTCTTTGAATTTAGCCCTCTGTAGGTTGGTAATTTTAATTCCATCCAACGATGTGGCATCCTTTCATTCCAATCCTAACACATTACCCAGTCCTTATAAGTATACTGTAGATATCCAGCATGATATTTTTCCCCATTGAGATCTGATGTATTCTCCAATGGCTCGTTTCCACTGAGCTTTCTGGTACGGTTCGGTTCGGTACGGTACGCTATTTATGCCGTTTCCATTGTGAATGGTACCCTAATTCTGAACTGTACCGTACCACTTTTTTGGGACCCTTTCATTGGGGTACTAATCACATTAGTACCCTACCAACAGGGTGGAGCTACGCTCTGCAGAACTTTGATTGGTTGACAGAGAATCGTCTATCACAGCTTTCCTGCTACACCACGCCTATCATGAAAGGGTACTATTGGCAGTGGAAACGCAAGGTGTACCGTTCCGAACCGTACTGAACCGAACCGTACCGTACCGTACCA
This sequence comes from Pelophylax lessonae, assembly GCF_965119305.1. NCBI lineage: Eukaryota > Metazoa > Chordata > Amphibia > Anura > Ranidae > Pelophylax > Pelophylax lessonae. The sequence continues at coordinate 515,293,836 of NC_138772.1, read as the reverse complement.
CTCAGTGGAAACGAGGCATAAGTGTTCCTTGGGCCCAGGCACAGGGGGGGCCCAACAGCACAGGGAATCGGTGCGGTCGGGCAGAAAGGCAATTACAGAAGAAAGCCCTTTGCGGATCTCTGCAGCAGCTGAAAGCCAGTTACTCCCACTCCTGCCAGCTACTGCAGGTTGAGATACAGGGTATCGTTCCTGTAAATGCTTCTCCGACACCGATTCTCCCTCCCTGTTCTGCCTGCTTCTGACCACCAGTGAAGGAAACTCATAAGGCCTCTGCATACCAAGACATTTTGGACAATTTCATGTTTCCAACTTTGTGGGAAGAGTTTGGGGACGGCTCCTTCCTGTACGGACATGACTGCGCACCTGTGCACAAAGCAAGGATATAACAATTAGAATCACTTTAGGTGTTTATTGACAAAATGTGTCCAGTAGGTCAGGAATGTTGAAATACCACATAATGGACAGGTTAAGGCTGTGGAACTGGTCATAAATATAAAGGCAATGTACATAATTGTTGTTTCAAAAGTGTACTTGTACAGGTTATTTATGTATTCTAGGTGACTGAAGTGCTCAATAGGTGAATATCTTTAAGCACTAGAACGCATGCACAAAGTAGTATCCTGTTCCTTCAGAGTACATGCCCTGATGACGTCACCGGCTGCATCTAAAGTAAATCTCTCCCTAGGAGATATTTACTGTATCTATAGGTAGGCCTTATTATAGGCAAAAATTAACCAAGGGAGTTTACTCCCACTTTATAGAAGGCATTGATACAGGAGGATAAGAGAACAGGCAGATACTCTGGTATGGTAGAGCTGCACAAATTCTGGCTAAAATGAGAATCACAATTTTTTTGCTTAGAATAAAGATCATGATTCTCTCACAATTTTTAAGAACTTTATATTAAAAAATTGCAACCCCTAAACACTGTTATCAAACATGATGGCAATAAAATAAGACATAATACTCTTTGCTTCAATCAAATTTAAATAAATGTAATAAAAATAATGTAATGTGTAAAGAAATAACAAAAAGGAACATTAGGTTATATTAGGATCTTTTTTTTTTTTTTTGTACTCGCCGAAACCAATACCTACGGCAACTTACCAAATACCTATGGTACAAAGCATTAATCCACCCCCTACCCCTACACACACAGCTCACTTCCACCTCACTGCCCCCCGCACCTTTCCTGCCATCCACCCCCTACACACACAGCTCACTTCCACCTCACTGCCCCCCCACACCTTTCCTGCCATCCACCCCCCACCCCTACACTCACAGCTCACTACCCCCCACACCTTTCCTGCCATCCACCCCCTACACACACAGCTCACTTCCACCTCACTGCCCCCCGCACCTTTCCTGCCATCCACCCCCTACACACACAGCTCACTTCCACCTCACTGCCCCCCCCACACCTTTCCTGCCATCCACCCCCCACCCCTACACTCACAGCTCACTGCCCCCCACACCTTTCCTGCCATCCACCCCCTACACACACAGCTCACTTCCACCTCACTGCCCCCCCACACCTTTCCTGCCATCCACCCACTGCCCCTACACACACAGCTCACTTCCACCTCACTGCCCCCCACACCTTTCCTGCCATCCACCCCCCACCCCCACACACACAGCTCACTTCAACCTCACTGCCCCCCCACACCTTTCCTGCCATCCACTCCCTACCCCTACACACACAGCTCACTTCCACCTCACTGCCCCCCACACCTTTCCTGCCATCCACCCCCCACCCCCACACACACAGCTCACTTCAACCTCACTGCCCCCCCACACCTTTCCTGCCATCCACTCCCTACCACTACACACACAGCTCACTTCCACCTCACTGCCCCCCACACCTTTCCTGCCATCCACCCCCCACCCCCACACACACAGCTCACTTCCACCTCACTGCCCCCCACACCTTTCCTGCCATCCACCCCCCACCCCCACACACACAGCTCACTTCAACCTCACTGCCCCCCACACCTTTCCTGCCATCCACCCCCTACCCCTACACACACAGCTCACTTCCACCTCCCTGCCCCCCACACCTTTCCTGCCATCCACCCCCTACCCCTACACACACAGCTCACTTCAACCTCACTGCCCCCCACACCTTTCCTGCCATCCACCCCCTACCCCTACACACACAGCTCACTGCCCCCCACATCTTTCCTGCCATCCACCCCATACCCCTACACACACAGCTCACTTTCGCCTCACTGCCCCCCACACCTTTCCTGCCATCCACCCCCTACACACACAGCTCACTTCCACCTCACTGCCCCCCCCCCACACCTTTCCTGCCATCCACCCACTGCCCCTACACACACAGCTCACTTCCACCTCACTGCCCCCCACACCTTTCCTGCCATCCACCCCCCACACACACAGCTCACTTCAACCTCACTGCCCCCCCACACCTTTCCTGCCATCCACTCCCTACCCCTACACACACAGCTCACTTCCACCTCACTGCCCCCCACACCTTTCCTGCCATCCACCCCCCACCCCCCACACACAGCTCACTTCAACCTCACTGCCCCCCACACCTTTCCTGCCATCCACCCCCTACCCCTACACACACAGCTCACTGCCCCCCACATCTTTCCTGCCATCCACCCCTACCCCTACACACACAGCTCACTGCCCCCCACATCTTTCCTGCCATCCACCCCCTACCCCTACACACACAGCTCACTTTCGCCTCACTGCCCCCCACACCTTTCCTGCCATCCTACCCCTACACACACACCTCACTTCCACCTCACTGCCCCCCACACCTTTCCTGCCATCCTACCCCTACACACACAGCTCACTTCCACCTCACTGCCCCCCACACATTTCCTGCCATCCACCCCCTGCCCCTACACACAGCTCACTTCCACCTCACTGCCCCCCACACCTTTCCTGCCATCCACCCCCTACCCCTACAAACACAGCTCACTTCCACCTCACTGCCCCCACACCTTTCCTGCCATCCACCCCCCACCCCTACACTCACAACTCACTTCCACCTCACTGCCCCCCACACCTTTCCTGCCATCCACCCCCTACCCCTACACACACAGCTCACTTCCACCTCACTGCCCCCCACACCTTTCCTGCCATCCACCCCCTGCCCCTACACACACAGCTCACTTCCACCTCACTGCCCCCCACACTTTTCCTGCCATCCACTCCTACACACACAGCTCACTTCCGCCTCACTGCTCCCACACCTTTCCTGCCATCCACCCCCTACTCCTACACACACAGCTCACTTCCACCTCACTGCCCCCCGCACCTTTCCTGCCATCCACCCCCTACCCCTACACACACAGCTCACTTCCACCTCACTGCCCCCCGCACCTTTCCTGCCATCCACCCCCTACCCCTACACACACAGCTCACTTCAACCTCACTGCCCCCCCACACCTTTCCTGCCATCCACTCCCTGCCCCTACACACACAGCTCACTTCTGCCTCACTGCTATTCCTGCTGTCCTTCCTTTACAGCTCATCTTCCAAAACCTCCTCCTCTTCTCTACACACAGCTCTCCTGCCGCCATCCCCTTACCCTCCCCCAATTGTCCTTCAACCATGGTTTCAAAACTTTTTTTCATATGACCGGAGCAAGAAAGAGTTGGCTTGTTCCATTTGTACACCACCATGGCATCGATCTTACAAACTCTTCAACTGTGAAATCAGATTTTTATGTCTAGATGTGCTCTACTTGTGTTGACAGTAGTGTGTTCATTTAGTCATGCAATAGTAACAGGTTTAGTTATATAACCCAAGTTGGCTAAGTCTCCTTGTTTACTGTAGACTTGCAGACATGTGCACGCAAGTGGGGCGAGGTTAGCTAAAGGCCGTTATGTTATTGTACATTTAGGCCTCATTTATCATATCCACTAAATTGAAAGCTTTGCATAGCACTCATTGAAGTCAGACTTGTTTTCAAACCCTACCATGGAAAATAACAGAGAATGAAAGGATGAGTCTGGTCATTACGGCGTAATGCAGGCAATTTAGATGCTTTAATAGGTTATGCATGTGGTGTTTTTTTTTTTTTTTTTTTTTTTTTTTTTTTTTACGTTTATCTCCTGGCACATAGGCAATCAAATGTTTGGAAAGGGTGTGTGAAATAAAGTTATGGGTATTTAAATTTAAAGCAATGGGCAAAAAAATATATATAATTGTATAGAACCGGATATTCAGTTCTGGTCTTCATGTGACACTGACCATTTTCTCAGTGGAGCTTTCATATACAACCCGCCATTCAGCCCTGGTCTTCATGTGACACTGACCATTTTCTCTGTAGAGCTTTCATGTAGAACCCATGATTCAGCCCTGGTCTTCATGTGACACTGACCATTTTCTCTGTAGAGCTTTCATGTAGAACCCATGAGTCAGCCCTGGTCTTCATGTGACACTGACCATTTCTCTGTAGAGCTTTCATGTAGAACCCATGATTCAGCCCTGGTCTTCATGTGACAATGACCATTTTCTCTGTAGAGCTTTCATGTAGAACCCATGATTCAGCCCTGGTCTTCATGTGACACTGACCATTTTCTCAGTGGAACATTTATGTAGAAGTTAGAACCCACCATTCAGCCTTGGTGTTCATGTGACACTGACCATTTTCTCAGTGGACCTTTCATGTAGAAGTTAGAACCCGTCATATAATCTTGGTCTTTAAGTGATGGCGACCATTTTCTCAAAGCAGCTTTCATATACAACCCGCCATTCAGCCCATATCTTCATGTGACACTGACCGTTTTCTCAGATGAACCACAGAGACTGGTCAACGGACCAATCCTTGTACCAGTGCAGGGTGCTGTGGCCTTGTGAAGTCTTAGACCAAGGATGGGCTTTACTTGTTAGAGGTTCCTGTTTAATGGCACTAGCACAAGCATGCTCCAGGCATGATTGACAGAGGACAAAGACAAGGTCTACTACCGAGGTCATGGGACCATAGTAGGCTCTTCCCCTTTTAAATTCTGACTTACTTGACCAATTCGGTCATGAGATCAAATTGTCCTTTTTTATATTGTGACTTAGTAAGATAAATCTTTGCTGCGAAGAGGCCTGTTTTAACGGTCTTTTTTTTTTTTTTTAATAGGTGTAACGGTCTTCTCGCTTGCTTTTTGGGACCAATAAAAAGAAGAGACATTGCTTTAACTATGTAGTTGCGTCCCTTAAGCTGGCAATATACTAGTACATTTTTAAACGAAATATCTAATCGGTACATTTGATGATACTAAACTGCGTGGATGCAGCATCAGTCTAATACTGCATCTGTTCCACGCTGGCTCTTAGGTTGATAACTCAAACCCCACTGATTGCATGGTTCTCAGAGCTCCGTGAGCAGAGAGGTGGTGACTCAGGCTCTCCGAGGCTCGCTGAGAGGCTGTGCTGGGTGCCGGTCCATGTGGGCGCATCCTGACCGTATGGTCACGATCTTTCCCGAGCCTGGACTGGCTCTGTGATGTCAGCCGACAGCGGGCTTCAGTCCACTGTCTGCTGAAAACGGATCACAGGAGTGCAGAATGAACTGCACGCCTGTGATCCACAGGAGAAGTACAGCCAAATGAGGTTTGGCTGTACTCCTCCTCCTTTAACATGCTGGGGACCTGAAGACCGGTGAAGAATCAGCCCGGGTGAGCACAGTGCTGGATCACTGGAAAGGCAAGTGTCTATATATATATATATATATATATATATATATATATATATATATATATATATATATATATATATATATGATAAAAGTCAGCAGCTACCGTTTTTGTAGCTGCTGACTTTGTATTTTTTGGAATCTTTTTAAAGCTCCTCGTTAACTTGATTGGAACATATCATCAAAAAATTTGGTTAATATGAACATTGATAATGCAGAACTGTAATCTCAGTTACATATTTGGCTATGTATGTGTTTGCGTGAAAAATATACAGTAGTGTGTAGTATTGTATGTGTATATGTTTTCCAGCAGCAGTGTAGTATGCAGAAGTATTTGGATCGCAAGCCTGGCTGAACAGAATTGTGAATCCTTTGGCAGATAAAACCGCACTCATTTAAGGCTCCGTTCACATGTTAGCGTATGGATCGCGGGCAGGACCGCCGCGATTCCGCCCGCAATCCGGAGATTATTGCAAATCGCGCAAAAAAAATCACGGGACGCAATACGCTCCAAAGAAGCTCTTGTACTTTTTTAGGCGTAATGCGTCCCACGATTTTTTTTTTTGCGCAATGTTACCGCGATTCGGCAGGCGGAAATCGCGGCAACATCGCTCAGCGTTTGGGGGGCTATTGCAAATCAACGGGCAACGCACAGGCGTCCGGCGATTTGCAATAATCTCCGGATCGCGGGCGGAACCGCGGCGGTCCTGCCCGCGATCCATACGCTGACATGTGAACGGAGCCTAAGTATTTTGAGCTATGTTTCTGTCTGGCTGTTTGCCAGTTTTAAGTTTACATTTGAGGCGGTCAACTTTAAATTCTTTGCTGTATCGCTATACTACAGCAAACAAAATATATGGTATGTTGCTCTTAAAACTGAGCAGCCTTACCAGCACTTATTATATACCATTAATGGGAGACTTGTCACGGCCAACAAGAAAACTCCTAATTGTTTCCTTTTTCCTCCTTTCAAACAATTCAGTCAGAACAATAAAGATTAGTTGGGGAAAAAAAGGAAGTATAAAGCAGTCGCCAATACAAGAGGTGTAAGTTACGCTAGAATGGCGAGCTAAAATTACGTTTAACAAGTGAATCAGATAACATATTTATCCTTTTTGACCATATATTAAGCTGTATTGCTGTTGTTGCATTGGAGGAAATGAATTGGAGGAAGTGTCTCCGCAATGTCCTAGCAATAAGGCAGGATGGGATGATGCCATCCATGGTAGCTTTGCAGTCAGGCTTCATATGGTATGTACATAGCCTACATCTATAGCAAGGGCATTATCCAACTTTAGTCAAAGCTGCATAGTTTTTTTTTTTTTTTACTATAGGTGCCATTTTTTTTTGGTAAAGGTGAACTAAGCCTTTAAAATAATTTTCCACTAATGTTTGTGACTGGTTTTTACCATCTTGAGCAATGGCCAGCATTGATGCTTGGTTTTCTTTGCAAAACAGACCTCAGATGTTGAAACCATGTATTCTGGCACCCCACACTGTGAGAGATTTGCCCATCCATGCTATATAGTGTGGGTGGAAGAATCTGATAGATTTCCACAGGTGGTATGACCAGCTTTAGGCTCTGTTCACACCTATACACAGGGCCATCTTACCGAATGGGTACGCTTGGCAGTTGCCCGGTGGGCCCACTTTCCCGGGGGGCCTCACCTGCCCCAGCCAAGCATTAATCCCGATTTCTTGTGTGCATCCCGCCACCGAACTTAGCAGGTGGCAAGCGCCTGTTGGCCCAGCACTTCTGTCAGGCCACTTGGGTCGTGGAGGGGGGCGCCGACAACTGCAGAAATGCCTGTCCTCCACGGGAACAGGAACACACAGGACAGTCGAGTCTGACTCCAGTCCATGTGTTTTGTGTTCACCGGAACCAGCCGCCGAACTTGGAAGCTGCCATTAGCCTGGCACTGCTGTACCAATAAATATCGCCTTATCGATAATTTGCATTTTTATTCTCGTGCGTGATTGTGTATGCAGGCCCCAGTGCACTGCAATGCCTGGGGCCCTATAAAGCTCTTAAGATGGCACTGCCTATACAACGGAGCAAGCACGTGTTTTTGCTAGTTTTGGGAAGGCCTTTCATTTCAATGGGCTGCCCTACATGCAAAAAACACACTGAAGAAGTGCATGACCCTTTTAAAAAATCATGCAGCTTGACCGAAGCAGCAGTGCAGAAGTGGAAGGAAGTTGTGAGAAACTTGTTTCCTCTGACTTCCTGCTGTCACCGGCAGATAGCTGTCCTATTGGACACTGGAACCTCGTGTTACTCCAGTGGCCATATTGGGTCAGGCAGAGTGTAGTTAAGACTCTGGCTCCCAGGTTTGGCGTGCTTTATGTGAGTGGCTAGCATCGGGACAGGATCCCCATTTGACAGTAACAATGCTTTGAAAGAGAGGTCCCAGAGGAGTAGGGACAGTGCATGGACTACATCTACCTTTTTGGGTGTGGACCAGCCAGGCTTCTTTCTGCTCCTTGTTGCAGACACTGTCGGCATCTTCAAGTCATCAGACTGCTGTCACAGTTCGTAAGTGGCTCAGAACAGGTTTGCCTACTCGCCAGGCTGAATAAGTTGTCTTTGAACCTTTTCGACACTGTAACTTTATTGCCTGACTTAGACTCTGTGTGTTTACTACCTGCCACAACTCGCTGCACTTTGCATTAGTGTGCATTAGCTGTGGGGATGCCATGAAGAATTAATTGTAATGCTGTGTATCTGCAAAAGGGATGTATCTTTGTGCGTTGCGGGAAAGTGCACGATTTGCGGTCAGGCTGGAAATGAACGAAGATTGTAGATTGAACAATGGTGTTTGCTGGCTTGGAAATGGTTCCATATAATAGACATCACTGATACATGATTTGTTTCAGGTATACGTCATCTTATATGCATGATTAAATCACAACAATTAATAAATACTAATGAGTCAAAATTGTGAGAGATTGATTAATTGGTCGAAGATCGTACAAAGCTTCAATCAATGAATCCTATCAGGCCCTTGGTGTAATTGTTTTTGCTTACCTATTTACCCTTTAAGAAAGCCAATCCCAATCAAAGAACCCTAGGCAGCCTAGGGTACCTTCAGAGATTACTAGAAGTTCTGTGAGGTGTGTATGTTTGACCTCCCATCTGATGGTGCCTACATAGTTCCTGGTCCACCGGAGGCACCTGAGATCCAGAGAACCAAGACCAGGACAATGGACTGCTACCTTTTTGAGGTATGCCTGGGCAGCCAGTTGGAGGTAGATAGGGACAGGATGATATTACTGTTCATGTTGGACTATTCTAAGAGTCTTTTCATTAAAGTTGCATTTCACTGTTTTGAGCCTGGTCTGGCATTATTCAAAGGAGTGCACGTTGGTTCTGGCTATCGGAAGAACCAGGATCTGTAAAGCACCTGTAGGTTATGAAGGTCAGCTGCTACAAAAGGTCTGCTTGCAAAGAGAAGCAGTGAATTTGCTGTGGGTAACCAAGCACTAGTTCAAGACACAATGCAAGCAGTCGTTAGGTGTGATGCCAGGCAAAGGTGAAGGGTCCTCCAGTAGTGGGGGGATCAAGGGCAGTTGGTTTCCAGTAGCAACCGGAACTGGACCGGGGTTATGAAGATCCATGACCTGGTCACATGGGTATGCAAGTGAAGGAGTTAAAGCGGAGTTCCGGGCACAAAAACAATATTTTTTTTTTGTGCCCGTCCGCTAGTTCAGCCTAACCTGAAAAGGAATTGGATAGTTAGATTTTTTTTTTTAAAAACTCACCTTGTAATTGACGATTGTAAATACTCACCTCAGGGTACTTCCTCCCTCAGCGCCGCGGCTCCGCTGTCACTTCCTGCGCTGCAATGATTCCTGGGAGCTAAATGTCATCGCTCCCAGGAATCAATGCGACGGCACCGGCCCCGCTTGTCACTTCCGGGCGACGCCGCATTCCCCTGCTAAACAGCTTCTGGGCATGCCCAGAAGCTGTTTAGGAATGCGGCGCCGCACCGGAAGTGATGAGAGGGGCCGGTGCGGCGCATTCTGGGAGAAGAAGACGCGGAAGAAGACGCAGAAGAGGACCGCGCCGGCTTCAGCTGCCCACAAGAGAGATGGAAACGCTGTGAAGAAATTTTATAAGTAAGTATTTCTTCTAAAAGGTAAGTGCGAACCGGGACAGATCAGAGGCTAGCCATTGTGGAATGTGCTAGCCCTGACTGTCCCGGGGGTATTTTCATTAAAAAATGACATCTGTGCCCGGAACTCCGCTTTAACAAGTGAACCCATGAGGTCTGCACTAAGTGCATGGTGGGACCCCATTCTGTTACTGGTAGTGAGGTAACAGAGATACGCTAAACTGGTGGAGAAGGCACAGCAGCTCTTCCCTTCCAATGCAACATACATTAAGTTACAGTTTGTAGTGACACATGTAGCACCACCCCCGCAGGAGCTGCTGATTAGATTATTGGGTCTACGTCCTGCCTAACAACCCACAGAATTGGCTCGAACCCTCCCTAGGCACAACTGACCCAGAATAGGACTGGAATACCAAATGGCTACACAGATTGGAATATAACACTTCAATAAATAATAATGACCTGTTACCTCTCTCCAGCTGCAGTCCTTCTGGGTAATACAAGGTGACCACACACAAGCTTGCTTTTAAACAGGAAAGTTATTTACTGTGAATCAAATAAACAGTTTCGATACAGTAAAATATGACTTTGTAAAAGGATATACTAATTAATTAATCAAAGATAAGATAAATACTGTGATATCACTCCTCAAGGGCACATTAATTGTTTCAGGAAATGTCTCAGAGCCTATAGGACCGCCATCTTAATCACTATTATACTTTTGGAGATAAGGCTCAGCATTCAGTTAGACACAGTATCAGAATGTCAGACCTATCTGAGTCCGCTGTTTCTTCTCTATATCTTCGCTAGCAACGTTGGTGCACTCGCAATTTGTAATCCACATTGAGGATGGGTGATCAATAGAGAGAATGGCAGCAAACAGTTAGTAATCACCGCGGGGTGTCTGTGCAGGATTGCCGGTAAAACTTCTGTGAGAGATGTACTGGGCCACCTGGTATATTGCCTTCTACTACTCTAAGGCTAATCCTGACTAAAGTTACTTCTTTGATAGATATAGTCCGTTTTTGGGCAGGTGCCCTCTCACCAACAGGACTGTCTCCCAGGAAGCCTCCGCTGCTGTCTCAGTCTCCGGCCTCTGTCACCAGCCGCGCTAGGTATTTGGGGTGGATGAGTCTGGTCTCTGTAGAACATCGATGGGACCTCCAGGAGGGATCCTCCACTGGAGATGAAACACTGCAACTTAGTCACTTAAGGCCCAGGAGTTTCGGCCTAGCATACAGCATCAGCCCACAGCACTGGCATCCTGCTTGTCTCACTGTGTCTTTCCCCAGAGAGTGAGCCTGGCTCCTCCCTTCCTTTATAAAGCTTCCCCCAGAAGGCTGTGCGGTGCAGCAGTGCACCCTGGTATTCTCAAAGCACTATGGGCGATGAAGACTGCTCAACTTCCTGAAAGGAAAATAACATCAAAAGACATTCCATAGCCGCTGCAATGTGTCCTTTTGGCCACTAGATGGAGCCGAGTTCCTCTCAAATGTCAAGCAGCAGTCTTTTAGAACTTGTATAATGGAAGACCCCGCTACACACAGGACAACACTTTCAGAGGAACTTCTTTTACTACTTCACACAGTGTTACAGCACATGTCTAAGTCGGGGAACTGCCTTAATGTTAGACTTTCATTTGACCACAGTCTCCACTTGGTCCTGGGCATTGATGAGTGCGCTCCACGTGAAAGGTACCCTCATGTGCAGGGTGAGTAGACTGCGCCCTCAACTCGATTGAGTCATTTACTTTTGTCAAGCTGACAGGGCCACCCACTATTAGAATTTCAGTTGATTCCGCTGAACAATGTATAGCCAGCTTTAGGATATCATTCTGACCACCACGGGCATTCTTCCGAATGACCTCCAATGAATTAATATCAGTAGAGGTTTTCTAAGGCCTGAAAACTATTTCAAGGGTTCCTCTGGGGTATAAAGGTTGAGAGAGACTGCTTTAACTAGTTTCAGACCGCCCGTTGCCGACGTAGACCTGCGTTGGTCGCACTCCTGCAACTAGGGGGCGAGCGCACACCACCAGTGGCATACTCCTGCCCCCACTCGGCAGTGGGGACTCCGATGCATGGGGCAGGCGGCTCAGATTGCCGTCTGACACCCGCAATCGCTCCCCGCAGAGAGAAAACAACAGTCAGCTGTTGTAAACACAGCTGACCGATCTTCTCTCTGGAATGATCAGAGTGCCTGTGATCCTTCTATATAGGATCACAGGTCTCTATGGGCATTCCATAAGCCCTGCCCCCATACAGTTAGAAACCCGCCCCTAGGTACACATTTAACCCCTTGATCACCCACTGTGTTAACCCCTTCCCTGCCAGTGTCACTATTACAGTAACAGTGCATATTGTCAGCACTGATTACTGTAGTAATGTCACTGGTCCCCCCAAAAGTGTCAAAAATGTCAGTTAGGGGTCCGATCTGTCCGTTGCAATGTCGCAGTCCTGCAAAAAATCGCAGATCGCCGCCATTACTAGTAAAAAAATAAATCTTTCCAGTAGTGTGTAGACGCGGTAACTTTTTGTGCAAACCAATCAAAATGCGCTTATTGCGATTTATTATTATTATTTTTTTTTTTACCAAAAATATGTAGCAGACATCAAATTGGCCTAAAATGTTTAAAAATTTTGATTTTTACATTTTTTTTTTTGGAGGGGAATGTTGTATAGCAGAATGTGAAATAAAAATAAACTTGTATGTATGTATGTATATATATAATTTTTTTTATTTTATTTTTTTTCAGAATTGTTGCTCTATTTTTGTTTATAGCGCAAAAAATAAAAATTGCAGAGGTGATCAAATACCACCAAAAGAAAGCTCTATTTGTGGGAAATAAAATTTATTTAGGTACAGCATCGCACGACCGCGCAATTGTCCGTTTAAAGTAACACAGTGCCGAATCACAAAAAATGGCCTGGTCATTAAGGGGGAAAATCCTTCCGGTTCAGAAGTGGTTAAGGTATACCAGTTTTTTTTTTTTCTTTTTTGTGTGTGCTTATAATGAATGAGAAGCAGGCAACTTCACATTGCATTTGATCCCAGTACATCCATCTATGGAAGCCCTAGAGGCAAGTACTGACCGTATTCGGGCTGTGAAAGGAATTTTGCATTTTAAACATTCAGACGGTATTCCTATGGCTCTGCTCTTGACCTGATTAATGATAACAATCGCTTGCTTGCTGTCTTTTATGACCTTCATTACTTAGGTGTGCCTATGTGTTGTATATTTCCTGTACACCCTAAAAACCCATATTTGTTTGTCAAAACACTTGGAGCATGTGCTTGCATAGCAATCTTGGCACAAAGTGTTCATTTATCACTTTCTTTGTAAAACATACTGTATTTTCTGGCGTATAAGACTACTTTTGAACCTCAAAAAAATCCCCCAAAAATGGGGGGTCGTCTTATACGCCGAGTATAATATCTCCAAGGTAACCTAAGTATAAGTATTACCGGTAGATGAAAATTAGGGGGGTCGTCTTATACGCCAGAAAATACGGTAAATCCATTGCTCCAGGCAAACAGGTGAATGTACCATTAAAATGTATATATGGGAGCTGCTTTACGTGGTTAAGGATTTGCATTTCAATCCATCCTGCCTTAAAATGCATGCAGTGTGTGATACCATACAGCCGGGCTTCTCATCTAATTTCCTTACTACACTTAAAGCTGAACTCCTCGAACGTCTAGTCTACAACCGACTGTGCGACCACCTTGCTGAGAATAGCCTCCTTGATCCCCTTCAGTCTGGATTTCGGCCTCAACACTCCACTGAAACTGCACTCCTAAAGCTGACAAACGATCTGCTAACGGCCAAAACCAATGGACAGTATTCTGTACTCCTACTTCTGGACCTTTCTGCTGCCTTTGATACGATTGACCATCCCCTCCTCCTCAAAAAACTCCATGCCTTTGGTCTCCGTGACTGTACTCTTAACTGGTTATCTTCCTACTTATCTAATCGCACCTTTAGCGTTACCTACAATTCTACTTCCTCCTCTCCTCTTCCCTTCTCTGTTGGAGTTCCCCAAGGCTCTGTTCTTGGACCCCTCCTATTTTCAATCTACACGTCCTCTCTAGGTCAGTTGATAGCCTCCCACGGCTTCCAATACCACCTCTACGCTGACGATACCCAAATCTACCTATCCACTCCTCAGCTCTCTCCCTCAGTCTCCTCACGTATCACTAATTTACTATCAGATATATCGGTCTGGATGTCTCACCACTTCCTCAAACTCAATCCATCCAAAACCGAGCTTATAATTTTTCCTCCACCTCGTGCCCCTTCCCCTGATTTCTCGGTCAATATCAATGGCATTACCATCAGCCCATCCCCACATGCCAAGGTCTTAGGTGTTGTCCTGGACTCTGAACTCTCCTTCAAACCCCACATCCAATCGCTGTCCAAATCTTGCCGCCTCAGCCTCCGCAACATCTCCAAAATACGCCCCTTTCTAACCAAAGACACAACAAAACTCCTAGTTCACTCCCTGGTCATCTCGCGCCTCGACTACTGCAATTCCCTTCTCATTGGCTTACCTTTACACAGGCTATCCCCCCTTCAATCCATTATGAATGCTGCCGCCAGACTCATCCACCTCACCAATCGCTCAGTGTCCGCTGCTCCTCTCTGTCAAGCCCTCCACTGGCTTCCGCTCACCCAACAAATTAAATTCAAAATACTTACAACATCTTACAAAGCAATCCACAGCCTAGCCCCCTTAGCTACATCACCAGCCTCATCTCAAAATACCAACCTAATCGCTCTCTTCGTTCCTCTCAAAACCTCCTGCTCTCTAGCTCACTCATCACCTCCTCCCATGCTCGCCTCCAGGACTTTTCCAGAGCCTCTCCAATCCTATGGAACTCCTTACCCTTATCTGTCCGATTATCCCCCACTCTATTAGCTTTTAGGCGATCTCTGAAAACCCTCCTTTTCAGAGAAGCCTATCCTACCACCCCCTAACAAATGTACCTCCTTTTTCTCCATCAACCCATCCCCCACGGTTATTGCCTTTTGTTTCACTTGACCCTCCCTTCTAGATTGTAAGCTCTAACGAGCAGGGCCCTCTAGTTCCTCCTGTTTTGAACTGTATTGTAACTGTATTGTCTTCCTTCACATTGTAAAGCGCTGCGCAAACTGTTGGCGCTATATAAATCCTGTATAATAATAATAATAATAATAACTCCAAGAAAAGGAAAAATGATCCTCCCTTGCAGTAGGGCTGCCCTTGCACTGCAGGGGTTAAATGCTTGATTTGGTCTAGATTACCAGAAAAAGACCTTTTACTTACCCGATCCTGTAGGCTCCCACCAGGCTGTCCTTGCAGCCTCTCATCCCCTACACTTTGAAGGTTACAGGTCCACTGACGTCATCAAGTACAGTGCAGGGCCTGTAGCCTTGCTTTGGACATGAGGAAGTTGAGGGACAGTCCATTGCTGACTCCTAGGGGAGAGGAAAAGAGTGCCAGGTGCAAGGGAAGTGGGCAGGGACGTCTTTAATGCGGGGAAAATGGGGCAGCTGGCTAGGGCCCTGTCACTGTTTTGGGGCCCAAAGCAACTGCCCCTAAAACGTGCGCTGCCCGCAAATCAGGAGCCCCATCAGCGCTGCAAGTGACAGTCCATCCACTGTGCACTCGGTGGGGATCAGATAAACCGTTTTTTCTGGCACCCTAAGGCCGGCTATAGATGGTTCTAATCTCGGCCGATTTAGCAGGAACCGGCAGAGATTCGAACCATGTATGGCTAGGCTGAATGTACCAAATTGATTGATGCGATACCCCCCCCCCCCCCACCGGGAGAATACAATGTCTCAGTAGGAGGGAATCCCCTGAAAACATGTCAGTGTTGATGGGGGAATCGTGCAAATTTCTTTCCTGAAACCGGTAGTTACAAGAATTTCGCAGTCTATGGCCTGCCTAAGTGTTTCCTGGAGATAGGCTTTATAGGGAACAAAGCTCAGCCACCCCCTGTCCCTGGCCTGTTATTGAATTGTAAATGCCGAGAATTGGCACAGTGTTAGAGCGGAATTCCGCCCAAAAGGCTTTTTTCTGCTTTAAGGACTCGTCCCCCGCTCCTCTTGCACTATTGGCACTTTTGAGGAGCGGGGGGGGGGGGGAGGGTGTGGGGAGGAAGCAGGTACCCGATCTTAACGGGTACCTGCTCCCACTTCCGTGGCGCTCGGCAACAGAAGTTCACCCCCCCCGCTGCAGTCTTCTAGGACACTGACAGGTCATCCATCCACCATCCACCATGCGCCGTGCGAGTGGCTGTCACAGCCGGGTGCCCATAGTGAAGATGCCAGTGCTGCCGAGGGAGGAAGGACAGCGGATGAAGACGGCTGGGGTGAGTGCACCGCTGGATAGTGGGATAGGTGGTTAGCCATTTTTTAAAAGTCAGCAGTTAAACTTTTTGTAGCTGCTGCCTTTATTTTTTTGACAGGTGGCTGAAACTCTTTAGGTGACCACTCTGTCACTTTACTCTCTCCTGCTATCAGAATGTTCCATGCCAGATAATGTGCACTACACCACAACTGATTGGCTGCTAGCACTGCCAGCACCCAAACCTGCCAGGTGGAAAGCAATGGAGTTGGGAATTACACCAGGGAGATCACACTGTCATAGTATCCAAGGTAGACCAGAATCCAAGTGTTGACGTGACACTGCAGGCTCCATTTATAACTAAAACCTCTCAATTGGATGGGTTTGCCCTTTATTGTTATGCTGATATTCAAGCGGAACTAAACCCTACTATTTCAGCCAAGGAAGGTGCCATCTTGGCCTCTGTTGATCTTCACCTGACATGATGCTACACATGTGATCAGTTATGACACCAGATATTTGATGGTTTGACAGTTTGGTTGAGAGCACAAGCAACAGTGACAGTTAGCAATCCTGGGAATGTAACGTTTTTTTTTTTTTTAAACTGGTAAATTGATGGGTTTAGTTCCGCTTTAATATACTATATGCTACTCGTGTGAATGTCAACGAATCCAGCCTTGCTGAAGGCCAGCCATAGACCACGCAAATTTCTTTCCTGCAGCTACGGAATCTCTCCTGCCGAGCCACTGGGGGGCAGGGGAAGCTGTCCCCGCTGGGAGAATACAGTGATTAATGCTAGCAGCTATCACTGCCGCTAGCAATAATGGTATGTCATGATTAGGGTATTCCTAAGGCTTACTCCCTGTTAGCCCCAACCATATACTTAAACTAAACAAAATACCAGTGACGCCAGTTTGGAGAAAAATTGGCCCGGTGGGCCATTTATTAACAACTAACCAAAATAACCAAAAACACATATTAACATAACCATAAATATTCCAGTACCATAAATAAGTTGTTGGTCTTGGGAGGCACAGATTCCAATTAACCTGGTATCAGCGTAATCCGTTAAACGGTCCCCAGCCGCGCAACACCAGCTCAGGGACAACCCACTTGACCACTGATACCTCCTACACTTCCGGTTAATATCCACTCTTAACCGGGATACCAGAGGGCTCCATACCTAGATGGGTCACCCTAAACACTTTTATACCAACACTGTTTTATACCGCCTCCAAAGACCCCCAACCGCCAACATCAATTATCTGAACAAAACAAACCCCGACAACCTCAAAGCGGCCCCTAAAATTCCCCCCCGCAAACAACCCTCAACAAACAGGGCGGGAGGGTGGGGATCCTTTCTTCTTGCTGCCTACAGGGAATGTGCTGGAAGACCGTAAGTCCCCCCCACTTACCCTACTGTAGACCCCACCTATGAACTGCCCTGACCAATCCCTGACCTGACCTACATGGCCTAATGTCCTTAACCCCTGACTGCCCGTGGCCCAGTAAACCCCTTCATGAGGCCCTTCGCTTATTTTTTTTTTTTTTTTTACTTCGGGCCTTGCTTGATTAGGGTATTCCTAAGGCTTACTCCCTGTTAGCCCCAACCATATACTTAAACTAAACAAAATACCAGTGACGCCAGTTTGGAGAAAAATTGGCCCGGTGGGCCATTTATTAACAACTAACCAAAATAACCAAAAACACATATTAACATAACCATAAATATTCCAGTACCATAAATAAGTTGTTGGTCTTGGGAGGCACAGATTCCAATTAACCTGGTATCAGCGTAATCCGTTAAACGGTCCCCAGCCGCGCAACACCAGCTCAGGGACAACCCACTTGACCACTGATACCTCCTACACTTCCGGTTAATATCCACTCTTAACCGGGATACCAGAGGGCTCCATACCTAGATGGGTCACCCTAAACACTTTTATACCAACACTGTTTTATACCGCCTCCAAAGACCCCCAACCGCCACCGCTCGCAGGCGTGACATCTTACAACTGCGAGCCCCTCCACAAACGCAAGGCACGCTGGACACCCTCCTGAATGCCGAGTGACCACAAATCCGTGCCCACAGCATTAAGGTGAACCCCATCCCCCCGCAGATACCGCCAGGTATCCACCTCCAACTCCCGATGCCTGACCACCAACCCCCCGTTCCTAACTACAAAACGGCTAACCGCCGCATTAACCTTGATGCGGGCCTTGTTCAATTTGGCGACCGACCTGGCAAAACGCCAAGCCGTGCGGCCAACAATCTCCGACCAGATCACCACCGTGTCAGGAAATGCCAATCGCAAACGAAGAAAATCGTATTTTATGTCCCGGATAAGGTGGCGCATGGACCTGACCCCCAAATCATTGCCCCCCGCATGCAACACCAAAATCCCAGGGGCTCTGTCCAACTGTACAAAACGGTTAATCTCCGGCAGGACCCTGCACCAAAGCAACCCCGGGACGCCAATCCACCGGACGGTGGCCTCCTCTTTTGTAAAACCCAACTGCCTCCCGTCATGCCTCACCTCAGCCCTCCTGGCCCCCCAATACACATACGAGTGTCCTAAGATCCACACGAGGCATGCAGCTCCCCCTGTAAAGAAAAGAAACAGCACCACGGCAATGAAACAGCAAAACAACCAGCCACCCCCCAAACCACACAAGTACCTAAACCAAATGAGGACGAACATACAAACGAAAACGAGAAGATTCCCACCTGCCTATCAGCCTCAACGTCGCTTCATCCACACCCCACCTGGCCGCCTCCGTAGCCGCCCCGATGCGGAAGGAGTGAGAAGCGTAACTACCGGCATCACGACCCAGCTCGGACAAGCACCTCCGAAACACAGCCACAAATTGGAACCTCGACAGAGCCGAACCATCCCTGTGCATCAAAAAGGAACCCGCCACCGACGGACGCACCCGCCTGAACTCCTCCACCACCGCAACCGGGCAAAGAGAGGAACCCCCCACCCGATACAGGCGCACATACACACCCCTGCCATCCTGGTCCGTCTTGGAACGTCTCAGAAAAATCACCACAGCCGAGGCAGAACAACTCACCTCCCCGTCCTGCAGTCCGCCATGCACATTCCTAGAAGGGCTAACCAATTCCCCAATGCGAAATGCCCCGTAAAAAGCCAAAACAAAAGCCGCTGTAAACAAAAGCGACTCATATACCGAGGAGCAGGTGCTCCCCAACCTGCCCACCAACTCCCCCAGCAGGTGAAAGGAGACCGGCCTACGCCCATCCGGGCGCCTCACACCCCTCCTGTACCCCTTCAACGCCTGCCGTACCGCAAAATCCTTTGTAAAATCTTCCAACCCAGACATTTTGAACAAGAACGCCAAGCCAGCCAACTTCCGAGTGATGGCCGCCGCCGACACCCCTTGTTCAAAATTCAAGCAAACGAAATACAATAAAAGAGAACGAGAGCCCATACTCACCCCCTCCACTCCTGTCCGAGTCAACAAGGCCCGCCACTCCCCCCATACCTTTGAATACGCCGCCCAAGTGCCGGCGCTCAAGGACCGTCTGATCAAGTCGGTGGCGATCCCAAAGCAATCGTCCAGAGCTCCGATGGACAAGGCTCCCCCCGTTGCTCCGCAGCCGGCGCCAACTCCCGAAACCTGTCCATCTGAAAACGAGACAAAGAATCCGCCACCGAGTTGGTAACACCTGGGACATGCACGGCGTACAAGTAAACATTTAACTGCAAGCAACGCAAGACAAGATGGCGCAACAGCCGAATCACCGGCGGGGAAGCACCCGACAAGCTGTTAATGACCTGCACCACCCCCATGTTATCGCAGTGCAAACGCACCTTTTTGTCACAGAAGACCTCCCCCCACAACTCCACCGCGACCACCACGGGGAACAGTTCCAACAGAACCAAGTTCCGCAAGAAACCTTCCTCCCGCCAAGTCGCCGGCCAGCGCTCGGCGCTCCAACGGCCCCCCAAGTAGGCACCATACCCAGCGGATCCCGCAGCATCCGTGAACAAATCAATGTCCCAATTACTGACCGGACCCCGCAGCCAAAGCGAACGACCGTTGTAGGCTGACAGAAAAACGTGCCAGACCCGTAAGTCGTCAACCAGGTCCGCCGATAGCGTGACAAAATGATGCGGAGAGCGGATCCCCGCCGTAGCGGCCGACAAACGACGACTGAAGACCCGACCCATAGGCATGATCCGACATGCAAACGCCAACTTGCCGAGAAGCGACTGCAACCGCCGAAGTTGCACTTTCCGTTTCCCCACCAACAGGCAGATCTCCGCTTTTATGTCCCGCAACTTGTCATCCGGCAAGCGACATTCCATTGCCAACGAGTCAATGACAATGCCCAAAAAACTGATCGTGGTCTTTGGACCTTCCGTTTTATCAGCCGCCAAAGGAATACCGAAACGCTCCGCCACATGTTGCATGGAAGCCAACAAGACACCACACAAGGGAGAAGACGGGGGGCCAATAAACAGAAAATCATCCAGGTAATGGATAACCGAATTGACCCCCGACACTTCCCGTACCACCCACTCCACGAATGAACTGAAGGTCTCAAAAAACGCACAAGAGATAGAGCAGCCCATGGGCAAGCAGCGATCGACATAAAAGGCATCCAACCACCTGCAACCCAACAACCGAAAGCTGCTCGGATGCACCGGCAACAAACGAAACGCAGCCTCAACATCCGTTTTGGCCAGCAACGCACCCCGCCCATAACGGCGAACCCAACAAATGGCAGCGTCAAAAGACGTGTACGACACCGCACAAGCACCCGGATCAATCCCAGCATTGACCGAACCCCCTTTCGGAAAGGACAGATGGTGGATCATCCGAAACTTGTTCGGCTCCTTCTTCGGCACCAAACCCAACGGGGAAACCACCAAATCAGCCAAGGGCGGCACAGCAAAAGGACCCGCCATGCGGCCCAAGGCCACCTCCTTCGCCAACTTATCGGACACCACCCCGGGGTTCAGCCGAGTCGAACGCAAATTATCCGCCAAAGGGGGAACACCATCAAGAGAACAAGGGATGCGGAAACCGACCGAAAAACCCTCCTCCAGCAAGCGGGCCGCCGCCCGGTCCGGATACCTACTTAGGAAAGGCCGCATCCTTTCCACCATCACCGGCGTCGTCCCTCTTGTGCTGAGCGTCCCCGGTACGGGGCTTACCCTGCTTAAAACAACGGGAGAAGGGGTGAGCGCCCCCACAACCGGAGCACTCATGCTTGAACTTGCAGGCAGTGCCAAAGCGGCACGTCCCTACGTTATACTGCCAACAGAAACCCCGGCGTTTCGCGGCCGGCTGTCCTGGGGAAGAGGGACCGCCGACCCCGCTCGGAAAGGAAGACGGCACCGCCCGTGCAGAAGTCATGAGGCGCATCCACAAACTAATGTCCTTATGATCCCACCTTAACGACGGGCGGACCGCCTTCCGTTGACGGAACTGCTCGTCATACCGGAGCCACGCCACCCCCCCATACACCCTGTGGGCCTCCCCGATCGCATCCAGATAGCAAAACAAAGCGGAGCAATGCTCCGGATGCTTCTCGCCCACCACACTCGCAAAAATAGCAAACGCCTGCAGCCAATTGCTAAACGTGCGCGGAATTAAACGAAAACGCCGCCGTTCCTCATCTTCCTTCTTCGACTCCTCCGGCTTCACCCTATCCAGGTTAAACTTCTCCAACGGAAGCAACGTGAATATCTCGACGTACTCATCCTTCCAGATCTTCTCCCGTACCTCCGCCTTGAGGTGCGCCCCCAAGGGGCCCTCAAAACAGACGTACACCTCACACTTCGCGGAATCCGCCAAGCGAATCGCATCATCCTTACCTGACGCCTTGGGCTCCGCAACCTTGTCCACCGCCGGCACCGCAGGAGGCGATTCCACCGGCGCCACCACCCTGTCCCCCGAAGCCGCCGGGGCCGACCCAGCCCCCGCAGGTCCCGTGCCAGACGCCGCCGCGACCGGAGCCCCCACCGAGCCCCACGCCGCCACCGGCGCCGAACGCCCCACACTCCCATCAAAACGCTGGACCAAGGACCGCAGGCCCGCCAGCAAGTCCCCCAGGCCCCCCGCCGCAACCGGCGCAGCAGGCCCCGGGACCCTCCCCTCCGCGACCTGCGGAGAGCCCATCCCCCCAGGAGCCCCCCCCACCACCGCGGGCCCCCCCGGTTCTGCTCCACCCCCAACGCCCCCACCAACGCAGACAAAGCAGACCGGACAGACAAAGGGTGCAAAGATAAAGGCTCACCTGACTGGGACCCCGCGGCCGCGGGTCCCGCAGCCACAGCACTTCCCTCCTCGGAACTGGACAGCTCGCCCTCCGACCGGACCTCCGGATCTTCCTCTACCACGACCGACCTGGAAACAGCAAGCGCAGGGGGGGCACTCCGCTCCACCTCCCCCCCCGCGCCGATGACCGGAACTGACGTCTCCCGCCGACTTCCGCTGACGTTTTCTGCCGGGACCAGCATCCGCATCCACTTCCGGGGCCACCGCCGCACCGGACGTGCGCGGTGTAGCAGTGCCGGCCGCTCCACCCGACTGGCCAGGGCGACTGCTGGTTCCTCTCCCCCGCCGAGCCGACCCGGGCGGCCGGTCATCACCACCACGGGCAGCCGCTGCACTTCCTGCATCCGGACGAGCGGGCGGGGCCGGAGGCCCTGTACGAGAATGGCCCCGCCCACTGGAGCTCCGCCGACGCCGAGGATTCCTCCCAGAGGCCCCGCCGCCCACAGCAAGCGAACGCTGGGACGGCGGCCCTGGAGGGTCCCCACCGGGGCTCCCATCGTGGCGCTGAGCTCCAGGGGAGAAATCCGGGCTGTAGCGCTCCGGCGGCCGTGACCGCCGAGCGCGGGAATGCCGCTCCCCCACCTCCGCAATGTCCTCCTCCATGGCCGCCTCCAGGTGACGTTCCAGCCACCGGGTCCCACGAGACGCCGCCGCCTCCCGCAGCCGGGAGATAAAAGCCTCCAAGTCCCCCATCAAAGCCGGTAACCGCAGCAAGCCAGGGAGAAAAACCAGGGGATCCGATCCTTTCTTCTTGCTGCCTACAGGGAATGTGCTGGAAGACCGTAAGTCCCCCCCACTTACCCTACTGTAGACCCCACCTATGAACTGCCCTGACCAATCCCTGACCTGACCTACATGGCCTAATGTCCTTAACCCCTGACTGCCCGTGGCCCAGTAAACCCCTTCATGAGGCCCTTCGCTTATTTTTTTTTTTTTTTTACTTCGGGCCTTGCTAATCCGGCAGGCTGGTTGTACACAAGTTGACCGGTTGATCAACTTTGGTACATTCGGCCTGCCCATACGTGGTTCGTATCAGCAGGAACCGGCCAGGATTCAAACCATCTATGGCCAGAAAATTTAATCAAGAATATGCAGCTTAACAAATATTCCCAGGGACCAGCTGGTCAGTTAATGAAACCATCTCTTGTCAACTTGTAATTTGTCCGAGTTGAAGTATTGATGGGGATAACCATTAACCTCCCTGTTTAACCAGTTGCTAATAATAGAGAGTGGCAGATGTATTGAATGTGCTCACTCAGGGAGGTTACAAGGTAACGCTGACCTGGCAGACTTCCAGATGACTTACTAAGGTTAAAACTTTGACACAATTAGGAGCGGCGTCAGGGCTAGCTTTTGGGAAAGGGGATTTAAATGGGAACTGCAGACTAAGTACAATGCATTAGCATCAGCTCAAAGACCAATGCAATAATAAAGGTTTCAACCTGGGTTATCCTTTGATGAGTAATCCATAAATGCCCATTAGACGCCATCATCTTTCTAGGACTTTAAAGCAACCAGGCAACACCCAGTAAATAAAGCAGCTTAATGCTCATCTTTCTGACTGATTGAGGTTGATTTACTAAAACTGGAGACTGCAAAATTTGGTGCAGTTCTGCATAGTAACCAATCTGCTTCCAGTTTCCTTTTTTTTTTTTTCCCCGTAAAAGCGATACCAAGGTCTCTTTTTTTTAAATAACAAACCTACTTGCTCTGTACAGTGGTTTTGCACAAAGCAGCCCAGATGCTCCTCTTCTCGGGTCCCTCGCCGTTGTTCTGTCATATATTGCATCCTGTCGGATAATGCTTCCGATGATCTGCACATGCGCAGTATGTAACGTCGCTCCAGCTAATCTTTTGATCAGCTGGCGTGATGTCAACACTGCGCATGCGCAGATCGTTGGAGGCATTATCCGACGATCTGCAAAGAGCAGAGGGAGAATCAAACTGTTAGATTCTGCCTCGCTCTCTCTTCGCATGCACGGGACTTGAGCATCAGGATCCGCCCTGCAGAACTGCCAAATCTGCCCAACAGCAATAGTATTCTGCCTGAGACTCCTCCCATGATGTCACGCAAGTCTCGCGCATGCGCAGAGAGAGCGAGGCAGAATCTGACAATTAAATTCTCCCTTCACGTTTTGAAGATCGTCAGATAATGCCTCCGAACATCTGTGCATGCATAGATCGTTGGAGGCATTATCCGATGGGATGCATTATTCGGCATTACACCAGCTCTCTTAGCCCCTCTCTCTTGCCGAGTGCCCCCACAGCAAGCAGCTTGCTGTAGCTACCTGTGTCCATTCAGACAGAGCCGTGATTCGGGCCTGCCCCCCGCTCTCTCTCTCTCTCTCTCTCCTGATTTGCTCGTTGACTTTGACAGCAGTGGGAGCCAATGGTGCCACTGCTGTGTCTCAGCCAATCAGGAGGGAGAGTCCCAGATGGCCGAGGCACTCATGCAACATCGCTGGATCGAGATGGGGCTCAGGTAATTATTATTGGGGTTTCTGCACACTGAAGGTTTCTTATCTTAATGTATAGGATGCATTAGGATGAAAAGCCTTCTGCCTTTAGAATCAGTTTACCTGAACAAGCAAAGTTAGAAGCTGATTGGTTACCATGCACATATGCACTAGATTTTGCACTCTCCAGATTTAGTAAATCAACCTCATTGGGTTTCCAGTCTTTGTTCTCTTGCAGAGTTCATGCATCACTGCTATCCAACACTTTTTTAGTTGTGTCTCCACTGAACACTGCGGTTCCTCCAACCAATCCTAAAGCTGACCATGTTAGGATTCTTTTTGTCCAACAACATGGATGGAGACATCTGCAGTGCTGGCTGTTGTATTCTGAGTGCAAACACCTGTGGCTGCCAGGAACATCCAAACAGTGATTGCTTATGGCTGGATGCTGGCACTGTTCGGCTGGGAATTTTCCACCCATGAAACAAAATTAGACCCATGTATGGCAAGCTTAACTTCAACGTCATGTCCTGTAATGACATAGTCAGTGGTGGGATTCAGCCGGTTCGCACCGGTTCCACAGAACCAGTTACTAAACATTTGGAAGTTCGCCGAACCGCCTTACTGTGACCATCTGTATCATCCGCTCTGGCTCTCTCTGCCTCTGTCCCTGCCTGTGGCTGCGGTGGCGCTCTCTCTCTGCTGGGAGGCGGCCGGAGCCCACACACTGCACTGGTTGCTAGGCTAGAGCCGCTTAGCGTCTAGCAACCAGTGACGTCACCCCCTTTCTCCTCCAGGCCGACGCGCCGCCGCCTCCCAGTCCCCGCCTATTACAATTTGGCTCCAGCAAAAGGTGGACCCAGGGCGCAGAGCAGTGCGCCCGAGCCCACCCATTGTGTGACAATAGCGAATGAAAATTCGCTATGGTCACACGGATCCTCCTCCTGGCCAATCGGAAAGCGGGTCCAAGACCCGCTTCCTGATTGGCCGAAAGGCAAACCCCATGCCATTGGCCGAGGAGGAGGCAGGAGGACTGAGGACTCGAGGAGACGCGGGGACTGAAGAGAAGCCGCCACTACAGGGAAGTGCACTGGTCTCGGGGGGAGGGGCTTGGCACGCTGTTCACTCTGCATTGAAAGGGGGCACGCTGTTCACTCTGCATTGAAAGGGGGCACGCTGTTCACTGTGCATTAAAAGGGGGCACGCTGGTCACTGTGCATTGAAAGGGGGCACGCTGGTCACTGTGCATTGAAAGGGGGCACGCTGGTCACTGTGCATTGAAAGTCGTAACTGGTTACTAAAAATTTTGAATCCCACCACTGCATAGAGTATATTGTTGTACACCATCCTGGAATCATCCATGTAGCTAAAAGGGTGGTCTTAACTTCTGTCTGGTCACAGTGTACAACATGGATGAAGTATGGCGCCAGCACTCCGAGAAGCTTATTTCAAAGTGCAAAGCTCTTTATTCTGAAATGGTGAAATGGTGTGTTTCTGTGCGGTCATACAAGAATAAAGAGTTTTGCACTTTGAAAGAAGCTATTTTGGTGTGCTAGCGCTATAATTTACCTCTGTAGTGGCATCGTGTATGGCAGGAGAAGCTCAGAGCCCAACAGGGGACACCATGAGGGTTGACTGAGGATTGTGAGCCCTGAAACCATGAATTGTAAAACTGTTGCGCTGACAATTGTGTGCTTATGTGAGTAGCAAATACCTCTTAATTGCAGGGGTGTGGTTTATCTGCTAAATCAATCTGCAAAAATAAAGCCAACACATGATTGATTCTGACTCGGATGGGCCCATATGCATCTCTGGGCTACTGATGTTTCTCTACTGAGAGCACGCTTGTTGCATGCTCTCAGGACAGAGACTGAGCTGTCAAGGACAGCTCTCGATCCCCCACTAGGGATCAGAAGCTGGGGGGACCAGCTGCTGATCATGTGACCACTGTGACAGCCATTTACAGTGATGGCATGATTGCGGATCCTTCCTGCCCATCGGGCGCTCAGAATTTTTTAGCTCAATTCTATTTTATTTATCTTTTTGTATAAAAAAGTAACAAGTAAAGGTTATGTAGCACTGCCCCTGTGAGGACTGCTAGATTTTCACTCTGCGGATCCCCCTGGTTACCAGCACACGGCCATAAGCAAATGCAATTTCTTAATTCTTCTTGGCTCTCACTTCAATAATCAGTCCAGGGGATTTGGTTGTTTTGTTGTTGTATAATGGGGATAGGAGAAGGAAATAGAGGGATACTCCGATTTAACTATTCACAATGTTTGAGGACTCCTATCTTCTCTACTTTGCTTTCAGGTACAGAACAGCCAGGTTGTTGATTCATCCTGCCACTTTGGATGAATAGAAATTAAGTCTCTTATCTTCAGGAGGACTTGTTGAACAATCTTTTATCTTCAGGACACTCTCCCTAGTATCCTCTCTCTCTCTCTCTCTCTCTCTCTCTCTCTCTCTCTCTCTCTCTCTCTGACACCCATCCACTGACTTTCCTATGAGCAGGGGTGGCCCCCTCAGGTCAGGCCCCTTGACACGAGTCCCTGTACTTACGATACTACAGCCACAGGGTCTCCAGTGTCTCTCAGCCAGCTTCCCTGGACCTCTGTGTTCAGCTCCTCTCAGACACCTCTGGCCCTCAGGAAGACCTCCGGCGACCGCATGGCACCTATACAGAGGAGAAGGCAGCCTCCCCCTCCCTCCAGGACTCTGCTCCCCAACGAAAGACCTCGAACACATGCTCCTGGCTTTTATACAGTATCCCAGAATGGACTGAAGTGACCTGCCCTCTGCCAATCATCAGGACTGTATCAAAACCTATGCACCCGTTCGTCAGGTTTCCTCCCACTGTCCAACATGCCTCCCTATTGGACCAGCGTGAAACACTCTCCAGACTGAATGAATTGCATACTGAGCACAATGAGCAGACATCACTAACAGATCCTGCTCTCTGGTAGGCAGAGAACACTATAGATTTACCTGCAGCCCATCTGGTAAGCAGACAGAGCTCAAAACGATACTCTCTCACTAGCACCTACTGTGACAGAACCCACTGTCACTGTGTGTTTTGGAGGGGACTGTGTGCAAGCCTCCTACCGACAGACTATGGGCCAGAAGATACTGGAGACCTGGGGACATTGCCTTTTATTTCATTTTATGTTCCCTTTTATTCATCTTCTGAACAGCTGAAGATGGCATGACTCAGGGCATTGACTTAATGTAATGCTACAGCCCTTCTCCCCCCATCCCCCCCCCTCCTGTTTCTGTGTCTAATTGTGTGGATTCATGACACAGACAATGGTCTGGACTGGAGACATCTCTCCGCAGGGGGTGTGTATTAAGACTGCCTGTTTCAATGTACAAATGTTCCGTTCCCATTGGCTGGTCCTTGTCCCCTTCCCCCCCCTTTTGGCAAGGCTAAGGGGAGTTTCCCTAACTGTGTGTAAAACTGTATGTCTTGGAATTTAATAAACAGTTTAAGCTCTGCATGGTTAACCCTCAACACCTGTGTGGATTGTCTCGTGATTGAGGGGTTACGGGCTGGGTATGGCTTCTCCGCAGGCTGTGGGTGCGTTTGGAGGACAGGAGACACAGGTCCGGCGGATGTGCCCACCTGGGGTACTAAGATCCGTTACACCTACCTAGGTGGGTGCTACAGTTAGAAGGAATACAGAGAGATTCAGGATTAATTCTTCCAACAGTGTTAAAGTGTATACACTGAAGGTACTAAATAAACATGTGGCTTACGATTGAGGAAGACAAAAAGGCACTAGGAGTTTGGCACCTCAGAACATCCAGTGAGTGTGCTCAACAAAAGAAGAGATACTGGGGAAACGGTAGAAAGAGATTAGGTTGACAAAAAAAGCAAAAGCATTTGTTTTTAAAGTAGAACTAAAGTCTTATAGTTAAATGCCTTGTGATGTTTGTGTTTGTGATGTTTGTATCACTTCCAATAAAAAATTTTTTTTTATACTTTGTCTTATGCTGGCCATACACTAGCCGAAATATCTGGCATACTCCTATTCGAAAAATGAAAAATCGGCCGTGAGAGCAGACGATCGTGCCATCATATAATGACCAAATTTCGAACAATAAATCGTTCGATGGACATAAATGAATCTGTTTTTCATTCAGTTTGTCACATATGCCTAGTGCAAACAGGTCGCCACATTAACCTATCAATTTATCGTTCGTTTATCGTTCGGCCGGCGGATTTTCAAAACTGTTCCTTCGATTTTTCGGCTCTGAAATGTTAACGATTTTCTATTTGTGCCCATTAACTAGACGAAAAACGAACAATCTGACTAGATGACAGATTTTCAAACGATTTTTCGGTTAGTGTATGGCCAGCATTAGGGTCGAATTTCTAAAGAATTTTCTTTCGAAAATCTTATCTAAGAATTTTCGTTCTAATTTCGCACCATTACTGGGCTGCAGTAACGGCCAATTTTCGTGCGGTGATCGAATTTGAGAGATCGGGCATGTTGGAAATTTTTTGAAAAACGAACGATTTTCTAATCAATGATGGGAGAATCATGCGAGAAATAAATTGAAAAAGAAATGTGCATGGAAAGAAAATTCACGGAAAGAAAAGAAGATTCCCAGCCACGAAAATTCTTTTCTGTAGCAATATGAGTTGAAATCAGTGTTAATTTTGTCGACTAAAACCGACTAAAACGTTTTAGTCGACTAACACAATTCAGATGACTAAAATACGACTAAAACTAAAATGGCATTTTAGTCAAAAGACTATAACTAAAACTAAAATCGAAATTTGCTGCCAAACATTAACACTGGTGCATGCTCAAAGCATAAATAATAACATATTAGATTTTTCACTCCAGGACCAGCAGTAGTATATAATGAGTTTGGAAATTGTAGAGAAATGCTTAAATAATACATTACAAATTACAATTGAACTACACCCATTTGATTATAGATGACTAAAATGAGTTTTAGTCGACTAAAATGTAGGGCGTTTTAGTCGACTAAAATATACTGGAGTTTTAGTCGACTAAATACGACTAAAACTAAAACACTTGCAGAAGACTAAAATGGGACTAAAACTAAAATGCCATTTAAGTCCTAAGACTAAGACTAAAACTAATTTGAAATTTGCTGCCAAAATTAACACTGGTTGAAATTGAAGGCTTGGTTGGTTGAATTTCGAAAATCAATGGTGGCACCATTAAATCACAAAAAACGCACAAACTTTCTGATTTTCGAAAGAGCATTCTTTCGCAATTTGACCCATGTATGGCCAGCCTTAGTCTTTAAAACCTATCGCCATTCACCCAGTAACCACTATTTCCTGTTTTGCACCTCCGGGCTCAGGTGTATTTTTCTCACACTTTTTTGCGCATGAGTGACCACTGCAACTTTCATAGTAAGTTCCGGTTCACACATATGCAATGTCAGACGTTGCATGTGATTCGCAGCGCACTGCTCTGCAAATCACATGCGATGTCTGTGCATTGCGAATTCAGCCATACAGATTGTATAAAACATAGAAAAGTGCAGCGCAATCAACATATACAGCTTAGAAGATCAATTGTGATAGTGAAGCCCAAAAGTCGCTTGTAAGAGAAAAAGATTGTATGACATGTGAGGTATAAAATCCAGAGATCCACTTCAGGTGATAAGCCTCCACCCTGTGTAAAGCTATTGCGCTCACCTCAAAATCAGACCCCTGTTTTACCAGAAGGCCTAATAACACATGTCGTTACTGTAACACTCTATAAGGTAGGTGCTAGGCAAAGTATAGTGGGCCTTGGCTGCCTAACAGCAGGGCCATGATTTCAGCTGGGCTGTCATGTCTTCCAGGTGTGGCTGTTGAGACTGGGGAGTCTCCCCACTGTGCTCTATGAGAGGGTTCTCATTGGGCAGTGGAGGAAACCCAGCCAATGGTACACTCAGGCCGGTATCTACCCCAGAAAGGCAAATTCTGCGGCAGAGGATTCTGGGATTGGGTATAAGTTTGAGGGAAGCGCATGACGCAACGTCTTTTGCGGGAAGCAGAGTCCCAGGAGGGCGAGTCCGGCTGTCTCTCCTCCTGTCAGAAGGATCGGGTGTCCCAGGTGGCTTGCCTGAGGTGACAGAGAGCTGAGCTAAGCTGCAGAGAGGATCCGGTGTGCCGAGGACCAGTGAAGCTGAGAGGGGTCCAGTTTCAGGAAAGCATTCCCAGTTCATGAGTACTGCAAACTGCCCCTGGGGGTCTGCTTAGAGAGAGGGGACCACTCCGGTGAAGGTCAGAGGGATCCAGGAGCTAGCTAGGCACTGCAGGAGCAAGTGTAAAGGGGTGCCAGTGTTGACCCTGAAGTGTAGAGGGGGTGCCTAGTGAGAGGACCCTGAAGTGTAGAGGGGGTGCCTAGTGAGAGGACCCTGAAGTGTAGAGGGGGTGCCTAGTGAGAGGACCCTGAAGGCAAAGGGGGCGCCAGCGGTTGGGCCCTGAAGTGTTGAGAGTTGCAGAAGCAGTTACAGAAGCTACCTCAGTCTGGTAGGACTGGAGGGAGCATCTGTTCGGGACTTTTTATCTAACCAGAGTGTAAGAAGTCAAGTTCAAGTACAGTTTTAACAAGTCAGTGTTTTTCAAGCGCCAGCAAGCGTTGGTCGGCATCCAGCCGGCGTCAAGACAGCGCTGAAAGGCATTTTTCCACAAAGTGTCAGTGTTGGGGTAGTTACTCAAAAATTGTAATTAGTTACTAGTTACTTCTGTAAATTGTAATGAGATTACTTTATTAGTTACTTCATTTGAAAAGTAACTTCACTACTTATTACTTTACTCTCCTCTTTCTTAATTGACCGTGTAGAAGAAGATACATGGCACTCTTTCTGCATAGAGTTTATTGTATAAACACAGGCTTTGGGAAACATGAGAACAAAACCTGAAAAAACAGAATAAAACATAAAGTGCAACAAAAAGTCATAAACTTCATCCCTCTCTATTCTTCGAAATAACGATTGTATCGCATGGCTTGGGTAACGCAGGAAAGCGCCTTCCTATAGCCTAGTAAAGTAGTGTAGTTACCAATATTAGTATTGTAACTAGTTACTTTACTTAGTTACCAAAAAAAGTAATGTAGTTACTGTAATCAGTTACTTTGTAACTAGTTACCCCCAACACTGCAAAGTGTTCCATTTGTACCTAGTTGAGCCAGAGGAGTATCCCACTCATTCCCTTCTCCCATCCCCATTATCAAATAAACAAAACAAACCAAAGATGCCGGATTGGTCCTTGACTCAAATCTCACACTGGGGTATTCAGCTTAAATGGGCTGAAGGTGTCATCGGTAACCATGGCAGACCCACATCAGGCCCAATGCCTGGAAATCCTGCTACATTAGGGTCGATCACAGAGCCACAGGGTCCCAACCAATAGTCTGTAACCCAGAGAGATGCAGCTGACCAGGCACACTTCACCAGTAAAAGCTCCCCACAGATATCGATGTTTTGTGAATGAAAAGTAATAATCTAAGAGCAATCCACTTAATAAATACACAATTTATTAAATTAATCCACTTACAATAAAATCAGTGAGTATCGGCATAGATCTAGATCGGACGGTCGGCGTTGCAGCAGCTGACTGGGACAATAGCAGCGGGTGACGTTAGACAGTTAGCTCCTCCCCCCGTACGCGTTACGTCCAATAGGACTTCATCAGCGGGGTGGAGCCCCAGATTGTATGGCTGAATTTGCATCGCATTTGGACCAAAGTCGCACAGGATCCCTTCTTTTTTTTTTTTTTTGGTCCACACCAGAATTGGATCGCATGGGTGTTCACACCTATGCGATCCGATTCATGTCCGAATTGACAGTCCGCACTGCGATATGAAAACTGATCTTGGTGTCTTGTTAACCCTGTATTCACACCCCCAGCGATTCGCAAATGGCAGTGTGAACTGCCTGCGAGTCGAGTGTGATGCAGGGTTCCCGCATCACATGTGTGTGAACCGGCACTTAGTCTGGTTGAAAAAAAGACACCATCTTTTAGCACTTTCACCTAGCAGCAAGAAGGTCGCTGGTTCGAATCCCAACCAGGACACTACCTGCCTGGAGTTTGCATGTTCTCCCTGTGCCTGCGTGGGTTTCCTCCGGGTCCTCCGGTTTCCTCCCACACTCCAAAGACATGCTGGTAGGTTAATTGGATCCTGTATAAAAAAAATTTACCCTGTGTATGTATGTGAGTTAGGGACCTTAGATTGTAAGCTCCTTGAGGGCAGGGACTGATGTGAATGTACAATGTATATGTACAGCGTTGTGTAAATTGACAGCGCTATATAAGAACCTGAAATAATAATAATAATAATAATAATAATAATAATAATAATAATCTAGTCCATGGGTGTCCAACCTTTTGGCTTCTCTGGGCCACATTGAGTGTAGAGAAATTTTCTCGGGCCGCATATAAAATATATACTATAGTTAAGGTATATAAGTAAAAAATTCCCGCCCCCCCCACCCCCCCGTACTAATTTAACACAACTAAAGGATGATCCCCCTGAGGCAGCCTCTGCCTACAGTTAGTTGGAAGCTGCTGTGGCCATGCCCCCGACTCGACTTCCTTCCTCCCCAGCAAAAAAATTAATAAATTGCCAGGGGGCAGTGGGCCGCATTGCCTGCGGTTCCGGGCCGCAGGTTGGACATGCCTGATCTAGTCCATCTAGTTAAACCATTAGAAAAAACAAACCGATACCCAGAGTTGATCCAGAGGAAGGCAAAGAAAAAAAATATTACTCAGTAAAGCATGGTCCAATCTCGAGCGGGGGGAAAAAATGATTTCCTGATCCCTCATGAGGCAATTGGATATTCCCTGGATTAACAATCTCTTTTGTTATTACCTATAATTGTTAGTTGAGTTATCAATATGTCACAAATGATCAACTTCCTTTAAGTGGGGGACGGCCACACGCTAATCCAAATTTGTCTGGCCCCTGGTGAACTAGCTGAGTTTTGATCAGTATAAGACAGGGCATATGTTATGCAATTTTCTTTTCTTCAAGCACATGTTGAAGCAAAGAAAATTGCTTGATTCTGACTGTGTTGATGTGGGGAACCCTTGCCGCAGCGCTGTTATGCCAGAGGGTGGCGCAGGGAGCCTTCCCCCACTGGCAGAATACAATGATCACTGCTGGTAGTGGTTGGGCGGAAAAAAAAAAAAACCCACAGGCTAGTTGCACTGAATTTGATTGATGGATCAACTTTAGTACAAGCTGCCTGCCCATAGTCAGATCGAAATTCGAACCAGCCGAATTTAGATCCATCTATGGCTGGCTTAAGCTAAGGCCAGCCTAATGCCTCGTACACACGTTCAGATAATCGTACGAAAATAAACGCTTTAGACTTGATCGCACAATAATCTGATCGTTAGTACACAGATTTCGACAGCCGATCACGACAAAACAACAAAATCCGAAGGGAAAAACACGAAAACTTCTGTCGTACGATAGCCTAGCGAACGACAATCGATTAAAGTGGAGTTTCGGCCGCAAAATCGTTACAAAAGATTTTGTGCCATCCGCTTCCTTATTGTTACCTGAAAAAGAATTGGATAGTCCCAATTTTTTTTTTTTTTTTTTTTTTTACTTACCTTTTTTTACTTACCTTGTTTCAGAAGAAAATATACTCACCTTTCCTTCCACTTCCTCCCTCTGCGGCCGCGGCCCGCGCCGTCACTTCCTGTCCTGCAATGCGTCCTGAGAGCTCTTACTCATCACTCCCAGGAGGCAATGGGCAGTGACGTAGGCGGCCGGCCGCTCCTCTCATCGCGTTATTTGCAAACAGGAAATAACGCGATGATAGGCTTCCCTATGGAAACCCTTACTATGCCGATCACATAGTACTGGGCATGCGCGAGATTTCGCGCTGCATTCATCTGCCCCCTCCAGCAAGAACCAGGAAGCAGGGCATACATTTGCATACTGCGGCTTTGGGTGACCAGAAAAAAGATGGCGGCGCTCAGCAAACGTTTTATAAAGTAAGATTTTATGATTGCCAATCAATTA
The DNA here is from genome assembly GCF_965119305.1 of Pelophylax lessonae. Taxonomy (NCBI): domain Eukaryota; kingdom Metazoa; phylum Chordata; class Amphibia; order Anura; family Ranidae; genus Pelophylax; species Pelophylax lessonae. The sequence goes on along the minus strand of NC_138772.1, from coordinate 515,258,946 downwards.
TTAATCTGTGTAAAACCGGATTAGCGGATGTAGGAAGGGCGGTGGATCACGGTTTGGGAAGTATTTTTTTAAAAAAAAAACTATTCTGTGGCCGGAACTTCGCTTTAATCGGTACAGTATGCGTCCGCTACAAATCGATCGACAAAGATCAGAAACACTAAAATAGCATGGAAAAAGCCTGGCTGACATTGTTTTTGTTTTGCACCATCTGATACGTAGCTACGCAACCAGGAAGCTTTTCCGGAATCGTACGAAAAAAATCCTACGTTTTTATATGCATTGTTGAATTCGATATTTGTATCATGCAACAAAATGCTAACGATAAGTCGTCCGATTATCTGAACGTGTGTACGAGGCATAAAGCTGGATACACACTGTACAATTTTTTATTTCGATTTTTTTTTTTTTTTTTTTTTTTTTTTCCTTTAGATTTACCAAAACCATATAATATGAGGTCAAACCTAAACACTTTCAATTTGTATGCAATCAGGCAGGCCCTTGCACTACATAGTTGAAGGTAAATCTAAAGGAAATCTAACAACAGAAGTTGTATAGTGTGTATCCAGCTTAAGTTTGTTTCCTCTTTATGATCTCTGTTTACCCACCCTGATGGGGTTTCTGACTACCCTCCAGCTGCTCTTATCTCAAAACTGATTACGGAAAACCAATGTGAAGTGCAAACACGGCTGCACACATGCCATGTGACTTCTCTAATGTTTATTCCTGTGTGCAGATTACTCAGAAAATAAATGTCCATACAAGGCACCGCACAGAGTGAGTTTGATGTGTTACCGCAACATATACTGGAAGTGTGAAGGGGACTTTTAAGTGTTACTAAACCCACAACAGTAAAATCAGTGTGTATATGCAGTAAAACATGCTTGTTATACTCACTGTGAAACCTAAGGGGTTAATCCTCTGCCCTGTGTAAAAAGTCTGTTTGATCCTGTATGCACAGATCCTCCCCTTCTTGCATTGTCTCCAAAACATGTTACTGGAGTCAGGCTGCACATGCTCTGTTTGGTGTAAATTTCTAGAGTTTTTTTTTTTTCCCAGAGAGGGTGCATGTGATCAGCACAGGGCCAATCAGCACTGTCCAGACAGAGGGTCAGGGGTCCTGTATCCTGATAGGACAGCCAGTGTAGTATGAAAACACAAGCGCCATACTAAGTGCAGCACAAGAAGCTTTAATATAAATCTGTAGAATATTACTCACAAAATCAATCCATAAAACAGGCATTGGGAAAGCGCTGCAAGATGTCCCTGTCAGCGGAGCGGTATCAGAATGGCCTCAGCGGCTGTGACTCAGGAGGATGCGGCCACTTCCTAGAGCCGTGGGACGCTCGAGCGGCTGGTCCTGACGTCACTTCCTAGTGCGGGGGGGTTTTCCTAGGCCTCACATTTATGGAGCATGCGCTCCTTCAGGCCCAAGGCCTGTTTTTACAGATTGATTTTGTGAGTGTTATTACAGATTTATATTAAAGCTTCATGTGCTGCACTTAGCATGGCGCTTGTGTTTTCTTCCCAGCTATCTACAAGTCTCTTCTTGCTTAAGGGCCGTACACACTTGACGAAAATCGGACGAAATATCCTCCTATTTTTCTCTCTCATGCTCAGCGGTCATTACAGTTTTTAGTTGACAGTACATAAATGTTCACAAAATTTCTCGTCCGATTTTTCTTTTTTTTTTGGCACATTTGTACCTAGACTTCCGGGTTGTCAGCAACTGAAGATCATGCGCGGTCTTTCGTATCCCATTTTTCACGGACGTACTGCATACACATTAAACGAAAATCGGTTGTCTGGGGACGGACGAAAAATTTTTTGGTGTTTGTCCCTCCGTTTTTTTTCATTAAAAATGTTGGCATCGGCTGCTGAAAGTTGTGTACACACTAGGCGAAAATCGTACGATTTCACATCAGGCGGGAATTTTCGGCAGATTTCTACTTGTGTGTACCCCACTTTACACACTGAGCTGCCATCTTTAACCACTTCTGGACCAGAAGGATTTGCCCCCTTAATGACCAGGGCAATCAGGCCATATTTTGCGATTCGGCACTGTGTTACTTTAATGGACAATTGCGCAGTGGTGCGATGCTGTACCCGAATAAATTTATGTACTTTTTTTCCCCACAAACAGAGCTTTCTTTTGGTGGTATTTGATCACCTGTGCGATTTTTTTTTTTTTTTTGCGCTATATACAAAAAAAGAGCGATAGTTCTGAAAAATAAATATATATATTTCTCACTTTCTGATATATAAAATTCCCCAAAAAAATGTAAAAATCAAAACATTTTTTTTTTGAGGACTGCGACATTGCGGCGGACAGATCGGACCCCTAACTGACATTTTTGACACTTTTGGGGGGACCAGTGACATTACTACAGTAATCAGTGCTAAAAATATGCACTGTTACTGTAATAATGACACTGGCAAAGAAGGGGTTAACACAGTAAGTGATCAAGGGGTTAAATGTGTACCTAGGGACATGTTTCTAACTGTGGGGGGGCTTTGCTGGTGAAATGATGTCAGAGACCTGTGATCCTATATAGAAGGATCACAGGGGCTCTGTGATCATTCCAGAGAGAAGAACGGTCAGCTGTGTTTACAACAGCTGACCATCCTCTCTCAGCGAGGAGCAAACACGGGTGTCAGGCGGCAATCGGATGCCTGACACCGCATACGCAATGACGTCCCAAAAATATCGGCACATCACAGCATACGCAATGACGTCACGAAAATATCGGCACACCACAGCATACGCAATGACGTCACGAAAATATTGGCAATATCGGTAAATCCAAAGGTCGATTCCGATATATCGGGGAAAGTGCATATCATCCCTCGATATATTGGTGTTGTCGATAATCGGTCGATCTCTAGTTTGAATGTGATTGCGTAATGCTGAACTCAGCTACAGCCCCAGTTATAAGAGGGTGCGCACACTTATGCAACCACATTATTCGTTTTCTATCCCCCCCCCAAAAGATTTCAGGTTGTTTTTCAAATGAGTTGTAAAGTTTTTATAGGTCACATTAAAGGGGAAGTAAACCCTCCTCTGACACTTGTACCTATAGGTAAGTCTATGATAAGGCTTACCTATAGGTACTGTAAATATCTCCTAAACATGTACCATTTAGGAGATATTTACCTTACATGCAGCCAGTGACATCACTGGCGCATGCGCTCTGAAGGAACGGCCACTGGTGCCGTTCCTTCAGAGCCCCGTGCCGTGACCGTCGGCTCCCGCGCGTGTGTGCGGGAGTGACGTCACCGCGGCTCCGGCCAATCAGATGGTCGGATGCCACGATCCTGGAAGACGGGCGACTGGACATGTCGCCTGTCATACAGGTAAGCGGACTGCATGGCGGGGGCTCGTTCTAAGGGAAGTATTTCATAATGAGCTAGTATGCGATGCATACTAGCTCATTATGTGTTTCTCTTGCAGGTTGCAAAAAAAAAAAAAAACATTTTTTGGGGGTTTACAACCTCTTTAAGGTGGAAAAAGTTCTGAAATATTTTATCTTTGACTCTTTCTTTTTTTTTTTTAACATCACAGAAACCTGACATTTTAACAGGGGTGTGTAGACTTTTTATATCCACTGTAGCTGACAATGAATGATCTATGAACCCAGGCTTGAGGCTCCCCGGGTCTCGTGTTCTTATGACCTCAGAGTACCTGTTATCAGTGCATAACAATCAGCGCTACTTTACAGATAACGAGTTCACTTCTGCTATAAATGTGAACAGATTTTGTATGCAGTAAACAAAATATCTCATTCATTATGGATGAGCTACTTGGCTGGTGTAGATTATTTCTGTAAAGCTCATCCCCAGAGATCAAATTATTTCTCTACATTAGAGAGAAGGATTTGTGGAAATTTTTGTGTTTTTCGAAACAAGTCCTCTTTATTTCAGATGAATAAAAGTAATGTAAATTGCTAAAGTACGATTATGCTTCTTTCCCTAAAGCCCAACTCCCACTGACTAAAAATGTTTTCTTTGTAGTGGGGTTGTGCCTGCACTGCAAGGGGTAATTGATCAGGGTTTCTCAACCAGGGTTCCTCCTGAGGTTGCCCGGCGTTCCTTGAGCAATGGCCAGTTGGGTAAGTTCCCAATGACCCCATTGTTCCTTTTAGCCATCTGTAAGGAGGTAATTCTTCCCAATGATGACAAGAGTAAGGAGCATTCTTCTCACTGACAGTCACACTAATGTGTCATGGGTTGTAGATTTTTTATTTTTAGCAGGGGTTCCCAGAGACCAGAAATGTATTTCAATTGTTCCTCTGTGTTGAAAAGGTTGAAAAAGGCTGGTCTAGGGGGACAAAAAAAGGAGATTTACTTACCCGATCCTCCACTCACTCCTAGACCGGTCCCCACCACTTCTTTACCCCTATTTTCCAGATGTCACCAAAACCAGAACAGGATCCACTAACCTGCACTGACCGTGGGGTCCCTGAAGCACAGTCTGCGGTCAGGCCCTAGGTGAGCGCTGCCTGTTCGAGGAGTGGAGCAGTGGCCTTAAAGTGGTTGTAAAGACTAAATGTTTTTTACCTTAAAGTGATTGTAAAGTCTCGTTTTTTTTTTTTTTCTTTGCTTACAAATAACAAACATGTTATACTTCCCTCCTCTGTGTAGTTGGTTTTGCACAGAGCAGCCCAGATCCTCCTCCTCTTCTTGGGTCCCCCTTCAGTGCTCCAGGCTCCTCCCTCCCGATGAGTGCCCCCACAGCAAGCAGCTTGCTATGGGGGCACCTGAGCCGCGCCACAGCTCCGTGTGTCCATTCAGACATGGAGCCGCGACCTGGCCCGCCCCCTCTCTCCTCATTGGCTCACTTAATTTGATTAACAGCAGTGAGAGCTAATGGGGCCACGCTGCCTTCTCAGCGAATGAGGAGGGAGAGTCTTAGGCAGCCAAGACACTCCCGCAACATCACTGGATGGAGAGGAGTCTCAGGTAAGTATGAGGGGGGCTGTTGCACACAGAAGGCTTTTTATCTTAATGCATACTCCTCCTTCAGTACTCCTCCTTCACTTAATCGAAGTGACCCCTGCACCTTTTAAAACCTTTGCAGATAAATCACAAATACGCCGGCTCATAAGTGATCCCATGGTGAATCTGCAGCTGGGATCCCTTTTATATTAAAGCGGACCGCCCGCCGTGTAAAAAAAATACCGGGGTTATGACAGCTATCCGGTATTTAACGTCAAAGTAGCGACATAAATACACGGTCGGCGGTCCGGAAGTGGTAACTTAATGTATCTTTCCCACTCTGATATTTACCTTATTTTGCTTTACTAATTCTCTTAACTATACGGATATTGAATACTATCGATCTTGAATACTATCACATTGATCATTTTTATAATTTACTTCATTTATTTTATTTTACTTCACTTGTTTTTGCTCCCATATGCATTCAATACAGGGTCGGTTGTACATGAATGTGGTTGATCTATCAATCATGTGGTGTGCACATTCATTGGGTCTTGATTTATATGACTGTCTATTGATGGCTTTTGTCAGGATATACCACCTTTATTATTTATTATGGATCTTATATATGGATTCTACAATATGGTTTTTTCTTTTTTGCATATATTATGAGTCATCTTCATTATACTGTACCCAATGCTACCTTTCTTCTTTGTGTATAGTATTGGGTTTGTTTCTTGTCTGCATACATGTACTAGACCAGGGGTGTCAAACTCAATTTAATCGCAGGCCGCATCAGCATCATTATTGCCCTCAAAAGGGCCGGTTGTATCTGTAAGACTAGATGTCCCGAGCATCCCCTACTCTTGCATAAGACGTCAAGAGCCTCCCCACCATCAGAAATTGAGTCCCCCACTCTCCCTTACATCACTGTGCGCCCCCCTATCTTGTGCTGCTGCTGGGAAGAAACTGTAGGCATTTCTGAAAAACAAAAAGTACTGGGTCTGGAGGAGGACCAGAAGAGGGCTGGAGCTCTCCTGCAGCTGCAGGAGAGGTGCAAGGGCCACATGAAATGGCCTTGGGGGCCGGATTCGGCAGGCGGGCCTTGTGTTTGACACCTGTGTACTAGACAATGGTTTAATGATCAATATACATACATTTGTTTTGCTTTATTTTATTATCCATATGTGATTTCCAGCACGGTATTGTGTGGACCATGTATGCAGATTTGTGTGCGATTGGTTGTTCTTATCTTGTGGTGTGCAGGCATATACGATATGTGACATATGCATTTTTTTGTATGTTTTGTCTTCATATTTTCTAACATCCACATAGCACTCAAGATTTTAGACCTATTCTATATCTAAGTGTCCTTCAGATTTATTTTTTATTTTTTGTATATGTATGAAACAGTGGCGGCTGGTGCTCCACCAGTCGGGGGGGGCGGGGGTTGGCGGCAGACGGACCTGCCCCCCCATATCACTCCAGCCTGCACCACCACATCTCCCCCGCCCCGCCAGTTTACTTACCTTGTTCCTCCAGAATGACAGGCGATGGCGGCTTCCCCTTCAGGCTCCTTCATGTCCCTCCTTCTCGGCGGCCATCTTCTCCCCCCTTCTTGGCCAATAGCATGCCTTCTCCTTTTGGCTAATCGGGAAACAGGTCTCAGGACCAGCTTCCTGAATGGCCGGGAGGAGAATCAGTGTGGCAATAGCGAATATTCATTCGCTATTGTCACACAACTGGTTGGGCTCAGGGCGCAGTGCTCTGCGCCCCGAGCCCACCCTTTTTTGAAGCCTAGTAGAACTTCTGGCTCTAATCAGGCACTTAAAAAAAAAAGAAAAAAAAACCCAGACGCATAGATAGCCCTGCTCCCCCAATGGATGGGCTGCCACTGGTATGAAGCCAGTGTTTTTCTATAGCAGCTCAATTAGGCACCGAGTATTTTCAGCTGTATCTTTTCTATTTTAAGGCTCCATCAGGCTCCATTCACACCTTAGCGTATAGTTTTTAGGCGTTTTTTCTGTTTTTTTTTTTTTTTTTTCAGGCATTTTTTGCAGGTGTTTGGAGGCAGGCATTGACATCTAACAAAAACACTTGTAATCTGCCAAAAAGCTTGTGTACTTTTTTGAGCTTCAGACGTTTTGCCTCAGGGGCCATTGAAATGAATGGGATTTTACTTGTTGGGTGTTTTGAGACTTCAGAGATGAGTGTTTTATGAGCTGAAATACGCTCAGGTGTGAACAGGGCCTAAGAGTTATCCTCACAGCTGCAACATAGTGTCACGTACCTGAAAGGAGACAGATGAGACAGAGGGTGCCGAGGGACACGAGTGCCTGTGGGTGTTGATTGCAGAACCAGCAGCAGGGAATGCGACTCTGAGGAGGGTGTGGAACCAGAGAAGCAGGAACAGCAGTTATGTTCGGAGGACTGGTTCAGACTAAAGGGACACTCCGCTTATGCTGATGGTTCTGGATTGGCAGCTTGTCAGGATTCCGGAGGCTGGAACATACAGAAGTGTATGGGGCTGGTGCAGCAGACAGCCAGACAAGCACTCGAGTAGCACTGAAAGCCAGGATCCAAGGCAGGAATAGCCGGGGTCATCAATAGGCGGGCAGCAAGGTACCAAGTCATGTGCAAAGTCAGGAACGGAGCTGGGTCAAAGGTTAACAGAAAGGCAGAAGCGGAATCCAAAGTCAGGTCCAGAACACGCCAGGTCAGCAATGGGGAAAGCATACATACAGGAATAATCAGGACACAGGGTACAGCTGAAGATCAGTCAGCAAAGGAAATGGGAATGAGCTCCCTTTAAATAGCCCGTCTGGCGCCAAGAGCAATTGTGTTTGTGCGCATGCGCATTCACAAATTCTCACGTGCATGCCTGCGCCTGTTAGCCATCCTCCTGGAAATACCCTGCGCATGTCCATATCTATGCGCCAGACTTCTCACAGTTATTCCCTGACACATGGGTTATGATTAAGCAAAGTTTTTTCGTGAAACGCGTCAACCCTGCTGTCTGTCTGCCTGTATCATGATTGTATCATGCATGTTTTGATACTTTCTATGGATTTTATGGCATAAAGTCTTCTCTTCTACATTAGATCTCACACTCAGACCACGGACTGGACCAGCACCCAGTCATCAGAGGGAGGATCACTTCATCTGGAGCGGTGTTGCCTCTCATTCATGGCACCATCTGTAGCCTCAGGGTTTTTGGGTGTCTAAAATAAGGGAGGCTTTTACGGGTAAATGTCATGCATAAAATATATTACATGCACATCTTACGAGAAGGTTGGTAAAATGCAAGGTCCGCCAACAGGGTCTCTCTAGGGCCTTTTTGCTAAACACACCTTTTTATGTCCCAGGTTTATGGGGGAGTATGGGATACAAATACCAAGAGCCCCTAAAACTGATGCATTAGCTGGAAAAGAATGATCATATTACCCTGCCTGTGCTTTGCCCATCTGCCCTGATAGTAGATGTCAGCCAATAAGAGTTCATTAATGCCACTATTCCATCTATCATACTAATGGGTCCAATTTTCTCATGGCAGAGAGCCAGGCCTTTGAGAGAATTACTGTCTGTTCCTTTGCTGCTTGTTCTCTTTGCATTATTTGGATGCCGGGTTAATGAATGAATCGGGTAATTTGTAGTGCTGTATAAGCAGGGCTTATGAAGTGTTTTTTCACTTTAGGCTACAATTTAAGACCTTGCTCGCCAGACTTGTGGCTGACTCCCCAAATTCATAGGGTACAAAAAAGTGTTTCATAAACCGCAATTAGCCTGCGCTCAGAAGGTTGTATTTTAAAATATTTAAATCCAATCACTAACATTAAATATAAAGTTTAATGTTAATATTTTAAAATTACTTTTTTCATTAAGAGGTTTTTTTATTTTTTCCAGACATTTACAAATTGGAATAGCATGAGATGAAAAAAGTACTATTCCTGGTAATAACATAGCCCTCAACTAGACTTTTTTGTACAGAGAGGAGCTAACAGATAATGAAGAATATCAGGCCGCAAGGCCATGATCTACAGATTGAGCCGAATACTAAATTAGGTGGACGTTTGGAAGAGCAATGGGGGGTGGGCAATCTGCTGCTCATAATGGGGCCATGAACCTAACAGTCCTAGTTCCAGTAGGGGAAAAATCAAAACCTGGCAGGAAAAAGTGATCAGTCCCAGGTAGCCACAGTATTTGGGAATCTCATCTTGAAGGGTGGCCTCTCTTTTTTTTTTTCGGGAATCGTAGCTTGGGTAATCCTATTTTTAGTCTTGGTAAGACTCAATTTCGGTGTCTTCCAGGCTTTTGCAACTATTTGTTTGGCCGCTGTGGTTATCTGCAAGACTATTTTTGATTGCCCTCGTAGTAACTTATGATGAACAATGAAATGTGAACACAGTTCATAAAACAAGTAATGATACAAATAAAAAGTGAAAAAACAATTAAAAGACCATATGTGACAGATTCCAAACAGCGTGATATCTTCAATATCAAAATCTTCTTTCGTTACCTCTTGTGCCCAAAAGTGTGAATGCAAACTCACCAGAAGTGTTTGACCCCTTTTTACAAGTAGGTCAAAATGCCCTGTTTGCCCCCCCCCCCCCTTAGGCTGATATCTCCTAATCTTTAGCTCCAGTTCGTTTCTGCAAATGATTGCCCATCACAAGTGAAGTGACCCAGTAGGAGACCTATTAAAGTGTGTAGTATTTTATTAAAAATTGGCTTAAAAAAACAAAGAGATTATTGCTCTCACATGGTAAGGTGCCTAGATACTGGCACCAGCATGTACAGCATGTCTGGGAATGGGTAATGGCTTCTCCAAGCCTTCCCAAGGCCAGCATGCGCTCCAAGCCCCCTCCCGGTTCAAAGCCATCGGTCTGGTTCGTTTGTGACCTTCTCAAATGAACGAATGATGGGAACTACAAGTGGCCAGTCTAACACATTATGCGGGCACTGTTATCACCATTCGGAAAACCGCCCTTGAGAAATGCCATGTGGCCATTGCTAGAATGCATGCAGTCAGGGAGTGGCTGTATAGAGGCTGCATCCCCGTCATCACACAGATTCAAGTCTACCATGGAAGTAAATGCCAATGGAACGTTTTGGTAAATGTTTTGTAAAGCTTGCCAAATGTAAAATTAACCTGTAATGGACATTTTGTCATGCCCCAAACGCTACCAAAAAACAAAAAAAGCGAACTAAATTTTTCTGATTAGGATTCTTGTTACTCCTAAGTATATTTAGGGTGTAACATGAAACATGGTCACAGTCTACAGCCCCCACACCCTCAAACTGCCCTCTCCCTAATTTCAGAATCTAGGTTCTTCTCTCCGCTGGCTCCTGCCATATATAAATTTGGTGTGGCTGCACCAGGACAACCACGTTGTTAATTTACAGAAATGTATGAATGGAAAAACCATCATGGCAGAGAAACTCAATAAAACGTAGGTGCGGTACCTTACCACACATATAGTCCATGGATACTTCATCCAGCTCCATAACTGAAGGTCAACACCTTGGTACAGATCTGAGCTGGAGGAATAGTCTGCAGTCATTGCACTCATGGTCAGGGTGGATTTGATTTAAATGAAGCCGATTTTAAATCTTAGTTTTTCAAGAGCAACTGTCATCTTTGTCCCGCATCGTCTCCTCCTCTGACCTGTTGTTGACTTACCGACAGTCCCATTCACTTTAATAAGACGGCTGGTGATGCGGCAGTGACGCAACAACGCGATGGACATGGCGGCATCAGATGAGTGGATGCCTGCTAACAGGCGCTGCCATGATGAATATGAAATGACAGGTGCTCTTTAAATGTAAGGACTCGTTCTTGCTGGTAGTTCATGTGAAATTGTGTGAACACTTTAATGCAGTGCATGTTATCTCAGCTTGCAGAGCTTAGATTCATTGAATGAGTATACCAAAAATGTAAACATGGCAGAATATACAGCCTCATGCTACCTAACGAAGCTACAATGAGGAAGACTGAGGCCGAAACGCGTTAGCATCAGTGGACATTGTATATGCTGTTGTGCATCAATAAAGGATATTTTAGGAAGAAGCACTGAGTTGCCGGCTTTTTGTTGGATTTACCTATGGTGGACTGGTTGGCCTGAGCACCGACACTCTGTCTTCACATAATTTATATGGCAGTAGAGCTTGGGTGAGTTGTGTGTGTGTGTGTGTGTGTGTGTGTGTATGTATATATATGTGTATATATATATATATATGTATATATAATACATAATTAAGCTCCATTTCATGCTGAATAAACTAAATTATTAATGTATCTTAAATAGAAAACTATATTTAGATATATTTTTACTCCAAAAGCATTTTATTCAAATAAATTTGAAAAAAAATTCTGTATTAAATAAAAAAAAAAATCAATTTTTATCCACCCTGCTCATGGTCCACTGTTTCTGGTTGGAATGTTTACCAAGCTCCAATGCAGAAAAAAAATGCAATGTAGGTGTCTTTTTGCAAAAAAAAAAAATCTGATGAGCAAGTCTGGGCATGCTCAGTGAAGAAAGAACACAAAGAAAGCAAACCAACACATGACATCACTTCTGAAGTAGAATTTTGTTGGGCGAGAAAATTTGTGTGCAGTCTAGGCACATTCCAACCAACAAAACACCACTCTGGACAAAAGACGGACGATCGGTCGGCCGATAATCGTTGGGTGTGTACTAGGCTTAAGTAGATTCTTTACACTGCTAATCAGGGCACTGTTTATCAGGCTGCACCAATCTGCACTGATAAGCTGCACTGATGGGGAGGCACTAATAGGCTGCACCAAACTGCACTGATGGGGAGGCACTGATAGGCTGATAGGCTGCACCGATCTACACTGATGGGCACTGATAAGCTGCACTGATGGGGAGGCACTGATAGGCTGCACCAATCTGCACTGATGTGGCTGAACTATCAGTGCCTCCCCGTGCAGCTTATCAGTGCCCATCAGTGCAGCTTATCAGTGCCTCCCCATCAATGCAGATCGGTGCAGCTTATCAGTGCCTCTCCATCAGCGCAGATCAGTGCAGCCTATCAGTGCCTCTCCATCAGTGCAGCCTATCAGTGCCTCCCCATCAGTGCAGCTTATCAGTGCAGATCGGTGCAGCCTATCAGTGCCTCCCCATCAGTGCAGCTTATCAGTGCAGATTGGTGCAGCCTATCAGTGTCTCCCCATCAGTGCAGCTTATCAGTGCAGATCGGTGCAGCCTATCAGTGCCTCCCCATCAGTGCAGCTTATCAGTGCAGATTGGTGCAGCCTATCAGTGTCTCCCCATCAGTGCAGCTTATCAGTGCAGATCGGTGCAGCCTATCAGTGCCTCCCCATCAGTGCAGCTTATCAGTGCAGATCGGTGCAGCCTCATCAGTGACTTACCAACACATATCAGATAAGAAGAAAAATTACTTATTTGCAAAATTTTGTAACGGAAACTAAAAATTTTTTTTTTTTTCAAAATTTTTTGTCTTTTTTTTTTTAATTTGTTTAGCAAAAAAGAAAAACCCAGTGGTGACTAAATGCCACCAAAGGAATGCTCTATCTGTCTCAAAAAAAATGATCGAAAATGTCATTTGGATACAATGTTGCATGACCCTGCAAATGTCATTCAAAGTGCATCAAGGCTAAAATCTGAAAATTGGCCTGGGCAGGAAGGGGGGGAAAGTACCCAGTATTGAAGTGGTTAAGGAGTACTTTTAAACCCGCTGAACAGATATAACAAAACTTTTAGTAGTATATTTAACAGACCAAAGCGGACAGAAGAAGAGAAGATCATTGTTGGGGAGGGTTTACATACGCTGCCAAAGCACAAAACTGTGTTGCATAACTTGGAAGACATAAAAAAAAAGATTTTGGCAACCGGAACAGAAGTCTTTCTCGCAGAGTATTTCTCTTCCTTGTGTTTCATCAACTTAATTCTCAATTCCAGTTTGGGGGAAGAAAACAATGGATCCCCTGTGGTAATTATAAACAAGATAAAAGTAGATAAATGTACTGCTTTAATAAAAGGAATATATAGCCTAAAACAATCCTACGTTTTAATAGTAGACCAAACTTTGGACTGAATGACATGTTCAGCTTGTGTTGCCCCTTTGCTGTAATGGATAACACACATTTTCCCATGACAGATAGAATGTTTCCTGTTTAATGGCACGCCAGTGACTATGTTAACACATCCAGTAGTTCACAGGACCTCGGCCTCCGCTCCATCATATAATAAACACTGTGATCTCTCTCCTTGGTCCGCTTGCATTGATAAACCTCTGGAGGTCTTTATTTTGTCATTGGGAATGCTTATTTTGCTTTTTGAGGTTTTTGGACACGGTACAGACTTCTCCTTTTATTTGGCCAACATAACGCAGACTGCGGTGCAGTAAATCCAGCCTGGGGAAGGAAAATGAACAAAGTTTTTTGTTTAGAACTCCGGGTATAAATGGATTTAAAGCGGAGATCCGGGCACAAAATCGACCTAATCGATTTTGTGCCCATCCGCTTGCTTTGCTTCTATTCCAAAAGAAGATAAGTGCTATATAGCACCCCCTTTTTTCCTGCGCTCGGAACCTGGTCCTCAGGCTGCCTCAATCCCGGAACTCGTGCTAATATTAGGCATCCATGATGGCTAGGCTTTGCTGCCCCTTACGACCAGGGCGGTCAACCAAACACTGAAAAAACAAAGCAAAGAAAAGGGTGCACCAGCCTAGCGCATTATCCTCAGCGAGTTTATTTAGATAAAAATTAAAATCAGCTACTCACAAACAATCGTGAGATACTTAAACTACGGACTTGACCATGGCCTCCAGGCTCTGAGGAAGAGGCACGGCCTCGAAACGCGTCAGCCCTCTGCTCCCAGTAAAGGACGTTGATCTTCTGGCAAGAGGCAGATTTATGGAATTGATGTGCCTGAATTTCACGATTGTTTGTGAGTAGCTGATTTTAATTTTTATCTAAATAAACTCGCTGAGGATAATGCGCTAGGCTGGTGCGCCCTTTTCTTTGCTTTGTTTTTTCAGTGCTTGCTTTGCTTCACCTGAAAAGGAATTGGATAGTTAGGATTATTTATTATTTTTACTTTCCTCGTAATTGTAGAAAGAAATACTCACCTTTTTTCACTTCCTCCCTCTGTGGCCGCGGCCCGCGCCGTCACTTCCGGTTTGCAATTATTCCTGGGAGCTGAACGTCATCGCTCCCAGGAATCAATGCGACGGCACCGGCCCCGCTCGTCACTTCCGGTGCGACGCCGCATTCCCTGCTAAACAGCTTCTGGGCATGCCCAGAAGCTGTGTAGGAATGCCGCGCCGCACCGGAAGTGACGAGACGGGCCGGTGCAGGCGAATTCTGGGAGAAGAAGACGCGGAAGAGGACGCAGAAGAGGATCACGCTGGCTTCAGCTGCCCACAACAGAGATGGCAACGCTGTGGAAGAAATTTTATAAGTGAGTATTTCTTCTTGCAGGTAAGTGCGAACCGGGACAGATCAGAGGCTAGCCATTGTGGAATGTACTAGCCCTGATTGTCCCGGGGGTTCGTTCATTGAAAAAATGTTTCTGTGCCCGGAACTCCGCTTTAATAATGCATCAAAGTTCATCATGAATAATTAACACGAGGCATGTTCTATAATCTGATCATGGAAATGGGTTCTTGCTATCATCTTATAGGATTTGTTAACACAACAGTTTAGGTCAATGTGCACATAACACGCAGTGGTGTGCGCTAGGAATGTGCACTGCCATGCAATGAAAAAGGGGGGGGGGGATTTGGGACTTTGAATGAGGCGTGTAATAAAACTGACCATTGACTATACAAAAAAATAGGATATATGGGTGTGCATACCCATCCAAACAAAAAACATGAATTAATACACATGTAAATTGATTTATTTGTATGCACAGGTTGTGACATCATAGAGACAGTAGATATCATACAATGAATCCCAATGATCAGAGCATATAAAAAGGTATACAAATACATGTCCAAATGGAGTATAAAAACAACATAAAACAATGTGTAACAAGATAGTACATAATCCATAGAAATTGCATCATAATTGCTCTACGCGTTTCGTGTGTGTAACACTTCCTCAGGAGCTGGTGCAAATGATTAACTATAAAAAAGGAAATATCATGAAATCACAATGCATATAGCAGTATACATACCCACTGAAGAAAAAGTATTCATTGTATAGGGTTGCTTACAATAAATTGAAGCTGTTGCCTCAAGGGAGGTCCCCCCATATACCATCCGCCCTGGGAGCGATGCATGGAATGCATGGCAGTGCTTGCTTTTTTTTTCTTTTAATGAAGTGTGTTGCAATGCATTACTAGACATGTGCATGACGAAAAAAATTTGTTTCAAAAGTGAACTTTATATATTTTATATAGATACGTTATACACAGTGTGATATATTTCAAGCGTTTATTTTATTTTGAGGATTATGGTTTACAGTTAGTGAAAACCCAAAATTCAGTACATCTCAGAAAATTAGAAAAAAAAAAAGAATTTTAATACATTAAATGTTGGTGTACTGAAAAATATGTCCATGAAAAGTATAGTATGCACTCAATACTTGGTCGGGGCTCCTTTTGCATGAATTACTGCATCAATGCGGTGTGGCATGGAGGCGATCAGCCTGTGGCACTGCTGAGGTGTTATGGAAGCTCAGGTTGCTTTGATAGCGGCCTTCAGTTTGTCTGCATTGTTAGGTCTGGTGTCTCTCATCTTCCTCTGACAATACCCCACAGATTCTCTATGGGATTTAGGTCAGGGGAGTTTGCTGGCCAATCAAGCACAGTCATACCATGATCAATAAACCAGGTATTGGTACATTTGGCAGTGTGGGCAGGTGCCAAGTCCTGCTGGAAAAATATATCAGAATCTCCATAAAGCTGGTCAGCATGGAGTGCTGAAGCATGAAGCATGGAGTGCACTAGACTTTCCTGGTAGAGGGCTGCGTTGACGTTGGACTTGATAAAACACAGTAGACCAACACCAGCAGATGACATGGCTCCCCAAATCATCATTGTTTTTGAGTTTCCTTGCATAAACTTCATGTTTCTAAGCCCCCTACAACATTTCAATGAGAATTAAATTGGGGCTTTGACTGAAACAGTTCATAACCCTATTTTTTTTTCCTTTTTGAGCCATTCCTTAGTGGATTTGCTTGCCTGCTTAGCCGGTTGCCGACCGCCGCACGACTATATACTGCGGCGGTCAGCCCCGGCCAGGCAGAGTGACGTATGGATACGTCACTCGCCTGTCACTGACTTGAGAGCCAATTGCGGGCGGGCGCGCACCCGCCGAGGCGCGCGCCCGCCGCGGCTCGTTCACTGACAAGTCAGTGCGTTTGACCGGCGGACATCGGGTCACACTACGATCGCTCCGGTGAAGGGAGAAAGGCGGAGCGGCTTATGTAAACAAGCCGCCCGTCATTCTCCCTGATGTAAAAATGAAGATATGCTTTTTGCGATTTTTTTTTTTTTTACCAAACATATGTAGCATAAAACAAATTGGCCGAAAATGTTAAAAAATTTTGATTTTTACATTTTTTTTTTTGGGGAATTTCATATAAAAAAATGTGAAAAATATTGTTATTTTTGCAAAATTGACGCTCTTTTTTTGTTTATAGCGCATGATCAAAAAATCGCACAGGTGATCAAATACCACCAAAAGAAAGCTCTGTTTGTGGGAAAAAAAGGACGTCAAATTCATTTAGGTACAGCGTCGCACGACCGCGCAATTGTCCGTTAAAGTCACGCAGTAAAAAATCGCAAAAAAAACCCCTGGTCTTTTAGCAGCCAAATCCTCCGAGGCTTAAGTGGTTAAAGCGGAGTTCCGGCCTCAAATACCTTTTTTTAACTAAAAATACCCCTATAATACTACCGTAATCCATCGCCCTTTACAGAACCGCTATTCTCATACTTATAAGGTGTACAGTATTAGATTTTAGTCAAAATCGTACTTTTAAAAACGTGTCTGGGTGCGGCCATCTTGGATGTGGGCATCTGAAGCCGCAGTGTAATCTGCTGTGTCCTTCTTCCTGATTCCAGGGAGTGTTCTGGGAGTTCTTCCTGATTCCAGCCTCCTGGGAGTGATGACAAACAGCTCCCAGGATGCAATGCAAAGGCGGAAGTGATGTCGGTGGCCACGGCCACAGAGGGGGGAGAAGGAGGAAGTACAATCAAAAATGCCCTGAAAATAAGGTAAGGGACCCCCGAAAAAAATTGAAAATGCCCAATTGTTGATCAGCATAGCGAGCACTCCAGGAATCGCTAAAGTTGCAAAATAGGCCGGAACTCCACTTTAAGATCATTATTGTGTTGAAAGTCTCCTTTCCATTTCAACTTTCAGGTTTTTCACAGATGGCTTCACATTCTCATGAAGATATGATACAGAATAAATAATTGAAAAGCAAGCAAAGAGGGGTACAACTGAGCGTAAACCTGTTTACTAAAAACAAAAGGAAAAATAAAATATTGCACTCACTATATTAAAGACTGGAGAAGGCATGCAACAAAGGTGAAGTGTAGTCCTCTTGGGGCATCTGGAATGTACATAGGTTGGCAGCCAATGACTGGTTCGGTATGCAGAGCTTGGCAGGAAAGCAGCTGGATGGATGAAGAGATTAGCAAGGAAGCTGCTGGTACTCGAGAAGCACCGCTGAGGGAGCTTCTGCCAGCGAACGCTAACCAGAAGCCACCAAAGCTGACATTGAGCTTGCGTTCCACTCTGCAGTTCCATTAATGTTGCTTCTTGCTTACCAGCAGCTTCCTTGCTGATCTCTGCATCCATCCAGCCACTTACCTACCGAGCTCTGCATACCGGACCAGCTGCTTCCTTGCCGATCTCGGCACACTCCCGTTGCCCCAAGGTGACTTCACTTTGCCTTCTCCGGTTTTTGTGCAGTGAGTGCAATCTGTTATTTTTTTCCTTTCTTTTTTTTTAATAAACAAGTTTACACTCAAATGGTTGCACCCTCTTTGGCTTGCTTTTCATATACAGTATGTTCACTAGGTGATCTCAAGACCTGTTTACAGGGGAGCAGCAGCCATCTTCAGCAGGATTTTGCTTTAACAATTTATTGGCTCAACTTCACTTTCTCTGCGAGTGACAGACCGCACCCTAGCTATTACAACTTTCTAGAATGAATAATTGACTTCATGACTATGTTGTTACAAGCTGCCCTGGTCCCTAAAGCAGCCAAACATCTCCAAATTATATTGCTACCACCGGGGCCGGTGCAAGGATTTTTGCCGCCCTAGGCAAAATAAGAATTGACACCCCCCCCCCCCCATATGCTATCCCACCCCCATCCCAAGTTGCTGAAGGGGTGAAAACCAGTGAGGGCTGGTTACTTCATCGGTCGGGTGTGGGGGCGGCAGATGGACCTGGCCACAGACCCCCCCCCCCCGTCACTCCAGAGTCCAATCCACACAATATCCCACCCCTCCCCAAGCGCCAGTTCACTTACCTTGTTCCTCCGGAAGGTTATGTCTTCCCCCTCAGTCTCATTCATGTCCCCTCTCAGCAGCCGTCTCCTCCCTCCTCCTCCGCTAATAGGATACCTTCTCCTTTGGCCAATTGGGAAACAGGTCTCAGGACCTGCTTCCTGATTGGCCATGGAGGAGAATCAGTGTGGCAATAGCAAATATATTAATTCGCTATTGTCACAAAACTGGGTGGGCTCAGGGCGCAGTGCTCTCTGTTTTTTAAGCCTATTAGAGCCTCTAGCTCTAATCACGTGCTTTAAAAAAAAACCCTCATTGGAGTCCATGCATCCGGCACCCTGCATGTAGATTAGGGGGCCGGATGCATGGATGTGAGGGGTGGCGCCCCTGAACCCCTAATGGACGGGCCGGCCGCCACTGGTTAAAGCCCCTTCAGTAACTTACGGTGAGTCACTTACCTCGGGTAAGGCTCTGCCGGCGCCCCCTGCTAAGTTGTGCCCTAGGCGGCTGCCTCGGTTGCCTTACTGGTAGCGCCGGCCCTGGCCACCACTAATGCTACACAGTTGTTATGAGGTTGCTCTCCTGAAATTCTATCTAGCACTTTAAACTTTACTTTAACCGATTGACTCGATCTTTGATTGATCAGTCTTTAGCACATTGTTCCAGAATGACTGGTCTATGCTTCTTGTTGTTCAGCATTGATGTTCATATGCATGTTTAACTGAAAACTGTAATCTTGCTCTGATATTTTTTTTTGTGCAAGGTTTTTTTCTTAACACACCTCTCATGCAGGGTGAATTGGTGCAATGATTGTAACAACATGCAATCTCACCCCAACAAAGATACCCAAACACCCTTCAATAACATTTTGGGGCTCTTGGATAATTATTTTTGCTTTATACTCTATAGTTAGCTCTTGAATTGAGTGTGTTGGGCTTGCCAGTCCTGGACGTGTTAACAGTTGTTTGTTAATCATTTGATGATCTTTTTAAATTCCTTCTCATAAGCACCCACAGCCTTCATTCTAAAGGGCCTTAGAGTCGGTTCACACTATGGCGACACGACTCTGTACTACTTCGGGGGCGACTTGTGAAGTCCAGTGCACCGCGACTTCGGCGTGACTTGCACAGACTTCATATAATGAATGTCTATGCAAGTCGCTCCGAGGTCGCCCCGAAGTAGTACAGGACCCTTTTTCTAAGTTGGAGCGACTTGTGTCGCTCCTATTAGAACGGGTCCTGTAGCAGTCAATGGACCGCGAGGGACCGCGACTTGTCAGGCTGACAAGTCGCCTGAAAAGTCGCGCTGGTGTGAATAGAGTCTTAGAGAAGTCTATTGATCTTCTCAAGATGATACCACATGTCAATAGGAAAGAGAACACTAGACCCTAGCCTACAGTATCTCTGCTGCTGCCGCCATTGCCGGTAAGGGAACCCAGCAGTCAAGTCTTACGGCTTCACGGGTGGGTCCCTACTGTGCATGCGCGAAGCACATTCGGATTGGCTTGGCGGCGGGGGAAGGAGGAGGGGGCCAAACTTCCGAGGGACAGCGCCGCGGTGCCGTCTCCCAGAAGTGGGGAAGGGTACTTGTCAAAAACAGCTACCCGTTGCCCCCTCCCCCCTGAAAGGTGCCAAATGTGGCACCGGAGGGGGGGGGGGGAACAAATGAGCGGAAATTCCACCTATGGGTGGAACTCCGCTTTAAGGTAAAAACCTTTTGGCTTTAGATTCGTTTAAGCTTTGACAAAAAAAAAAAAAATCTAGAAACTGATTGGTTACTATGCACAGCTGCACTAGATTTCGTAAATCTGCCCCTTGTTAGGCTAAAAACTTTTTATTCATAATATATGCAAGCAATATTTGCATCTAATAGTCCATGTGTGTTTCTTAGGCTCCGGCTGCATGAAGACAAGTTAATAAGAGACAGAAGGTACCATCTGAGGACATATCCGAACTGTTTTATGGCCAGAGAAGTGCTTGAATGGCTTATTGACAGGAAAGAAGCCCCTGACAGGCCCACAGCTATACAACTGATGCAAAAAATGATTGAACATGATATTATCCATCATGGTGAGTGAAGGAATGCATTTGCAGTTGGTGTGTAACCTGATTGTTTAACGTTTTAATTTAGAATATTCATACGAGTAATATATAATCATTTTATAATAGTTTTATGTTAATTATTATAATTTCTACTTTAAAGCAAACCTCTTGGTTACCATAGAAGTCAGTATAAATCATTTCCTGACATCAGAATATATAGCAACAGATTTTTTTTTCTTTTATTATTAATTATTTAGTCTCATGGCAATGTTCTCCTAAAAATGATCATCTAAAAAACTCGGAAGGAGATTTTACCATAAAGCTACCCATACATATGGAAATTTCATTAAAGTGTTACCAAACCCACAACCGTAAAATCAGTGTGTATATACAGTAAAGCATGCTTGTTATACTCACTGTGGAATCTAAGGGGTTATTCCTCTGCATTGTGTAAAAGGCTCTTTGATCCTCCCCTTCTACTGTCCCCAATCCATCCCCTGATAGAACAGAGCCTTGGAGGCATTTTGCACATGCTCAGTTTGGGGTGTATTGCTAGAGAGTTGTTTTTTTATTTTTTTGTGGGGGGGGGGGGGGTAAGAGTGATTAGCACAGGGCCAATTAACACTGTCCAGACAGAGTCCGGGGTCATGCAGCCTCATAGGACAGCCAGAGGAGAATGAAGACTCCTCCTACAAGCTTTACCAGGGCTCGGCCAGACTCTGATAGCAGTCACAGGACTTCTATATACTGCTGATGAGAAAAGGTATTTAGCAGTTTATATTTACTAAAATAATTGTATTTCCATGTTCTGTGTACTGTGGGAGACCAGATATAGTGAATGCAGGCTCCTGGGTTTACTAACACAGGCAGTTGTTCAATTCCATATCTTTTAAAAATTGCAAAGGCGGGGCCATATATGATTTATTCTGGCTGTGGCTGCATTACAAAAAACACCAACACACACACAATAAGTGCCTATTCACACTACTGCGACTTGTCAGGCGACTGGTCAGCCTGACAAGTCGCGGTCCATTCTGTGCCACGGGAACCGTTCTAATAGGAGCGACTCAAGTCGCTCCGACTTAGAAAATAGTTCCTGTACTACTTCGGGGCGACATCGGAGCGGCTTGCATTGACATTCATTATATGAAGTCCGTGCAAGTCGCGCCGAAGTCGCGTTGCACGCGACTTCACAGGTCGCCCCCGAAGTCGTGCCGTGGTAGTGTGAACCGGCACTAAGATTTTGTGAATGTTTATTGTTTGCATTTATTGACTGTGTTATCCCCTGCGCTACCTGGTGATACTAATATAAAACTAGAAACATTTAAATTGATATTGCTGATAAATGTTGAAGGTAGAAATGCTGCAACACCCTGGGTTGCTGATATGGGGGTAGAGCTGGCCCTCTTGTACTGGGGCCTGGGCCCTGACCCCATTAGTCCAGTTTTTCCCTGGGGCTCAGGGAGGGAGAGTATTAGAATGGCTTCTAGCAATTATAGTAAAGGTCCTGGGCCCCGCTAGTTCAGCAGGAGGGCCCGGGTCAGAGATAGGGCTTTTTCATTTTTATTTGCTTTTGGTAGCAGGAGAAGTAATATTAAGCAACTCTGCTCCTGACAGTCACTCCTGACACCTGAAGCCTGTATGTTACATACTCCTGAAACCTGCACTCTGTATGTTACATACTTCTGACACCTGCTTTCTGTATATTACACAGTCCTAACACCTGCTGTTATCCCCTGCGCTACCTGGTGATCCTAATATAAAACTAGAAAAATGTTAATTGATATTGCTAATAAATATTGAAAGTAGAAATGCTGCAACACCCTAGGTTGCTGATTGGAGGGTAGAGCTGGCCCTCTTGTACAGGGCCCTGACCTGTTAGTCCAGTAGGGGGGCCCATGAGCAGAGAGGGGAGTTTTTATTTTACCCTTGGGCTCAGGAGAGTATTAGAATTGCTTCCAGCAGTTATAGTAAAGGTCCTGGGCCCCACTAGTTCAGCAGGAGGGCCGGGGTCAGAGATAGGTCTTTTACATTTTTATTTGCTTTTGGGAGCAGGAGAGGTAATATTAAGCAACTCGGCTCCTGACAGTCACTCCTGACACCTGCACTCTGTATGTTACATACTCCTGACCCCTGGTCTCTGTATGTTACATACTCCTGACACCTGCACTCTTTATGTTACATACTCCTGACACCTGCACTCTGTACAATAGATACTGCTAAAACCCTGCATTTGGTATGTAGGCCTAATTTTTAAGCCCCTCCCACTGTTGGCACTATTTTGGCACACCTACAATTCACCACAGCGTGCTTGACATACTGCTTCATTATTGTCCTCTGGATGTTCAAGGGGTCCTGTCAGGTAGGCTGTACAGGGCCCCATGACTTTTAAAGGCGGCCCTGGCAATACCTAATAGTGTTCACAAATACACTTACTAGAAATTGTTAAATATCGGTGGTATTGCGCAACTCATATGTGAATAAATGTGACGTAAGAGGTTTAAGACATCACATGAAATATAAAACCACCGTGAACAAAAAAAAATGTGTTGAGTACAAAGTGCAAAACTAAAGGAAATGAAAACTGCTAAGAGACTGAGCAAATGTTCCAGTGCTGTCCAATAATCCACCCAAGTGCTCTGTTCACCTTGGCGTGTGGACAGTGAACCTCTGTGCTTCCACCAGTCACCTCAGTGCTCACAGAACTCTGACCTCATTCCCATCGGGTAAAAGCCTCAAACCAGGATTCCAGTATAAATCCCGTTATCTATCTATCCTTAGGGACTTCTCCTCTTATATATCCTTAGGGACTTCTCCTCTCCTCTTATATCTCCTCTGCTTTTGGCTAGAGTGTTTGCACTTCCTGGGATATCACTGGCCGCATCGGTCCATATTTTAGAATAAAATAGACCATATGCCCCCCATAGTGTACAATAGTTTTAAAAGCTTATAATTTATTAAAAGACAAATTCATGCTCACATCAAAGACAATTTAGAACCGCATTAAGTGGGGTACAAACTATAAGAAAATCGGGTGTATGATTGTCCAATTTTTCCTCATGGTTTCACAGCAAATCGGAACCGATGAAGGAAAATTAGTCTGAAAATTCTCGTACGATAAAGGCTTTTTTTTTTTTTGTTGTTTTATTGTTACTTCCGGTCCGCCGTCCGCTCCGGCCAATGCATTAACATTGAATTTATTTAACTGCTCCTGGACCACCCTATAGCAGTTTTACTGCTACAGGGCGGCAGGTCTGCGAATTTATACGGGATCCAACACTTCCAGTTAGGGGGTGGTACACACAGCTGAAGCCGATCAGCGGGTGCCAGGTACTCGATGTCTGCCGGCATCCGCTGATCATCAGGCAGAGACCCAGAACTGCGATCTGCCTATGTAAACAAGGGGGGAAAGGTATGGAGTTTGTGTCCTTGCATGACTAGGGTAGTTCAGACCCCACCTGTTTTAACCATATAACCTGGATCAGTACCCAAAACCACCCCCCTTTACCTTTAAATGACAGCACTAACTCAGCATTGGGTTTAAATGGCCAGTTCGGCCTTATATTAAACAAAACCGTAAATAACAGAAAAACATAAAACAGTCAAACCAATCCAGATCAAAGAATGGTTGCCAGATCCTTGACAATACCATCTCCCACAACTTTGGAGTCTTTGGTACCATTAAGTTAAGTTCTGTCCCCAGGTGCCAAAACACTGCCTCGAGGACTATCCTGACAACAGGCCTCTACACTTACACTACCCGGTCGGTCTAGAATGAACCAGACCAACCATAGGAATCCATACCTGAGATGGGTCCCACCATTTTATCGTTTGACATCCATGTTTTGGACCCTTGTCAAGGACCCCAACCGCCAACGTACAACCTCCTTAGCAGAGTGACAGAAAACTGCATTACCAGGGCAGGCGGGAGGGACATTTCTCCTATGATCTCCAGTCTGCAAGTGAAGCCCCTTCACTCCTCCCTTCAAACTACTCTCTCTCCTGCTCCTCCCCATCACCTTGTCTGCTCTGCTATTAAGGTAAGAGTCCTGACTCCTGACCTCTCATATCCCAACAACTAATTTTAATCCATACTGCCTGGTTTTCCTTCCACCCTGTCATGTATGCCCTATGCTTATCATTTCCTTCAAGCTCCAGGCATGTCTAAGCAGGCAATAAAATCCATCACTTCCCCTAGCAAAATCACCTCATACAGTATAGTAAACCACTGGTCAGGCACACAGATAACCTTTTGATCTCCCCTGATGTGTACCCCTTCCCAGACAGTGTCATTAGTACAGTGACGGTGCATATTTTTCGTGTCACTGGTTCCCACAAAGTGTCAAAAGTGTCAGTTAGTGTTAGACTGTCCGCTGCAATATCACAGTCCCGCTATAAGTCGCTGATTGATTTTATTTATTTTTTTTTTTTCGGCCTGAAAGAACAGGGTGATGTGCCCTCATGTGGCACTAGGGGGCGCTGCTGCCAATGGCTGCCTCATCCTTAAAATATATTGGGACAGAGGCATTGCAGACTGCAGAGCATTCTTTTAAAAGCATTTTTGGACTACACTCTTAGTTTAAACAGAAAGGAAGCCCTGGCTGGACGTTAGGTTTAGCACATGGTTCTGCTGTACTCATATGGAACAGCACAGTGTGCTTTTTGGCAAAGCGGAACTTGCACTTTTAAGTGTTTTTAAATTGGTGTTCTATGGTCTTGAGATTGGATTGTGAGCTCTTTGGTTGGACAACATTGACATGACTGTAAGAGAAAGCATTCCCTCTACCCTCTTTGTCAGCTGGGAAAGATATGTTATCCAAACCATAACCATAGAGTAAAGTAGCCGTACTGCTCCAGGTCTGTCCACCTCAATTTGGGTCTTAATTCCACATGAAAAGTTGCAGGTCCAGCTCGCAACTGCAGACTCTTGATAAAAAAAAAAGTGGATGACCGCACTCAGATATACAGAAGATTGTAGGAGTTTATTAAAGATGATCCATCAAAACCGACACAACAGCATCTACAGGACAGGAACAGCGTTGACGCGTTTCACGCTCCAAGCAATGCGTCATTATGACGAAGCACTTGGAGCTCAAAACGCTTTTATGGGTTGTCTTCAATAAACTCCAGCAATCTTCTGCATATCTGAGTGCAGTCAACACATCTTTTCAGAAGAAAAATTGGATATTTGTAGTAGATTTCCCTTCTTACTTAAGACATTTTTGATGTTTGTACAAATGGCTTGCCATGTTTTCTGATTGTACCCTGACCTTTTCTTCGTCATTGCAGCGTGTGATGAATTTAAGGAATTTAAAGATTCCAGACACTTCTACCGCTTTAGAAAAGATGATGGAACCTCCCCGCTGGACCTAGAAATGATGGTTTTCACGCGAGGACAGCGCCTTTCTGAAAAGTATGTAATGTTAAGGACCTTCTCCTGCCCAACATGGCCACCATTTAAAGCCAAACATTGGCCAGAACATATTTTCTTGTTTTGGTTGAGATAGGGAAAGGTTATGACCCCTGTCAGGCTTTTATTGCCATCTGTTAGGAAGACTGAACTTCACTGCTGTCCAGGTGACCACACAGGAAGTGAGGAGCAATGTATCACTCCTTTTACAGATGTGTTTTAGTGACATTTTATTACAGTTCCTTGGCTATTACAAAAGGTATTCTGTAGCTCAAAGGTAATATCCCAATTTTACTGATAACTGCCTGGTCAGCTGCTATCCATCCTGCCACCGGCAGCCATTCATTCTCCATCATTCCTGTTTTAAGTATGTTATAAGGCTCTATACATTGATCTCATAGTGACAGAACAACCCCAACTACTTGCCCTGTGTGTCTGTCTACTTATTTTTTTTCTCTCCTCTCCAATGTTTCTATCTCTTTCTTTTCTGCTGTATCTTTTTCTCACCTTCTCTAAATATTTTCTTTCTTTCTTTCTTTCTTTCTTTCTTTCTTTCTTTCTTTCTTTCTTTCTTTCTTTCTTTCTTTCTTTCTTTCTTTCTTTCTTTCTTTCTTTCTTTCTTTCTTTCTTTCTTTCTTTCTTTCCCAAAAAGGGTCAGAGTCAACGCTAGTAAGGGAAGGAAATTCAAGTCAAAAAGTTTACTTAATTTAGGTGGTATGGAGGTACCCAGGTAGCGCAGCGCGCAGTCTGTCCATTTGAACTTAAAGCTAGATTGAAGAGTGCGCATCGCGAGGGGGGTAGACTGACTCCCATGGCCTTGGACTTGGAGAAGTTTATTTTAAAATTCGAGAGCTTCCCATATAAGTCAAATTCTTCCAACAGATTGGGGAGCGAGATTGTGGGATTGGATAGGGAAAATAACAGATCATCTGCATAGGCCGATATTTTATACTGCCCACCAGTGACCAACACGCCCGCAATGTCTGGGTTCCGACGGACTTTGCATAAAAAAAGGCTCTAGAGACAGAGCAAAGAGGAGGGGCGACAGGGGGCAACCCTGCCGTGTCCCATTGGAGATTGGGAAAGGGTCCAAGAGAAGGCCGTTTTACCCTGACTTGAGCGGTGGGAATTGTATAGATCACTGAGATCCAATTCAGCATGTGGTCCTTCAGGCCAATTTGTGTTAGCACTGCAAACCTAAAGTTCCAGTTGACGCGATCAAACGCCTTCACGGCATCTGTGCTGAGGAAGCATTCACAGTGTGAAGGAGGTTCAGGACTTTGGACGTGTTGTCCTTGGCCTCTCTAGAGGGTATGAAGCCCACTCCAGGTGGATCAGTGGTTGAACATGCTGGGAGAGGCGGTGGCTAATATTTTTGTGAATAGTTTGAGATCCAGATTGAGTAGGGAAATGGGACAGTAGTTGTTCCAAATATGGGCCTAGGATCAGGAACAGGGAGGCGTAATACTGATGTGTAAAGCATTCCGGGCCGGGGTCTTACCCGGTTTCATAGATTTAAGGGCAACTAACTCTTTCTTTCTTTCTTTCTTTCTTTCTTTTTTTCTTTCTCTCTCTCGCTCTTTCTTTCTTTCTTTCTCTTTCTTTCTTTCTTTCTTTCTTTCTTTCTTTCTTTCTTTCTTTCTTTCTTTCTTTCTTTCTTTCTTTCTTTCTTTCTTTCTTTCTTTCTTTCTTTCTTTCTCTCTTTCTTTCTTTCTCTCTTTCTCTCTTTCTCTCTTTCTTTCTTTCTCTCTTTCTTTCTTTCTCTCTTTCTTTCTTTCTCTCTTTCTCTCTTTCTTTCTTTCTTTCTTTCTTTCTTTCTCTCTTTCTTTCTTTCTTTCTCTCTTTCTTTCTTTCTCTCTCTCTCTCTCTCTCTCTCTCTTTCTCTCTCTTTCTCTTTCTCCTTCTCTTTCTCTTTCTTTCTTTCTCTTTCTCCTTCTCTTTCTCTTTCGTTCTTTCTCTTTCTTCTTTCTTCTCTTTCTTTTTCTCTTTCTCTTTCTTTCTTTCTTTTGCTCACTTGCTCTTTCTCACTCTTTCCAAAATCCCTTTTTTTTCTCCTTTATCTCTTTCACTTACCCTCTTCTTTGCCCAGAGCTTTACTGCTCCTGCATACCATAGTCTCCATCCTTTTCTATGGAAGGCCATCTAGGTTTTGGCCTATTGGTGGATAGCCTTTCCATATGAGTAATGTAGGTTGCAGCAACACTGGCAGCACTGTAAAAACTGAAGAGACACTTCTAAGGAAACCTATGTCCAGCTTATTGTTGTTCACGGTATTTCAACGTCTTCTATTAGTTGTGTATGGGGATCTGGGAGCAGTATAATGAGATGTCTTTACACTCGAAGAATCTCCTTGTTGTTCCCTGACTTTTACACTTGGCACATTCCTCTGCAGACCGCCAGCTGACTGTATAGTTCCCATAGACATGTACTGGGCAGACAACTCCAGAGGGGAGCACCAAGAGTGCAATAGTGCCCAGGTTTTACTCCAATAATCCCTATACTGTATTGGGAGAATTAATGTAGGTGTATTGCACGCAATTACATTTGCCTCATTCTCATCTAAAATTCTGTAAATGCTTTTCTTCTTCCATTAACACTTAATTCCAGTACCCAGTCGCTTATTCTTTCCCGATTCTGGGTGCAGCTTACTGGTCATAGTTGAGTTTCAGTGTCCATAGTATGAGATGTATAATACAGGAGTAATTCCACAGTGACTCTGTGGGATCATTTACAAATCCTCTTGGCTGAAGACTGGTGGAGGTTGGCCAAGAATGATAGAAACTGGGACAGAGATATTACAGCTGCAGTTGAGTAACCACAAGGGGAAAGTAATCTTACAGCCAGACTGCTAATGCTCATTCTTCAACTAATGGCGAACGTTAAACCCGGTCGGATACAAAGTATTTGTTTATACGACATGGACATTTCCAGAATCTGCTGAATTTAGATATTAGACAGTGAGGAAATACACTGATGAGCCATAACATTATGACCACCCACCATAACCCGTCGAAGCATGGACCCCACTAGACCTCTGAAGGTATGATGTGGTATCTGGCACCAAGCTGTCAGTAGCTGATCCTTTAGGTCCTGTAAGTTTCGTGGTGGGGCCTCCATGGATTGGATTTGTTTTTCCTGCACATTGCACAGATGCTCAATTAGATTGAGATCTGGAGAATCTGGAGGCCAGTCAACACCTTGAACTCAATGTTGTGTTTCTCAAACTGTTCTTGAATTCATCAGACCAGACCACCTTCGTCCATTGTTCTGTGGTCCAATTCTGATACTCTTGTGCCTGTTGAGGTGCTTTTGGCTGACCGGTCTGCAGCTAAGCAGCCCCATACACCACAAACTGCAATGCACTGTGTGGTCTGACACCTTTCTATCGGAACCAGCATTAACTTTTTCATTAGCTTTTGCACCCCATGTGCATCAATGTGCTTATAGCTGCCCATGACCCTGTCGCCAGTTCGCCATTCTTCTTTCCTTTTTGACCACTTTTGGTAGATCCTGACCAATGCAGACCGGGAACATTCCACAAGAGCTGCAGTTTTTGGAAATGCTCTGAACCAGTCATCTAGCCATTACAACTTGGCCCTTGTTAAAATTGCTCAAAACCTTAAGCTTGCCCATTTTTTCTGCTTTCAAAACATCAACTTCAGGAACAGCATAATCACTTGCTGCCTAATATATCCCACCCACTTTTAGATGCTATCAAGACAATCTCTTTAATATTCACTTTACCGTCAGTGGTCATAATGTTATGGCTGATCAGTGTAAATTCCAAGTATCTGTGCTGCCATCATTTCATCTATTTATTGAAACGCTGGATGTGCTTGCAGTGCGTGTCACCTGCTTGGACTGGTGAGCTGTCATTGCCTGGGCCCATGTCAGACCAGTGATCCTGTCGGTGGCAGCAACTCAATAACAAGATCAATAAAAAGTTTACTTACCTGTTTCTATGGTGTTGCTCTCTCAATCCCTGAAACACTGCAGAATCTCATTCACTGGTAAGGGAGCAGTGGTAGAGTGATGCCTTACTGCCATACAGTGCCTTGCGAAAGTATTCTGCCCCCTTGAACTTTGCGACCTTTTGCCACATTTCAGGTTTCAAACATAAAGATATAAAACTGTAATTTTTTTTGAAGAATCAACAAGTGGGACACAATCATGAAGTGCAACGAAATTTATTGGATATTTCAAACCTTGTTAACAAATCAAAAACTGAAAAATTGGGCGTGCAAAATTATTCAGCCCCTTTACTTTCAGTGCAGCAAACTCTCTCCAGAAGTTCAGTGAGGATCTCTGAATGATCCAATGTTGACCTAAATGAATAATGATGATAAATAGAATCCACCTGTGTGTAATCAAGTCTCCGTATAAAAGCACCTGCACTGTGATAGTCTCAGAGGTCCGTTTAAAGCGCAGAGAGCATCATGAAGAACAAGGAACACACCATGCAGGTCCGAGATACTGTTGTGGAGAAGTTTAAAGCCGGATTTGGATACAAAAATATTTCCCAAGCTTTAAACATTCCAAGGAGCACTGTGCAAGCGATAATATTGAAATGGAAGGAGTATCAGGCCACTGCAAATCTACAAAGACCTGGCCGTCCCTCTAAACTTTCAGCTCATACAAGGAGAAGACTGATCAGAGATGCAGCCAAGAGGCCCATGATCACTCTGGATGAACTGCAGAGATCTACAGCTGAGGTGGGAGACTCTGTCCATAGGACAACAATCAGTCGTATACTCCACAAATCTGGCCTTTATGGAAGCGTGGCAAGAAGAAAGCCCAATTTTTCAGTTTTTTATTTGTTAAAAAAGTTTGAAATATCCAATAAATTTCGTTCCACTTCATGATTGTGTCCCACTTGTTGTTGATTCTTCACAAAAAATTACAGTTTTATATCTTTATGTTTGAAGCCTGAAATGTGGCAAAAGGTCGCAAAGTTCAAGGGGGCTGAATACTTTTGCAAGGCACTGTAAAAGCAGCTAAGTGGTTTCTTTGCCCTCTTAATGATCTGTCACCTTAATGAGCCTTACACTCTTTTATATATACTACTCCCTGGTTAGTGAAGCTGAATAGACCGATGGACCTAGTAAGTAGCCTAGGGGGCAAGACAACTTCTGTTTTGAAGCTTCTTATGCTGGTATCATTCTTTGACAGATCCCATTTTAGGTTAGAATAACACTACAGGCTGGTGTTCTGGACTTCCTTCTGAAAATGCTAGTTGTCTGACTGGTGTGATGGTCCTTAGCCTTTAGCAATTTGAGTTGCAGCTTTGGCTCACCGTCTTGGTCAGATTAATTTGTGAGGTGTGAGTGTTCCGAACCAAGTCCAGAAATAGTTAAGCGTACCATGCCTGGGGCCACTTTGGCTCACCGTCTTGGTCAGATTCATTTGTGAGGTGTGAGTGTTCCGAACCATGTCCAGAAATAGTTAAGCGTACCATGCCTGGGGCCACTTTGGCTCACCGTCTTGGTCAGATTAATTTGTGAGGTGTGAGTGTTCCGAACCATGTCCAGAAACAGTTAAGCGTACCATGCCTGGGGCCACTTGGAAGAGGTGGTCTCTGGCACGGTTCACTAATGGCCCAGTACAGTTAGATTCAATGTGGATGCAGCACATGCCAGAGCACAGAACTCTATAGATGATTAAGCACAGAAGCGGGTTACACTATGGTCTGGTCTGCAGAGATCGTGATGAATGTGTGCCAGGATGATTTACTTATAGCCCAGTGTGAATGCAGACCAGCAGGGGAGGGAGGACATTCGAACTTTGACATGGTTTAGTCCAACCATGCCAAGTGTGAGTGGAAAGGGGTTAAATCTTTCTTTGCGCTTTCATAGACATTTTCTAGGCTCTGCCCTTCACCCTGTGCTATATGTAAAAGGGGGATAGCTCTGCTCACGGGCTGGCAGCCTGCATCGGAAGAACGGGGTGGTCAAGCCAAAAGATGTAACCGCCAGCAACACTGGAGCACACTGATAGGAACCACCTAACCAGGACTCTATTAAGCATGGACTTCCACCTTGGAGACAGAAACAGAATGCACTGGGTAGCCTTCACTGCATCTGAGCACCAACAAACCATAATCATTATATCATTCATTTTTAATATTCAAAGTAAACTCCCCCTTCCATCCATGTCTCCATGCTTTATTTTGGTGAGAAATCACTTTGAAAAACAACCCCCTAGCATTTCTGGTCGTGGTCATCTTGAGTAAGGGCAAATGATTCATGTAGCATTTACTTCCTGCCCTCAGCTGAAGTATGCCTGCAGGAGATTGTGCTTAGTTGAGAAAACCCCTCCTCCCCTCCTGAAGACTCCTGGGATGTAGGACATAATTTGCCTAAGCAGGAAACCAGGAAATAACTGAAGAAATATATTTACTAATGCTAGCAGCATGAAGATTAAAAATACTCAATGTTGATTTGGAGAGTAAGTTCATTTTTAATTAGTTGGGGAGAAACTGTGATCTCACATTGTTAGACTGTAGTGCCGAAAAAGTTCCAGTAAGGTTTTTCACCTGTTTTCAGCCTGGTCTGAAGTTATTCAAAAGGGTGAATAGGGGTACATGATGTATCAGAGAAACAAGGCCTGTAAAGCACATACAGGGTGAAGTGTAAGAACGGAAGGCAACCACAAAGTGTTATCTCAGCAAAGGAGTTGGCAGGAAGTTTACAGTTGTTACGGGTAATGAACTGGTGGAAATGTATTAGGAGCCAGACAGCGAAGAATGGTACCAGGCATGGGTGACATGCCTCCAGTAGCAAGGAACCGACCCTTGCTCCCTACTCAGCGGTGGGTTCCCCAAAAACAATTGGGACCCAATCCGTGGTATGGAGACCCCATGGACCTAGCTACTGGTATGGGAGAGCTGAAGAAAGTTCTATACAATAGTTTGGCCTTTGCCAAAACAAATGAGGAATGTAACATGCTGCTGTTTGTGTTATGACAGGGTGATAAACTCGGACAACTCTCTTCTACAAGCCAGAGAAGAAGATGGAGTCAAATATGATCGCGCCTTTGTGGCTTCAGAGATGGTTACTTGGTTGATCCAAGAACAAGAGGCCAAGACTAGGGGTGATGCCGAGCAGCTGTGTCGCCGTCTTCTGGAACACGCCATAATACAGCATGGTAAGAGGGAAGGTCTTTCTGTGATCACTCTATTACCCCAGTGTGGGGTTTTGTAAAACTCACCTTGGTTAACATTAGAACAGTTTCTACATTAGACAAAAATGTGTAGTTATTAAAAAAGGGCCTGTGTGTGTGAGTACAGGGCCTGTGTGAGTGAGTAAAGGGCCTGTGTGAGTAAAGGGCCTGTGTGTGTGTGAGTACAGGGCCTGTGTGAGTGAGTAAAGGGCCTGTGTGAGTACAGGGCCTGTGTGTGTGAGTACAGGGCCTGTGTGTGTGTGAGTACAGGGCCTGTGTGTGTGTGAGTACAGGGCCTGTGTGTGTGTGAGTACAGGGCCTGTGTGTGTGTGAGTACAGGGCCTGTGTGTGTGTGAGTACAGGGCCTGTGTGTGTGTGAGTACAGGGCCTGTGTGTGTGTGAGTACAGGGCCTGTGTGTGTGTGAGTACAGGGCCTGTGTGAGTGAGTAAAGGGCCTGTGTGAGTGTGAGTACAGGGCCTGTGTGTGTGTGAGTACAGGGCCTGTGTGTGTGTGAGTACAGGGCCTGTGTGTGTGTGAGTACAGGGCCTGTGTGTGTGTGAGTACAGGGCCTGTGTGTGTGTGAGTACAGGGCCTGTGTGTGTGAGTACAGGGCCTGTGTGTGTGTGAGTACAGGGCCTGTGTGTGTGTGAGTACAGGGCCTGTGTGTGTGTGAGTACAGGGCCTGTGTGTGTGTGAGTACAGGGCCTGTGTGTGTGTGAGTACAGGGCCTGTGTGTGTGTGAGTACAGGGCCTGTGTGTGTGTGAGTACAGGGCCTGTGTGTGTGTGAGTACAGGGCCTGTGTGTGTGAGTACAGGGCCTGTGTGTGTGTGAGTACAGGGCCTGTGTGTGTGTGAGTACAGGGCCTGTGTGTGTGAGTACAGGGCCTGTGTGTGTGTGAGTACAGGGCCTGTGTGTGTGTGAGTACAGGGCCTGTGTGTGTGTGAGTACAGGGCCTGTGTGTGTGTGAGTACAGGGCCTGTGTGAATACAGGGCCTGTGTGTGTGAGTACAGGGCCTGTGTGTGTGTGAGTACAGGGCCTGTGTGTGTGTGAGTACAGGGCCTGTGTGTGTGTGAGTACAGGGCCTGTGTGTGTGTGAGTAAAGGGCCTGTGTGAGTACAGGGCCTGTGTGTGTGAGTACAGGGCCTGTGTGAATACAGGGCCTGTGTGTGTGAGTACAGGGCCCGTGTGAGTGTGTCAGTGCGCCGGAATTGATCAGACATAGAGCGTTCCACTGGCTTTACGTGTGCTTTCAAACAGGCAGCCAGGGGTGGTAAAAATGGGTGGCTGGGCTGTCATTTTATTGCCTCCTGGCCACCAATCCGAACTGTCCCAATACAGCCAGATGGGGCTGTACAGATGCCAAGGCTGTGATGCTTTGCATTTTTAACATGGGGGGCAGAGTTTGAAAAGCGGTACCGGCTGCACACTCAGTTTAATAGGGCTTCGTTACAAACTCACAAACACCCCTACGGCTTTCTACAGCACTTTTGAGATACAGTTAGAAAGAGTTACTAACAGCAAAAGAAGGGTGCCCCCGAACTCATGCATTAACACTAAAAATGTTTATTAAAATTCAAAGACAACATACATTATACTCAAAAACAAATGGTGATTGTACACATAAAACACAATGGAACTGGTCATCTCCAAAATAACCAGGGAGCCCCTGTATTGGATGACATGCTGGTATCTGCAAATGTCTGGCTGGGCTGATGCGTTTTGAGGGAGCGCGCTTTGGCTCTGAGGAAGAGGGTTCTCCCCTTGAAACGCATCAGCCCAGCCAGACATTTGCGGACACCAGCACATCATCCAATACAGGGGCTCCTTGGTTATTTTGGAGATTACCGGTTCCATTGTGTTTTATGTGCACAATCATTATTTGTGAGTACAATGTATGTTGTCTGTGGATTTTAATAAACCTTTTTAGTGGTAATGCACGAGGTCAGTGCACCCTTCTTTTGTTGTTGTTTTTCAGTGTATTTTGGATGCCCTTGGTCCTAAGGGGGTGGCAAGACCCAAGTGGTGCATATAGAGACCATATAAGAACACTTATCCTTTGTTACATACCACCCAAGACAGGGCCATCTTTCCGAATGGGCACGCTGGGCAGTTGTCCGGGGGGCCCACTTGCCTGGAGGGCCCAGCCCCAGTCAAGCATTAGTCCCGATTCCTGTGTGCATTCCGCCACCAAACTTAGCACGTGGCAAACGCCTGTCAGCCCTGTGCTGCTGTCAGGCCACTTGGGCCGTGGAGGGGGAGCCCACAACTGCAGGAATGCCTGTCTGCCTCCACGGGAACAGGCACACACAGGACAGTCTGGTCTGACTCCCGTCCGTGTGTGTGGTCACCGGACCCAGCCACCAAACTTGGAAGCTGTTATTAGCCTGGCACTGCTGTACCAATAAATATAATCGATAATTTGCATTTTTATTCTCGTGGGTGATTGTGTAGGCAGGGCCCCAGTGCACTGCATTCCCCGGGGGGCCTATAATGCTCTTAAGATGCCACTGACCCAGGACTGGCCCAAGACCTCGTGCTGCCTGGGTCCAAGAATGAAATGCTGCCCCCCCCCCCCAAAAAAAAAAAAATCAAGCCTTCCAAAAGGCTTCCACATCCATTATTTTATATTATAATAATTGAAACTAAAATTTTATCGGGAAGTCAGATTTAGCCTTGTCTATATGCAAAATTATATGACCTAGCATTACGTTCAATTGCAAACTGCAAACTCCAGTATTATTTTGTTTGTCTAAATGTCTGACGTCATTGCGCACACCACAGTCACGTAAGGGATGTTCCCCAGAGGAGACGCCCTGCCTCCTCATACTCATCGGTTTCCACTACGGGCAGCAGTATGAGATGGGGAAATGCCACCTGTAACACACCGCAAACTGATGACACAGAAAACTGCTGGAAAAAAAAAAACTTGAGTGTCAATTTGCCGCGACCCTCGAAGTGCTGCCTGGGCCCAATGGACCCAGTGGGACCCATAGTAGGGCCGGCCCTGATACCACCCGGGCGCAGGAGAATTTTTGTTTGTAGAAAGAGTTAATAGCCAAGATAATACTGCAGCACTGATAAAGCGCCTGGAAAGTGTCCTGTAATGCAAATGCGTCAAAAACGCATGCAAAACACATCAGTAGCGCGTCTTACACAATATGCATGTTAATGGAGGTCCTTGGTATTTAAAATTTCAGAGCACGTCTACACTAGCCCTATTGGATGCATTAAAAGCTGTTTGTGAAAATATTTGCTGGCAACTCCTGTGCCAAAACTAATTGGCTGGTTCAGGAGCCAACGGCTAACAAAATATCCCTTCCGTATTATGTGTGTCTGGTTTATATCAAGTGCTGGCGTTGGCTGACACGTCTGTGAAAGTGTGATGTGGAAAGACATAATGACTGTTAGAAGGGATTCTTTCCTTCTCATCCTCCATGAACCTAACGTGTCTGCTTTGTAGCAAAACCTGATTTGTTTTCTTTTGTTCTAAGCTTACCTTCGATGCAATCCCTGATGACTTTCCTATTCTTTGCGTGAAATTGTTATCTTCCTTTTGTATGCATTGCAGGGACTAAGGTCAACATTACAGTATATTGACTGTTTTATGGTTGTAAAACCTTGTTATTTACCTATACTCTGTACAGCTAAGAGTACCTGTCTGTTAGCTTGTATTCTGGATTGATCAAGAACTGGTGCCACTGTATGACTGTGATGGGAATAGAGTGCCTTGTAAAAGTATTCATACCCCTTGAAATTTTCCACATTTTGTCATGTTGCAACCAAAAATGTAAATGTATTTTATTGGGATTTTATGTGATAGACCAACACAAAGTGGAAGGAAAATAATAAATTGTTTCCAAATAAATATCTTCAAAGCATGACGCGCATTTGTTTTCAGCGCCCCTGAGTCATTACTTTGTAGAACCGCCTTTGGCTGCAATTACAGCTGCAAGTCTTTTTGGGGATGTCTCTACCAGCTTTGCACATCTATAGAGTGACATTTTGCCTATTCTTCTTTGCAAAATAGCTCAAGCTCTGTCAGATTGGATGGAGAGCGTCTGTGATCAGCAATTTTCAAGTTTTTCCTCAGATTCTCAGTTGGATTTAGGTCTGGACTTTGACTGGGCCATTCTAACACATGATATGCTTTGAACTAAACAATTCCTTTGTAGCTCTGGCTGTATGTTTAGGGTCATTCTCCTGCTGGAAGGTGAATCTTCACCCCAGTTTCAAGTCTTTTGCAGACTCTAAAATGTTTTCTTCTAAGATTGCCCTGTATTTGGCTCCATCCATCTTCCCATCAACTCTGACCAGCTTCCCTGTCCCTGTTAAAGAAAAGCATCCCCACATGATGATGCCATCACCATGTTTCACAGTGTGGATGGTGTGTTCAGGGTGATGTGCAGTGTTAGTTTTCAGCCACACATAGTGTTTTGCTTTTAAACCAAAACGTTAAATTTTTGTCTCATCTGAGCAGAGCACATTCTTCCACATGTTTGCTGTGTTCCCCACATGGCTTCTCGCAAACTGCAAACATGACTTCTTATGACTTTCTTTTAACAATGGCTTTCTTCTTGCCACTCTTCCATAAAGCCCAGATTTGTAGAGCGCACGACTAATAGTCGTTCTGTGGACAGATCCTCCCACCTGAGCTGTGGATCTCTGCAGCTCCTCCAGAGTTACCATGGGCCTCTTGGCTGCTTCTCTGATTAATGCTCCCCTTGCCCGGCTGGTCAGTTTAGGTGGACAGCCATGTCTTGGTAGGTTTGCGGTTTTGCCATACTCTTTCCATTTTTGAGTGATGGATTGAACAGTGCTCCGTGAGATGTTCAAAGCTTGGGATATTTTTTTTAAACCTAGGCCCGGCTTAAAACTTCTCCACAACTTTATTCTTGACCTGTCTGGTGTGTTCTTTAGCCTTCTTGATGCTGTTTGTTCACTATGATTCTCTAACAAACCTCTGAGGGCTTCACAGAACAGCTGTATTTATACTGAGATTAAATTACACACAGGCGGACGCTATTTACTAATTTGGTGACTTCTGAAGGCAACTGGTTCCACTAGATTTTAGTTAGGGGTATCAGAGTAAAGGCGGCTAAATACAATTGCACGCCCCACTTTTCAGATACAGACAGTCCCCGGGTTACAAACAAGATAGGGTCTGTAGGTTTGGTCTTAGGTTTAATTTGTAAGTCGGAACCGGTACATTTTTTAAGTGTAGCTCCAGCTAAAACAATAATTTTAACGTTTTTTGGATAGCATAGAGAAGGGTTAACACCTCTGTAAGGTTTGTTTTGCTGTCTGTGCCCCTGTTCATAAGATTTCACCTCGCCTTCTATCCCTGTGACAATTGGATTTTGAACATTTTGGGTTAGTTTGCATTGTTGGTTCTGGTGTCTCTCATCTTTCTCCTGACAATACCCCACAGGTTCTCTATGGGGTTTAGGTCAGGTGAGTTTGCTGGACAATCAAGCAATACCATGATCACTAAACCAGGTATTGGTACTTTTGGCAGTGTGGGCGGTGCCGAGTCCTGCTGGAAAATGAAATCAGCATCTCCACAAAGCTGGTCAGCAGAGGGAAGCATGAAGTGCTCTAGAATTTCCTGGTAGAGGGCTGCGCTGACTTTGGACTTGATAAAACACAGTGAAACAACACCAGCAGATGACATGGCTCCTCAAATCATCACTGACTGTGGAAATTTTACACTGGACCTCATGCAACTTGGATTTTATGCCTCACCGCTCTTCCTCATGCTTCCTTCTGCTTACCAGCTTTATGGAGTTGCTGATTTCATTTTACAGCAGGACTTGGCAGCTGCCCTCACTGCCAAAAGTACCAATACCTGGTTTCATGATCATTATATCACTGTGCTTGATTGCCCAGCAAACTCACCTGATCTAAACCCAATAGAGAATCTGTGGGGTATTGTGAAGCGGAAG
The DNA here is from genome assembly GCF_965119305.1 of Pelophylax lessonae. Lineage (NCBI taxonomy): Eukaryota > Metazoa > Chordata > Amphibia > Anura > Ranidae > Pelophylax > Pelophylax lessonae. The sequence continues at coordinate 515,220,002 of NC_138772.1, read as the reverse complement.
ATGGGAGACACCAGACCCAACAATGTAGAGGAGCTGAAGGTTGCTATCAAAGCAAGCTGGGCTTCCAAAACACCTCAGCAGTGCCACAGGCTGATCGCATCCATGCCACGCCGCACTGATGCCGTAATTAATTCAAAAGGAGCCCCAACCAAGTATTGAGTGCATACTATACTGTACATGGACATACTTTTCAGTAAGCCAACATTTCTGTATTAAAATTCCTTTTTTTTTTATTGGTGTTATGTAATTTTCTAATTTTCTGAGTTACTGAATTTAGGGTTGTCACTAGCTGTAAACCACAATCATCAACATTAAAGAAAGAAATGCTTGAAATATATCACTCTGTGTGTAACGCATCTATATAAAATATTTGAGTTTTACTTTTGGAATTTAATTATTGAAATAATTTAACTTTTTGATGATATTCTAATTTTATAAGATGCACGTGTATATTCTTATTAACATCTAGCAACTAATAGCTGAAAGTGATTTCATTAACATGAGCTAACTACCTAGTCACTTAAACCAGAATAGGTGACCAGACCATTTGGCACTTACAACCCTAAATACAAGGTACTGTACAATACACATTATTATAAGTATAAACACATAGATGAGAAGACAGCCAGAAACAATAGGTGACCCAATTAACAATGGGAGAGAATGTTTGTTCCGTCCACTAGACATGTCATCAGAAAACAAATGATCTCTCAGCAGTTTGATACAGTGGAATACATTTATCTTCATAGCTCTCCTGAGGATTATGGTTGATAAATATCCCTGTCCCAAGTGGAAGAGCTTCTCCAACCCAGTCTGCAGGAGGGCCACCATATCCCCTCTGACCATTAGCCTGTGAAAGATTAATACTACACATTTCCATCCACTCCAGAGGTAAGCGTTATTGTCCTTATTCAGAGAAGTAATCCAAGCCTTGCTTTAGGCGTCCATTAAGTGGTGGTCCATCATTAGGGAATGATCTGCTCTCTCCATGGGCCGTAATCAGGCTTGCCCTAGGTCCTCTCTAAAAAGCCCCTGTCCTGGCTGGGTCTGTCACAAATACTTCAATGTTCTTATAAGTCTGAAGAGTGTATTGCTGATTGCAGTTGCACTTAGGGCCAGTTCACACCATAGAAACCCAGTCCGGATGCGTTCCAGATGCTTTTCTGCATATGCGTTTTTTTCCACATTTTGATGCATTCCAGTGCATTTTTGGTGCGTTACGGATGCAGCCCAGTGCATCCCCCCCTCATTCTTCTTACCATTAACCACTTAAGCCCCGGAAGATTTTACCCCCTTCCTGACCAGGCACTATTTTGCGATTCGGCACTGCGTGACTTTAACGGACAATTGCACGGTCGTGCGACACTGTACCCAAATGAAATTGACATCTTTTTTTTCCCACAAACAGAGCTTTCTTTTGGTGGTATTTGATCACCTGTGCGATTTTTTTGATCATGTGCTATAAACAAAAAAAGTGACAATTTTGCAAAAATAACAATATTTTTCACATTTTTTTTATATGAAATTCCCCCAAAAAAATGAAAAAATCAAAATTTTTTAACATATTAGGCCAATTTATTTTCTGCTACAAATGTTTGGTAAAAAAAATCGTAATAAGCGTATTTTGATTGGTTTGCGCAAAAGTTATTGCGTTTACTAACTAAGGGAAAGATTTTTTTCATTTTTTTTGTTTTTTTTTCTTAATGAGTAAAAGCGGCGATCTGCGATGTTTTTTTTTGGCGGGACTGCGACATTGCAGCGGACAAATCGGACCCTTGACTGACATTTTTGACACTTTTGGGGGGTACCAGTGACATTACTACGGTAATCAGTGCTATACATATGCACTGTTACTGTAAAAATGACACTGGGAAGGAAGGGGTGAACTTTATTGGAGAGGGAGGGGTTAAGTGTGTCCCTAGGGGCGTGCTTCTAACTGTGATTGGACGTGGCTGTGTGTGTAACAGCAGAGATCAACGGTCCTACATAGCAGGACCGTATGATCTCTGTTCTTACACAGGGGAGAATGACAGGCGGCTTTGTTTACACTAGCCGCCTGCCTTTCTCCCTCTCCACCTGACGATCGCGAGTGACCGGCGGATATCGGGTCCACCGGTCACACGTGCGGGCTTCTTAGGGAACGAGCTGGGGCGGGAGCGCGCCTCCGGCGGCGCATGCTCGCCCCCTATTGGCTCCCAGGCTAGTGACGTACCGGTACGTCACTTTGCCTGGGAGGGGCTGACTGCCGCTGTATGTAGTCGGGCAGCGGACGGTAAGTGGTTAAAGCGGTTGTATACTTGGAAAAAAAAACCCTGCAAGACAAAGGCATAATGAGCTAGCATGCATCGCATACTAGCTCATTATGAAACACTTACCTTAGAACGAAGCCCCGACATGGACCCCCGGACACTGCTGTGGGAGCGGACATGATCCCTCGGCGTCTCTTCCGGGTTCAGCGGCTCCAGCGCTGTGATTGCGCGCGGGAGTGATTTTCCGGCAACTTCCCGGCAAGGAACTCTGAAGGTCCACCAGTCCTTCAGAGCGCATGCGCCGCTCGCGTCAGCGGCTGCATGCAGCGTAAATATCTCCTAAACCGTGCAGGTTTAGGAGATATTAATTGTACCTACAGTTAAGCCTTATTATAGGCTTACCTGTAGTTAAAAATCACAAAAAGCGGTATACTACCGGTTTAAATAAGGACTTGTGTGTCCCAGTGCGTTCCAGTGCGTTTTTGATGCATTCTACTGCGTTCCAGTACAGTCCAGTGCAGAAAAAATGCAGCATGTTCTACTTTTTTTCTCTACTTTTTTTCTCTACTTTTTTTCTCTGGAACTGCAAGCACTGGTGTGAGCTATGCAATTCTAAACCATATAACCTACTTTCCATGCAGGAAAAAAAAACGCACTGGACTGCATGTGGTGTGAACTGGCCCTGACTTATGCTGGCCATACACTATGCGAAAAATCGGCCGAAACTTGGTCATTTGGACAGTTCTTTCGTTTTTGGCCAGTTAATGGGCACAAATCAGTAATCAGTTGTGACGTTTTTGAGCCGAAAAAACGAAGGACAAGTTTGGAAATTTTCTGCCGAATGATCGATAAATTGAAAGGTTAATGTGTTTCTCGTACAAACTGTTGGCACTCGGTATATGTGAAAAAAAACGAACAATGTCCATTGAACAATTTATCGGTCATTACATTATGGCACGATCGTTTGCTCTCACGGCCGAGTGTTCCTTAGTCCAAAATGAGTTTGAGCGATTTTTCGTATAGTGTATGGCCAGCATTAGAAAGTAGCTCTTTTTTAATCCCTTTCCAGTGAGGGTTTGTTGTAGTGCTAACCAAGGCAGTGCAGCTGATTAGATTACACATTCGTTGTTCATTAACTAGAGTAGAGATGAGTGCTGTGGTTGGGTACACACAGATTAGATTCCCAGAATCTGTTTTTCCTAGAATCCTGATCGTCATGGCTCCTGCAAACACCTCACACCTTGTTTAATACAGTCATCAGGACTTTACTGAACATAAGCTGTGATTTCTCATCACGGCTAACCTATTGGGGGAAAACCAGAACCAGTGTACAGCAGAGATACACCTCCAGGCCTCGCAGAGCCCATGCAAGCTAATGGGCCATACACACTGTAAGATTTTCTGAAGACTTTTTCCTTTAGATTTACCAAAACCATATAATATGAGGTCAAACCTACACACTTTCAATTTGTATGCAATCAGGAAGACCCTTGCACTACATAGAAAAGGTAAATCTGAAGGAAATCTAACCACAAAAGTTGGACAGTGTGTATCCAGCTTAAGCTTAGTATGCAAAAGATAACAGCAGTTCTTTAACCACTTAAGGACCGGAAGGTTTTACCCCCTTAATGGCCAGGCCATTTTTTTTATTTTTTTTTGAGATATGGCACTGCATTACTTTAACTGGCAATTGCGCGGTCGTGTGACGCTGTACCCAAATAAAATTGATGTCCTTTTTTTTTCCCCACAAATAGAGCTTTCTTTTGGTGGTATTTGATCACCTGTGCGATTTTTTATTTTTTGTGCTATAAACAAAAAAATAGCGACAATTCTGAAAAAAAAAAAAAAAATTGTATTATTTACTTTCTGCTATTAAACATTCCCAATAAAAAAAATCTAAATTTTTCATCATTTTAGGCCAATATGAATTCTGCTACATATTTTTTGTACAAAAAAAAAAAAATCCCAACAAGTATATATTGCACAAAAGTTATTGCATCTGTTTTTTTTTTGTTTTTTTAACCAGTAATGGTAGCGATCAGCAATTTTTAGTGGGACTGCGGCGGACAGATCGGACACTTAACCAGACTTGTATAAAGTACTCGAAACCCATACTTGAGTAAAAGTACAAGTGCTCGATCAAAAAGTGACTTGAGTAGAAGTGGAAGTGCTTGCAGAAAAAGTTACTTAAGTAGAAGTACTAAAGTATTCAACATTTTTTTTACTTAAGTATTGCAAGTAGTTTTTTTCAAAAAATGTGCTACTTAAGTACTAAAAGTAAAAAGTACTAGTAGTTTTGAAAAAAAAATTCTACTCAAGTACTGAAAGTAGAAGTACAAGTACTGCGTTATGTAGTTATTAAAGAAAGAAGTCAAAAGTTTGAACATCAAATTGTTTTTTATTATTTCAAATGATTTATTCAAATGATTAACCTGTGTTTGTTAGTAGTTTCTTGATGCACTTTAAGCGCTGTAGCACCATTTATTTGTTTGTTTCATATTTTCTTTTTATTGGAAAGATTTGGTATAGCAGCTTTTATTATACACAGCCTTTATTTTCGTATGCGCTGATTTACAAATGACATTATACACATTTTTTTGAGCTTCATGAAACCTGCCATCTACTGTTCTGGCAGTGGTAATTTTTTTAAAAGTAACGAGTAACTATGCAGCACAAAAAAAAAAATATCGGAGTAGAAGTATTGAAATCATCGAAAAAATGTAGTGAAGTAAAAGTAGAAGTAGGAGAGAAAAATTCTACTCTAGGAAAGTACAGATACCGCATTTCGGTACTTAAGTACAGTACTTAAGTAGTTCTACTTCGTTACTATACATCTCTGCACTTAACTGACACTTTTGGGGGTACCAGTGACATTACTACAGTAATCAGTGCTAAAAATATGCACTGTTACTGTAATGACACTAGCAGGGAAGGGGTTAACACCAGGGGTGCTCAAAGGGTTAAATGTGTGCCTAGGGGATGCTTTCTAACTGTGTGGGGGTTGTAATCATTGGATGAACACAGAGATCTGTGTTCTTAAATAGGAGGAACACGGGATCCCTGTGTTAATCACTGACAGAACAGCGGTCTGCCGTGATTACATAGGCAGACCGTCGTTCTGCCTCCATGGGAAGCGATCCTGGGTGCCTGGTGGACATCGCGTTCGCCAGACTCGCTGATTGGCTCCCCCTCTAGCCAATCAGCGCGTGTGCACGCCTCCGGCGGTGCACGCCCCCCACTATCTGCTACAGGAAGCGAAGTACAGGTACGTAGTTTTGCTTAACAGAGCCGACCTGCTGCAGTAGAACTACGGTGGCTGGTAGGCAAGTGGTTAATATTGGAAGTAGCTCACCTTTAGAGGGGAAGAAATTGTCCCCAGTGGGATCAGAGACCAAACTAAAAATGACAAATTTTAACAGTTCTGCGTGCTGTGCAGAAAACAACGAAAAAAAAAAAACTTTATAAGATTTGTTTTCATGAACTCATCAAAAGACAAGCTTTAACCACTTCAATACCGGGCACTTTTACCCTCTCCTTGCCCGGGTCAGTTTTCAGCTTTCAACGCTCTCCCATTTTGAATAGCAATTGCGTGGGCATGCAACACTTTACCCATATGAAATTTATATCATTTTGTTCACACAAATGGAGCTTTCTTTTGGTGGTATTTATTTTGCCATATGCCCTGCACCATCATTCTTTATTTTAGGTTTTCTCAACCCTTCCCTTTGTAGTTACCTGCATTGCCTTTAGAAAGATTATCTTTATGGTGAGTAGAAAAAATGGAATCACCACAGTTGGGTTTGTCGGGATAGAAAGAAAATTATGACTCATCCTATGTTACAACTGATGGCAAATCTCTTTACTGCACTGTTAGAAATTTGCTCGTTTAAGAAAAATATTCCATCTTGCATCTTCAAGTTTTCTTGTCATGGAGGTCAAAAGCGAACATCAGATTGATCCCACTAATGATTAAAAAAACCAAACAAAAATTTGTGAACAAACTTCTACTAGTGTATGGTAAGCTTTACTATGCTGCTATGCAGGCCCCATCTTCTTACTTGCCAATCACAAAGGAGAACGGGTCGCCAGGGAACTCCTTAAAGCGGAGTTCCGGGCAGAGAAACGATTTTTTTCTGAACATACCCCCGGGACAGTCAGGGCTAGCACATTCCACAATGGCTAGCCTCTGATCTGTCCCGGTTCGCACTTACCTGTAAGAAGAAATACTTACTTAGAAATTTTCTTCCACAGCGTTTCCATCTCGGTTGTGGGCAGCTGAAGCCGGCGCGGTCCTCTTCTCTGTCTTCTTCCGCGTCTTCGTGTCCCAGAATGCACTGCACCGGCCCCTCTCGTCACTTCCGGTGCGGCGCCGCATTCCTAAACAGCTTCTGGGCATGCCCAGAAGCTGTTTAGCAGGGGAATGCGGCATCGCCCGGAAATGACGAGCGGGGCCGGTGCCGTCGTATTGATTCCTGGGAGCTATGACGTTTAGCTCCCAGGAATCATCGCGTGGCAGGAAGTGACGGGGTGAGCCGCGGCTCCGAGGGAGGAAGCAGTCAGAGGTGAGTATTTACGATCTTCAATAAAAAGGTGAGTAAACAAAAAAAAAAAAAAATAACTATCCAATTCCTTTTCAGGTGAGGCATACCTAGCGGAGGGGCACAAAAAAAAAAAAATCTTTTTTGTGCCCGGAACTCCGCTTTAAAGCGGAGTTCCAGCCATTTCACTCACCTGTCCAACGGTCCAGCGATGCGGCCGCCCGAAGCCTCGATCCTCTCCCTCGGCGCCGGCATCACTGCTGTGGGCACCCGGCTGTGACAGTTTGCGGCTTCACAGCCGGGTACCCACTGCGCATGCGCGAGTTGCGCTGCGCGCCGTGATTGGCCGGCAATCTTCTGGGACCTCTGACATGTCCCAGAAGATTGCAGGGAGGGTGGGGGAGAGGAGAACTTCCGCTCAGGGCGCCGCGGCGCTCTGAGCGGAAGTGGGAGCGGGTACCTGTCAAAACTAGGTACCCGCTCCCCCCCCAAAAAAAATGACATGCCAAATGTGGCATGTCAGGGGGGTAGGACCACCTAAAGCGGAAGTTCCACTTTTGGGTGGAACTCCGCTTTAAAGCCAAACTCAACTGTCAACTCAACGTGACTGCGCACCAGTGCACATAGCAAGGTCCATAAAGACTTGGATGAGTGAGTTTGGGGTGGAGGAACTTGACTGGCCTGCACAGAGTCCTCACCTCAACCCAATAGAACACCTTTGGAATGAATTAGAGCAGAGACTGTGAGCCAGGCCTTCTTGTCCAACATCAGTGCCTGACCTCACGAATGCACTTCTGGAAAAAAAGGTCAAACATTCCCATAGACTCACTCCTAAACCTTGTGGACAGCCTTCCCAGAGGAGTTCAAGCTGTTATAGCTGCAAAGGGTGGGCCAACTCATTATTGAACCTTATGGACTAAGACTGGAATGCCATTAAAGTTCATGTGTGTGTAAAGGCAGGCGTCCCAATACAGTTGACAAAGTAGTGTATGTATAGATCAGGTGTAAAAAGACCTTTGCTAACTGCCATATGTATGCACATCTTTGTTTTTGGCTTTCTGAAATGGATGTCTGTTGGTTCTGATGTTCCATTCCGTCTGTTAAACTATCACTTTCTACCTATAAATCTCTCCATTGTTGTGCAAAGTACATCTAATCTGACTACAATACAGCGATTCCAGGAAGTACAATTGGCTGGAATATCCTCTGTATTAAGTGGAATGGCTTTTTTTCGGATCTTAATTGCACAGAAGCATAATTATCCGCCGGCTTTAGGAATAAAAAGAATTCCAGCCCTGACTGTCTTCTGCTGCAAGAAATATGTCAAAGTAGTACTAAATGAGCACTTTTATCTTCGACTTCAAAAGCTTAATGCGTCGGATTTTGTTTTTTGTCATTTTAACACTTTGTGATTTAAATTTGTTTTCAATCAATTTTTAATGGTTCTTAAAGCGGAGTTCCTCCCCCCTCCCCCCCCCCCCTTCAAAAATTAAAAGTCAGCAGCTACACATACTGTACACATACTGTAGCTGCTGACTTTTAATATTAGGACACTTATCTGTCCTGGAGTCCAGCGATGTCGGCACCGCAGCCGATGTTTCCATCGGCTGACGGATGCTGCCGCCATTGCCGGTGATGGAACCCGGCAGTGAAGCCTTGCGGCTTCACAGGCGGGTCCCTACTGCGCATGCGCGAAGCGCGCTGCGCATTCGGATTAGTTCGGCGGCGGAGGGTAGGAGGAGGGGACCTAATTTTGCCGCGGCGCCGTTGCCCAGGAAGTGGGGAAGGGTACCTGTCAAAAACAGGTACCCATCCCCCCCTAAATGTGGCACTAGAGGGGGGAGGAAGCAAATGATCGGAAGTTCCACATTTGGGTGGAACTCCGCTTTAAACAAAAATGAGTGGGTAATCTCAGAAGCTGTTACCAAATAAAATTAATCCAAATTGAATATTTTAATGTAGCTATTTTTAGGGTGGGGTGGGAAGTGCCAGGAAAGGAGGCGGGCTCCATCTAACTTGCTGCAGTATCTAATGCACACTATGAGAAGCTCACAGTGTGCACCAAAATCAAAGTAAGCGATTTCAGTAAAGGAGAAGATGAGAGGTTAATGTGATCATTAATCTAACACAGGTTTTATATGCTTGCATATGTATTTTGATATGGCTTGTGAAATCACTACTGTTGGCTGTCATAGGTACTACTATTTGCCTATTTCATGATGTTTGTAAGGGCCAAATCCCGCCCAGTGGGTGTGTTGGAAATGCCCACATTGGACAATCAAGCCAAGTCACTTTGATATATAAGAGGGGTGAAGGTAACAGTCTTGTTGGCTCTAAGGAAGAGGCTAGTCCTCGAAACGCGTTATCCCATTAGATCTTCATCTTTCCCTGCCCCATGGTATGATGTACTGAGGATTCGATGATGCTGTGCAATGTGATGCGCTTGATTTTGTTATTTTGTCAGTATAATTCTTACCATTTTTTAAATCAATAAAGTGATGGTTTTAGGATCATGCACTGGGTCCGTGCGCCCCCTCTTTCTTCTTTTGGTTTTAGTAGAGAAGAGCCTGCGCAACTGTGCAAGACTGAATATAAGGCTGGACTTCAGCTTTACCCACTTTGTAAGTGCCATAGACTTAAAGGGTAACTCCACTTTCGTGGGGAAGAAAATAGCAAATAAAGATACTGACCACACCCCCAGAAACATCATTTCCTGCTTGTGTGATTGGCTCATCAATTTTCCCAGAAGTCTGCCTAAGATACAAGTCAGATTCCTGGCATCCCCTGCAACAAAAATGTCATTTTTGGTGAGATACTCCCGATAGGAACACCTCTAAAGGGATGCAGACCCAGCAGCTTTCATCATTAGATCCCTGCAGCTGCCACAGCTGATAATTATGAAACCACTCCCATTAGACTCACGCAGCACAGAGGAACAAACAATGATTTCTTCAGAATAACAAAAGGTAGGAATCTGCAACAAAAGTTGTTAAAATCCCTGCAATGTACAGAGATCACCCAGAGGGGAATGCTTTTTTCTCAACAAAAGTGGAGTTATGCTTTAAGCCCCCCATATTTGCTCTAGGCCCCAAATTGTATTTGGAAAACTCTTCTTTGCTTTTAGTATATAACTCACACAGTCTATGATGAGGAATGCAGAACTTGGCCCAAGTGGAGATATTTCTGTTGTGGAGTGGATGATGACATTGTTGTCACAAGCCTCACTCGGTGGTTTGTGGTTGAACAAGATTCTGTTTTACTTCCCTTTCTTGTTCAAGCTTCCTTAACTCTTTCATTATTGTCTCGTGTAGAATTAGTCCTCAGTGTTACATAATACGCTCCCCATCCCGAACAGAAGGAAGCTCCATGGGTTTTTACTAGGGATGCACCAATACCAGTTTTTAGGAACGAGTGAGAATACAAATACTTTTTATCAAAATAGAGAAATATAGTGCTGTGCGCTGCCAAAGTGATATACAGTAAAACCTTGGATTGCGAGCATAATTTGTTCCGGAAGCATGCTTGTAATCCAAAGCACTCTTATATCAAAGCGAATTTCCCCATAAGAAATAATGGAAACTCGTTCCACAACCATTTATTCATAAATCCTTCAGTTTATAATTCATATAAAAAGATTATAGCATTGCGATAGGTTATACAGTAAAACCTTGGTTTGAGAGTAACTTGGTTTAAGAGTGCTTTGCAAGACCAGCAAAATTTTCAAATAAAGTTTGACTTGATATACAAGTAGCCTCAAGTCACAGCTGAGTATAAAAGAGAAGAGAGGCGTCTCTAAGTGTAGCAGTATGGTTAAATTTAATGAAGGTACAACATTTAGCAACTCACATGGTTGATGATTGGAACAGGCACATCTAAGGATGCAGACATAAAGCTGTACGGTCCACATAGACCGTCCTCCGCACTGCCGTCCTCATCATCCCTTCCATGCTGCCCTTCGCTTTCAGATCGCTTTACTCCAGGGTGGTCTTCCCGGTCAGGATTACAGACTGGCATCCTGCGGTGCCGAAGATAGTCCATGTGGACAGCTTTACCCCGGATGCCTGCATAATAAGATGTGCCTGTTTTATTCATCAACCATGTGAGTTGCTAAATGTTGTACCTTCATTAAATGGAATCATATTGCTACACTTAGAGATGCCTCTCTTCTCTTTGATACTCTGTAGCTCCTGCTGGATTTTGCGTCTAATCCCCTTGTGGAAGCTGCTATTTGTGGATGGACATTTTATGGTTATATAACCTATCGCAATGCTATAATCTTTTTATATGGACTATACACTGAAGGACTTATGAATAAATGGTTGCGGAATGAATCATCTGAGTTTCCATTATTTCTTATGGGGAAGTTCGCTTTGATATAAGAGTGCTTTGGATTACAAGCATGTTTCCGGAACGAATTCTGCTCGCAATCCAAGGTTTTACTGTATAACCATAAAATGTCCATCCACAAATAGCCGCTTCCACAAGGGGATTAGAAACAAAATCCAGCAGGAGCTACAGAGTATCAAAGAGAAGAGAGGCGCCTCTAAGTGTAGCAATATGGTTCCATTTAATGAAGGTACAACATTTAGCAACTCACATGGTTGATGAATAAAACAGGCACATCTAAGTATGCAGGCATCCGGGGTAAAGCTGTCCACATAGACAATCTTCTGCACCGCCGGCTGCCAGTCTGTAATCCTGACCAGGAAGACCACCCTGCAGTAAAGCGATCTGAAAGCGAGGGGCAGCATGGAAGGGATGACGTAGATGGCGGTGCAGAGGATGGTCTATGTGGACAGCTTTACCCCAGATGCCTGCATCCTTAGATGTGCCTGTTCCAATAATCAACCATGTGAGTTGCTAAATGTTGTACCTTCATTAAATTTAACCATATTGCTACACTGACATGTGAATGCAGCCTAATTGCTGGGAGGGGAATTGCAGTCCACCCGTGCATGAGACTCGGCTGATCACAGATTGGAGTAAGGGGCCGGTCCCGGTCCCTTACCATGTCATCAGCTGTCAGCCAATGACAGCTGATCATGTGATGTAAACAGCAGCAGATGATCAGCTGTTTTTTTTCGCCTCACACTGTCAGTGTGAGGAGAAAAAAAAGCTAAACGCCGCTGCTGTCAGAGGGACATCCGTCCCAAAGAGGAGAGGAGCATCTGTGCCCACCAGTGCCACCTACTAGTGCCTACCAGTGCCCATCAGTGCCACCTACCAGTACCCACAAGTGCCACCTATCAGTGCGCACCAGTGCCACCTATCAGTGCCAATCAGTGCCCCATAAGTGTCACCTACCAGTGCCTATCATTGCCCATCAGTGCCACCCATGAGTGCCACCTAATAGTGCCCATGATTGCTGCCTATTAGTGCCCTTCAGCACCACCTACCAGTGCCCATTAGTGTCACCCATCAGTGGCACCCACTGGTGCCGCCTTATCAGTGCCCATCAGTGCAGCCTATCAGTGCCCATCAGTGCAGCCTATCAGGGCCCATCAGTGCACATCAAAGAAGGAGAAAAATTACCTGTTTGCAAAATTTTATAACAAAGTATAAAAACTGTTTTTTTTTCAAAGTTTTCGGTCTTCTTTTGTTTAAGCAAAAAATAAAAGCCCCAGTAGAATACCACCAGAAAAAAGCTCTATTTGTTTGAAAGAAATTATAAAAATGTCATTTAGGTACAGTGTTGCATGACCGCGCAATTGTCATTCAAAGTGCAACAGCTCTGAAAGCTGAGAATTGGCCTGGGCAGGAAGGGGGTTTGAGTGCCCAGTAGGCAAGTGGTTAAGGCCCCTTTCATGCGATCGGACCACTTTTTCTTTTCCCGACCGGGCCACCTATTGACCTTTATGGGGAGGCGGATGTCAGCGGACACCTGCCTGGCATCTGATCCGACAAGATCCTTTAAAAATAGACGTATAGCGATACGTTCGCCATCCTTTCAGCAGGTCGGTTCGGATGGGATGCTATAAAAATGAACAGGCTGCTTGATGTGGGGGCACTGAACATGGGGGAGGGGCCAGGATCACAGTAGAGGGACCCGAAAAGAGGAGGATTTGGCCTGCTCTGTACAAAACCACTGCACAGAGCAGGGAAGTATATAATGTTTGTTTTTTTTTTTTTTTTTTTAAAAGGAGACTTTACAATCACTTTAAGGCTTTAACTTGCCGATCAGCCGCCGCATATATACTAGGCAGCGGGGATGCCGATCCACGGGGTCGGCGACCGCGATTGCCGCTGAGCAACCACTATAGCTCCCCGCTTAGCGAGAATGACAGTCTGCTGTTGTAAACACAGCAGTCCGTTGTTCCCTCTGAAATGATCACAGAGCGCCTGTAATCCTCCTATTTAGGATCACAGGTCTCTGTGTTCATTTCACAAGTCCCTCCCCCATACAGTTAGAAAACACTCCCCTAGGCTCACACTTAACCCTTTGATCACCCACTAGGTTAACCCCTTCCCTGCCAGTGTCATTATTACAGTAACCGTGCATATTTTTAGCACTGATTACTGTAGTAATGTCACCGGTCCCCCCAAAAGTGTCAAAAATGTCAGTTAGGGGTCCAATCTGTCCGCCGCAATTTCGCAGTCCCGCTACAAATCGCAGATCGCCTCCATTACGAGTACAAAAATAAATAAATAAAAATGACAAATCTTTCCCCTAGTTTGTAGACACGATAACATTTGCGCAAACCAATCAATATACACTTATTAGGATTTTTTTTGTTTACCAAAAACATGTAGCAGAATACAAATTGGCCTAAAAGGATGCAACATTTTGATTTTTTTTTTTTTTTTGTGGGGAATGTTATATAGCAGAAAGTGAAAAATATGTTTTTTTTGTCAGAATTGCTGCTATTTTTTTGTTCATAGCTCAATAAATAAAAACCACAGAGGTAATCAAATACCACCAAAATAAAGCTCTATTTGTAGGGGAAAAAAAACAATCAAAATATGCTTATTGCGATTTTTTTTTTTTTTTTCAAAAAATATGTAGCAGAAAACAAATTGGCATAAAATGTTAAAAAAAAAAAATTAGATTTTTAAATATTTTTTTTTGGGGAATGTTCTTTAGCAGAATGTGAATAATATTGTTTTTTTTTTCAGAATTGTCGCTCTTTTTTTGTCAAAAAACCAAAAAAAAAAGGACATCAATTTATTATTTGGGTACAGCGTCGCACGACCGTGCAATTGTCTGTTAAAGTAGCGCAGTGCCGAATCGCAAAAAATGGCCTGGTCATTAAGGGGGCAAATCCTTCCGGTCCGGAAGTGGTTAAAGTAGATCTATGGCCATCCATTTAAAAAAAAAAAAGGGGGTTGCAAATAAGTAGCTTTATCCCAATTCATTGATCCACTAATCCTTGTTACAGTGCATCCAGAAAGTATTCACAGCGCTTCACTTTTTCCACATTTTGTTAGATTACAGCCTTATTCAAAAATGAATTACATTCATTACTTTCATCAAAATTCTACAAACAATACTCCATAATGACAAAGCAAAAGAATTTTGTTTGAAATCTTTGCAAATTCATTAAAAATAACAAAACGACAAAAACCCATGTACATAAGTATTCACAGCCTTTGCTCAATACTTTGTTGAAGCACTTTTGGCACCAATTACAGCCTCAAGTATTTTTGAGTATGATGCTACAAGCTTGGCACACCTATTTATGGGCAGTTTCTCCAATTCTTCTTTGCAGGACCTCTCAAGCTCCATCAGGTTGCATGGGGAGTGTCGGTGCACAGCCATTTTCAGATCTATCCAGAGATGTTCAGTCGGGTTCAAGTCTGGGCTCTGGCTGGGCCACTTAAAGACATTCACAGAGTTGTCGCATAGCCACTCCTTTGTTATCATGGTTGTGTGCTTAGTGTGGTTTTCCTGTTTGAAGATGAACCTTAGTCTGAGGTCCAGAGCTCTCTGGTCATCAAAGATGTACAGTGCTGCATTCATCTTTCCCTCAATCCTGACTAGTCTCCCAGTTCCTGCCACTGAAAAACATCCCCACAGCTTGATGCTGCCACCACCAAGCTTCATTTTAGGGATGGTATTGGCCAGGTGATAAGCGATGTCTGGTTTCCTCCAGACAGGATGCTTGCCATTCAGGCCAAAGAGTTCAATCTTTGTTTCATCAGACCAGAGAATTTTGTTTCTCATGGTCTGAGAGTTCTTCAGATGCCTTTTGGCAAACTCCAGGTGGGCTGTCATGTGCCTTTTACTGAGGAGTGGCCACTCTACCATACAGGCCTGATTGGTGGAGTGCTGCAGAGATGGTTGTTCTTCTGGAAGGTTCTCCTCTCTCCACAGAGAAATGCTGTCAGAGTGACTATTGGGTTCTTGGTCACCTCCCTGACTAAGGGCCTTTAGTCAGGAGAGTTTGACCCGAGCAGCCCGCTCTAGGAAGAGTCCCCCGGACCCGATGTCCGCCGGTCACTCTGTGATCGCCGAGGGAGAGGGAGAAAGGCAGGCGGCTAGTGTAAACAAGCTGCCTGTCATTCTCCCCTGTGTAGAAACAATGATCATACGGTTCTACTATGTAGGACCGTTGATCATTGTTCCTACAGCTCAAGCCACAGCCAATCACAGTTAGAATCACGCCCCTAGGGACACACACAGCCCCTCCCTCTCAAATAAAGTTAACCCCTTCACTGCCAGTGTAATTTTACAGTAACAGTGCATATATATAGCACTGATTACTGTAGAAATGTCACTGGTAACCCCAAAAGTGTCAAAAATGTCAGTCAAGGGTCCGATCTGTCCGCCCCAATGTCGCAGTACTGCAAAAAAAATCGCAAATCGCCGCCATTACGCGTTCAAAAAAAAACAAAAATGACAAAAATCTTTCCCTTTGTTAGTATAACTTTTGCGCAAACCAATCAAAATACGCTTTTTGCAATTTTTTTTACCAAACATATGTAGCATAAAACAAATTGGCCGAAAATGTTAAAAAATTTTGATTTTTACTTTTTTTTTTTTTGGGGAATTTCATATAAAAAAATGTGAAAAATATTGTTAATTTTGCAAAATTGACGCTCTTTTTTTTGTTTATAGCGCATGATCAAAAAATCGCACAGGTGATCAAATACCACCAAAAGAAAGCTCTGTTTGTGGGAAAAAAAGGACGTCAAATTAGTTTAGGTACAGCGTCGCACGACCGCACAATTGTCTGTTGAGGTCACGCAGTGCCGAATCGCAAAATACCCCCTGGTCTTTTAGCAGCCAAATCCTCCGGGTCTTAAGTGGTTAAATATTATTAGCGAAATAGCGGGTGCTGATTATTCATACTGGTGTGACTCGGCCTCATGTGATTTAGTACACAAGTATGGCCCATGGGCTGAAATGTTTTGGAAATATTTTTATTAGTAAGGATCATGTAATAAATTCCGTGTCAGGTATGTATGTAGAAAACAGAATTTTATTAAAGCAGTATTGGATCCAAAAGCAAACATTTATTACATTGCAGCTTACCAATTTTTCAATGTGATGGCTGCATTCATTTTCTTTCTTAGGCTTTATTTCTTCTACTTACATCTGGTGATTCAGCCAGTAAGTCTGTTGTTTTTCAAAAGCACAAACTGTCTTTCAGATGTATCAATTTTAAGGAATGTGACAAACAATTTACAACTGAGGTGTTTACAATGACCAGCTTTTATTTATTCATGTAAAACCTTTATCCCAAAAGGAAAGAACTGTTTGCAGTAACTGGTTATAAAGTGTGAGCTGAACTAAGGCTGGCCATAGATGGAGCAAATGTAGTCAGTCGATTTCCCCATCAAAGCACACAGTGTTGATGGGTGAACCCTCCCGCTGAGCCATTGTGTTCTCCCAGCAGGGGTGGGGTAACCCTCCTGCAGAGCCATTGTGTTCTCCCAGTGGGGAAATCCTCCCGTGAAGCCATTGTGTTCTCCCAACGGGGGAATACTCCTGTGAAGCCATTGTGTTCTCCCAACGGGGGAATACTCCTGTGAAGCCATTGTGTTCTCCCAGCGGGGGTGGGGGAATCCTCCCGTGGAGCCATTGTGTTCTCCCAGCAGGGGTGGGGTAACCCTCCTGCAGAGCCATTGTGTTCTCCCAGCGGGGGTGGGGTAACCCTCCCGCTGAGCCATTGTGTTCTCCCAGTGGGGAAATCCTCCCGCTGAGCCATTGTGTTCTCCCAGTGGGGAAATCCTCCCGTGAAGCCATTGTGTTCTCCCAGCGGGGGTGGGGGAATCCTCCAGTGGAGCCATTGTGCCCTCCCATCGAGGGTGGGGGAATCCTTCCGTGGAGCCATTGTGTTCTCCTAGTGGAGAGGGTGGGGGAAACAGTCCCCACCGGGAGAACACAGATTATTGCTAGTGGCTTTAACCACTTGCAGTAATCACATGTAAAATCGAGCAGACTGGTTGTACCCAAGTTGACTGATTTAATCAACTTGGATACATTCAACCTGCCCATACATGGTTTGAATCTCAGCTGGCACCTGCTGAACCGGCCAAAAGTCAAACCCTCTATGGGCTGGTGTTAGTTTCAGTTTGTTAGTGTATCTAAATCTGCTAGTACATTTTACCACTCCCCCCCCCCCCAGATTGACAATGCTGCTGTCCAAATCTGCTGCTGTGCACGCGAAGCTCAGCTTACACCGTTGGCATAGTCCTGGTGTTCTGGGATGCCTGAACCCTGCACATATCCTGGAGTTGCGTCATCCTGCGTCGGCCAACGGAGATGCCTGAAGACCGGCACTTGGGTAGAAGGTGTCGGCTCCGGCGAGGGACCTGGATCATTACAGATGAATTAGTTCTGCATCTTACATTTTTTACACTGTTTACTAAAAATGTTCTCAATGAAAACTACACAATAAAACCTGGATTGTAAAATGTTACTAAACCCAGGACCCTGCATTCACTATATCTGGTCTCCCACAGTACACAGAACATGGAAATGCAATTTTTTTTATTAAATGTAAACGGCTAAATACCCTTTCTCATCAGCAGTATATAGCAGTCTTATGCCTTCTATCATTTCCTGGCCGAGAACTGGTTAAAGCTTGTAGGAGGAGATTTCATGCTCCTCTGACTGTCCCATGAGGCTGCAGGACCCCCAACCCTCTGTATGGACAGTGCTGATTAGCCCAGTGCTGATCAGATTCACTCTCCCAAGAAAAAAAAAAATCTCTAGTAATACACACCAAACTGAGCATGTGCAGAGTGCCCCCAAGGCTCTGTTCTATCAGGAGAAGAGGTATTCATTACGAAACGCGTACGGCGTGTCGCGTCACTTCAGGTTCCTGCACAATCGAGAACGAGGCTTAGACCGCATCACGCTCCACACTCGTACCTCTGCCTGTATACTTGCTTCTTATGTGAGTACCTCTCTGTTTTTTGCACTAATAAACCATTTAGACGTTATTACTCTATGTGCCTTGTCTATCTATCATCCCTTGGTATACGGTTATGAGCTATTCCCGGTGGACACCTCGGACCATCCCCGGCCTAGGAGTGTATTAGGACCCGCTATTATCCCAGGGATACCTCCATTTAGGACCTCCAAGACTACTTCCAGGACCTACCGATCCAGGAGGAGGGGAGACACTGAGATCTTTGATCTTTACACACCCGCCTTATACCCCTGTGTGGGGTGGGTGCTTCTGGTGAGTGAGTTTTTTTTACCAGAAAAGGATCACCCAGCACCTCACCGCCCAGCACGGGGTCACTCCTTAAAGTTATTGGTAGAGTGTTGTCACCATCTCATCATTCACCCATTTGTTTTTGGATATCTTTCACATTTTACTCAGTCACTGGACTTGAGAGACTTCACCATATTGGACTGTCTATATACATATCTGCTGTACACCAGTGCCAATCTGGACTGTGTGTATATATACATATCCGCTGCATATAATTTATTTTGATTTTCTATATAACCAGCACCTTATAGCACCTATATCATAGTGTATGATATAGTTGGAAATTCTTAACGTGCACGATAGCACTTTATTTGATAAGCAATTTATTTGATATTCACCTCTAAGTATGCACCATTTATGTTGTGATATTTAATATTTGCACCCGTCACTTTATCAAGTTCATTACCTGATATATTGTAATTTATATTATATTTTATTCAGATTTTCTAATTTCCACTATAGGCAGCGCCAATACCCTACTTTTTTTTCATTTCACATTTAGTCTCCGGACTAATATCCAGGGGGGCTTCAGCCTACATTTACACCTTCTTATTTATAAAATATTACCATCCATGTTTTTATATATTTATATTTCCACATTTGTCACCTTATCTTTGCACATTTTTTTGCACATCCAAATAGAGCCGTTTGCGCGGAGTTTATACCTTCTACCCCCCACTAGAAATTATGCTCTGTTGGACCTGGTAATCTCAAACCATGCAGAGCTTATTAACAATGTTCATATAAAAGAACATCTGGGTAGCGGTGACCATAATATCATTTCATTTAATGTTAGCTGTTAGCAAAAAAACGCATACAGGAAATATAAAACCACTTGACTTTAGGAGAGCAAATTTTCCAAGGATGAGGGCTGCTCTCCAGGACTTAGACTGGGAGGGAATATTGGCATTGATGAGCACAGAACAGAAATGGGAGTTTTTCAAAAAGACTTTATGCAATCTCACTGCAAAGTATATTCCCATGGGCAATAAGTTTAAAAGGCTAAAAATAAAACCTATGGGGCTCATGGCCAAAGTTTTTAAAAAGCTATAAATAATAAGAAAAGCGCTTTTTAAAAATCAAGAAATTAAGGAACACTATCATTGTTTTAATTGTTATAAAGAATATAACCGAATATGCAAAAATTCAAAATGAATGACAGATTGCAAAAGATAGCAGGACAAACCCCCAAAAATTCTTCATATATATTATTGGAGTAAAAAGGTCAGGTCTGAGCATGTAGGCCCTTTACAAAATAATCTGGAGTGGGTGACTGGGGACAAAGAGAAGGAAAATGTATTAAATACTTTATTCAGCTCGGTGTATACAAAGGAGCATGGGGGAGCTCATGACCATAATGAGGATGGTATTGACACAGCCCAAAATTATCCACAATGGCTCAAATGTGATATGGTCCAGAAATATTTATACAGAATAAAGGTGGATAAAGCGCCTGGACCAGAAGGCTTCCATCCATGGATCCTAAAAGAATTGAGCTCTGTCATTTTAAAGCCTTTGTTTCTGGATTGGCGTAGGGCCAATGTGGTGCCTATATTTAAAAAAGGGATCAAAGTCTTTGCCAAGTAACTATAGGCCTGTTAGTTTAACTTCTATAGTCTGAAACATACTGGAGAGTTTAATACAAGACCCAATAGATGAGTTCTTGCTGGAAAAAATATTTTAAGCAACAGACAGCATGGATTCATGAAAGACAGAAGTTGTCAAACAAACCTGATTTCTTTTTATCAGGAGGTAAGTAAAACCTTGGACAGAGGGGTGGCTGTGGACGTAGTGTACTCAGAATTTGCTAAAGCATTTGACACAGTTCCCCACACATGGCTAATGTGTAAGGTAAAGTCTACAGGCTTGGAAAGATCAGTTTGTAAATGGATAGAAAATTGGCTAAAATATAGAATTCAGAGAGTAGTGGTTAATGATTCTTACTCTGAATGGTCTAAGGTTATCACTGGTGTACCCAAAGGTTCAGTGTTGGGACCCTTACTTTTTAATAGTGGAATCGTTTCCTTACAGGATGTCTCCACCTTACAAGCTGACCTCAATGCACTTTTTCATTGGGCAACTATGTGGCAAATGAGGTTTAATGTTGATAAATGTAAAGTTATGCACTTGAGGGCTAAGAATATGCATGCATCATACATACTAGGGGGAGTAGAACTTGGGAATCCATAGTGGAGGAAGATCTGGGTGTTCTGGTAGATCCTACGCTTAATAATAGCATGCAATGCCAAGCTGCGGTTTCCAAAGCAAGCAAAGTCCTTTCTTGTATGAACAGAGGCATGGACTCCAGAGAGATATATCATTTTGCCCCTGTACAAATCATTAGTAAGACCTCACCTGGAATATGCAGTTCAATTTTGGGCACCAGTTCTCAAAAAGGATATCAGGGAACTGGAGAAAGTGCAGAGAATGGCAACCAAACTGATAAGAGGCATGGAGGAGCTCAGCTATGAGAAAAGATTAGAGGAACCGAATTGATTCTCTCTTGAGAAGAGGAGATTAAGGGGGATATGATTAACATGTATAAATACCTAAGGGGTCCATATAGTGAACTTGGTGTTGAGTTTTTCACTTTAAGGTCATCACAGGGGACAAGGGGGCACTCTTTGCATCTAGAGGAAAAGAGATTTTGTCTCCAAATACGGAAAAAGTTTCTTCACCGTAAGATCTGTGAAAATGTGGAATAGACTCCCTCCAGAGGTGGTTCTGGCCAGCTCACTAGATTGCTTTAAAAAAGGCCTGGATTCTTTCCCAGGTGTACATAATATAAATGGGTACTAATATTTATATGTAAGGTTGATCCAGGTAATATCCGATTGCCTCGCGGGGGATCAGGAAGAATTTTTTTTTCCCCTGCTGTAGCAAATGATTATGCTTTGCTGGGTTTTTTTCGCCTTCCTTTGGATCAACTGCGGATATAGGATTGTGTATGTGGGATTGTATGGTTGGGTTTTCTTTACTGTTTTTTTTTTATTTTTTTTATTGGTTGAGCCAGATGGACTTGTCTTTTTTTTTTCAACCTGACTAACTATGTAACCAGTGGTGGACCCCCCCCTTACTCACCCTGCCTGGATGCAGCAGCAGGCGGCTTCGGCTTCTTCCCCCGTCTTCTGCGTCTCCTCCCTCCTCCTCCATGCCCAATGGCTTGGCTTCTCTTTTTGGCCAATCGGGGAAACTTGTCTCAAAACCCGCTTCCTGATTGGCCAGGAGTAGGATCCGTGTGACAATAGCGAATTGTCATGCGCTGTTGTCACACAACTAGTTGGGCTTGGGGTGCACTGCTCTGCGCTCCGAGCCCAGCCTTTTTGTTTAGCCTGTGAGAGCCTCTGGCACTAATCACATGGTTAAAAAAAAAAAAAAAAAAGCCCCATTGAACTCCATGCATCCGGCGCCCCTAGATTAGGGGGCCTGACGCATGGATGGGGGGGGGGGCGCCCCTGCACCCCATACACACCATCTGCCACTGTATGTAACTATGTAACCTCTTAAGTTCCACAATGAGTTTAACAAGCATGCTTTACTGCAAATACAGATTTTACGGTTTGGTAACACTTTTGATCCTTACCACATGCTGATAATATAGATTTTACATCAAGCTGACCTCTTCCGTGTACAGAACCCAAATAAGCCCATAAGTACTCTGCCAGACCAACCCCTCTGATTAATGCTAAAAGATCTGTGTTGTCAGCCTGAGCCTGAATTCTGTGATCTTTTATCTGCAGTGGCGAGCAAGCACCACTTTGTGGACGGCCCTCTTCTGTACCAGTTTCGGCTGAACTTCAGGCGCAGGCGAAAGATCATGGAACTCCTCATCAAGAGGCCGCAGACCGTTGTGGAGAGTCAGGACAGTCCGTTCTGCGTCCGGAAGCAGAGTCATGACAAGTCAACCAGCTTCAACTCCGGTATGTCCATCATTCCTATTGGTTATGTCTGGTGTCATTAAAATTAAAGCGGGATTAAACCCAAAAGCAAACATTTATTGCAGATTACCATTTCTTAGATGTGATGGCTGCATTAGTTTCATTTGTAGGCTTTTTTTCTTCTAGTTTCATCTGGTGATCCAGCCAGCAAATCTGTTGTATTTCAAAAGCACAAGCTCTCCAGCAGAATGTATCAGTTTACATGGATGAGACAAACCCCTTAAGGCTCCTTTCACATGGGCGGTGCACCCGACGGAGTCCGTTTGCTCAGCGGGGATCGATCCACCAATCCCCGCTGAGCAGGCGGATGACAGCTCTGTCTCCGCTCTGTGTACATGTTAAGTATTTATTTACTCGGTGTAACATTATCTTTCACATTTATACAAAAAAATTGGGCTAACTTTACTGTTTTTTTTTTTTTTTAAATCATGAAAGTGTATTTCTTCCAAAAATAAATTGCATTTGAAAGACCACTGCGCTAATGCCGTGTTACATAAAAGATTGCAACGATTGCTATTTTATTCTCTAGGGCAGGGATCCTCAATCTATGGCCTCCAGCTGTTGTGGAACTACATATCCCATGAGGCCATGTAAAACTCTGACATTCACAGACATGACTAGGCATGATGGTAATTGTAGTTCCTGAACAACTGGAGGGCCATAGTTTGAAGACCCCTGCTCTAGGGTCTCTGCTAAAAAATATTTATATAATGTTTGGGGGTTCTAAGTAATTTTCTAGCAAAAAAAAAAAAAAAGATTTTTAACTTGTAGGTAACATATGTCAGAAAAAGGCTTAGGCTCCAAGGAGTTAAAATTGTGTGACTTTAACCACTTAAGGACCGCCCGCCGCAGATTTACTGCGGCAGGCTGGCCCTCCTGCGCGAACCGACGTTGCGCTCCCGCCCCCACACGTCAGTGGGGACTCTGATGCACAGGGCGGCAGCTCCGATTGCTGCCGGGCACCCGCGACCGTTCCCCGCTGAGAGAGAAGGACGGTCAGCTGTTGTAAACACAGCTGACCGTTCTTTCTGGAATGATCACAGAGCTCCTGTGATCCTTCTATATAGGATCACAGGTCTCTATGATCATTTCACAGGTCCATCCCCCATACAGTTAGGAAACACTCCCCTAGGCTAACACTTAACCCTTTGATCACCCCTAGGTTAACCCCTTCCCTGCCAGTGTCATTATTCCAGTAACAGTGCATATTTTTAGCATTGAGTACTGTCATAATGTCACTGGTCCCCCCAAAAGTGTCAAAAATGTCAGTTAGGGGTTTGATCTGTCCGCCGCAATGTCACAGTCCCGCAAAAAAACACAGATCGCCGCCATTACTAGAATAAAAAAAACAAAAACAAATAAATATTACATAAATCTTACCCGTAGTTTGTAAACACGATAACTTTTGCGCAAACCAATCAAAATACGCTTATTACGATTTTTTTTTTTTCAAAAATATTTAGCAGGAAACAAATTGGCTTAAAATGTTAAAAAATTTTGATTTTTAAATAATTTTTTTTTGGGGAATGTTATATAGCAGAATGTGAAAAATATTGCTTTTTATTTTTTCAGAATTTATGTAATACCACCAAAAAAAGCTCTATTTGTGGGGAAAAAAGGACATCAATTTTATTTGGGTACAGCGTCGCACGACCGCGCAATTATCCGTTAAGTAAAGCAGTGCCGAATCGCAAAAAATGGCCTGGTCATTAAGGGGGCAAATCCTTCCGGTCCAGAAGTGGTTAAGTGAAGTCCCACGAAGTCGAATTCCGTGTAAATGGGGGCTTAGTGAATTCTCTTTAGAGATGGACAGAGAACTCTGGGGGGGGGGGGGGGGGGGTTGTTGAAGTCTCACTGTATATTTACCTTACAGTATACGCTCTGCAACCTATTTGCTGTCACCCTCTAATGCACAAAGCAAAGAACCAACCCAACCTACGTAATTGCTCTTCCTGAAATGGCTGGAAAGGAAGGTAAAAATGGAATAAATGGTGGAGCAGGTTCTACCGTCTGCACATAATGACGGGGAGCGATAGAAATAAAAATGCCAAGGATGTTGGGATGTGCCTTGCTGTATGGCGTGGGACATAATGGCGCTTTTGTTTTTTTAAAGCCTTTTAAGCTAGCAAAGCTTAAGTTAAGGGAGACAATTAAAGCAAATTTGACGTATGTGAGACAAGATCGTGTTCTATAGAGCAGGCTGAGTCACTGCAGAAAGAGAATTTGATTTTGAACTTTTCTAGCCACTGCGAAGTGTTTAGCAATGAAAAACCAATTTTTAATATAATCCAAATTAAAGCAAAGCTATGGGTTGAGGACTGTATTCATAACGCAGCAGGCATGCCTATGGGTGGAAGAAGTTGGGAGGTGCCTTTCCCTATATACATTTTGACCACATATTATTATTATTATTATTATTATTATTATTAATAATTTTTTTTTTTTTTTTAGTATAAATATATAGTTTAGTAGAAATAAGGTTATTGAGGTCCGGTTCACACTTATGCGATGCGGGAAGGCTGCGAATCCGCAGCCTGTTCCCGCATCGCACACGCACCCCCGGAAGTTCACACTGCCATATGCGATACGCTGGGGGTGTCAATGTAATCTTAATGACACCCCCAGTTTGATCGCATATCGCAGTGCGATCTTGCAGTTCGCACAGGATCGGATCACACAAGTGTGAACCGCTGTGCGATCCGATCCTGATGCGGCTGCCAAAAAGGGTCCCTGTGCGTGTTTGCTGCGGGTGCGTTTGCGAATTTAGCCATACAAAATGTATGGCTAAACTCGCAGCGCACAGCCGATCGCATGTAATGAAGGAGCAGTGCGCTCCGACATTACATGCGAACCACGCACAAGTGTGAACCGGGGCTTACAGTATAACAATGTTCTAAGCAAGGTTAGAACCAGGAATACAAGCATATGTTTAAAAATGTTAATAGTAGCAGAAGGATTTTATTTAGCCACCTAAATCTGTGTACCTACTGTCTTCCGTAATGAAAATCCAACTGGGTACATACTGTGGGGAAAATAAATGTTTAATCCCCAGAAGATTTTGTAAGTTTGCCCACTTAGGCCCCTTTCACACTTGTGCGACTTGTCCTGCGATTTGTGACTGCAAAGTCACATGACAAGTCGTACTCCATGATTTGCAATGAGTACCGTTCATATCGCAACTACTTCTTCAAGTTGCAATGACTTCAAAGTAGTCCCTGCACTACTGTGGCCTGATTTTAATGCGTCTTGAGGTCTAAAGACATAGGCATTGCTTCAAATCCAGTCAAAATCGCGTCCAAAATCGCTGTAAAATTGCGGCAACAAAATCACGGTAAAATCACGCAACTTGTGTGAAAGGGGCCTTACAAAGAAATGAAAGGTCTTTAATTGTTATCAAAGGTGACAGGAGACAAGTGAAGGAGACAGAATATGAACCAAAAATCCAGAAAAAAAAAACACACAAAACAAATGTAATAATTTGAGTTACAGTTCAGTGAGTAAAATAAGTATTTGATCCCCAAGTATAACATGACTTAGTACTTGGTGGAGAAACCCTTGTTGGTAAACACAGCAGTGAGACGTTTCTTGTATTTGGTTATTAGGTTTGCACACATCTCAGGAGGGATTTTGGTCCACTCTTCTTTACAGATCTTGTCTAAATCCTTAATGTGGTTGTAAGCCACTTGTATAAAATCATGCCATCCCCTCTGTAATATAACAATAGGCGTCCCTGTGTCTGTGTTATAGAAAAAAATATGCCGATCTGTACCTAAATCAGAGCGGCTCCCAGTGATCAGTTGACTCCTCAGGGCTCTCCTCTGCCCAGCTGACAGCTCGAGTGGGCGGGGCCGAGCAGGAGGAGGGGAAGAGAGGAGAAAGAGAGCCGAGCGGTCACGTAATCGCTGGGAGCTGCTCTGATTTAGGTACAGATCTGCATAATGTTTCTATAACACAGACACAGGGACACTTATATTAGAGGGGATGGCATAATTTTATATTAAATATAAGATCAGCAGGAGGGGAGGGGGCGGGCGCTGACATGAGCAGACAGGCAGGGAGGTAGGGGGGAGAGGGGACAGTGCAGGGTTGCGGATGACGGAGGCACATAAACTGACCACGGTGTCAGGGCTCAGCAGCCATGATATACTGTGGTCAGTTTACAGGGGGGAGGGTAGAAACTGGCAGGATCAGCCAGGTTTATAAGGTCATACGGGGGGGCAAATTACACAGCACAAGCACTGTGCTGTATAACATGCTTTAACCACTTCAGCTCCTGAAGGTTTTACCCCCTTAATGACCAGGCCATTTTTTGCGATATGGCACTGCGTTGCTTTAACTGACAATTGCGTGGTCCTGTAATGTTGTACCCAATTAAATTGATATCTTTTTTTCCCACAAATAGAGCTTTCTTTTGGTGGTATTTGATCACCACTGCAGTTTTTATTTTGTGCGCTATAAACAAAAAAAGAGCGACAATTTTGAAAAATAAAAAAAACATATTTTTTACTTTCTGCTATAAGATATATCCGATAATAAATTTAAAAAATCTAATTTTTTCATCAATTTAGGCCAATATGTATTCTGCTACATATTTTTGGTAAAAAAAAAATCCTAATAAGTGTATTTTGATTGGTTTGCGCAAACGTTATAGCGTCCACAAACAATGTGATACATTTATGGACTTTTTATTATTTTTTTATTGTTTTTACTAGTAATGGCGGCATTGTGACTTTGCGGCGCACAAATCTGACACTAAGTGACACTTTTTAGCGACCAGTGACACCAATACAGTGATCAGTGCTAAAACAAATGCAGTTACTGTATAAATGACACTGGCAGGGAAGGGGTTAACACCCCCCCCCCGCGCGTGTGACCGGCGGACCCGATGTCCGCCGGTCACTCGGGATCGTCCGTTAGAGCAGGAGAAAGGCATGCGGCTAATGTAAACAAGCCGACCTGTCATTCTCCCCTGTGTATGAATAGTGATGATACGGTTCTACTATGTAGGACCGTTGATCACTGTTCCTACACCTCAAGCCACAGCCAATCACAGTTCGAATCACGCCCCTAAGGACACACATAACCCCTCCCTCTCAAAAAAAGTTAACCCCTTCACTGCCAGTGTCATTTTACAGTAACAGGGCATATGTATAGCACTGATTACTGTAGTAATGTCACTGGTAACCACAAAAGTGTCAAAAATGTCAGTCAAGGGTCCGATCTGTCCGCCGCAATGTCGCAGTACCGCATAAAAAAATCGCAGATCGCCGCCATTACGCGTTAAAAAAAAAAACAACAAAAATTACAAAAATCTTTCCCTTAGTTAGTAAACGCAATAACTTTTGCGCAAACCAATCAAAATACGCTTTTTGCGATTTTTTTTTTTTTTTTTTTTTTTTTTTTTTTTTTTTTTTTTATACCAAACATATGTAGCATAAAACAAATTGGCCTAAAATGTTAAAAAATTTTGATTTTTACATTTTTTGGGGGGAATTTCATATAAAAAATGTGAAAATTATTGTTATTTTTGCAAAATTGTCGCTCTTTTTTTGTTTATAGCGCATGATCAAAAAATCGCACAGGTGATCAAATACCACCAAAAGAAAGCTCTGTTTGTGGGAAAAAAAGGACGTCAAATTCGTTTAGGTACAGCGTCGCATGACCGCGCAATTGTCCATTAAAGTCACGCAGTGCCGAATCGCAAAATAGGCCCTGGTCAGGAAGGGGGTAAAATCTTCCGAGGCTTAAGTGGTTAAGGGAACAGGATCTGTTTTTTTTTTTTCTTAAGGGTAACAAATGTTTTAAGGTTTTTTGGCTGTCGCTTGGCAACTCTAAGTTTCAGCTCCCTCCATACATTTTCTATAGGATTAAGGTCTGGCGACTGGCTAGGGCACTCCATTACCCTAATGTGGTTCTTCTTGAGCCGCTACTTTGTTGCCTTGGTGGTATGTTTTGGGTCATTGTCATGCTGGAAGACCCATCCATGACCCATCTTCAGTGTTCTGGCTGGACTGGTGTATTAAAAATAGAGTTGTTTGACCACAGTACCACTGGACTGTAGCTACTTGGCGCAAAGCAATTTCAGGAGGAGAACCTCATACCAACTGAAGCATGGTGGTGGGAATGATAAGGATTGGGGTTGCTTTGGGGTATGGGTAGCCTGCAGTCATTGAGTCAACCATATGTAACGCACAGACAGGGTTTGTCTGGCGGTTTGAGCCCGGGTTCCCTTCTCTAGTAGGCAGACGGCATTTTCATACTCTTAAGTCAGTAAATGGGCCGGTTAGCTCTTTTTTTGTGTTTATTTTTGGGGAAGAACTTTGTGGTAGGGATGATCCTGGGCATAAACTATATCTTGATAATGAGGGTTGAGGGTGAAAACACCCCGCTTTGAAGTTATAAAGCTGATCAGCAAAAACAGTAATCCTAAAAGAGATGCAGTCCTGAATTCAAAGAATAGTAGCTAAAGATCTTCCAGGAGAGTTAGTAAAAGTCTGTAGATCCAAAAGAGTGGTACCCACTGTTTCCTGATTTCCCAAGCAGCCATGTGCAGGGTCAGCAAACTTCAGTACTCCAGCAGCCTGTGTCCTGTAGTAGACTTTTCTGAGGATACTCCAGGAATAACAGGGCTGAGGTCCTCCAGCCAAACTGTAGCTGGGACCCCACAGAAATGCTGCAGTCCAAGGGGAATCTCCTTGGGATGCCAGAGCACTGTGGCTGGGTCTTATCACCCCCAGGAACAAGCGACCTCTGCCCTGGACTCTGACCCATTTTACCTCCCCCAGCCCCCTGCTGGTCACCTGCATATGAACAAGGGATTGGCTGTTAACCGCTTGCCGACCGCCGTACGACTATTTACTGCGGCGGTCAGCCCCTCACAGGCAAAGTGACGTAGTACTACGTCGCTTGCCTGTGAGGCTCTACGGAGCAAGCGCGCGCCGCCGGAGGCGCGCTCCCGCTCGGTCACAGACCCCCCTGCGCGAATGACCGGCAGACCCGATGTCCGCCGGTCACTTGCGATCATCAGTTACACCGGGAGAAAGGCAGGCGGCTAATGTAAACAAAGCCGCCTGTCACTCTCCCCTATGTAACAGCACAGATCATACGGTCCTGCTATGTAGGACCGTTGATCTGTGCTGTTACACACAAAGCCACATCCAATCACAGTTAGAAGCACACCCCTAGGGACACACTTAACCCCTCTCTCTCAAATAAAGTTAACCCCTTCCCTGCCAGTGTCATTTTTACAGTAACAGTGCATATGTATAGCACTGATTACTGTAGTAATGTCACTGGTAACCCCAAAAGTGTCAAAAATGTCAGTCAAGGGTCCGATGTGTCCGCCACAATGTCGCAGTCCTGCAAAAAAAATCGCCATTACTCGTTAAACAAAAAAAAACAATAAAAATGACAAAAATCTTTCCCGTAGTTAGTAAATGCAATAAAGTTTGCGCAAACCAATCAAAATACGCTTTTTGCTTTTTTTTTTTTTTTTTTTTTTACCAAACATGTGTAGCAGAAAACAAATTGGCCTAAAATGTTAAAAAATTTGGATTTTTACATTTTTTGGGGGGGAATTTCATATAAAAAAATTTGAAAAATATTGTTATTTTTGCAAAATTGACGCTCTTTTTTTTGTTTATAGCGCATGATCAAAAAATCGCACAGGTGATCAAATACCACCAAAAGAAAGCTCTGTTTTTGGGAAAAAAGGGACGTCAAATTCGTTTAGGTACAGCATCGCACGACTGCGCAATTGCCTGTTAAAGTCACGCAGTGCCGAATCGCAAAATAGGCCCTGGTCAGGAAGGGGGTAAAATCTTCCGGGGCTTAAGTGGTTAAGATATTAATATGCGGGCTTCCCTAGGAGAATGGGAGAAGCAATTGATCCCATGCCTTTAGAGTCCAGACCAGACCTGACTAATTAAACCATGCGTCCCTTATTACAGGGAGGCCAAAAACACAATTTAGCAAAAAAGTAGCTTTGGGGGCACTACATATTTATTCTGCATCATCTCATCTATTCTGCATCATATGAAAGTCTGCTTGATGAGAATCTGGGGCCATCTGCCCAAAATTTGAGGCTGGCCCTGAAATGGAACAAAAAAACAAACCAGATATGCCTGAACAGCTAAAAGCATTCCTGTATCCCAACTGAGAGCTTGCCATCACTTAAAGTGATTCACAACACTTAATGTATAAAAAAAAATTTTAGTTTATTTCATAGAACCTGAATTGGGTCATTTAATATGACACTGGTCCAAAGCACACTAGCAAATTCACCAAGGAATGGCTCAAAAAGAAGAAATTTAAGGTTATCTGCAGGCCTAGACAAAACCCGGATTTAAATCCCATTAAAATGTTGTAGGGGGATTTCCATTGGGCGGTTCATGGAAACTCCCAATCATCTTACAACCAAAGTAATGTTTCATGGAGAAGTGGTATGCAGCATTGGTGGGCACTGATAGGCGGCACCACTGGGCACTGATAGGCGGCATTGATGGACACTGATAGGTGGCACTGATAGGTGGCACTGACGGGTACTAATGGGCACTGATAGGCGGCACTGGTGGGCACTGATGGGCACTGATGGTTGGCACTGACGGGCGGCACTGATGGGCACTAATGGGCACTGATAGGCGGCACTGGTGGGCAATAATGGGCACTGGTGGGCGACACTAAAGAATGGTAAAGATGGGCACTTGTGGGCAGCACTGATAGGGAGGACACTGGTGGGCATCACTGATGGGGAGGGCAATGGGGGGCTCCCTGAGCCCTGATTGCCATCCCTGGTGGCCATAGTGGGCATCCCTGGGGTCATAGTGGGCATCCCTGGGGTCATAGTGGGCATCCCTGGTGGATCTAGTGGCATCCCCCCCCCCCCAGGGTCTGCACTGGTAATCAATGATCTGATTACCAGTGCCGACACCCCCCCTGTCAGGGGAGCCGCCCATCGGCGCTCCTTTGCTCGTGCCTGTCAGGCACGAACTAAGGAAAGCCGATCATCGGCTGTTCCTATTTACTATGTGACCAGCCGTGATTGGACACGGCTGATCACATGGTAAAGAGCCTCCGTCAGAGATCGAGATCGGAGATGCAGGGTGTCAGACTGACACCTCGCATCACCGATCACCGCTCTGCGCGCCCCCGGGGGGCGCCCAGAGCTGTGTTATCCTGCCGCCGTCATATGACTTACGGTCAGGATAACACAACCACATTCCCGCCGTCATTTTGTAATAGGGCGGGCGGGAAGTGGTTAAAGTAGAACTGTAGGCAAAACTTTTGTTTTTCATTTTGGATAGAGCAAGGAAGGTTTATTATCCCTGTCAGATTTTATTTTCACCATCTGTGTCCCATTGTGGAGATTTCCCTTTACTCCCTGTCCCATAGTCAAACAGGAAGTGAGAGGAATTCCCTGCAAATTAAGGGAATTCCTTGGGGACCCCCAGGTCACCAGAGCTAGTGTCCCCTCTATTATTTTTCTGGGGACAACCTAATATTTGAGATTTTCTTTTACTTTCACTTTTAATGATAATGGTGAACAGGACAAATAGAGAGGGTGATTGTCCCCAACGGGGACACAAACATCAAAAAAAAAAACTGACAAGCATTCGAATTTCTCTCCCAAAAAAAAGTTTTGCCTTTAGTTATACTTTAACTGAAAAGCTGGAACAGAGGATGAAACTGACTTGTGATTTCTTTTATGCAGTGAGCCCCAACAGTGAGGTGAAAGTTGCATCGGCGGTCCGGCGGAGCAGTATGACCAGCAGCAATTGTAGCGGATACTTCAGCAGTAGCCCCGCCCTCGGCAGCAGCCCGCCGGTAGTACTTTGCAATCCGAGGTCTGGTAAGTACACTGAGCAATGCATCACTTCTGCTCCACAGGTTTGCTATCCTAGTTAATAAACTATAATAATTCAGAGTCCATTTTTTTGTTCTGATTTCAAATTTTTGACTATTATGATTTCTTTATTTAGTGTTTTTTTTACGGCATACAAAGACATTTTAGATACTTGTGTACTTCCAACCTCGGCGCAACAGTTTTCTGCTCCAGCATAATTACACGCACATGAACTTTAATGGCATCCCAGTCTTAGTCCGTAGGGTTCAATATTGAGTTGGCCCACCCTTTGCAACTATAACAGCTTCAACTCTTCTGGGAAGGCTGTCCACAAGGTTTAGGAGTGTGTCTTTGGAAAGGCCTGGCTCGCAATCTCCGCTCTAATTCATCCCAAAGGTGTTCTATTGGGTTGAGGTCGGGACTCCATGCAGGCCAGTCAAGTTTCTCCACCCCAAACTCGCTCATCCATGTCTTTTTGGACCTTGCTTTGTGCACTGGTGTGCAGTCATATTGGAACAGGAAGGGGCCATCCCCAAACTTCCCACAAAGTTGGGAGCATAAAATTGTCTAAAATGTCTTGATATGCTGACGCCTTAAAGCGGAGTTCCACCCAAAAGTGGAACTTCCGCTTTAAATAGTCCTAACCCCCTGACATGGCACATTTAGCATGTAATTTTTTTTTGGGGGGGGGGGGAGCGGGTACCTTCGTTTTGACAGGTACCCGCTCCCACTTCCGCTCGGAGCGCCGCGGCACCCTGAGCGGAAGTTCTCCTCTCTCCCTCCCTCCCTGCAATCTTCTGGGACATGTCAGAGGTCCCAGAAGATTGCCGGCCAATCACGACGCATAGCGCAACTCTTTACCGCTTTAAGTGCCGGTTCACACTTCTGCGGTTTGCGAGATCGCATGTAATTCGGAGCGCACTGCTCCTTCATTACATGCGATTTCATGTGCGGATGCGAGTTCAGCCATACACTTTGTATGGCTGAATTCGCAGCGCATCCGCAGCAAACTCGCACATGAGGCTTTTTTTGAGCCACCTCCGAATCGGATCGCACAGTGGTTCACACTTGTGCGATCAGATTCTGTGCGAACTTGCAGATCGCACTGCGATATGCGATCGCAACTGGGGGTGTCGTTAACTTTTAATTGACACCCGGATGTGCGGATGCGATGCGGGAACACAATGCATATTCGCAGCGTTCCCGCATCGCACAAGTGTGAACCGGCACTAAGAGTTCCCTTCACTGGAACTAAGGGGCCAAGCCCAACCCCTGAAAAACAACCCCGCACCATAATCCCCCCTCCACCAAATGATTTGGACCAGTGCACAAAGCAAGGTCCATAAAGACATGGATGAGTGAGTTTGAGGTGGAGGAAATTGATTAGCCTGCACAGAGTTCTGACCTCAACCTGATAAAACACTTTTGGGATGAATTAGAGCGGAGACTGCGAGCCAGGCCTTCTCATCCAACATTCGTGCCTGACCTCACAAATGTGCTTCTGGAAGAATGGTCAAACATTCCCATAGACACACTCCTAAACCTTGTGGACAGCCTTTCCAGAGAAATTTACGCTGTTATAGCTGCAATGGGTTCGCCAACTCAATATTGAACCCTATGGACTAAGACTTTGATGCCATTAAAGTTCATGTGGGTGCTAAGGCCAATACTTTTGACAATATAGTGTGTGTCCCTGTGCACAAAGTCAACTTTATAAAGACACTGTTTTAGAATTTCGGGGTAAGGGAACTCAAGTGGTTTGCACGGAGCCCTAAACCTCAACCCCACTGAACAGCTTAGGGATGAATTAGAACACTGATTTATGAGCCAGGACTTGCTATTTTGCCTAAATGGGTACAAATTCCCACAAACACATTACCAAATCTTTTGGAAAGCCTTCCCAGAAGAGTGGAAGCTGTTGTAGCAAAAAAGGTAAAGGGGGCAACTCCATATTGATGCCCATGAATTTGTAATGGGATGTTCAACAATCTCCTACTAATATCTCATGATGGTCAGCAGGGCCATCTTACCGAATGGGCACACTGGGCAGTTGCCCGGGGGGCCCCACCTGCCCAGCTAACCAGCCCCAGCCAAGCATTAGTCCCAATTCCCGTGTGCATTCCGCTACCAAACTTAGCAGGTGGCAAGTGCCTGTCGGCCCTGCGCTGCTGTCAGGCCACTTGGGCCATGAAGGGGGAGCCCAAAACTGCAGGAATGCCTGTCCGCCTCCACGGGAACAGACACACACAGGACAATCGAGTCTGACTCCCATCCATGTGTGTGTTTACCGGACCCAGTCGCCGAAATTAGAAGCTGTCATTAGCCTGGCACTGCTGTACCAATAAATATCACCTTATTGATAATTTGCATTTTTATTTTCGTGGGTGATTGTGTAGGCAGGGCCCCAGTGCACTGTAATGCCCGGGGGCCCATAATGCTCTTAAGATGGCACTGATGGTCAGGTGTCCACAATCCTTTGTCATTTCAGTTGTCTTCCATTAAAACCCCTAACAGAAATCTTGTAAACAGGATTTCTAAAACAGAAGATTTTGGATTTGGAAAATGTGAGAGCTATACCATTGGATTGGTGTAAATAAATGTAATAAATGACGAGGTCCTTTGTCAAATAAAAGAATATATGAGAGTAGGGACTGATGTGAATGTGCAATATATATGTAAAGCGCTGCGTAAATTGAGGGCGCTATATAAGTACCTGTAATAAATAATAAAATAAACTATACATTCCCTTTAGAGATTACAGTTCCTGTTTGAGATTTATTGCTATTTTAAATGTCACTGTGGTTAGTTGATAGCTTACATCTGGTTAAACCAGTATATAGGCTTTCACACACCCTGACCCTGCAATGTATACAGGAAAACTGCCAACCTTCACAACATTCCTCCGCTAAGTGTTTGTCAATCATCAGTCACTGGTGCATGTGTTGGGTGGACACAATCATTGTGCAACGCATCACCCATGGTATTTTTTTCCTCTGCCTAACAATCTGCTGTCAGAGATAAGAAACCACAAACATGCACAGGCCACAGAATGAGACATTTCGAAAGGGAACTTCTAAACATGACAAAAAACCAACAAATTTACTGTATGCAGTCCCATTCGTACTAGTGCATTGTGGCAAAAATTCACATTTAACTGCACAGTAAAGTGTCTGGGCAAAATAAAGAAAATCAAACTATTGGATGCAGTGCATCCAAAAAGTATTTACAGCGCTTCACTTTTTCCACATTTTGTTATGTTACAGCCTTAGGCTCCATGTACACGGGACGTTGTTAAAAGTCCCTTTGAATGCTGGAATTTTTAGGACGTTTGAAACGTCCGTTCGGTCGCGTTTGTACCCGCATTTAGCGGGCGTTTGCGTTAAGAACCGTTCCTAGAGGTCAAAAAAATTACTCCCCTTTAAAATGGAAAAACGCGAACGCCAAACGCGGGCCATCGCGTTCGGTCGCGTTTTTGCGTTTGAAACGCCGGGAAACACACGTTCGAACGCAAATAATTGCGTTCTAAAAACAGTCCCTGAACGCAACTGCCCGCAAACGACCGCAAACTACCTGGTGTATATGGACAGATAAGATAACATGGAGCTGCGTTCAGGGGCTTCTAAAAAAAACGCCCAACTGCTCCTAAACGGCCATTTCCAGCGTCCCGTGTACATGGAGCCTTATTCCAAAATAGATTAAATTCATTATTTTCCTCAAAATTCTACAAATACCCCATAATGACAACGTGAAAGATGTTTGTTAATCTTTGCAAATTTATTAAAATAAAAAACGAAAAAAATCTGATGTACATAAGTATTCACACCCTTTGCCATGACACTCAAAATTGAGCTCAGGTGCATCCTATTTCCACTGATCATCCTTGAGATGTTTCTGCAATATGTTTGGAGTCCACCTGTTGTAAATTCAGTTAATTTGACGTGATTTAGAAAGGCACACACACCCCTGTCTATATAAGGGCACACTGTTAGGCCCCTTTCACACATGTCTGCTCCGTCGATGGACTCCAGGCGGATGACAGCTCGGTCTCCGCGCTGTGTGTGTGGAGACAGAGGTGTCAGATCCCGCTGTTCTCTATGGGGGAATTGGATGAGAACGGACCGCCTGTCCGTTCTCATCCGATCCGCCAGACGGATGGAAAATAGGGTTTCCATCTGTCCGGATTTGACGGACGGGATCGGATGTCAGCGGACATGTCTCCACTGACATCCGCTGTCCCATAGAGATGCATACGGCATCCATTCAGATCCGCCTGAAAAACTGACAGGCAGATCTGATTGGTCCGCTTGTGTGAAAGGGGCCTTAAACAAACCAAGCCATGCAGTTCAAGGAATTATCTGTAGACCTCCGAGACACGTATGTATTGAGGCACATTTCTGGGGAAGGGTACAGAAACATTTCTGCAGCATTGAAGGTCCCAATGAGCACAGTGGCCTCCATCATCCGTAAATGGAAGAAGTTTGGAACCACCAGGACTAGAGTGAGCCGCCCGGCCAAACTGAGTGATCGGGGTACAAGGGCCTTAGTCAGGGAGGTGACCAAGAACCCAATGGTCACTCTGACAGAGCTCCAGCATTTTTCTGTGGAGAGAGGAGAACCTTCCAGAAGAACAACCATCTCTGCAGCACTCCACCAATCAGGCCTGTATGGTAGATTGGTTAGACGGAAGCCACTCCGCAGTAAAAGGCACATGATAGCCCACCTGGAGTTTGTCAAAAGGTGCCTGAAGGACTCTCAGACCGTGAGAAACCAAATTCTCTGGTCTGATGAAACAAAGTTTAAACTCTGGCCTCAATGGTAAGCATCATGTCTGGAGGAAACCAGGCACCACTCATCACCTGGCAAACACCATCCCTACAGTGAAGCATGGTGGTGACAGCATCATGCTGTGGGAATGTTTTTCAGCGGCAGGAACTGGGAGACTAGTCAGGATCGAGGGAAAGATAAATGCAGCAATGTACAGAGACATCCTTGATGAAAACCTGTTCCAGAGCACTCTGGACCTCAGACTGGGACGAAGGCTCATCTTCCAACTGGACAACGACTAAGCACACAGCCAAGATAACAAAAGGGTGGCTACAGGATAACTCTGTGAATGTCCTTGAGTGGCCCAGCCACAGCCCAGACTTGAACCTGATTAAACATCTCTCCCCATCCAGCCTGATGGAGCTTGAGAGGTCCTGCAAAGAAGAATGGGAAAAACTGCCCAAAAATAGCCAAGTGTCAAAGGTACTTAAATGAGATAGATAAAATGAGAATAATTATTTTTTTGCTTATAATAAAGATCACAATTCTGGGCATAATATCATCTTTCACATTATACAAAAAAGTTGGGCTAACTTTACTGTTTAGATTTTCTAAATTCATTAAAGTGTATTTTTTCCCAAAAAACTGTGTTTGAAAGACCTCTGTGCAAATACAGTGTAACATAAGAGATTGCAACTATCGCCACTTCATTCTCTAGGGTCTCTGCTAAAAAAAAAATTATATATATATACAGCGCCTTGCGAAAGTATTCGGCCCCCTTGAACTTTTCGACCTTTTGCCACATTTCAGGCTTCAAACATAAAGATATAGAACTGTATTTTTTTGTGAAGAATCAACAACAAGTGGGACACAATCATGAAGTGGAACTAAATTTATTGGATATTTCAAACTTTGTTAACAAATAAAAAACTGAAAAATTGGGCGTGCAAAATTATTCAGCCCCTTTACTTTCAATGCAGCAAACTCTCTCCAGAAGTTCAGTGAGGATCTCTGAATGATCCAATGTTGACCTAAATGACTAATGATGATAAATAGAATCCACCACCTGTGTGTAATCAAGTCTCTATATAAATGCACCTGCACTGTGATAGTCTCAGAGGTCCGTTTAAAGCACAGAGAGCATCATGAAGAACAAGGAACACACCAGGCAGGTCCGAGATACTGTTGTGGAGAAGTTTAAAGCTGGATTTGGATACAAAAAGATTTCCCAAGCTTTAAACATCCCAAGGAGCACTGTGCAAGCGATAATATTGAAATGGAAGGAGTATCAGACCACTGCAAATCTACGAAGACCTGGCCGTCCCTCTAAACTTTCAGCTCATACAAGGAGAAGACTGATCAGAGATGCAGCCAAGAGGCCCATGATCACTCTGGATGAACTGCAGAGATCTACAGCTGAGGTGGGAGACTCTGTCCATAGGACAACAATCAGTCGTATACTGCACAAATCTGGCCTTTATGGAAGAGTGGCAAGAAGAAAGCCATTTCTTAAAGAGATCCATAAAAAGTGTCATTTAAAGTTTGCCACAAGCCACCTGGGAGACACACAAACATGTGGAAGAAGGTGCTCTGGTCAGATGAAACCAAAATCAAACTTTTTGGCAACAATGCAAAACGTTATGTTTGGCGTAAAAGCAACACAGCTCATCACCCTGAACACACCATCCCCACTGTCAAACATGGTGGCGGCAGCATCATGGTTTGGGCCTGCTTTTCTTCAGCAGGGACAGGGAAGGTGGTTAAAATTGATGGGAAGACAAGATGGCTGGCTGCATGTGATCGAAGCTCTGCAGGCCTCCACTCGAGCTCCATGAGGTGCACCTTGATACCCACCTTGATCCAGACATCCATGCGAGTATTGCGGCAGCTTGCGATACATACCGGGCAATATGAGTAAGGAGACAAGTAAGGAACGTCCTGCTACGGCAACAGAGCGTTTGAAGGAGTTTGTGCGGACCAAGAAGCAGGAAGCAGGTCGGAGCCCACCAAACACACGTAGTGGAGGAAGCAGCAGCAATACACAGAGCAACATGCCGGCGGAGAAACCAGCAAAACTCTCACTTGAACAGGTACATTCTCAACTTATGGCTGCTATAACTGCAAGTAATACTATGTTGACTGGTAAAATGGAGGAAATTAGAATGGATATTGGTTTAATACACCATGATCTGCAGGCTGTGAGAGAGCGGATGGCAGAGGCTGAAAAAAGGATATCCTCATTAGAGGATAATTACACTCCAGTGCCAAATCGTATATTAGCAGCTGAAAAGCAAGTAACATACCTTAATCAAAAAGTTGATGACTTTAGTGCTATGCCTGGGAGACTTTAATCTTCTGTGGGACCCGCTGGTGGACAGGCATGGACCCCCCTAAAAAGAACTCGAAGACCACTTATGTTTCGTGAGTTAGGGGAAGAATTTGGATGGAGAGATTTGTGGCGAATGCTTTATCCCCAGAGCAGGGCTTATTCCTGGGCCATCCCAGGAAGGGGATGTCTGTCAAGAATAGATCTGGTGCTGGGAAATGATAAAATTATTTCTAGGGTTGTCTCTGTTGAATATTTGATTAGAGGAGTGTCTGATCACTCACCACTCCTGGTAAATATAGCAATAGGAATTGAGGGAATGAAGCAAAACTGGAAATTTCAGCCATATTGGTTATCACAGATTGGAACGCACGATCGTATACCTGAACAATTGCAGATATTTTTAGAAACGCATGGATCCCAAAGAGATTTGATCTTTTGGGATACCTTGAAAGCATATCTACGGGGGGCACTTAGATCAACAATATCATATATTAAAAGAGCCACCAGGCAGGAAACGGAAGATCTAGAAGAGCAATGTAGAGATACAGAAGCTGCGTTTTTGAAAACCCCAACTGAAATAAATAGGGAAAAATGGGAAATGACAGTAAAAAAATATACTACACATATAGCAGCAATAGCTAAATACAAACAATTTGAATATCAACAGAAGTACTTTGAACAAGGGAATACTTCAAGTCGTCTTTTAGCACATATGGCTAAGCAACAAAGTACAAGTTTAGTTATAACTAATATACAACGCCCTGACGGGGAATGCGTAAGGGATGTGGCTGGTATTATGTCATGCTTTCACTCGTTTTATACTGATATGTATGCCACCTCTCTTACGTATAATGCAGATGAAATTTCAACTTATCTGAGTGAAATACACTTTCCAGCCTTAACGACCGAGCAGGTTAAATCATTAGAGGAAAATCCAAGCGAGGAAGAAGTAAGAAGAGCAATAACAAGTCTAGCAATAGGAAAGGCTTCAGGACCAGACGGACTTCCGTTAGAAGTATATAGTAAATACGTGGATATTCTTGCCCCAGTGCTAGTTCGAGTATTTGATGCAGCTTTCAGGGTAAAAAGACTTCCTGAATCCATGTATTTAGCTACAGTAGTACTAATTCCAAAACCAGATAAAAATTTAACAGACTGTGCTTCATACCGACCCATATCATTATTAAATACAGACTACAAAATTCTTGCAAAAATTTTGGCCCATAGATTAAACAATGTAATACTTAATATTATACATCCAGATCAAACTGGATTTATGCCAGGAAAATCCACATCTATAAATCTTCCAAGAACACAACTTATAGCTCAGCTTAGAGATCAACTACCAGACTCAAGTGTCTTCGGCCTTTCTTGATACAGCAAAGGCTTTTGATTCTATTGAATGGCCCTTTTTGCAGGCAGTGCTTAGGGGATTTGGGGAGAAATTCTGTACTTGGGTGGAAATAATGTATCTAAATCCAACTTCT
Organism: Pelophylax lessonae; assembly: GCF_965119305.1. NCBI lineage: Eukaryota > Metazoa > Chordata > Amphibia > Anura > Ranidae > Pelophylax > Pelophylax lessonae. Next base: position 515,179,190 of record NC_138772.1, on the reverse strand, counting down.
CAGCTGTTGGTAAATGGCTTTTTAACCAAGGCCATACAATTTATATAGAGGCACCCGGCAGGGATGCCCTCTATCACCACTCTTATTTTCAGTAGCTATTGAATCTTTGGCACTTCGACTTCGGCAAACCCCTTCTGTACGGGGCATTACATTGGCAGAAAGGATAGATATAGTGGGATTATATGCTAATGATCTTGTTTTATATTTAAATGATGCACATGGATCATTGGAAGCAGCTATGCATATAATAGAACTATTTGGTTCTTATTCAGGCCTTAAAATTAATTGGCAAAAATCCTCCCTTATGCCATTGCAACCACAACTACTCACACTAAGCAAGAATTCAAGTTTATTAAAGGCAGTGTCCTCTTTCAAATACCTGGGAATAAATATTACATGATTACCACAAGCAGCTTTACAGGCTAACCTTAATCCACTCATGACAACAATTAAAACTAAATTAGCTACTTGGGCTAAATTACCACTTTCAGTTGCAGGGAGAATAAATTTAATCAAGATGGTCCTATTACCGAAATGTTTATACATTTTTTCACATATGTCGTTTATAGTCCCTAAAACTATTTTAAAAAAAATAGATGCCCTATTTACCACATTTATTTGGGGAAAGGGTAGAAATAGAATAAAGTTAACCACACTTCAGAGAGCTAAAACAGAAGCAGGTATGGCACTTCCTAATATATACAGATACTATCTCGCTGGACAACTTAAACATCTCACAGGATGGATAGTACCAGTAACACTACAGATGGTAGAATCACACCTGGCTCATGTTTTACAAATCGATAATTTACTTATAGCCCTAGAAGCACCTTTGAATAAATTAAAATATAAGCAAATACCAATGTTAACATTAGCTCGTACAATATGGAGAGAGGCAAAACGTATAGAGGGAAACACACAAATAAACATGGATCTCCCACTATGGCGAAACCCAATGTTCAATCAACTGAAACAATTGGTAGAGTATCAGTTCTGGGAACAAAAGGGGATATCAGTCCTTGAAGATGTATATGACATAACACATATGTACTCTTTTTCAGATATACAAATTAAATATGATATACCACATACCTCATTATATAGATACCTACAGTTGCGACATGCATTACAAGCGCAATTTGGAGTTTTGGGACCTGGGATCTCTAGATATCCAATGATTGGTATCCTTAGGTCCCAGGGCCCTAAAGGATTAATCTCTAAAATATATGCACATTTAACCAGGGTTAATTCAGGAATGAATCCCTTGGCAATAAGAACAAAATGGCAGGAAATAATTCCCAATTTAACTGATGAAGATTGGAAAGAAGCCTGTTCATCCCATTTATATGTATCACCAGCAGCAAACAATAGGTTAATACAATTATATATGCTACATCAATCATATCTCTCTCCAAGTAGACTTTATGCTATGCAAAGCATTGCATCTCCTAAATGTTTGAGATGCAGTGCTAAGCGGGCAGACTTTATACATATTATGTGGTTTTGTCCAGTGATATCAAGATTCTGGCAGGAAATAATTCAAATATTATCCTCTGTCTTGAATATGCCTGTACCTTTGACCCCAGAAACCTGTTTGCTGGGTATATTAGATGAAATAACATGGTCTAGATATCACAAGATAATGCTTAGAGAAACGCTGTTTATGGTAAGGAAAACAATCACAGTTAAGTGGATTCAAGTGAAGCCCCCTGTTGTTAAGAACTGGATAAGAGCGGTAATTTAGATTTTACCATTTGAAAAAGTATTGTATATGCATATAGGATGCTCAACAAAATATAATAAAATTTGGGATAATTGGAGTCAATCAACATTAACCAATGGTTGAATATAAGGAGATAACTAAGAGGATATAGAGGGATGCACATAGTATGATGAGGAAATAAATCTATGAATGCAATGGAGCAAGGGGTTGGGGCACACCGGGACAACGGCGATCAATTAAGCTAAATGGATATACCTTGGCATAAAGAGATTATGAATACTAAGTAAACAGATAATTATTTGGATATTGTATAATTTTTTTATTTTATATTGTTTTGTCCCTTTTGTTGAAAGGACGTTTGGAATGTTCGTTTTTATGCACATATTGAAATAAAAAGAATTTAAAAAAAAAAAATTGATGGGAAGATGGATGGAGCCAAATACAGGACCATTCTGGAAGAAAACCTGATGGAGTCTGCAAAAGACCCGAGACTGGGACAGAGATTTGTCTTCCAACAAGACAATGATCCAAAACATAAAGCAAAATCTACAATGGAATGGTTCACAAATAAACATATCCAGGTGTTAGAATGGCCAAGTCAAAGTCCAGACCTGAATCCAATCGAGAATCTGTGGAAAGAACTGAAAACTGCTGCTCACAAATGATCTCCATCCAACCTCACTGAGCTCGAGCTGTTTTGCAAGGAGGAATGGGCAAAAATTTCAGTCTCTCGATGTGCAAAACTCAGAGACATACCCCAAGCGACGTACAGCTGTAATCGCAGCAAAAGGTGGCGCTACAAAGTATTAACTTAAGGGGGCTGAATAATTTTGCACGCCCAATTTTTCAGTTTTTTATTTGTTAAAAAAGTTTGAAATGTCCAATAAATTTCGTTCCACTTCATGATTGTGTCCCATTTGTTGATGATTCTTCACAAAAAATTACAGTTTTATATCTTTATGTTTGAAGCCTGAAATGTGGCAAAAGGTCGAAAAGTTCAAGGGGACCGAATACTTTCGCAAGGCACTGTATATGTATGTATGTGTGTGTGTATATGTATATATATATATATATATATATATATATATATATATATATATAATGTGTGTGTGTGTGTATGTTTGGGGGTTCTAAGTAATTTTCTAGAAAACAATACAGATTTTAACTTGCAAGCAACAAATGTCAGAAAAAGGTTTAGTCTTTAATAGGTTAAACTGCCCTCACTTACAGACGGAAATTCATTCCTTTGATCTAAAAGAACGGAATGATACATTGTAAAACATTTTTTTTTATAGTACTCTCGCAGCCTTAACAATGTTAATAAACAATTGCCGGAGGCTGTGAGTGAGTGAGCAGAGGACAGCTCTATATGAATCGAGGACATGCCATTTTAAGATCGTTGGGGGGGGGGGGGTGAATCGAGATTGTGATTTTTTTTATTGATTAATTGTGCAGCTCTAATACTTAGGTACATGTGAGTTTTTTTTTTTTTGTAAAGATTTCAAACAAGCTTCTTTCACATTGTCATTATGGAGTATTGTTTGTAGAATTTGAAGCAAATAATGAAATTAGTCCAGCAACAATTCTACCCTCACACAAAAGCAGATCCCCACCAGTGACAATAGATCCCCCAGCAGCCAGCATTAATAGACCCTGCAGCACACCGAGGGGCTGACTGGCAAGTTTCGGCTCAGGGGGCAAGTACAAACCAGAGGCTCGTGGTGCAGTGACTCGGCCCCCCTCCCACTCTCCCTCTTCCCGTTCTCCTCAACCCCATTGCAAGCTGAAGCCCTGCTCCGGATAGTCTCTACTTACCGGCTGAATCTGGGTTCCCGACCTGGCCAGCAGGGGGGCAGCTGGGACAGCTCGGTCGGGGCTGGCCAGGGGAGAAGAGTTTCCAGTGGGGCATGGAACCGGCCTCTGCTCAGACATAGTTTACACCATCCATGCTGGGGGGGAGGCCTGAGCTCTGTCCTTGTCTTCAACCCACACTCAGTAGGTTAGTGGCAGGGACTTTTTACTTCTTTTCACCAGGAATCCTTTAGGCGTGTCTGTGGCAGAAGCAGTGCAGCCTTTTTAAGGGGGAATCAGAGTGGCCCAGGGGGCATATGCAAACTCCAGGCAGGTAGTGTCGTGGTTGGGATTCGAACCAGCAACCCTCTTGCTGCTAGATGAAAGTGCTAACCACTACACCACTGTGCCGCCCAGGCACATAATAATATAATATAATATAATATAATATAATATAGTGTATATACAAGTATTGATTATCATGGCATGCTTTTTTTGTTTTTGACTGTAAATGCTTTTCCTCCACACATTGGTCTGTAATTTTAATATTTTTATTGTTCTCATTTTTTTTTTTTTTTATCATGTAGTTTTAAAGAGGCCAGTCACACTGGATGAGCTCCTGGCCCCTGGGGCACCATACATAAGGAAAACCCTGACTGTGAGTAGGACAGACTTAAGAGAACTGCATTAAATGGTGATAATATTTGCTAAGAATGAACTATAAAATATTTGCAAAAAAAAATGTAAAAAATCAAATTTTGTCGTCATTTAGGCCAATATGTTATCTGCTACAAATTTTTGGTAAAAAAAAATCCTAATAAGCATATTTTGATTGGTTTGCGCAAAAGTTATAGTGTCTACAAACTATGGGATAGATTTATAGACTTTTTTTTGTTGTTTTTAGTACTAATGGCGGCGATCAGCGATTTTTAGTGGGACTGCGACATTGCGGCGGATAAATCTGACGATAAGTGTCTCTTTTTGGGGACCAGTGACACCAATACAGTGATCAGTGGTAAAAAAAAATGCACTGTTTCTGTATAAATGACACTGGCAGGGAAGGGGTTAATACTAGGGGTGATCAAGAATTAAGTGTGCTCCTAGGGAATGCTTTCTAACTGTGTGGGGGATGGATGTGCTAGAGGAAAAGAGAGAACTGTGTTTCAGCTGACCTGAAGACAAGATCTCTCTCTGCCTCTGTGACAGAACAGCCGTCTGCCTTGTTTACATAGGCAGACGGTCGTTCTGTCATTCCCCTGCACGATGCTCCATCGCGGCTGCTGGACCGGCTGATTGGCTCCCGCTGTGTCTGATCACAGCGGGGGTGGCGTGCTCACGACCCTGAGAACCCCATGTACAAAATCACATACCTATACGTGATTTTGCGCAGCCAGGCCTCCCTGACGCAGTATATATGAGGTGGGCGGTCCAGAACTGGTTCAAGTGTTACTAAACCCACAACCGTAAAATCAGTCAGTATTAGAGTAAAGCATGCTTGTTATACTCACTGGGGAACCTAAGGGGTTAATCCTCTGCATTGTGTAAAAAAGCTGTTTGATCCTGTATGCACAGATCCTCCTCTTCTTGCATTGTCCCCATAACAGGTCCGGATAAGACAGAGTTACTGGAGTCAGGCTGCACATGCTCAGTTTGGTGTGTATTTTTCTTTGGAGAGTTCATGTAATCAGCACTGTCAGGACAGAGGGTCAGGGGTCCTGCATCCTGATAGGACAGTCAGAGGAGAATGAAAACTCCTCCTACAAGCTTTATATTCAATCTTTCTTTATTATAATTTTAAAGGATAACAATACACAGATAACATGAAAAACAGTTCATATATAATAACATCAATAATAGTAAGGGGATATATAGAACCGAAGGGCCTTGAGTCCAAAAAGAACTTAAATTACCCCTATAGGGTCATTAATATCATAAACACCATTTATCAGTACCTATAGTCCATTATTGACAATCGAAAAATCCCCACAATATCTGCTAAATTATTACAAAAACCCAAGCAACAAGCTTTAACCAGGCACTGATAGAAGTCACAAGACTGCTATATACTGCTGATGAGAAAGGGTATTTAGTGGTTTATATTTCCATGTTCTGTGTACTGTGGGAGACCAGATATAGTGAATGCAGAGTCCTGGGTTTAGTAACACTTTAACTTCAACAGTCCCGCACCTGCAAGGTCCCTAATCGGTGGCAAAACATCTTCTCCCCAGATTTTCCAGGTGTTGGTCCTTGCCATCTTCATTGGACCAGCACAGGATGGCGTAACTCCCATGTATACGCAGTAGAGCTGCACGATTAATCGTAACAGAATCGAGATCGCAATTCACTCCCCCTGACGATCTTAAAATGACACTTGCTCGATTCTTTACATAGCTATGAGGGAGCAGCTGTCAAAAAAAAAAAAAGCCTCCCGCAAAAGCCTATCCGCATTAGAAACATAGAATGTGTCGGCAGATAAGAACCATTTGGCCCATCTAGTCTGCCCAATATATCTGAATCCTATGAATAGTCCTTGGCCCTATCTTATATAAAGGATAGCCTTATGCCTATTCCATGCATGCTTAAACTCCTTCACTGTATTTGCAGCTACCACTTCTGCAGGAAGGTTATTCCATGCATCCACTACTCTCTCAGTAAAGTAATACTTCCTCATATTACTTTTAAACCTTTGCCCCTCTAGTTTAAATGGTGTCCTCTTGTTGTAGTATTTCTTCTTTTAAATATGCTCTCCTCCTTTACCGAGTTGATTCCCTTTATGTATTTAAAGGTTTCTATCATATCCCCTCTGTCTCTTCTTTCTTCCAAGCTATACATGTTAAGGTCCTTTAACCTTTCCTGGTAAGTTTTTTCCTGTAATCCATGTACTAGTTTAGTAGCTCTTCTCTGAACTCTCTCTAGAGTATCTATATCCTTCTGGAGATATGGCCTCCAGTACTGCGCACAATACTCCAAGTGAGGTCTCACCAGTGTTCTGTACAGCGGCATAAGCACTTCCCTCTTTCTACTGCTTATACCTCTCCCTATACATCCAAGCATTCTGCTGGCATTTCGTGCTGCTCTATTACATTGTCCTCCCACCTTTAAGTCTTCTGAAATAATTACTCCTAAATCCCTTTCCTCAGATACTGAGGTCAGGACTGTGTCAAATATTCTATATTCTGCCCTTGGGTTTTTACGCCCCAGGTGCATTATCTTGCACTTATCCACATTAAATTTCAGTTGCCAGAGTTCTGACCATTCTTCTAGTTTTCCTAAATCCTTTTCCATTTGGCATTTCCCTCCAGGAACATCAACCCTGTTACATATCTTTGTGTCATCAGCAAAAAGACAAACCTTACCATCGAGGCCTTTTGCAATATCACTTATGAAGATATTAAACAAAATTGGTCCCAGTACAGATCCCTGAGGTACCCCACTGGTAACATGACCTTGTTCTGAATGTTCTCCATTGACTACAACCCTCTGTTGTCTGTCACTCAGCCACTGCCTAATCCACTCAACAATATGGGAGTCCATGTTCAATGACTGTAGTTTATTGATAAGTCTTCTATGTGGGACAGTGTCAAAAGCCTTACTAAAATCTAGATATGCAATGTCTACTGCACCTCCACCGTCTATTATTTTAGTCACCCAGTCAAAAAAATCTATAAGATTTGTTTGACATGATCTCCCTGAAGTAAACCCATGTTGTTTTTCATCTTGCAATCCATGGGATTTAAGATGTTCCACAATTCTACCCTTTAATAGGGTTTCCATTAATTTGCCTACTATTGATGTCAGACTCACTGGTCTATAGTTGCTCGATTCCTCCCTACTACCTTTTTTGTGAATGGGCACGACATTTGCCAATTTCCAATCTTCCGGGACGACTCCTGTTACTAATGATTGGTTAAATAAATCTGTTAATGGTTTTGCCAGCTCACCACTAAGCTCTTTTAATAATTTTGGGTGTATCTCATCAGGACCCTGTGACTTATTTGTCTTCACTTTAGACAGCAATCTTAGAACGTCTTCCTCTGTAAAGACACATGCATCAAACGATTCATTAGTCATCCTTTCAAGTGGAGGTCCTTCTCCTTCTTTTTCTTCTGTAAAAACTGAACAGAAGTATTCATTAAGGCAGTCGGCTAGCCCTTTATTCTCTTCTACATACCTTCCGTCCTTTGTTTTTAATTTAGTTATTCCTTGTTTTAATTTCCTTTTTTCATTTATATATCTGAAGAATGTCTTATCCCCCTTTTTCATAGACTGAGCTAGTTTTTCTTCTGCCTGCGCTTTAGAAGTTCTTATAACTTGCTTGGCCTTTTTCTGCCTAATCTTGTAGATTTCCTTATCTTCATTGCTCTGGGTTTTTTTATAATTACAAAATGCTAGCTTTTTATTTTTAATGATTTGGGCCACTTCTGCTGAGTACCACAGTGGTCTCTTCCTTTTTTTGCTTTTACTGACAAGTCTAATGCAATTTTCTGTTGCCTTCAATAGTGCACCTTTTAAGTAGTCCCATTTCTCCTGGACTCCATGTAATCCGTTCCAGTCTGATAAGGACTCATTTATGACTAATTTCATTTTTGAAAAGTCTGTTTTTCTAAAATCTAAAACTTTTGTTTTTGTGTGGTGTGATTCTTTCACAGTTCTTATATTAAACCACACTGACTGGTGATCACTAGATCCCAAGGTTTCGCCTGCATTAGTCTCCCACTGAACTGTAAACACAAATGATTACATTGTATCTTTTCTTTCCCTCTGCCGGAAGGAAGTTTAACCTCTTAAGGACTAAACCTTTTTCCTACACTTGTTGCTTGCAAGTTAAATCAGTTTATTTTTCCTAGAAAAGTAGTTAGAACCCCCAAACATTTATATATATATATATATATATTTTTTTTTTTAGCAGAGACCCTGCAGATTAAAATGGTGATTGTTGTAAATTTTTATGTCACACTGTATTTGCGCAGCAGTCTTTCAAACGCAATTAATACACTTTAATGAATAAAAAAATAAAAAAAAATAAAACAAAACCGTAAAGTTATCCCAATTTTTTTTATAATGTAAAAGATGTTACACAGAGAATCGTGATCTTTATTCCAAGCAAAAAAAATCGTGATTCTCATTTTGGCCAGAATCGTGCAGCTCTAATACGCAGGAGTTTATTCGTCCTGGCACACAGGCTCAGTACAGGAATGTATTCTGAGCTGCACATGCACAGCTCTGTATACTTTCTAAGGAAGGCTGCATGTCTCTTCTAGAATTACCAGTCTGTCTGCTTGCAATAAAAAAAATAAATAAAAAAAAAAAGATTTTAGTTCTGGTTTAACAGCAATCTTTGTCCTGCCTATTAAACTCTGCACAGTTTAATAGTAACCTGTTTTTTCTTGCTCCTTTTGTTTGTGCAGGTTGTGAGTGATGCGGTGGGATGGGGATTTGTGGTACGGGGCGAAAAGCCGTGTCATATACAGGCTGTGGACCCCACTGGACCGGCTGCTGCTGCAGGAGTGAAGGTACGTTCCTCCTCCCACTATTGTCTATACAATTGTTAGTATTATTACTATGTTCTATTATTATTATTAGAGGAGAAGATTGCCCAGCGGGACTTTATAGTCAAAATCGCGGCAACAAAATCGCGGTAATATCACGCAACTTTTAGGTCGCACAAGTGTGAATGTGGCCTTAACCACTTAAGCCCCAGCCCTATTTCGGACACTTTTGGTTCACAAGTTAAAATCAGTATTTTTTCCTAGAAAACTACTTAGGACCCCCAAACATTATATATATTTTTTTAGCAAAGACTCTGGAGAATCAAATGGCGGTCATTGCAATATTTTTCGTCACGCGGTATTTGCGCAGTGGTCTTTAAAACGCCATTTTTTTGGGGAAAAATTACAAAAAATCACATTTCACTGCATTTAAAAAACACTAAACAGTAAAGTTAGCCCATTTTTTTGTACATTGTGCAAGATAATGTCACGCCAAGTAAATAGATACCCAACATGTTACGGTTTAAAATTGCGCACAGCCGTGGAATGGCGACAAACTACGATCAATGGAAATCTCAATAGGTGACGATTTACATTTTTTTAACGGTTACCAGTTTAGAGTTAGAGTGTAGCTCTTTTTTTTAAATTATTGCTCACGCTCTGGCGATCGCGGTGA